>NW_020837955.1:28838204-29435995 GCF_003676395.1 Aethalodelphis obliquidens | reverse complement strand
AAAAAAAAAAAAAAAAAAAAAAAAAAAAAAAAAAAAAAATCAAAAATCACCCAAACACTACATTAAAGCAGAGATGAGAAACATATGTGAATCTTTTTTAAATTTCAAAAACTGACATTTCCCTGTGTCTACATTAAACACTGAAAGTTTGCCATAAATCAGCCAATATTTTCATCATACTTTATTTAAGAACAAAGAATAATCAGTATATGGGGTGCTGCAGAAAGGAAGTGTGAAGTGTGTACAGAAAAGAGTTAACATAGCAGGCCCCACTACTATTCTTTCAAAGACCTGCTTACAGGGCTGGTCCTTGCCTGTATTTCGGAAGCGTTCCCATCATTCCCAGAACTGATGAGAGTAGCTCACAAGGCCTAAAGTGCTGGGTGCTGTCTCTAGTGAGCTTCCCTGGTTGGCAACATCCAAACTCGCTGTAACAACTCTTTGCTGGGGGAATTAAGCACCTCCTACGCGACTCCACCAAGAGAGGACTCGGCTTGCTCCTGGCCTCCCCTGGATTCAGCCCCAGGCGTTTTTTCCCTTGGCTGATTCTGCTTTGTGTCCTTTTGTTGTAATAAATTATAGCCATGAGTACAGCTACATGCTGAATCTTGTGAGTCCTCCTAAAGAATTATTGACCTGGGGGTGGTTTTGGGAACTCTGACACAGAGTAAAACTGTATATTGACTCATTAAAAGGTTTAGTTTCCCTATAAATTAGAAATACATTCTTCTAATTTTTAATAAAGTGAAAAACAGCATATACCCCATAACGAGAATACCTGCGTTTACTCAGCAGTGTTATGGCATTTAGGTTTTTAAAGTCTGATTTAATTATATATTAACATTCACCTAGCAAACACATTTTAAAATGTGCCAACTTTTCCTACTAGATGTTTTCTTATAAAACAAGTCCTTTTCAGGGCTTCCCTGGTGGCGCAGTGGTTGAGAGTCTGCCTGCCGATGCAGGGGACACGGGTTCGTGCCCCGGTCCGGGAAGATCCCACATGCTGCGGAGCGGCTGGGCCCGTGAGCCATGGCCGCTGAGCCTGCGAGTCCGGAGCCTGTGCTCCGCAACGGGAGAGGCCACAACAGTGAGAGGCCCGCGTACCGCAAAAAACAAAAACAAAAACAAGTGCTTTTCCTTAGATGATAGCCATTGTGCTAAATTTGGGTATTATATATCATTAATGTATCCAGCATAAACAGGTAAAAGAAATTAGAAACCCTCAAGGAGAAACCAGAACCATTCATTACTATTAAGTATCTTTTTACTTTTGCTTTAGATCTTTGGCATTTATAATTTCTTTTACACTATTGTGAAAGTGATACTGGTCACCATTACAAACCAGACTTTAAAAGCTGTTTACAGAGGAAGGAGACTGAGTATTAAAGCGGGCTTCTTTCAGAGTGTTTTTGAATTAAAATGCACTTCCTCACGCAGCTGAGCATTTCCAGCTTACTGATAAAATGAACTGAATATTTCATGGAATAGAAACAGGCTGCTTAATGTCTCTTCAAGAACATAAATAGGATTGCTGAAGATAAATTCAGAAACATCAGATAGTAATGAAATAAGACACAGCATCATGATAAATTAGGAGATTGGAATTAACACATACATACTACTATACATAAAATAGATAACTAACAAGGAACTACTGTATAGTACTGGGAACTCTACTCAATATTCTGTAATAACCTATATGAGAAAAGAATCTGAAAAAGAATGGATATATACATATATATATCTCATTCACTTTGCTGTACACCTGAAACTAACACAACATTGTAAATCAACTATACTCCAATAAAAATTTAAAAAAAAAAGACAGCAACAAGAAAGCAAATTTAGTGACAGCCTACTGAACTTTCATATGATAATCTCTAGGTATGCCTGCTTTTGTGAATATGAACTGAACTTATCTTCTAAGCAATACAAAAATCTTTTATTTCTAAGTTACCAGCATTTTCATACAGCAGCATAATGAAGTAATGTTTCTTTGAAATTACAATGTTGAAACCACTTACAAAGTATTTTACTTTTCAGAAGTGTATTTATATATAAAAATAGTTATTATTTTTTGTCACAATGTGTTATAAAAGTATTTTCAGTAAACTGGTAAAGAGATTGTTAAGGATCCATTCTAAGAAGCCACTGAATTTGCTTCAGCTATGGGGTTAACCAATTAAGTTAAACAGTCCATTAGGGGTGATCTTAAGTAGGAAATGGTTAACTTTGGGATTTTTAACCCAGTCTGTAAGTGCCATTCTGAAACACAAATCGTACTGTCATCCTCCTCTTAAACAAGTAAATCAAAAACAACCTTGAACATCTCTGTACTTTCAGTAGATGAAAAAGTCCATTAACTATTAAGAACGTTATACAAAGCCCTTCGTAACGCAAGTCTGAACCTAATCTGCCTTCCTCCCCTTTAACTCTTCCCCGGGGCCCCTATAACCTTGCGAAACTAAACTATTTACCACTCTCCAAACCTACTCCTCTGTGCTTCCCCTCCTTGTTTACCTGTCACTTCCTCAGCCAGGAGTGTCCCTCCTGCCCCATTTTCATTTTCAGCTGCACTCCTGCTCATTTTTCAAGTTCCAGCTTAATTGTCTCCTTCTTTTGAGAAATATTTTTCAAAGCTTCCAGGCAAAGCGAGTTAGTCCTTTCCCCATGTTCCATAATGCTTTAATTCAGCTTTGTTACATATTTCCCCAGCAGTTAGAGTACCCTGCACATAATACTCAATAAATGTATTTATTACATGGATTTGAACAAGACACATAAGTATCCAAAACCTAGGAGATAATGAAATACTCATGTTTCTTAAATATAGATGAATTTTTGAAAACATGGTTTAGCGATTGGGAATATTTGAGTTCTTGGTAAATCTCACCCATAGGCAATTCCAAGATACAGCCCGTTACAATTTAAAAGCATCTGAAGTTTCACCTGCACTGAAGGTTTTATCCAACACTCCTTTTTTTAAACTAAGTTTCAAGAAATCCTTCATTTTTGTACATGTATACTCTATTCTCATCTTTACTCTCACAAGATCAGTAACCCCCTCTTCTTTTTAGTCACTGCAAAGAGGACAGCTTCAATTAATTTAAGCCTAATTAAATGGAACCTTTAATTAGTTTCATTTATCCCATATGCTCTCTTTTTAAAAAGAAGTAAACAAGAAAAAATCTGAAAAAATGTCAAAGTTCTAAAGAAAATACTAAGTATAACCTCTTATATTTTCAGAATTTGTAATACCATAAAAAAGGATTTCCTAGTGTGCTTTGGAAAACATTAACCTTTATAAATAATTTTTAAATAAAGCAGGGTCAAAGAAAAAGTATCTGTTATAATATTTTGCCTTCCAAAATATTAGCACAGGTAGTAGTTTATGTCATTTGAAATTAAAGGAAGCTTATTCATATTTCCTAATAAGAACTTTAAACCTTTTTATCACAACAAGAAGAATATAAAATTAGTCACACATTTCATTTTTTCTTTTTTTCATAGAACAAATTTAGGTAAGTCCAGGTATACAAAATGACCTTTTTAAAATACTTGGATCATGAAAAAAGTAAACTATGTCCTATCTTTAAAGAAAGACCATAGACTAAATGCTGGTTCTTTAGGAAGGCAAACCATCATCACTAAGCTTAACTCTTCATGAAAAGGTACATGGAGTCCTTAATTCATAGATTAGAAATTACTTTAGAATCACTGAAGTCTTGCCAAATGTTTCATTCTCCTATGAGCAAAATGAGTCAGCTACTCTTCCAGTGACTATGCCAGGACAGACTGTTAGAAACCAATTTAAAGGGCAGATACCTTTATCAGAGTATGTGTGCTCTAATGCATGAAGATCAGGCAACAGGTGAAGACAGTTTATGCAGCAGTAGGTGAAGAAATCAAGGACAACCACTTTTCCACATAGATCCTTGTAGACAGAAATAGATTCTTCTGTGTTCAGCCATTCTAATCCTGAAATTTACACAAAATAAAAAATAATTAAAGGAAATGATCAAGATAATTTACTTAAAACTTTCTATTAAAATGTGAACAATTATTATTTCTAAGGAAGGGACTGGCAAGGCAGGAAGGGAGTGGGGAGGCAGAAGATGAGAAAGCTACTGCTATGAGACAGTCTGCAAATATAGTAAGAAAAAGCTACTAAATTCTTTCAGAAATGGTATATTAGTCTGTGTGTGAAAGGAAGTAAGATTAACATATTTAGGTAAAAATAAGAGGAAATATCAAATATTAAAAGGACTTAAGTACATGATTAGGTACAAATGGGCTACTGAGAATGAAGGTCAACCTTAAGAATAAATATCAAGAAACAGTGTTAAAATATAAGGATAAACATACAAAATACCTAAGCCAATTTCATAAAAGAGCTGAAATGCTCTGGATTTGAATAAGACCTTAAATACAAAATATTTTAAATGCAAAGTTAAGCAAAACACACTGCTATTATTATAGATTTCATGGAAGCAACATTAATATTGAAGAAGAGCATGTTCCCTTCCCTCCAAAGAAAAACAGAATCTCATTAATCTGTGCTTTTGTAAATTAGAATTTATAATTACTTGACCATGATTTACAATTTTAACTATGCACTATGAAGAAAAATTTTGTTAAACAAAAGTAGATTAAAAGTACAGCATCTCTGTTTAACCAATTTAAGGAAACAAAGATAATGAGTTTGTTGCTTATAAGTAAATAAATGCAGATACTAAAAGTATTAATTATAACTTGAAGCAGGTATTTGGAAATATTTTATAGAAACTGAAAGCCAAAGCTGGGTGGAACAAATGAATAATAACAGCTAACAACTAATAACAGCAACTGAAGTCACTCAATTAAAACAAAATTCTAAAAAAAAAAAAGTCTGCAAATCAAACTAATATTTCTGCCAATTAGTCACACCTAGTGAGGTTTAGCGTACAGTGAGGTCTTAAATATCCATTTTGATAAAGTTTTAATAGTATGCCAGATCAAGTGACCCTATAAAACTTCAAAGTAATTATGTATATTTCAAATCCTAATTTTAAAATATTTATGAATTTGTCTCAAATTTATTTTCTGTAAATAGTCAAGTGACTTAGATTGGAGAGGCAGGGAAAGTATAATTACATGTCACTTATTGTGCTAGGTGCTTACCAGACTTAATAATTCACTTTATAATAACAATAATAACAATGAATATAACTTTAAAAGCTGCTAATAATGACATTTACTGAGCTCCCCTACGAAGTAAGAACTTCAGATACACCATATAGTCTGCATAATAAACCTGAAAGGTAAATAATTGCTTCCATTTTATAAGTGAGAAAAGTAAGGCTTGGCAAAGTCAACTAACTTGCTCAAAATCATGCAACTGACAAATGGAATAACTGGGATTTAATTCTGGATCTGTCTGAATCCATCCATTATACCACACAGCTTCTCATAAAACATGTTTCTTTGAAGAAATTAACAAAGCACAGTGTTTCTGAGTTATGTTTATGACTTCCTGATTACAGTAACTGATAAAGAAACCAAGAAAAAACTCACATCTAGTATTCTGTTCTCAATAATCAGGTCCAGCAGAAAATTTGTGTCAAATATGAAGCCTGAATATTTTGTTGTATTACGTATGAGTCACAAAGATCAAAGCTCATAGTAATAAAATACACTCATCGTAGATACAAACAAGAAAATAAAAACACTGGCCCAAATCCTAGCTGCTGGCATGCCCATTTTACGACAGGGTACGATATATAACTAACTTCTTACAGACTTTAAAAAAAAATACACATTCATCTATATAAACTTTTAAAGTTTCTTTGATGGGATAAGCACTAATGCACCCAATTCTTTTGATAGAATTCCACAATAATTCAAGTCCAGTATAGGATTAATAACAGATAAAGTAAGCACGTATGAAGGCGAGAGCAAAAGGCTTCGAAAGACGAGGCTGTCGTCAGAGGCAAGGTTCCAATAGACCTCCCATGAGATACTGAACCCTGCCACATCGAACCAATTAACTATACATGTGGTTTCAGTGTCATGCCAGGAGGCACGCCAACACCACCAGTCAAAACAATGCCAGTCCCAACCAAAGAAGGTAAAGTTCGGTTTCATTTATCATAGCAAGATGAGCTTCACAAACAGCACTGCTGGGACTATCAGTTCCCTCGTGCTCCAAACATTCACACAGCCAGGATTCAAACCTGGAAACTGGCCATAATTGATTCAGATTTTTAAAATTACAAGGTTCACGACTTTGAACGGAAGAGTGTGACACAGTTAAGAAACCGGCCGATGCAGTGCGGGGGGGGTGTCTGTATAATCCAACTCTAGCCGTTCTCAGTTGTGAGGCCCTCGGCAGACGACTTAACCTCCCTGTCCCCGGGCCTCAGTTTCCCAACTATAAAATAGGGCTAAGAAGAGCACCTCAAATGGTTTGCAGAGAGGATTAAATAAGATAACACCCTTGTGTTTAGGGCTGTGTGTGGCCCATAAGAAGTGATCAATAAATGGAAGCTAGGATGAGGCACAAAGATGATGACGATGCAGGGCAACCAGACTGAATGGGCACGGACACTGGAATCACTGCCAACAGGGGTCACGAAACAGTCAGGGAAAGTCTATTGAGTTAACACACACGGCCCAGGCAGATAGGGAGGAAACAGAGACAAAGATGCATGTACCCGCCCTCCACAAACCCCCGGTCCGCCGCCGCCGCCGCCTGGAGACAGAGGCTCGGCTGGGCGAAGCGCCTCTGCCCGGCGCGGCCGCAGAACCACGCCTCGCCCACCGCTTCAGGGGAGGGCGCCGTCCCCGAGGAAGGGGAGGTTCCGGGAGGGGTCCCCACCCCGAAGCCAGCCCCTCACCTTCCGGAAACTCGGGCACTGACAAGTCCTGCTCCCAGCCGTCCACCTTCTGCAGATACTGGTAGACCAGGCTGTCCTTCTCCTCCTGGGTGACGGCATCGAGCAGAGCGTACTCCAGCGAGGTCTGAGCCGGGAGCAGGCCCGAGAGGCTGCAGCTCCGGGCTCCGGGCGCCGCCATGTTCTCTCCGGACGGTCCAGAGGCGGCCGCAGAGCCCGCGGGACGGTCTCGTTGGGAGGGAGAGGGACTTACGGTCCTCTGGTTTCAAAACCGCACATTCGCCTCACTCTCCACCAGCCCCACTCCACGCTCACAGCACTTTTTTCAAATGCTAAAGTACAAATTGACGCAATTCCCCGGCACGTAATTAAACTACCGTCCCAACCTACCCCGCCCCTTCTAAATCTTCTCGCCGCAGCTGAGCCTGGACATTCAGAGCGCCAGATTCAACACGGAAAAGGCTTCTGGGCCAGCGTTCTAGAAGCTCCAAGAGAACAATTCCCCACCCTTCACTTTGGAAATTAGCAGGTTTTAGAACTAAAACAAAACAAAATAAATCCGTAGGATTTAAAAGGGCCCTAACTTTTTTTCTTTTTAAAGTCTCACGTTTAGACCAGGATCAGCTGATTCGACACAGCACTGGGAACGCGAAGCTGTTCCCGCCACGGCACGAAAGGTAAAGGAGTAGGCTTCTTAAAGTTGGGAGTGACTAGCCAATGGCCTTGGCTTATATGCAAACGCAGCATTTTGTTACCCTACAGTGCTGAAAGTGCGGGTGCGAATAGATTGTCAGCCAAGCAGGGGGAGGGGGCAGGATGGGAGCGGACGCAGCTGGAGCTACTCCCGAGGCGCGAGGGTGGCAGGTGGGCGACCGCGGGGATCCCTGAGGGCCCGGCCTCTGTCTTCAGAAGTGGAGAGCACTGGTGGCTTTTGTGGAGCGAGCTGTGCTGGCAGCTCCCTCGCTCCCTTCCCTGGAGGGGGTGAGGGCCCACTCCGCTGGCCTTGCAGCCTTTAATGCCCAAAGAGGCGGTCGAGCCGGTGGGAGGCATCAGGCAGGTGAAGCTTGGTTTTGAGGCTGCTGGAGAGAGAGCTGATCGCCTTCAGGCAGACTACCTCTGGAGTCTGGTGATAGGAGTGTGGGTGGCCTCAGTGCAAGCACAACTTCACGTACTTGAATTTTGTTTGTTCATTGTGCAGTGTTTGTTCGTTGCCGCTGGAGGAAGATACTGGATTGACCCAGGAAACTGAAGTTGTCGAATATCCACCAGTCACGGATAAGGGCGCGTTTTTTTTTTTTTTTTTTGCTAATCACACACATTTGATTATGGTGTGACTAGTGTTACTAGCAAACTGAAGTAGCCATTAAGTGTTTGGAACACCTGCTGAGCCAGTTGCCCAGGGGCTGTGGTTGGGTTTGTGAATTATTTGGACAATTGTCCAGTTGAAAGAGAGCTGACAGGAGCTTTATAACAATTTTACGAAGCTCCTTCTAAGATTGAACTGTTAAACCTATACTTCCCATTGGGGTTTAGTGTTCAAAGTATTACTGACACTACTTTTTATGAATCAAGTCCTGGAAAAAGCCAAGATACCTGAATCGAAATACACACAATGGAAAACTCAGATGTTAATTTTATTGTGCTATAAATGAAACAGTAGGTGTTCTCACGTATAAGGTTTGTAGTTTGCCAATATATTCATTATCAGAGCTTTAGATTCCCATCAAGTTGGTGGGTTTTCTGTTACTTTATTTTCCTGAGCAAAATAATTCCATTTAAAAATTTTGTAACAAGACATAGACCCTCAATTTACTTAAGATTAGTGCTTCTTTAATGATCAAAATCATTTTGCCATGTTAGAGGATGCTTTTCTGGAACAAGACATCTGGGAATACAAATCCAAAAGAAAACCCAAACAAGTACATCCAAATAATTGCTCTGAGAATATTCCAGAATCTGTTGAGAAAGCAACAGATGGACAATACCAGTCAAAACGAAACAGAAATAAAAAAAGAAATGTAAAAGGTAAAAAGAAGGTTAAGGCCCCCGAAACGTGCCTTGGAGAAACAGACAGTCAGACTTCTGTCGCTTCCAGTCAGAACTCTAGTTGTGGAGATGGTATTCAGCAGTGTCAAGACAGGGAGGCCACTCCAGGAAAGCACTGTAGGACTCACAAAAACAAACACGTGTCTCCGAAGATACGACCAGTTTATGATGGGTACTGTCCAAACTGCCAGATGCCTTTTTCCTCGTTGCTAGGTCAAACACCTCGATGGCATGTTTTTGAGTGTTTGGATTCCATACCAGTCTCCGAAACAGGTAAGATTCCAAAAAAGATAGTGGACTCTAAATAGTCAAAAAGACTTGCATTAGGCCAGACATATCAGTCCAGTGAAACAAGCCAGGTAAGCAGTAAACCAAAAATGAGGTGAGATACTCAAAGTATAAATGACTTAACCGTAGAAGGAAACAAGGTAATGCATTGGTACGCTTCTTGTGAAGGGTAAAAAGATAACAGTCAATTCAAGTTGCAAACTTGAAAACAGTATAAATGCATTTTACTATTTCATAAGAGTCCCTAAAAATCTGTGATTTTTCATAAATGTTAATTGAGCACATATTATGGTAGATATTTTCAGCTGCATAAGGTAGGTGGTATTGACATCTGATAGATGAGGGGTCTTAAAAGCTAAACAACTTGCCCATTTTGTTATCTTTTATGAAACAAACTTTTAGAGAATCATGAATGTAGTCCAGCCTTCTAAATATGGCTGTGTTGGGGTCATCATGCTAATGGACAGAAAGAAGAACTAGGAAGGAGTGTTTGGTTATTAAGATTCTAATAAATAAAATTGTGCCAAATGAGAACTGAAGTAATACTATGTTTCTGTTATCATTTAAACTATATAATAAATATCATGTTTAATATGTAGAAAATCCTACTTGTAGTATATGGAGAATGGATGGTTATTGATGATTTGATTATTTAAAAGTTATATATACCATACATAAATTTTTAAATCTCAAAGGATCAAAATTCATTAAAATAAAAATAATATTCAGTATGGCTTTCGTGTTAACTAAGATTCAGAAGACGTTTTATTATTAACTTCTAGTTCTCATTTTAAAGTACTGCATGAAGATGCAAAATAACTTAAAAAAAATTGGCACCAGCCTTATACAACCGTGAAAGCCTCATCAAATGCTAGTAATTTGTTTTTCAGTGGCTTGAAAGTCAGAAATGGCAGCTGGAATCCCGTGGTGAGCACTCAGGGTGAAATATCTTATAGATGAAGCTACCTCAAAGAGTTTTTCTCTTGGTTTTTTCACTGATTAAACTCCTTTGAATGGATAATCTCAGGTGGATTCTTCTTGAATTGAATTTTATTCTATAACATATACTTTTATGAGGTGGGTTTTTAAGCAATGAAGTCTCCAGTTTAATGTGACATCTTTTTGCGGGGGGAGTGGATCATTTTTTGACGGGCCTGAAAATGAACATACAAGGGGTGGGGTATGCCAAGATGCTTTACAGACTGTTTCTCAGTCATAAAGGTATGACAGGGAATAGTTTCCAGATTATTAAAGCCTTATTATTAACCAGTTTATCAAACTGAATTTCAAATCTTAGAACAGAAACTAAAATGTTTAGGGTATGAACAGCTCTAATTAAGATTGCTATTACTGTTTCATATACAGTGTGAATATTAAATAACGGAACCTAATTTGGTACTGCAACTGTCATACATATGTGTTGCCTGATAAGGCAAAAATTGAGGTAGAACTTTAGTCTGTGAGAGACATACTAGCCTTCTCTACTCTTTATTGCTTGAGCAATAGGGACGGAGTGAAACTGATGGGATCAATTTGTAGCACCTGGTTCAGAAATACCTAGTTCAAGCATGACATGCATTTTGGAGGAGCTCATATTTGTGAAAGTTTTTAGTGGGGAGAAAAAGGTGTTAGTCTTAAATTTTGGGGGGGAAAAGAGTATTTGAAAAGAAATTTAAAAGAATATATTGATTTAAAAATAATAACTAGCACCTTGCAAAACCATATTGGATTACTGTTATTGTGTGCTGATTTTTTGTTTATATAATGATAGCTATTGTCCTAAGGCCTCAAAGTTGGACTGATGACTTTCCACTTACATGTTAATTTATAGCGCTAATACTGTCAAAGCTTAGTCTGTGCTTTGATCCGGTAATACTTTTTTCTTTATTAAAATTTTCAGAGTGTCCTGATGCTCTTCAGTGTTCCTCAACAATTCCTTCTCATTACAAGAGATACACTCATCACCTGCTAGCTCAAAGCAGGGCTGGTAATAGTCTTTTCAGCGATCCATCCCATGAGTCAGGTGGGAGTTTCAGTGAGGCTAATTCAGGCTTTCTTTGTAGCCGTAAGGAAAGATGGTCTCCATATCAGAAACAAACAGATAACTTAAAAAAAAATGTTTCAACTGATCCCTTGTTAGTGACACGATGTCTAAGAAAATCTCAGTCTCCAACTGAAACTGATAAAAAGGTTTCCTCTTCAACAAATAGCCAAACTTCCCAACAAGTCCCACCATTTACAGAACTTGTTAATAATGACAAACTGGTAGGATTTGGTTTGCCTCCTGCTGAAGAATTAGACAGTCAAAACAGCCCAGAACACATAAATTTGACATTGCCAGAAAATGGCTTTAGCAACTGTGAAATCTCCTATTCTCCACTTCAAAGTGATGAAGAAACTTATGATACAGATGAAAAGCTGGATGATTCACAACAGGAACTATTTTTTACAGGAAGCTCTAAAGATGGCAGCTTAGAAGAAGATGAAAATAGCTCCACTTTGTCTAAAAAACTCCATGACCCTTTACTGAAGGACCAGGAGGAGAGCTGCCCCGAAGTGGATAGCTTCTTAACTCAGGATAAATACGATGAAGAATTGTATAAATGCAACACTCTAAATGATTCATCTCAACTTACTTTCCAAAATAAGAGTATTATTTTACGTGATGATCCAGCATATACTGATGATTTTATATTGTTTCCACCTGCATTAGCAGAGAGGTTTACTTCTCCTAGTTGCCAAGCTACTAAAGCAAAACCTGATGAGCCAGAATTTCACTCATCTCAGTCAAATAAACAGGTAATTGAAGAATCAGCTGTTTACAATCAAATTTCTCTTCCCTTACTTAAGAGTAAAATGTCAAAACCTTTTGAAAGCCAGGGAGGAGGGTGTCATTCTTTCCAACCAACCCAAAGTAAAACTAGAGAATTATCAAGTAAGAATTTCAGTGCTAAGCACAATACGAACTCAGCATGTTTCTGCAGAAAGGCATTAGATGGTATGCTGGACAGTAAAGTTACAGCTTTAAATACAGCGATATTTTCTAGTACACCTACTGCTGCTAAGTCTTTGAAAATATTGCTATCTGGCCCTAAGTGTAATGCATCACAACCTTCTACTAAGGTAATGAAGCAAATGGATATAGGTGTGTATTTTGGACTACCACCCAAAAGAAAAGAAGAGAAATTGCTGGTGGAAAGTGCATTAGAAGGGATGAACTTAAATACAGTTGTAAGTCCTAATGAAAAGAGGTCCCGGCAGCGCAAGAGGAAAACAGAAAAATCATTAAGTGATTTAGAATTAGAGGCAAATAATTTAAGTGAGAGTCAGCCCTCTGTGGAACTTTCTCGTAAGAGGTCACAGCATCAAAGAAAGAGACTTAAAAAGTCAGATTCATTGCAGGAAGGAGTACATCAGAAGAGTTCAGGTCACCGTAACAAGACAGAACCTGGAACAGTCAAGTTAAGTAAAGACAGAGTCTTCGTAAAATCAGCTCATGGCAGGCTGCAGAGAGGGAACACGAAAATCCCAGAGTCATCGAATGCAGGAGAATTAAGGAAAAGGACATGTCCATTTTATAAGAAAATACCTGGTAAGTTGAAATATCAAGGCTTACTGTATCTACGAAGATGCAACTTTTTTGTATTACATGTTCATTGCCCATGTTATGTGTGTGTGAAACAATTTTTTTGTGTGTTTACTTTTTATACCTCATTGACCTGTAACAGACTTTTTTTCCTATTTAATCTTTTTTACTCCATTCAATTCAGCAAACTTTTATTAAACATATTTTATATATAAGGTACTATACTATTTAGATAGATATTACAGATCTGACAAAGATTCATATAGATCAGCTTAATACAGAAGGAGGAAAGGCTCTCTGTAAGTAACCATAATAACAGCTTCTAAGCACTTAAGAAAAATGCAAGTACTAAGTAGCTTCGAAGAAGGAAAATGTCACAGGTTATGCAGGTCATAATAAATGCTAAACATTTTTAAACCATATCATAACTTAGTTTCTCAGTCTTTTCATGTTCTTATAATTTCTCATGTCTTCATAGATGAGTTAGTAGAAAAATGTGTCATAAAATGAATTTTATTATTGAAGAAAACAGGTACCCTTCTTCTGAAAAGAATATAAAACTGCCCAAATATACTTGGTTTCAGAAAAAAATTTTAGTATGCTTTTTTGATATTCTAAATCTATTCAGTATAATTTGTTCAAAATATTTATGTAAAGAAAAGCATTTATGTACATCATAGTACCAGTTCTGTTTTTAATAATTATTTTGATTAATTTTCTGTATTTTAAGTGAGCCCAGAATTAGTGGGCCACGTGTGGATAGGCCTCCGTAGAATTGTGGAGGTATGTTTATTTGCCTGCATATCACAGTCAGCGCACTTGTTTTTTCTCATGAACAAATTTCAGAACAGCGCCATCTTTTTTATTTATTTTTTTCATTATTGCTCCTCTAGGGAGGCTGTTTAGGCTTTTTGTTTGTTTGTTTGTTTCCCTTCCTCCTCCCCACCTCCCACAATGAAAGTCAAATACTACAGATACCCTGTTTATCTGTTATTGTACTGTGGCCCTTCGGCGGGCCATTAGATTATTTGGGTCATCACCCATTTTTGCCCCTTAGGAGCATACCAATATCACCCCCATTGAGAATTCATGTTTTAAAAGAAAGTTAGCATTCTCCTTTTGCTGTTTTGCAGAAGTAAAGGATTTTAGGTGCCCAGTAAGTATTGTGAAAACATTCAGCAAAACAAAAAAGTAACTCATTCGTAGCTAGTGTTTTTAATTTTTTTGTACAGTTATTCATTAAAAAGCCTATACCGGGATATTTAATGGAAACTTGTAAGACTCATTTTCATCTCTAGTATCACCTTTTACTGAATTTATGTGGTGTAGATTTTTAAATTAAAATGTAAAGTTAAGTTGGAAATGAGATGTAAAGGTGTCAGAGGGTTTGCTATATAAGCAAATTGGGTTGCTTTTACTTAGTTAGCTATCGCTCAAGCAGCTGTGTTGGTGTTTTCATCGTAGGAACTGGCTTTACAGTCGATGCCTTTCGGTATGGATCGGTTGAAGGTTGCACGGCCTATTTTCTCACACATTTTCATTCTGATCATTATGCTGGATTGTCTAAAAACTTCACGTTTCCTGTTTATTGTAGTGAGGTAAGTTTTAGTATCCTAAATCCTGAATTTGTAGAATGCAGCGAATTTCTAACCAGTCTGGTTAAAAAAAGGTAATTAAGATTGTAAGATCTATCATTCTTCTAGAAAATATATGAAAAAACAGACTCCACATTGAGATTCTAAAAGTGAATGAGTTATTGTCAATAGTTACAATAGATTTTTTAAATTATGCTTTATTATGTGGAAACAATAAATATTGATACCTCATGATGTACTGAAACATGTAAGTTTCATTCAGTAAATATTTACTGCATGCCTAAAAAGATACTCAAGGCAAAATACGTAACTTCAGGGAACCTTCAGGCTATACACTCACAGACAGTACCGCAATGGGATCTGTATTGTAATAGAAAAGTGAACAGAATGCCTAAAAGTAGAGAGAAGCGGGGCTTTACTGTGTCCTAGGCTAAAGTTAGAAAAAGTTTCACGGTGAAAGAGATACCTTGAAATAATTATGAAAAGGTGAGCATTTTAATGTGTATTACTAAGGGCTTTGGCTAGAATTTGATTTCATCCTCAAGCATTCTTGAATTATCTTCTTTTTATTAATGAGGCAGCTGAGGCTCGGAGAGGTTAAGTGGCATGCCCCAAGTCACAGAGCTAGTAATGGCAGAGCCAGAATTTGAACGCAGGTCTGTCTCATTTCAGAGCAAGGCAGAGGAAAGAGGAGAGAGCCTTCCAGGTAGAGAAGAGTTTGTGTAAAGGCACAGACACCTAAGAAGTATGCCCATTCCAGGAACTTCAGATAATTCAGAATCACTAAAGACAAGATAGGGAATAACAGGAGATAAATCCACAGAAATGGGTAGGGGCCAGATCATGAAGGGTTTTGTATGACGTGATGGGGATAATGGACTTTTTACAGGTGAGGGAGCATCGGTGACAGTTTTTAAGCAGAGTTGTGACACAGTCATTTTAGAAAGTTCTTCCTGGCATTCTGGAGGGTTTACATGAGTATAAGTGGGAGAACCAAGAGATTATTAAGATATTTGGGTTCTAAACTAGATATGAAATAAAAGACATATTTAATGTTTTAGTGTATCAGCAATAGGCACATCCTGTTTTGCAGATAACTGGCAATCTGTTGAAGAGCAAACTTCACGTGCAAGAACAATATATCCATCCATTGCCGACAGACACTGAATGTATAGTGAATGGTGTCAAGGTTGTTTTGCTAGATGCCAATCAGTAAGTATTAAAGTTACCTTAGTAATACCCTATTTTTAAATATTCAAAAGGAAAACACATTGCATGGTTATTTAAGAACTTTTTATTGGAACTATTATGCTTGATATTTCATAAATGTCTTATTTAAGTAAGATAAGAAACAGTTAAGTAAAGTGTGCTTCTCCTTTTGAAAAAAAATGTACCCAATTACAGGATCAAAGATTAAACATAGATTCTCTAAGTGTTCTCTAACCCATTTTTTAATGAAGTTTAAATTACTATGCTTTACATGAGGCTCCATCTTATTTTTTTAAAAATCTTTTAACATATTGCTGCTGTTCTTTAAGAGATAACCTTTTGCCATTTTCTTTAATATCACTTACATAAATTAACAGCTGGTACAAATTAACAGCTGGTACTCCATTCAGATTCTAGAGGTTTTTTTTTTTTTTCCTTTAAGAAATCCTTTAGGTTTTTGATACTAAAGTCTTGGAAGATTTTTTTCTTGGAAATTGGTTTTCTTTTTCCCTCATTTTTTTAAATGTAAAGTACTGTCAGGATTCACATTGCCAAAATGTAACTGTCGGTCAGCCACGCATCTTTGTAATTTCCATAGAATGTTAGCCTTATGTACCTTAGAGATCATAGATGCCTAGAGAATTAAAATTAAGACTAAACCTAGGTTTCCTAAAATCCAGGCTTGTTATTTTTTCAGGTTGCCTATAAGTTTTTGTCTGCTAACTTCGCTGCTGTTTATTTTTTTAATCACCAATTATGATAACTCAGGTTCTGATTTATTTTTTTTTTGGTCAACTTTATTGAGGTACAATTTACATAAATAAAATGGACCCATTTTAGATCTTTGCTGAAGTTTGACAAAAGTAAACACCCATGTAATTCCCACCACAATAAAAATATGGAAAATATTCCCCACCACAAAAGTTTTCCTTGTGTTCCTTCCCAGTCAATCCCCAACCCCGACTCTGACCCAGGAAACCATTGATGTGTTTTCTATGACTGTGGATTAGATTTGTCTTTACTAGGGATTCATCTAAATGAAATCATATAGTATCTTCTGTTTTGTATCTGGCTTCTGTCACTCCTCATGTTTTTGAGATTCATTCATGCTGTTGTGTGTTCCTTTTACTTACTGAGTACTATCTATTGTATGGACACAATACAATTATTTTTTCCATTCACTTCTTGTTGGACAACTGATTTTTGTTTATTGATCTTGTATCCTGAGACCTTGCTAAGCTTGCTCATTAGTTGTTGTAGGTTTTTTGTAGATTCTTGAAAATGTTCTACATATGTCATCCACAAATAAAGATGCTTTCGTTTTACTTCTTTCTTTCCATTTAGAATGATATTTTTTCTCTTATTTATTGTACGGGATTATGCCTTCAATACAGTGTTGAATAGGAGTGATGTGAGCAGACATATTGCCGTGTTCTCGATCTTAAGGGGAACGCTTTCAGTCTTTCTCCGTTAAGTATGATGTTTGCAGTAGGGTTTTCATAGATGCCTTTTATCAGGTTGAGGAAAATCCCTTCTATTCCTATTCTGCTGGGAGTTTGTAATCGTGAATGGGTGTTGAACTTTGTCAAATGTTTCTCTGGCATCTATTGAGGTGATAGTACAACTTTTGTCCTCTGTAATGTTAATGGGGTAAATGACAAAGATGGACTTAAACCAGCCTTGCATTACTGAGATAAACCCCACTTGGTCTTCATGTAATTACCCTTTTTCAAAATATATAGCTGGATTTGATATGCTAATATTTTGTTAAGGAATTTTGTGTCTGTTTTAAAAAGTATATTGGTCTATAGGGTTTTTTTAAACTACACTTTTGTCTTATTTTGATGTCAGAGTAATACTGGTCTCATGAAATATTCCTTCCTCTATTTTCTAAAAGGTGTCATGTAGTAATTATTATTATTTCTTCCCTAAAAGTTTAGTGGAAAATCTCTAGTGAGGTCATCAGGGCCTGAATTTGGGAGTCAGGGAGATAAGGGGAAGTTTTTAATTACAATTGTAATTATTTCCTGTGTTTTCCTAGAATTTAAAATGAAAATTCTCTGTGTTTCGGCAGTAATTTCCAAACCCCATTGTGTCAGGGGTCCCCGAGACCACCTTGAGGCTCAATGGTTCACCAGATGGACTCACAGGACACAGAAAGGCTGTTTTATTTGTGGTTACAGCTTATCACAGTGAATGGATACAGATTAAAATCAGCAAAGGGAAAAAGGCAAATGGAGGCAAATCCAGGAGAAACCAGGTGCAAGTTTCAAGGTGTCCTCTTCTAGTGGAGTGACACAGATGTGCTTAATTCTCCCAGCAACAGTGTGTATAGGAGGTGTGGCCAACCAGGGAAGCTCAGTTGAACCTTGGTATCCAGGGGTTTTATTGAGGGTCAATCATGTACACATGCAACACCCATGCTGATTGACCTGGGGTACTTAGACGCCAGTCCCCGAGAGCAAAGACAGGTATTCACCATAGATCACACTGTTAACATAAACTATCTTATCAAACTAGTAACACATGGCCCAATGTGTCAGGCATACAAAACACTCTTAGCAGGCAGAATATTTCAAGGACTCTAAACTTATCTCCCAAGGGCCAGCCAATGGCTATTCCTAAGGACAGGCCTTTCTTGGGGACCTGTGGAGTTTGCACAACACTGGCCTGCTGAATTAACCCTTTCCTGCACACCATTTTTTTTGTGTGTGTGACATAAACTTCCTTAAGTTAAAATGCTACATACCTTTGTAGTACAATGCTATGTCATTGTGGTCAGCTAATAAAGTATATTAACTTGTTGATATTGAAATGAACACTCTTTCTTCAGATGCTTTGCCTGTGTTAAGAATATTCCTTTGAAATGTTTGTGTTCAGCTGTCCAGGTGCTGTCATGATCCTTTTTTATCTTCCTAATGGTTATGTCATACTACACACTGGAGACTTCAGAGCAGATCCCACCATGGAACGTTCTCTTCTTGCAGGCCAGAAAGTCCACACGCTTTACTTAGATACAACGTAAGAGAAACTTTGTGTACTTCTTTTTTCCACTAACAGCATTTGCCCTGCATGTTATGAATAATTTGAACTTTTGCTTAGGTAATCAAAATGATGGCTTACTGTCTAATTATCATTTTAAGTATTAGGTGGATGCTGTTTGAAAAAATATATACTTAAGAACAAATTTTGGATTGCATGGCTTAACTGACTCCAGCTCAATTTTTTATGTAATATCCTTTTGAAAATATGGTTTATGTAAAAACCTTGCTATTGAAACAAGGATGAAAAATTTGGGAGCAAACTTTAGGAAAACGCCCTTTAAAGTTATCCTTTCAAAGTGTCTGTGTAACTATTAAGCATGATTGTGAAGAAAAAAACAGAGAATGAGATTCTGTCTGAATATTCAAACTTACTTTGTTCCTTTCTCCAAAAGGTAGTCTATAAGTGGCAACCTTGAATTCCTAAGTGCTACATAATGGTATAAGCTATTATCTTCTTTTATATATTGAAATACCTCATCAATTGGTCAGAAATTATGTTAACCATTTCAACCTGTTTCAAGAAGAAGTGAGTTTGGATGGCATATCTTAGTAAGAGACGGTCTTTCCACAACCAGTTTTCTAATACTATAGTTAATTCTTCCATTCACCTAA
This sequence comes from Aethalodelphis obliquidens, assembly GCF_003676395.1. Lineage (NCBI taxonomy): Eukaryota > Metazoa > Chordata > Mammalia > Artiodactyla > Delphinidae > Aethalodelphis > Aethalodelphis obliquidens. The sequence continues at coordinate 29,416,740 of NW_020837955.1, read as the reverse complement.
ATACTAGGTGAACTAAGAAAATAATTTTTTTTAAACTTTGTTACTTAATTCTACATACAATTCTGGATTTCTTTGTGAGTATTTATAGGAGAAAGGACTAAGTCTTTTCTTAATAATAAGAATTATGGCTGAACAGCAAAAACAATTTTGAAAATTGGAAAAATATTTCTTTAATGTGTGTACTTTATGAGATTTTTCGTGAAAAAGTGGTTAATTTTCATCTCAAATATCTATAACTAATAGTGTTAATTTTTCATTGGGTGTTACTGTATTGAAGTAGACCCAACTGGATCTGCTGTAGTCCCATGATACTATATATATTTCTATATCTCCTAAAAGAAAATAACAACCAGATGAATATTAACTGTTTGATTTAATGCTACTTCACCAAATTCATGTTCAGTTTCATTATCTTAAAATATATATATATTTTTTGGGCTTCCTTGGTGGCGCAGTGGTTGAGAGTCCGCCTGCCGATGCAGGGGACACAGGTTCGTGCCCCGGTCCGGGAAGATCCCACATGCTGCGGAGCGGCTGGGCCCGTGAGCCGTGGCCGCTCAGCCTGTGCGTCCGGAGCCTGTGCTCCGCAGCAGAAGAGGCCACAGCAGTGAAAGGCCCGCGTACCGCAAAAAAAAAAAAAAATATATATATATATATATATATATATGTATATATATATAATTTTTTTAACTAAATCAGAATTCTTTAGTCCAAAAAGTTAATCCCTATAAATCATATTTCCTTTGATAGGGATTGGGGTTAAAAAGAAAGATATTAAGGCTTATAATTCATAGCTAAAATAGCTACCTAGAAATATTCTTGAAGGAAAAAAAATGCAGTTTCTTTATTTGAGGGTTATAAAAGAAATAGAATTAAAAAGGTATATTGAAATGTATAGTTCCATCATAAATAATCAATAGCTGGTAACAAATATTTTAACCACAGGCACTGGTGAGATAACTGTGGTGGTGTTAATGTACTATACTGCTGTTGTATGTAATTTTGCTAAAGCTTGTTTTCTAAAATAGCATCCAACTTAATGCTATGACTTTCTTGTTGTTCTTTTAATAAGTACCATATTTCCATATTACAGATATTGCAGCCCAGAATACTGTTTTCCGTCTCAGCAAGAGGTTATCCAGTTTGCCATCAACACTGCCTTTGAGACTGTAACTCTAAACCCACGTGCTCTTGTTGTCTGTGGCACTTATTCTATTGGAAAAGAGAAAGTCTTCCTAGGTGGGTGGTAGCTGTAGCTAATTTACTGTATTCTAAAGATCAGATTCTTTTTGCATAAAGCCCTTTCAGGCTCTGTTCTTTCAGTTGATATTTATTTCCTGAAACAGTTCAATATTACCTTTGAGGTTGAAAGAAAAATTTGGTAGAGTTTGATTCATTTAAATTTTGAAAGCCTTAACTTAATGGAAACATTTGATAAGTATGTTTACGGTAGCCTTTATATCTGCAAAATGTTTATAGAGCAAAAGTCCATGCTACATTAGTATTTTAGTGAACTTTGAAAGATGACTAGTGCATAGGTCTTTCACTGCATTCTTTGATGATAACCATCAATTAATTATTTTAGAGACCAGTTTTAGTTTTTGTTCCTAAATGATTTTTGGATATGTAACTGTAGTTTGTCTATATAGTATTGTACTATTTTGCAAAGTACTTCCATTTCTTCTTAACTGTGGTCCCATAATGTCAAACATTAAGACGTGAAATGATAAAGCTAAGGTTTTAACTCCTCCAAATTTTGTTTTTTCCCTCCCTCTAACTCTTTCCATACATCTTATGCAATTTTTAAATACTAGGTCTTTAAAAATAAATTCTTGGCTTTCTCACAATTTATTCCACATAGTTAACTGACAAACCTGTTCAGCCTTTTTGAGATATTATGGCAAAAGTGTGAATGTTTTGAATTTCTTTTAATTTGGTAAATTCTTATTTTAAAGTTAAGTTGTAATTTTATTTTTTTCATAAGCTGTAATTTTACTATTTTTAAACTTTTCCTTTAGCCATTGCTGATGTTTTAGGTTCAAAAGTGGGCATGTCCAAAGAAAAATATAGCACATTACAGTGCTTCAATATACCAGAAATTAATTCCCTCATCACTACAGACATGTGCAATTCGCTGGTTCACCTTCTCCCAATGATGCAAATTAATTTTAAGGTAAGCATTCAAGAGACATGTCTTTTTAGGATGAACTAGAAAAGGCAATCTGATGATTGTAAACTAGAATCCCATTTTACTTGCATTTAACGTAGAGGAATTCAGTTACAGTGGAGTCAAAGTAAACTTTGCCCTAGAAAATTTTTTAAGTGGAATTTTAAATGTTTTAAGTTTGTGTGTGTGTGCAGCTGTATAGAGTAATTCATATGCCCACCAGGCGTTTAAGAACTAGAGAACTGTCATAAAGGAAGAAACAAAAATAGAAAAGTGTGCAGCTCTCTGGTCATTCAAACATTCTGAGATTGTTCTCCATTCTTCCTGGATGAGTAGGGAAATGAGTGGAGAATTCTAGGGAGTTCTTACTTTTCTTCAGGTCTATTCTGTATAATATTAAGCCACTATAACATTGATATACGTTGAAAATATACTGGTGAGGATTAAATGAAACAGTAGAAGTGAAAGAGAAAGTTCTAGTGCTAGTTCTGAGATATAAATTAAGATACATATGACATGACCTCCCTGTGATTTATGGGGGCTCATTTGTCAGATTTATTCAGATACTAAGATTCATTCCATTTACTAACGTTTTGACACCTTGCAATGGAATACATCAAACCTATGTATTAAAAGTAATTCAGGGCTTCCCTGGTGGCGCAGTGGTTGAGAATCTGCCTGCTAATGCAGGGGACACGGGTTTGAGCCCCGGTCTGGGAGCATCCCACATGCCGCGGAGCAACTAGGCCCGTGAGCCACAACTACTGAGCCTGCGCATCTGGAGCCTGTGCTCCGCAACAAGAGAAGCCGCGATAGTGAGAGGCCCGCGCACCGCAATGAAGAGTGGCCCCCACTCACCGCAACTAGAGAAAGCCCTCACACAGAAACGAAGACCCAACACAGCAAAAATAAATTAATTAATTAATAAACTCCTACCCCCAACATCTTAAAAAAAAAAAAAGTAATTCAGAACATAATGTACACCAAAAAATATGTTTTTAATTTTGCTATAATGTTTATGAAATAACTTTTATGGAGCTTTTTGAAATAGCTTAGGTGTTGATTACTGTATCTGTCTTATAAATAATAACACTTACATTGTGTAAAGAAAATTAGGATTTTAGTTCTGTCCCTTGAGTAAGGAAATTCTCACTGATGTAACTACTCTTTTCATGAGATTATGGTAAAAATTTTATGGCCTATTTTCATGAGTATATAATTCATAAAAATGTCTAGGATAATCAAGTCATAGTGTTGTCCACTGGTGTTTAAGCCAGCTTTGCAAACATATGTTAAATTTGAGAGGCAGCCAGTTTAATGGAGGCTAATGAGGATGTTGGTTAATTATAAAATGAACACTGATATCCTGCGGAGGGTATAGCATATTTTTATAATTTTTATAAAGATTACTTCATGCAATACAGCCTTATTTCCTGCTAACTTAGTTTCATTTGGACAAATTATCCATTTAGAGGGACAAAAGGGGTGGGGAAGTAAGAATATTATGGAAATGAAGGGACTAGACCTTTCCAAGAATAGTGTTTAAAAGTGCCGTATGCTGTGGAGAGGTCATATGAGGAAAAAATGACCTGCACAAGAACTGTTTCAGTGAAGTGATGTTGGAGAAAGCCAGTGACAGCAGAGGGCTAAGGAATGAATGAGAAGGTGTACAGATGGCCAAGGAGCACATAAAAAGAGGATCAACACTGTTGGCCATCAGGGAACTGCAGATCAAAACCACAGTGAGACACCACTGTACACTCACAAGGATAGCTGTACTAAGAAAGACAGTGCCAGTTGTTGGTGAGGATATGGAGAAACTGGAACCCTCATGCGTTGCTAATGAGATTTTTAAGTGGTGCAGCTGCTTTAGAAAGCAGTTTGTTAATTTCTTTCAAAGTTAAACATGGAGTGACTATATGACCAGCGATTCCAGTCCTAGGTATATGCCTAGGAGAATTGAAAACATGTGTCTACTTCTACACAAATGTTCACAGCAGCATTATTCATAATAGCAAAAAACTGGAAACAACTCAGATGTCCATCAAATGATGGATGGATAAACAAAATGTTATATATACTTAAAATAGAAATATTCTTCAGCTGTAAAAAGGAACGAATTACTGCTACATGCTACTATATGAATGAGCATTGAGAACATGCCAAGTGAAAGAAGCCAGACACAAAAGGCCACATATTGTGTGATTCCATTTATATGAAACATCCAGAATAGGTAAATCTGAAGAAGTAAGTAGATTAGTGGTTTCCAGGGCTTGAGGGAGAGGGAATGGGGAGTGACTGCTAATGAGTACAGTGTTTTATGGAGGGGTGATGAAATGTTCTAGAATTAGAAGTGGTGATGGTCATACAACTTTGTGGCTATACCAACAACCACTGAACTGTATGCTTAAAAAACACCCCAAAACCTGGCAGTTACCTGCTTTGAAGACAAAAAACAAAAAAAGGAATATCTGAAATCGTTGCCTGTATTATTTCCATTGTTTGTCATAGGTTGTTGGTATTGTTCAGTAGCCCTTCCCCTTCCTCCATGAAAGTGGCCAGATATTGATGACATTTTTTACAATTTCATATCTTCAGAACACAGACGGAGCAGAAGCTGACAGTTACCATAGACTATATTTTAGTTAGTACTTAAAGCCAGTTTTTTTTACCAGCCAAAAATAGTTTTATTGTATCAGAGCTAATGACTTTTTTGTGAAAATGTAAACCTGATACAATTGTCAGGGTTTCTAAGGCAGGCTTGAAAGACTTAGAAACCCTATAAATAAAACCATTCGTGCTACCTAGTTCAACATCCCAAGTTCATATATGTAAGTATATAGTTTACTATCACCTCTGATTTAAACCTTATTCATGGGATGTGGCAAAACATTATAACAGTAATGTTATAAATGATTATTTGCATACTGAAAAAATAACTTTAGGGGCATCTACTGAATGCATTTTAATCACAAACTGGTTACCACTAAACAGAGAGACAAGTCATAGATCAGGGACTTTATGTTGACTAAATGATAATAAAATTCCTCATGATAGTAGTTCTGCAGTTGTGGTTAATGAAAGACTAGTGGCTGTCAGCAGTCTTCTCTGTGTGTTTGGCTTATATGATAATATCCTATGTTTTTGTTTGTGTACAGATTAATGATGTTTTCATGGTAACTCTAATTTGTCTCATGAAAAGCATGAAATTACTTCTGAGTGGGTTCTCCCGAGTGTTTTAACAGAGGCAAATAAGAATGGATAAGTTTGATGACCTGCATTGATAGCTGGACTCTCAGTTTATGATATTATGTGTTTAATTGCGCTAAACCTGTTTCCTATTATTTCCTTTTCTTTGTGAGGACAGGAAGAGAGAGGGATTAGTAATTAAGCAAATAGTATTACAATAGATCTTAGACTAAGTAAGACAAAAATCTGAAAATTTGCAGGGCCAGGGATATGGTAATGAAAACTTAGTTATATAGCTATATAACTTAAACTTTTTTGGGGGGGGGGGTAGTAGTTGGTAAGAAATATGACTGTTTAATGGTAGGTATACAAATTAATAAAAGATCATTATTTGATGCAAAAGAGAAATCAAAGGGTTATTATTAATTTGTCAAGTGAAATCTTAATGTCTGATAAACACAGTAAACTGTTCAACCTTTAAATAGTAATCAAAAAGAAAAATTAAAAAAAAAAGATGTGTTTGTCTTCTACCAAATTGGTGTACTTTTAAAAAAGGTAATATTCCTGTGCTGAGATTTAGAGAAATTGGCACTCTTCATCCACTTGGATAATAATGGAAAAGAGGGTAAATCCTCAACTATCTCCATTTCTAGGAATTTATACTAAAAAATGAGTCCTTTCTGAAGAGATCAATCTGTAAGTTCCTAGGTGCTGATGGTATAATAGATGATGAGAGTCTTAAAAAGTTAGGAAAGGGTAGATGGTTTCCATTAAAAAAAAAAAAAAAGACTCAGAAGGTGGTGTTTATTGATGTCTTCCCCTTAGGCTGTAAACTTCCAAAAGGTGAAGGCTGTCTCACCACTCTGACATCAGCACCTGGTGTTAATACTGGAACAGATATTTATTGAACAAATGAATAGATGGATGAGTGAATTTGTCTTTATCATTTCTTCAGAACTTCCTACCAGCATCTTTTAAAAATTCAGTAGAGTATGTATGGTTGAAGAAGAAAAAGAAGACTTCTAGAAATCCAAGATGATACTACATACACTTTAGGTTTTTTATTGTTTTAAATAAAATTAAAATTTTATTATAAATTTACACTAAGCCTTTGACACTCTGGGTTGAATCTTTAGCCCAAAAAGTATTAGAGTTTTTTTTGTATCCCTCTTGTCATTGTTATATTTATCTGGATTTCTCTTATCTTTCAAAGGTTGAACCTTTGTCATTGATTTTCTGAGAATCTTACCTAATGTCCTCACTAATGATGACCTCACTAATGATGACCTCAAGATTTATTAGCATATTACTTCTGATCATAGCACTGTGAAAAGTTTTGAAATTATTCTAGTTCATGCATAAAGGGTGAAAAGGAGTAAACACTTGAAAAGGGAACACTAGATACTATGCATCTTAAAATGTATGTCTGAGTTGAGTATAATGCCATTATAAAGTTATTTCCATATTTTATCCATCTGTCAGACCTCTACTGGTGTATATGTATGAGGATATGTTTGGATTGATGTTTACCAGTGTTAATATCAGTATCTCTCATAAGGATAGTATTAGATGCTAGTATCTCTAATATCCTAATAAATGTAGGATTTGGAGAGGTGTTTGTTTTGTTTGTTTTTGGTAGCTATCTGAATTGTAATTTTAAAACACATGATTACTTATCTTTAAAGTTGCCTCATCTTATTTTTCTCAGACTGTACTTAAATTTGTTTAACTTAGGTAAGTAAAGGGGAAAAGATTTTTTTTTCCGTGATTTTATTTTTGGGGGGAGCACAGCACTAGGTTTTCCAAGTTAATGTTCACCAAGTGAAAACTCCGTGACTGTGCCAATGTAACATTTTAATCATTCTGTTTTATTCCATATAACCCATCTTCACTGACCATTAAATAAATATCCTTTTTTTATTTAACAGGGTTTACAGAATCATTTGAAGAAGTGTGGTGGGAAATATGATCAGATTTTGGCTTTTCGACCTACAGGATGGACGCATTCTAACAAGTTAACTAGTATGGCGGGTATTATTCCCCAGACCAAAGGAAACATTTCAATATATGGTATAATTATTCAATTTTTTTACTCTTAATGTTTGTAATTACCTTACATTTTTTTTAAAAGCAGTAAAACTAAGATCCAGGGAAAAAGAGGCACCAAAGAATCTTTAATAATTTAACAGGTTCAAATCATTCCTCATGCTCTACACCTGTATCTTTAGTATGTTGTAAATGCATATAAAGGAGTATGAATGTAGTAAATAGACATTGACTAATACAGATCAGTCTATATGTGTGATCAGTGACATGTAGGAGAGATTGTAGAACTACTTGAAAGGAGGGGTGGGTAGTGCCATTGTGTTCTGGAAGTTTAAATGACACTGCGACATCAAGAACAGGAAGACAGTGGATTAGATGTGATGACAGCAAGAGATACAGACTTGACTTTAATTTTTTCATCTTTGGAGGATGTTTACCATTGTCCTCAGAGATTGGCTTATTACAATAATGGCTGATGGAAACATTTTTGGATCCCAGTTTTCTCAAAACAGGACCCTTTCTCCCTCTTTCTCTGAGGTATTTGATCTTCAGTAAAGAAGATGAAGAGATTTTTAGTACTTAATTTTTTTTTCCTTTTTATGCGTACAAAGCTTGGGGATGGAATCTGCTTACTTGCCGTGGAAATCAAGAGTCTTCTGCTTGTCACTCTTTAAATTTTACTCATATTTCTTCCAGAATTTTCCTGAAATCAATAGCTGGGCAAAGTGCTTAAAGGGAAGAATTGTTTAAAAAGAAAAGCCTACTTATAAATAAGAATCTATAGAAATGCCTATTATTAAGTGTCTACATAGCAAAGTAATAGAATTTTTTAATGTTCAAAAGTTTTTGTATCATTTTAATGTTTATTATTTGTAAAAGATACTAGCAAATTTTGTTATCAGAAAAAAAGCACCAATGAATTTTTGGCAAAAATACTCTGGATTGCTTTCCTTTTCTCTTTTATTTTATTTTGGGCTTGTGCAGTTTTCTTTATTAGTTTGATTTTTAGTAGGCACTGTCTTTCGTGTTGCAGGGATTCCTTATAGTGAACACAGCAGCTACCTAGAGATGAAACGTTTTGTTCAATGGCTGAAGCCGCAGAAAATCATACCTACCGTGAATGTTGGCACCTTGAGATCCAGGCGCACAATGGAGAAATATTTTGAAGAGTGGAAGCTGGAAGCTGGATATTGATGTTACCTCAGAGGACTCAGAAGTAGTTAAGTAACTTAGGCGTAGCTTGTTAGTAGTTAAATCTTCAGTGATATGATATTTCACTTTATGTGAAAAACCTCATGAAGGTCACTCATACAGCTTATTTTCTCATTTACGTTTGAATAACATGTTCACAGTGCAGGACCTCTCAGCATCATCAATGATAATTGAGACTGGTCTGCCTAGTACCCTTGTTTCTTGCCCCTCCCTGTGGGGCTGTTGTATTCCACATCCAACAGTAGGAGCGTAAACATAGGCAGGTTTGGGGACCAAAGGATTCATGATAATAAACTAGATTGAAAGCATTATATGTAAGTAATTACGTATCTTTAAAATTATTTAATATGGGGCATATTTTTATGAGATAAAGCTTTTCTATGATATGTATACTTAAATAAAAAATTGATCTTAAATTTGCCATAGTGTCGTTTGGTTTTTAGGATTTATAACTGACATTTATGCAATCTTATAAAATTTCAGTGACAGTAAGTCAAAATTTGACTCTGAAAAAGATGACTCAAAGAGACTAGACAACTACCCAGTAAATGATGGAGAAAAGTTTGAGTGAATAATGTTTATCTGAATTGTTTACTCAAGACATTAGATAAGTAAAAGTTTAGATTGCAATTCTTTGTTTGTTTGTTTGTTTTTGTTTTTGCGGTACAGGGGCCTCTCACTGTTGTGGCCTCTCCCGTTGCGGAGCACAGGCTCCGGACGCGCAGGCTCAGCGGCCATGGCTCATGGGCCCAGCCGCTCCACGGCATGTGGGATCTTCCCAGACCGGGGCACGAACCCGCGTCTCCTGCATCGGCAGGCGGACTCTTAACCACTGCGCCACCAGGGAAGCCCGCAATTTTTTTTTTTTAAAGTGAGATTATATAATTTATTTATGAGTCTTGATCTCTCCAACAGAGATTAACTGATCCAAAATGAAAATTTGGGGCAATACATGTTAAAAATGTTTTTATAGGGTTTAAATAAGAAAATGGCTAGCATAATGAAAGTATGCATGTGTATATATGTGTATTCTTCCATTGCCTCTAATGAAATTAATTTACGGATTCCTTAATGTTTTAATGGAAAATTATTTTCTGTGATGATTTCGGTCACCAGAAGAATAGTACTCTCCACGAACTTTATTTTCATAAACTTGGATTTTACTTTGTTATGGTGGTGTTAGTAGGGAATCATGTTTAGGGAAGGAAAAGCATTTGGGGCCCAGTAGTAATAAATCCCATGTAACTATGTTCTGAGTTGATTTCAATTACATAGTTAAAATATTTTGACTTCTTTGGGCTTGGTGTTTTAAACATTTTATAAATCATTAATTAAGAGTTATAACTAGAAAAATTGCATGTAGTCTACAAATATAGGTATTTTTAACATAGAGGAGATGGCCAAGTCATTAAGGTCTTTTTTTTTTTTTTTGAGTAATAGTTTTCTCCTAGAATTGTCATTTTTCATTGGTAAAAAGATTTTTCATGATTTTGAACGTTTTGCTTTGGAAATCCAGGCATGTTATTTAAAAGCAGCCTCAGCCATCTGATTTTCAAACACAAAAACATCTTTCTACACAATTAGCACCATTATGGCAGCTTGGAATGATTTGTTTTGCTGTTATTATTGCAGAATATGCAAAACCTCATTTAGGGACCATCCCAAATATGGGATTTATTTTACAAATAAGTCGCAACAACCGAACTTTTCAAGGCTCTGTTGAGAACTGTATGTGAAATTCTTAGTTCCAATAACCTAACACTTGGGTAGGTAAAAATGTTCAATTTTAAAGCAAAACAAAAGAAGAAAACAATCTACCATCAACCCAAAATAAATGGATGGCAGCTCTTGAACATCCTTACCATGTGTAGAGAAGAAGAAATAGAATTAAGCCAACAAAGGGGAAAATGCTTTACTATACATTACATGTATTCGGAACTTTTCAGAAAGCTCCTTTACACTCTTATCTAAACACTGAATTACCAGATGCACCGACACTTGACAGGATGTTTTCAAGTTCTCATGACTTTGATTTAATAGGAAAACCTTTTCCACTTGATGTCAATGCCTTTTATTTCTAAGTTATTTATCATTGACCCTGTATTTATTAATGTACCTAAATATGAAACTAGTTTTCAGAAAAACTAAATTATTGCTTTCTTCAGTTATTGAGTTATATTCTTGTGAACCAAATGCATTTAGAATTTCCTTATTTGGTCCTGAATAACCATCTATACTAGACTAGGGAACTCCAAGTACTAATACCCAAAATTATCTGTCTTGAAAGACTCTTGATATTGCCTTGTAACTTTTCTGGTTGTTTTATTGCTGTTCATTCAGTTCATTTGGTATTGATCTTAGAAAAATTCCAAATAAGTTATCTGAAATCAGCAAAATCATAAGCTAATGGTTATAGTTAATAGAATGGTTTAGGTATGAGAATTCCTTCTAATCTGAATAGTTGGAAGCTTTTAACTTGGTAATCATTTTGTATGCTAATTATATTTCAACTTTCCCTTAGTATCTACCCCTTCTCCAGAAAGTAGGCATACTCTTTTTGCTTAGGAACTCAATCCCCCATGATTGCACTGTTCTACTTTTGGTAAGCCAGAAATATTTTATAAAACACTTGTCATGGAGTGGACCAATTATACAACACCAAGTATAACACAAAATTATTCTTTTCTTAAACAGTCATAGCCAGGCCAGAACTAGGGTGAGGCAGGAGAGATGCCTAGAATGTAAAATTTAAAGAGGCAAAGGGTAAAAATCCTTGTTAAGGCTGACCCTGCACTTGCATGACCCTGAGAGTGAGTGTCTCCTTAAACGCTATTCTAGGAAATCTCTCTTACCTCAACCTAGTTCCAGGTCCTGATTCGTAGCGCCTAATTATGTTTCTTTGCTATTTTGGTAAATCCAAAGTGGTTTTCTAAATAGAATATCGTTATAGCTTTGTTTTTAATATACATTGAAACATAAATATTGTAATCTGAATTTAGGAGAGTACATTTTCAAGAATTTCCAGATTCATCGATATAGAGCTAATTATACCAGCACCAAAACCCAGATTCCTTTGAGATCCTTCCGCTGGGGTATTGTAAACACTTTCAGGGCAGGGCTCATATCTTACTCATCTTATGATCTAGTACCTTTTTCAGTATGTGGTCAGGTTCAGAGACAGTTCTAACAGATGGTAAATGCTTGGACGAATCTTGAATAAACAGTGAAAAATCCATCTATGTTCTAAGAATCTGACTTCCAAAATTCTTTTACATGTTCTCCTCAGGTGAAAATAGTGTGATTCCAGAAGAACCACTAAAAATAAAAATATATTGAAACTACTCAGTTGATTGTTTGGGTATATTAACATGTCCATGGCTTCAGTGTAGGAACAATTTAGAGAATAAAGTTTTATTTTTTGTCAAGATCTATCACTTTAGTTTAATTGTCACTAAAATCAGTCACTGAGTATTTGAATCCTCTCTCTTAGAACTTATTCTATCTGTTGAGTAACCGCTATGTGCCCCACACTATTCTTGGTGTTGTGTGGAAATTAAGAATAATTCAATCTAACAAGGATTTATTGAGTGATTATTCTGTGTAAGGTGAAGGGGGTATAAACATGTTCTTTGTTCAGGGATTCACACATAAATAAAATAGTCTCAAATGTCAGAAAAGTAGTATTAGGAGCGAAAGACATGTCCCTAGGCACCGTGACAAGTGGTATAATACCAAACACTTCAAAGGGAGAAATTAATTCTGATAAGGAAGAGTCCATAGAGAAGATGCCTTTTTACACAGTCCTTAAAACATTAACAGACCTTTCATAGGCTGGAGAGAAATCTAAGAGTTAACAGACCTTTCATAGGCTGGAGAGAAACCTAAGGGTTAACATACCTTTCATAGGCTGGAGAGAAACCTAAGAGTTAACATACCTTTCATAGGGTGGAGAGAAATCTAAGAGTTAACAGACCTTTCATAGACTGGAGAGAAATCTAAGAGACAGCCAAGTCCTGGAGCTGTGACAGTGTAAGTTGTGCAAGAGGAGTTTTGAGCAATTCGTGTGTTGGCGTGTGGAGCTCAGACTAGAAGGAATAGGTGGAGGAAGATGGCACACAACTCTGATAACCCTACTAAGGAGTTTAGAGGTTATTCTGAAGAATATTGAGAGTTTTTGAAGATCTGGGGGCAGTCAACATATACCTATGTGTTGGAAATGAAGTAAAAGTGAGATAGATATTGATATATACACACTTATACATATATGAATATACACAGCTTGACAGGAGAACTGGGCTAAGCCTTGAACCTTGAGAAACACGATAATTATGGAATATCTGAGGTGTTGACATTTAACACAAAATCCTTGCCTTTGAGGAGCTTAGCATTTCCATAGGGGGCTGGAAAAAAAGCTAATATATGTAAGATAGTTAAGAGATAAATTAGTGTGGTTTTAGATCTTGAGAAAGGAAAGTTTGGGGTAGGTTGGAGTTGTATGAGCTAGTTGATGAAATAGGATACACGTGAAACTAGTTAAGAAACAAAACCGCATGTAAACAATTCATGAGTGATCAATTGAACTGGTCTTTAAGAAGTTCATTTAATTTAAATTAAACTTGGTTTATATAAGTGCTGCTGTTCTGTTTGGGACTACATTTTGTGGTTTAAATACCTATAAAGCTATTGTAGATTACATAGGGATTTAAAACACCTAAGAACACTATTTGTTTGTCCTAAATATGATAGACTTTTTTTCAATGAAAGAGGAAATTTCGTAAAGTCAAATTACATTACCTGTATAAGCCCTTCTGCTGTTTCAAAATGGAAAGCAAGGAGCTTAAGATCATAAAGCAATGCTCAAAGCAATGCTTTAATACACTATTAGATAATGTTATTAAACTGTTTTTTTTTTAAGTTTGTTTGAAAGAACTGTTGTGGACTTCCTGCTGAGGTATGATTAGGTATCACGTGGGATAAGCAGATAAAATTGTAAATGAACCAAAAGCAACAGTATCTGGAAGGGGAATAAAGGCCAAATACCCTTGTTTTGCTAAATCAGTCAGTTTTTTTTATTAGTGGCTTTTATCCATGGAAAGAGTGCTAAACTCTGTTTTGTTATGTTTTGGTTTTCTTTTTTTTTTTAAATAGCTTTATTGAGTTATAATTCACATACCACCACATCACTTACCTATTTAAAGGTAATTTAAAGGTAATGAACCCAATTCATTGGGTTTTGGTATACTTATGGAGTTGTGCAACCATTGCCACAATCAGTTTTAGATTATTTTTCACCCCCAAAGAAATCCTATGCTCATTAGTAGTTACTCCCCAGGCATCTCCTCTCCTCCCCACCACCCAACTGACTACCACCCACCCCCTTGTCCTGGGCAACAACAAATCTTCCTGTCCCTATAGATTTACCTATTCTGGACATTTCATATAAATGGAATCTAGTACATGGTCTTTTGTTATTGGCTTTTTTGACAATGTTTTCAAGGTTCACCCATATTGTAGCATGTATCAATGTAAGTATTCCATTCCTTTTTTATGGCTAAATAATATTCCAGTGTTTGAAAATACCCACTTTGTCCATTCATTAGCTAGTGGATATGTGGGTTATCCACTTTTTGGCTCTTGTGAATAATACTGCTGTTAACACTTTGTACAAATTTTTATGTGAACATATATTTTCATTTCTCTTGTGTATGTACCTAGAAGTGGAATAGCTGGGACATATGGCAACTCCGTTTAAACTTTATGAGGAACTCCAAATTGTTTTCCAAAGTGCTTCACCATTTTACATTTTCACCAGCAATGTATGAGGATTCCAACCTGTCCACATCCTCACCAACACTTGTTATTATCTGCCTTTTTGATTACAACCATCCTGTTGGATATGAAGTGGTATTTGGTTGTGGTTTTTATTTGCATTTCCCTAATGACTAATGATGTTGAGCATTTTTTCACTAACTCTGTCTTGAAAGATTGCACTGTACAGAAAGCTCAATTAAATGATTGCTCTAAAATGTATTATTTAAGCCTAAGTAAAACAGTCAGTTTTTATAGATTGTGGCCTTGATTTGCTAGAAGATGATGATTAATAATGACAGGTGTATAATTTTGGTCTGATGAGAATTATTTGAATTATCAATAATAAGATAAATTTAAATGCATAACAGCATTGCAGATATGAAGTGGTTATATGCAATGCAGGTAACACAGATTTAGTGCCTCAGATTGCAGAAAGGAAGCAAAACGATCTTCATAATTATAAGTTGGAAAGGAAGACTTCAGATAGGAAGTTTTAAAATATTACGGTCGATAACAGCAGCTGACTTGAATAAGCAATGCAATTTATAAAAATGGTCAACAGTGTTGATGTGAATATATAAATGTAAATATCCAGTTTTTAAACATTAAAATTGTAGCATGAACAACTGACACTGTGGAAATACAAAGTATCATGAGAGATTACTACAAAGAACTATATGCCAATAAAATGGACAACCTGGAAGAAATGGACAAATTCTTAGAAAAGCACAACCTTCTGAGACTGAACCAGGAAGAAATAGAAAATATGAACAGACCAATCACAAGAACTGAAATTGAAACTGTGATTAAAAATCTTCCAACAAACAAAAGCCCAGGACCAGATGGCTTCACAGGCGAATTCTATCAAACATTTAGAGAAGAGCTAACACCTATCCTTCTCAAACTCTTCCAAAATATAGCAGAGGGAGGAATACTCCCAAACTCATTCTAAGAGGCCACCATCACCCTGATAAGAAAACCAGACAAAGATGTCACAAAGAAAGAAAACTACAGGCCAATAACACTGATGAACATAGATGCAAAAATCCTCAACAAAATACTAGCAAACAGAATCCAACAGCACATTAAAAGGATCATACACCATGATCAAGTGGGGTTTATTCCAGGAATGCAAGGATTCTTCAATATATGCAAATCAATCAATGTGATACACCATATTAACAAACTGAAGGAGCAAAACCATATGATCATCTCAATAGATGCAGAAAATGCTTTCGACAAAATTCAACATCCATTTATGATAAAAACCCTCCAGAAAATAGGCATAGAGAGAACTTACCTCAACATAATAAAGGCCATATATGACAAGCCCACAGCCAACATCATTCTCAATGGTGAAAAACTGAAACCATTTCCTCTAAGATCAGGAACAAGACAAGGTTGTCCACTCTCACTACTACTATTCAACATAGCTTTGGAAGTTTTAGACACAGCAATCAGAGAAGAAAAAGAAAAGGAATCCAAATCGGAAAAGAAGTGAAGCTGTCACTGTTTGCAGATGACATGATACTATACATAGAGAATCCTAAAGATGCTACCAGAAAACTACTAGAGTTAATCAACGAATTTGGTAAAGTAGCAGGATACAAAATTAATGCACAGAAATCTCTTGCATTCCTATACACTAATGGTGAAAAATCTGAAAGAGAAATTAAGGAAACACTCCCATTTACCACTGCAACAAAAAGAATAAAATACCTAGGAATAAACCTACCTAAGGAGACAAAAGACCTGTATGCAGAAAATTATAAGACACTGATGAAAGAAATTAAAGATGATACAAATAGATGGAGGGATATACCATGTTCTTGGACTGGAAGAATCAACATTGTGAAAATGACTATACTACCCAAAGCAATCTACAGATTCAGTGCAATCCCTATCAAACTACCAATGGCATTTTTCACAGAACTAGAACAAAAAAATTTCACAATTTGTATGGAAACACAAAAGACCCCGAATAGCCAAAGCAATCTTGAGAAAGAAAAACAGAGCTGGAGGAATCAGGCTTCCTGACTTCAGACTATACTACAAAGCTACAGTAATCAAGACAGTATGGTACTGGCATAAAAACAGAAATATAGATCAATGGAACAGGATAGAAAGCCCAGAGATAAAACCACACATACATGGTCACCTTACCATTGATAAAGGAGGCAAGAATATGCAATGGAGAAAAGACAGCCTCTTCAATAAGTGGTGCTGGGAAAACTGGACAGCTACATGTAAAAGAATGAAATTAGAACACTCCCTAACACCATACACAAAAATAAACTCAAAATGGATTAAAGACCTATATGTAAGGCCAGACACTATAAGACTCAGAGGAAAACATAGACAGAACATTCTATGACATAAATCACAGCAAGATCGTTTTTGACCCACCTCCTAGAGAAATGGAAATAAAAACAAAAATAAACAAATGGGACCTAATGAAACTTCAAAGCTTTTGCACAGCAAAGGAAACCATAAACAAGATGAAAAGACAACCCTCAGAATGGGAGAAAATATTTGCAAGTGAAGCAACTGACAAAGGATTAACCTCCAAAATTTACAAGCAGCTCATGCAGCTCAATGTTAAAAAAGCAAATAAACCAATCCAAAAATGGGCAGAAGACCTAAATAGACATTTCTCCAAAGAAAATATACAGATTTCCAACAAACCCATGAAAGGATGCTCAACATCACTAATTATTAGAGAAATGCAAATCAAAACTACAATGAAGTATCACCTCACACCAGTCAGAATGGCCATCATCAAAAAATCTAGAAACAATAAATGCTGGAGAGGGTGTGGAGAAAAGGGAGCCCTCTTGCACTGTTGGTGGGAATGTAAATTGATACAGCCACTATGGAGAACAGTATGGAGGTTCCTTAAAAAACTACAAATAGAATTACCACACGACCCAGCAATCCCACTACTGGGCATATACCCTGAGAAAACCATAATTCAAAAAGAGTCATGTACCAAAATGTTCATTGCAGCTCTATTTACAATAGCCAGGACTTGGAAGCAACCTAAGTGTCCATCAACAGATGAATGGATAAAGAAGATGTGGCACATATGTTCAATGGAATATTACTCAGCCATAAAAAGAAACAAAATTGAGTTATTTGTAGTGAGGTGGATGGAGCTAGAGTCTGTCATACAGAGTGAAGTAAGTCAGAAAGAGAAAAACAAATACTGTATGCTAAAACATATATGGAATCTAAAAAAAAAAAAAAAAAGGTCCTGAAGAACCTAGGGGCAGGACAGGAATAAAGACGCAGACATAGAGAATGGACTTGAGGATATGGGGAGGGGGAAGGGTAAGCTGGGACGAAGTGAGAGAATGGCATACACTACCAAATGTAAAATAGCTAGCTAGTGGGAAGCAGCCACATAGCACAGGGAAATCAGCTTGGTGCTTTGTGACCACCTAGAGGGGTGGGACAGGGAGGACAGGAGGGAGACGTAAGAGCGAGGAGATATGGAGATATATGTATATGTATAGCTGATTCACTTTGTTATAGAGCAGAAACTAACACACCATTGTAAAGCAATTATGCTCCAATAAGGATGTTAAAAAAAATAAATAAAATAAAATAAGGGCTTCCCTGATGGCGCAGTGGTTGAGAGTCTGCCTGCCGATGCAGGGGACACGGGTTCGTGCCCCGGTCCGGGAAGATCCCACATGCCGTGGAGCGGCTGGACCCGTGAGCCATGGCCGCTGAGCCTGCGCGTCCGGAGCCTGTGCTCTGCAACGGGAGAGGCCACAACAGTGAGAGGCCCGCGTACCGCAAAATAAATAAATAAAATAAAATAAAATTGCAGCATGCTATTTAAGATCTTTTGTGAAGGCTCGATAATGAGATAAAGAACTTATTTGGGTCCTGTTTAGTCTTAAATCCTCTAATTATATAATTCCTGGTTAACATCCAGGTTCTTTTAAGTACATAATAAAGCCGTGTTTTAAACAGTTCAGCTATTCACGTCATGAGAAGAATCGGCCAAGAAACTTATCTTTTTGTTTCTAAGCTGTTGACGTTTATATAAGAACTCTTTACTTACCCCAGGTTGTGTTCTAGTAATTTATTCATATGTATTAAAATTTTTAACAAGTTTCTGACGAAGAACAGGTGAGTTAAGTCAGGAGTCGTGAGAAGGTCAGCATAAAGTTCTTTCTGTCACCATTTGAAATCCCTGGACAAGAGGAAACAGGTGGGTTTGGTTACATTACCCTTGCTGTGCCAAATAAACAATTAAGGAAAATGTTGAATATCCTTTTGCTACACGCCTGTGTCTAGGCTAGGAATCGTGCTTAACGTTAACGATGCTGGCCTTTCCAGCTGCTCAATATTTAATGGTAGAAGCTTGAAAATTTTTTTAATACATAGCATGGAAACGTTCATTTAAATCCTCCTTGAATGACTTAGTTCATTAATTCAGGAAACATTTACTGGGTGCTAATTATCTGTAAGACACTCTGCTGGGCAGAGGAAGGGGCTTGATTCCTTACGGGGACCAGGTAGCATTTAAAGTGAATTTTAAACATGAGTACAATTGGGATACTCATAAAAGATAAAAGCTCAGAGTGGCTGTTGTATCTAAAAAAAAATCAAAGATGCTTGTGAGAAAGGTTCCAGTGAAGGACTAGGTGGGCAGCAGCCATACAGCCTAGAAACATTTAAGTGTCCACAAAAGGAGCTCAGGCAATAAACAGAACATTTCGAAAACAACCCAAAATACAGAGATACCTGCGTTCACAGGGCTTGTGGAATATACAAAGTAAATGGGGAGTCATAATATTGAATACATTATAGGGGAAATAGGATGGTGTGGGCAGAGATAGCGTCCAAGTTGGGAGTTGAAAGATGAGTGTGGCCTGAGCATCCCCTCCTGGCATTCAGACACATTCAAAGCAACAACTTGGCAGAGGCATTCTGGAAGCCTTTTGAATCTTCCACGTCTCACAAAAGTATCAAAAGGGGAGTCTTCGGGCTTCCCTGGTGGCGCAGTGGTTGAGAGTCCGCCTGCCAATGCAGGGGACGCGGGTTCGTGCCCCGGTCCGGGAAGATCCCACATGCGGCGGAGCGGCTGGGCCCGTGAGCCATGGCCGCTGAGCCTGCACGTCCGGAGCCTGTGCTCCGCAACGGGAGAGGCCACAACAGTGAGAGGCCCGTGTACCGTACCGCAAAAAAACCCCAAACAAACAAAAAAAAAAAAAAAAAAGGGGGAGTCTTCTTTTCAATGTATATTTGTTAAAAGTTATTGTAAAAGGAGAGAATTCTTAAGCTAAAATATTAATGGAAATAATATTAATGGAATTTCAATTAAACTGGTGGATAGAGCATGCTTATTTTTCTCCTCTCCTTCCCAAAATTCATTAACATGGTAGTAAAGGTATTAAAAAGAAATAGATTCACAAGAATAATTCCATCAGTGGTTGAGAGATTAAACAAGAAATTTCTGGAAGACAGAAAAAGATCAACTGGACAGACTAGATGACAGATGGTATGATAGAGACTCTGGAATGAATTGAAGCTGTGTAATTGTGTGCATATGTGTATAATTATGTAAGTGAAAAACAAATGATACTATTAACATGAGGCAAACCAAAGGCTACACAAGAAAGGAAATGAACTGCAGTTAAACTACTTGGTTCTGCAATGAGCAAAATTAACACTGATGTTAACAGTGATAATGATTTAATCAAAGTCAGTGATGTAATGCTAATAAGGAATGGAAAAGGGGAAGATGTGAGAGAGAATGGTTAAATCAGTTCCCTGCTGAAAAGTCTCCCGTGGGTTCCGAATGCAATTAGAGTAAAAGTGAAATTCCTTACCATGGTTTAAAATTTCCACATGGTCTGGTCCCTGTCTGCTTCCCTGAACCCATAGCCTCCCATCCTCCCCTCTTGAACCATCATTCAGTGACACTGGCCTTTCTCTTCTTTAAACAAGTCAAGGTCTTGCTCTCCTCAGAGCCTTTGCCCTTGATATTTCCTGTGTGTAAAATGTTCTTTTGTCAGAGAATAAGTTGGTCCCTGTTACCCATTCTCTTCTCCCACAGGAATAGAATTTTAGCTCAGCACATGGCTGTCCAGAATAGAAAACACATTTCAAGTTTCTCTTGCAGCTAGCTGTGACTATGTGACTAAGTTCTGGCCAAAAGTATGTGAGCATAAGACATAGGAAATTTCTGAGTTGTGCCCTTATAAAGAAGAGATGCACCCTTCTCTTTCTTCCATCTTGTTCTGGGAAACATGAATGTAGTGAAGATATCTTGGACCTTACAGATGAGGAACAAGAAAATAGAAGGAGCCTGGACCCCTGGCTGGCCTACCCTCAGGCTATTACATAAGGAAAAAAAAAGAAAAAGAAAACAAAGTCATTTGTTTAGGCCATTGTTATAGGGTCTGTTACATGCACCCAATCCTTATCCTAATTAATACCATTCTCGTTCTAGATCTTCACAATACAGGCTCAACTCAAATGTCATTTCGGAGGAACATTTCTTGAACACCTTACCTGAAGTCATTCTTACTCTGTTTTACTTTCTTTATAGCACATAGTAGTATATTGGATTGTCGTATTTAGTTATTTCCTTTTTAATTGGCTTTCTCCTAGAATTAAGTTTCAGAACGTTATAATCTTGTCTGTTTTGCTCATTGCCTGGAACAGCGTCTGGCACATAGTAGTGAGTAAAAGGTATTGGTTGAATTATTGACTCCATCACACTGCAAGTCAAAAGATAAAATAGATCAATCAATACAAAGTGGCATACCCATATTATTTGGAAATATAGAGATCAGTTAGTAAAAATATTAGCTAAATTAGCTAAAATATTCTTAAATGGCCGCTTCTGGGGACCAGGGCTGGAGGGGAGACCGTTGGCACAGGGTGCTATTGTTTTTTTTATTATAAACCCTTTAATACTATTTGATTTTTTTAACGTGCATTTATCACTTTGGGAAAGATCAAATTTAAAAATAAACAAATCAATAAAACACTGTGTGGTCATCACAGTGGTAGAAAAATGTTTAATGACATGGAAATATGAAAATAAAAAGAGTAGGTTATTGGGCTTCCCTGGTGGCGCAGTGGTTGAGAGACCGCCTGCTGATGCAGGGGACATGGGTTCGTGCCCCAGTCCGGGAAGATCCCACGTGCCGCGGAGCGGCTGGGCCCGTGAGCCATGGCCACTGAGCCCGTGCGTCCGGAGCCTGTGCTCCGCAACGGGAGAGGCCACAACAGTGAGAGGCCCGCGTACCGCAAAAAAAAAAAAAAAAAAAGAGTAGGTTACATAACACGTCAATATGTAGAGCAGGATCCATTTCTGTATATATATGAAGCATATATGCATAAAAAGATGCTAGGTTAGAGTCAATGCATATGGCAAATTCCTAACTTTAGATATAAATGGATATTCAGGTTTTATTAATAGAATCAGCTTTTTCCTGATTAACAATGTTGAATGAATATTTAAAGACTTTAGGTTTGAAGAGACACCATGTTATCTTCCTTCCTAGGTGTCCTACAGGCCACTTAATGAGCCATTTCTTGAGGAGTTTTACCCTAATCTAAGAGCGGTAAGGAGCCACTGGAATGTGTTAAGCAGGGATGGCGTGATAAGATTGGTTTCAGGCAGTTTTCTCTCCCTGAATTGTGGAAACGGTTTGGAAAGCCAAGCCTAGAATCAGAGAAACGATTCAGGAAGCAGTTGACGTAATCAAGGCAAGAAATGGTGGATTCCTAAAGTGGGAAAGCAGCGGCTGGGTTAGAGAGAGGAGGGCTGCCTCAAGAACAACAGGACAGTGTTAGCAGGATTGGTGAGAGTGAGGCATGTTCACAACTATAAGCTCCGTGAGGTCAAGGACGGTTTTTACTACTCCATCCCGGGGCCAAACTAGAACAGTTGCTGGTACATGTGGACACAGTGAATATTTGTGATCTAGAGAAGAGGAAAGAATCAAGGGTGAGCTCAGAAGTCTGACTAGGTTACCTGGGTGACTGATGAGCTGTTCGCTGAGCAGTGACATGAGGGGCAGCGTGGAGAGAGGGAGACCGGTGAGTAGCTTGAACTTGTTGGCTTACAGATTCCTGGTGCCTGTTGACATAAAGGCAGTTGGGGAACATTTGGATCTCCAGTGCTAGAAGATCTTGGCTAGAAATAGGTTTGAGAGTCACCAGCATTAAATGAGGAATGCTGCCAACAGAACATTAAGATCAGTTCTGAAAAATGCCCGTAGTATTTAGAACAAAGAGGTCATGAGTGATGATCACTTGGGGAGCTTAGAATATATGAGGAGATAGGGACTGGGGACCATTTTATTGTATTAAGGAGACTGACAGAGTGAGCTACCACCTTTTCCTCCCTTTTAGGGTTTTCCCCTTTTAATTTTAATGCTTCTCTGAACTTGTAACCACTACTACATTGTCGCTTTCTTATCAAGTTTCCAGTGACTAATTTGGCAGCAGGAAGGTTTTTCCACTTGGTCACATTTGTAATCAGTGCACTATCAGTGAGCTGACAGCACTTCGTTTGTGCTGGTCAGAATGTGGCCCTACAAAACCAGTCCTCCAAACGCTTGGCTTTTCATGCTCTATGATTACATCCACGGTTCCTATGTGTCTTTTTCACCTTTCCTAGAATAACGATATACACACACACATGCACACACACACACACTCAAGATCCAGAAAAAGATAATAGATTTTGTAACTGTACAAATTATGCTGCTGTCATATTTTTGATTATTGATTGACAATTGGATTGTGTAGTTTTCCAAATTTTCTTGACTAAGGATATTCTCAGCACATGAATATTTTTCTTTTTTTTTTTGGCCTCACCAGGCGGCATATGGGATCTTAGTTCTCTGACCAGGGATCGAACCTGTTGCCCCTGCGGTGAAAGTGAGGGGTCCTAACCACTGGACCATCAGGGAATCCCCACATGGATATTTCCTGAATACAGCATTCCCCCACCTTTTTCTTTTTTCCCTCAAGCCATTATTTCTCTTTTAGCACACCTCCATAATATTATTGCTTTTCCTTTGTAATTAACCAGCCATGCTTCTTGCTTCTACTTAACACGAAATCTCTCATCTTGTATTTCATGATTGTCTCTTTATAATAATTCTTGTAAGCAATAAGTGATTTGGCAAATTACATAAGAATATTAAAGGCATGATTATTTTGTGGTAGCTTGTACTGTATTCAAACAAAATGTCTCTAATTGTATGCCACCTGTTTTGTCATCAAAACATTCACTCCAGCACCTTTTCGGTGACAGGCACCACACATGTGTTAGAAATTTCAATAGCAAATACAGGCCTGAGAAACTATTCAATAATTTTCTGAATGAATGAGAAACCTCAGGCAGTCACTGATACAGACAGGAGTTTGTGGGGAGAGTATGAAATGAGATTAGACGTCACACTTGGAAAACCCTATAGATAAAGCCATGACAGCAATGGTGGTCCCTACCACAGCAGCCCAAACAGGAGCCGATAAAGTGATGGATGGCAGGTCTTGAGTACCTTTCAGAGATGAACATGAATGTGTAAAGTACCCTCACTCCCCGTGGCTCTTTGATGATGAAAACTTTTTGGTTGGAATGGCCACCAACCGAAGGAAGAAGGAAATTTTTCTAGCTCCAATTAAACATGGTGAAATTAGCCAGATGAGCTGGGAACACTAACATCATTACATGATGCTCAAAGGAGTCAGGTGTTAGCTCTGCAAAAAGGCCATTGCTTTCATCATCATACAACTTGTAATTAATTTATGACTCTCTGAGAAGAGATATTGCTGACACGGGAGGTGTCGTAATGAAAAATTTTGGCTTAGTGTCCAGAGACTATAATTTAGGCCTGATTCTGCCACTAATTTCTGACCTTGGGCAGATGAATTCACTTCCCTGAATTACTGAAATGAGGCCTGTTTCCTCCACTAGAATGAGAGAGCTGATAGATCTCTGGGTCATGGCTATATAATTCTATGAGTCTGTTAGCTCAGTTGCTATTTTGTTCAGAGTGTTTCATGCTTTTCCAGGACTTGGACATGATGGTTTTGGTCAAGCTACTTATCACAATATATATATTCTATAATATTAAAATATGTTAGATGAGAAAATGTTTTAAATCAATTTATTTTATTATTTAATTTAAATATATATGTATGTGTATATTTATATATATATACATATATATAAATATATAAATGGCAGAACCTCCTTCAGTTTAGATTTGGGACCTTGAAGGTAAAGTAATGGAAGAATTGATCCCTTATAGTGGTATTAACTAAAATGGTTGTATTAACTCTAAACTAGGACCAGGAGCCAATAGCAATAGACCTGCCCATCAGTAAGTGAATGAAAGAATGAGTAAGCAGAGCACATTCATTCTTCTGCATTCTCAGGAGATAGTGAGCACACAGGAGCAAAACAAATCCACAAATGCAGATTATTCATTTTGACAAACAAGGTGTTATACAAGCAGTTGGTAAGACCTATATATTACATCAATTGCTAAATAGTGACATAGTTTAGAACTGCAGTGTCCGGATTCAGCCTAGTGATGCAGTACGTTAACAGGTTCTGGCAGATCTATGCAACCTCTTTGGTGATTTTGTTGGTTAATAATATACTGCAGTATCTGCTCTTCCCCTGAACTTAGAATAAATTGATGATCCAAGAGGCATCAAAAAGAAGGATATATTTGAAGGTTTGGGGTGGCTTTGGGGAGAATAGAAGTTTAGTGACCCTGAGTAAGAACTGCTCATTTGGGCTTCCCTGGTGGCGCAGTGGTTGAGAGCCCGCCTGCCGATGCAGGGGACACGGGTTTGTGCCCCGGTCCGGGAAGATCCCACGTGCCGCGGAGTGGCTGGGCCCGTGAGCCATGGCCGCTGAGCCTGCGCGTCTGGAGCCTGTGCTCCGGAACGGGAGAGGCCACAGCAGTGAGAGGCCCGTGTACTGCAAAAAAAAAAAAAAGAACTGCTCATTCATTTCCTACTCATAGGAGGGAATTTTGCATCCCATTCCCTTCCATATACTCAGGATTCCCTCCATAGGCTTAAGATAGCCAGATTCTCAGATGGAAAATAGCTTAATTCCCTATAAGGCAAGATAGAGGCCTGGCCCCTAGTGGGAGCACAAGAGGACAAGCTATTTTGCTTTTGGAAAAAAGAGTGGCTTTTTAAAGTTCCATTCTTTCTCTCTTTCTTTCTCTTTTTCTCTCAATTAGTCTCCAGAGCCAGCTTTTCAACCACAAGTAAGATGGTTACAAACACACCAGATTCAATCTCCACTGGTCATTGTTCACCCATTTTGGCAACACCTATCTTCCTAACAGCTAAAGGATCAAAAGATAATAAGCACTACCCTCTGTTTATCCCTAAAGGGGTCCCTGGAGACAAGTTTTTCACCGTTTCTTGGCTTTGGTGAGAGAGGATGTTGTTAACCGACTGCCATTTTAGTGGTCAGATTACAGCGTCAAGACTAACAGGGCAGCTGGTTTGCTTCACCGATAAAAGAATGAAAGTCCTTGCTTGTAAATAGCTTCGTCTGTGTTAGCAACCTCTTAAATTAGCCTTGCTACCCTTGCATTCCCCAACGGCTACTTCAAAACCCTGCTGCTTCTTAGGCTGAGTCACCCTGGTGACTAACCTTGGTAATCAGCTCCTGGAGGTTTTCGTTGTGGCAGAGGCTTAGCGCCTGTGTGCGATGGCTCTGAATCTGGTGGGATATGGTGAATCTGGGTTCTATGTTTGCCTGCTCCTGGTAATGGGAGTGTTTGTGTGGAGAGGGTTGGGGGAGGAATGCTCCCCTGCTAGGATCCGAGCAACGGGGTGCTACTGAATTTCGCCACCACTTTATACACACCTATCAGATTCGTCCTAAAAATAAGAAAGGTAATTTATTCCCAGTTTTATTCCTAAAAATAAGAAAGGTAATTATGCCAAGACTGCAGAGAGCAGCCTCTCAGCTCTTCAGAAGTTCTGAGTCTCACCTGTAAGTGCTGCTAGCAGATGATGCTTTCTACCTACTCCGTCTTCTTAAAAATAGTCACCTGACAGACTTTGCAACAGCTGGTGGAAAAGGAGGTTGGATAGTGAAAGGAGAAAAGGATACAGTGCCTAGAACAGGAGGGGGAGGAGGAAAAGCAGGATGAGGGGGGAGGGGGAGAGCAGGAAGGAGAAGAAGGTGGCAACCAGATGATGAAAGGAGACCATTTTTTGTAACGAAGCATTTGCCTTTATCTCTTCCGAGGTGTCCAGAAACCTCCCACTGTGGACTGTTCAGTTCACTCACAGAAGGACTTTCTAACTCCTCATGGGTTTCTTTCTGAGCTTAGAGATCGCTCAGATGACAGCTTAATAAAGGGGTGAGTATAGCTAAAACAGCTCTCCTTCATTCCAGGGTTTCTCAGAGTATGATCTGTGGGCATTTCTCAGAATTACCTGGGGCCCTAGTTTAAAAAAAAAAAAAAGACAAATTCCTGGACCTCAATCAGTATCTCCAATGGGTGGAGGGGGAATCTGGGGATTTACAATCTGCAGGGTTTTTTTTCCTTTGTATTTAAGGAGGAAGGACGCAGATTATTCTTAAGGCCCCCCAAAATTCGTGAATCACTGCTTTAATCCATAGGCCTCAGAGCTCCGTTTTTCTCCCTGTAAAGGATAAAATTTAACCGTATTGTAGCACTTGCATCATTAGCCAAGAAATGTGTTGCTTAGTTCTAAGCATCCTGAAGCATTAAAGAAATATGTGTGTACAAATATTGAAAGAGAAAACAGTTGCTTCATTGCTATGATGCATAGTCAGATATCATGAAAGATACCAGCAACGTAAGTCACAAAAAGGAAGTAAATTAGGAAGCTCATCTACTGCTGGCTTAAGAATATAAGTACTATATACAAGGAAAAAGATGACACACCTGAAAGCAAAGCTTGAATGAGGAAGTGGCTTTGTTAGGGATCTCTCAGCAGACTTTACTGCAGTGAATTTCTAGCACAGGCTGCCTCCTCTCCATGATGGAGGCATTCTTCCCTGCCTCGTGGTGGACACAACAGCTCATTACCCACAGTTTGCATGTTGTGGGTCCAGGAAATGCAGCTGACTTCGAATAGTACTATGAATTTGAGATGGAAAAACATTGAGATCTAGTGCCTGGCCAGGTAGCTGGCTTATCCCCAAAATGCAAGCCCATGTTTCTGGGTTTTCTCTCCTGGGGACTCAATGTGCAGGGGCTTCCAGAAGATAATCAGAAATGACCCACAGAAGGGTAGAAAGACAACCCACCTCATGGTGTCAGATAAAACATCAGGTACACCTGAAAACCTGGTATCTGAGAATAACTCAAGACACGAGCAAACAAACACCAACCAAAAAAGCCCCTATGCTTTCCATTTTGTATTCTGTAATGACCCATCTCTTAAACTTTTTTTTTTTCATGGATAGGAGTAGAAGCAAGAAATTCTTATATGTACTTAAACTTAAACCAAATTAACTCTATCAAAAATAGGATCATTTTAAATAAACAATGGAATTGAAGAATGGAACATTCCAAGAAGAAAACAATCAATAATTAAAGTTTTTTGTAGGTCAGTAATCCACTGAGTGGATTAAATGAACATTTTGTGGAACGATGAATTGGATAGAAAACAGTTCTGCTTTTTATATATTTATAAAAGTTTATGTTGCTAAATTAGGGAGTTTTTCATTTTTATACAATCCTTATAGGTTTTGACAAATACTGCTTGCCTACTGACTATTATTAACTCAAACAATAAAACAGCTAGTTATTTTATCAGCAACACAAGTTTATTTGGGAGCAGCAAAGAATTGCAGTTCAGGACATGCAATTATGGTGAACCACATGCAAGTCTAGTAAAACAAAAGAGAGGAAACTTTTATAGAGGAGAAGGGGAAGTTGGGAGGGGCTGTTAAACAAAAAGTCCATTGGAAAAAACTGGGATTTCTAAGTATAGTAGCTTTTTATTAGCTGAATTGTAACTGTGTCATTGATTTCTTGTCATGAATCAAGTAACAGAGCTGAAACTGACATTTAACTTTGTAAACTTCAAGTGCTGGAATGCCTGAAATCATTACATTACACGAGGATTACTCAAAAAGCTGTCCTTCTGTTCTTGTGTTTTGTCAGCCTTTGAAATATTTAGCATGTGTGGATTTGAATCCAATAAAAGATATGTGCTTTCTATGTACCTTAGAATGAGAAAATAGTGACAGAACTTCACTTGTAGTAATTGGGGCTTTCCTGTGATGAAGGGAACAAATATGGCCATTCTGCATTGTAAAAGCTGAGATTGAATTTTGATGTTGTTGTTTTTTTGTTTTTTTAAACATCTTTATTGGAGTATAATTGCTTTACAATGGTGTGTTAGTTTCTGCTCTATAACAAAGTGAATCAGCTATACATATACATATATCCCCATATGTCCTCCCTCTTGCGTCTCCCTCCCACCCTCCCTGTCCCACCCCTCTAGGTGGTCACAAAGCACGGAGCTGATCTCCCTGTGCTATGCGGCTGCTTCCCACTAGCTATTTTCCATTTGGTAGTGTATATATGTCCATGCCACTCTCTCACTTCGTCCCAGCTTACCTTTCCCACTCCCCGTGTCCTCAAGTCCATTCTCTACGTCTGTGTCTTTATTCCTGTCCTGACCCTAGGTTCTTCAGAACCATTTTTGTTTTTAGATTCCATATATATGTGTGTTAGCAAATGGTATTTGTTTTTCTCTTTCTGACTTACTTCACTCTGTATGACAGACTCTAGGTCCATCCACCTCACTACAAATAACTCGATTTTGTTTCTTTTTATGGCTGAGTAATATTCCATATTTTATATATATATATATATATATATATGCCACATCTTCTTTATCCATTCATCTGTTGATGGACACTTAGGTTGCTTCCATGTCCTGGCTATTGTAAATAGAGCTGCAGTGAATATTGTGGTACATGACTCTTTTTGAATTATGGTTTTCTCAGGGTATATGCCCAGTAGTGGGCTTGCTGGGTCATATGGTAGTTCTATTTTTAGTTTTTAAAGGAACCTCCATACTGTTCTCCATAGTGGCTGTATCAATTTACATTCCCACCAACAGTGCAAGAGGGTTCCCTTTTCTCCACACCCTCTCCAGCATTTATTGTTTGTAGATTTTTTGATGATGGCCGTTCTGACTGGTGTGAGGTGATACCTCATTGTAGTGTTGACTTACATTTCTCTAATGATTAGTGATGTTGAGCATGAGATTGAATTTTGTACCATTCTTGGTACTGTTTTCTTCTGACTCCAAATTTTGAAAGTACAAATGAAAGCCATGCCTTTTTTGGATTAAAATAAATGATAGACAATAATCTCCTTTTTGCTTGTCTAGTGTTTTATTATTTACAAATCCCTGTCTCATTCATCTCACTCATCCAAATCCAGACCAATATATGCAGATGTCCTAAAAGTCCTTACTTAGAGCTCTGGTTATCAGTTTGTTCTCTTTCAAGAACCAGGTCTGCACAAGCTGGGAAAGTTCCTGGAGGTAGGTTGGAATAGAAGACCCCTGCCACTTTTGTCCCACATCCTTATATCCCTCCAAATGCCACTACTTCTGCTTTCATGTGTTCTACTCAGACTGGTAACCTGTCCATCTTAGGGAACCTGTAGGGAGCTGGGGGAATAGAATGACACCACACTTTTTATTCCTTTTTTGTTCCTGGCAGACTTTCAAACCATCAGATCTTCTATGAGATGTTTAATGCTTCTTACCAATTCATCCAATGAATCTGGGGGTTAGGAGTGCTAGGTTCAAGTTCTCATTTTGCTACTGAGTTACCATGGGCATGTCTTTTGACTTTCTGGAGTCTTTCAACCTTACTCTGAAGATGAGACTGTTAGACCAAATGGCCTCCCATACTCCATCCTATTCCAGTACTTTCTGTATTATGGAGAATCTTTGACTCTCTGCTGTGAATGAGACATATAGGAGACTGTAAGGACAGACAGGAAACAGAAGTCCTGGTACCTGCCCTTCAGTAACTACAGTGCAGTTGAGGGGTTAAGGCTTTCAAACAAGAGTCAAGTTATCAGTCCAAGGCTATGTGTTATGAAATGCCCAAGCAGCTGACTGCCGAGACTCACAATGCTGATTGCAGAGCTTGAAAATAATACTGGATACAGTTTGTAAAAAAATCTGTGAGCTCTTGGGAGGCCAAATATCATCAACAGTCTTTTGCAATTTATTGGAGTAGGGACAGGCATCTGTGAATTGTAGATATTTACATAGATGAAATGTAATACTCTAAGGGGATTAGACTGCATCTCAGTAAAAATGAAATGTCTAGTCACCATATTGTAAATTTAATTCCAACCAGAATCTTTATTAAGGCTTTTGGGGCAGGAGGACATGGGGATATAAACATTTTAAAACTCGGCTAGTCTCCAGAAGCCAGCACTCTTTCCAGTTGCTGAGAAGAGAATGTCCTATTTTAGTCACATTTAAGTAACTTTAATTGAACTATTAACTCCTTATTAGCTAGTTTGAGACTAAGAAAAAGTCAAGGCATGTACAAGTATTTAGAACAATGGCTACTTTTGTGATGAGTATTCTTAACCATTCTTGGTAACAAGTCAGGGCCTTCATTAGATCAAAGCCCCTAGTATAGGGCTCTGTACATGGGAGACACTCAAAAAATGGTAGCTGAGGGATTGACCTTGAGATTCCAATATACCCGAAAGCCAACTTTAAAGAAAATAATTAGCAGTTGCACATTTGAAAATTTTGTACGTGGTTTGCATTTCAATTGTTTTTCCATCTAAGCCATATTTTTCAAATGAGGAAACTGGGGGTCATAGAGATTAATTTGCTCAAGATTACACTGCCATGGCATCAAGATTCCTTCACCTTTAATTTTAAATTCCATGGTTCTTTCCAAAGTCTTGAATGTTTAGAACATAAATACAGAGATAGATAGATACAGATATTTCTCTCAATAACTTTGCATTTTTTGGAAGCAAAGAAATCCTTGAGAAAGAAACATCTTTTAATCTGTGATTTCTTTTCCTTCCCATTCCGTTTTCCAGGATTTCATATATCTTGCCTTGGTTTAATGTGTTGAACTTCCCAAATATCAGACTTAAAGATAAGTTTCAGAAAAAGTCAAAAAACACAACCTTGAGAATAATTTTTAAGAAGTCCTCCAGTCTTTAAAGATTCCTTTTGGTGCCCAATGTACATTTGAAGCGGAGTAGGACCCTATATGGTCCTTGCCCCACCATGTCCTCAGCCTGCCTTTTGTCGGTGGAAAAACTTTAGCCAAAGAATAAGTTTAATCAGACAAGTGAGAAATGCAGAAACAGAGGAAAACAGTCAAAGGACACCAAATAATAATAGTTTAGTCATTAAGCATAGTCAAGGACCTTTAGGTCCTCCTTAAGGGCTATAGATAATATTCTGAGCCATATCCTGTGAGCTGTCTTTTAGATACTGAAAGCCCCACCAGGTGGAAGAAGTGAACTACATGATGACAAGACTGTAGCCATGACACAAGCTGCCACAATTCTAAGAATTGGCCTCAAAGAAATGGAAACAAACTGACCCTGGAACTGAAGATTAACTATGCCCGAAACAATCGAGATGACACTGGTCAGACCACCAATGACCAATTTCAAGATAACTGTCAGAGCTGACTGGATTGTTTCTGCATGTAGCCCCCTCCTTCTGTCTATAAAAGCTCTTGCCACCTGATTGTCGGGGGAGGGGGGAGTCGGCCTTTGGCCAGGCGTCCGCCCTCTCCCCACCCCCTGAGTTGCCGGCCTCCGAAATAAAGCAACTTTCCTTTCCTACCAACACTTGTCTCTTGAGAACTGGCTTTCGAGCGGCGAGTAGCCGGACCTGGGTTTGGTAACACATTGGCCAGGCTTCTTAACCAGGGCTGGCGTCTGGCCTGGTTTTTTATTTCCCTCTACTGCTACCTGCTGGTAGTGGATCTGCAATGGCATCTTCTAGACCATAGACCATGTGATCATTCATGTTTCTAGGGTCAGATTCTCTGTAAATCAGTGATCCTCAACTTCAGCTGCTTATTAGAACAACATGGGATGTTTTCAAGAGTACTGATGCCCAAGTCTCACCCCTAGAGATTCGGATTCAATTTGGTCTGGGGAGGGGCTCATGCATTGGTATATTTTCAAAAGCTCACCAGAGAATTCTAAATTGTAGCCAAGATTGAGAAACACTGAGCTAAATCAATTAAATCTCCCTAGTACAGATAATAGGAAGGTTAATATAACTGTGAAAAGTATGCATTCGATTTTGTCATATCTAGACCAGTACCCCAATTTATTTCTTAGCGCTGGTACAACTCATTGCAGCTCTAGGTAATTTTTATGGATTAAAAAAAATTGAAATCAATTATTTTGTCTGCAAACTTTCAGGATTTTCCTCATGACTAAACAGGAATCCAGCCTAAAATAAGTTAGCTTTATTTTTTTTTACTGCATTTCATATTATAAGCTATGATATAAATGAATACTAAAAATAAAATGAGTTATGAAAAATGTATAATTCAGAAAGAGGTGGCTTGCATTTCATATTAATGTTCCTGTAAGCTTAGCATTCCTTTGTCACGTGAGTCCATGTTAGACTAAGTCAGAGACTTTCTTAGTATTATAAGCAGGCAGATTCAAAACATTTGAGATTGAATTTCTGTCCAGTCATGAGGAAAACTGAAAATTTCAGAAAGAGAAATTAATATAAGCTTTACACACACACACACACACACACACACACACACACACCATACATCATGTACAGATCTTATATATTTTCACAAATTACAAATGAATGGGAAAAGGGATTTGATTTTCTTGGAAGTGAATTTAACAGATGATCCAAAGAACATCTATTAGAATAAATAAATGTTTATCCTGTATTCCCAGGAGGTATTCCATAGGCCTGCAGGTTGGGAAGAATTTCCACACCCTAGTCAATCCCAATCTCAAATAGCCCAAAGGAAAACATGGCATATTTATCCTTTAGATCCTCATTATTTCTGGGAGGCTTTATATCTTGTCAGGACAGAATGTCAGAATCTATCATCACCTATATCTGTGAGGCCTTGACACTTTGACCGGCTGGACTTCCTAGCATTTGGGAAACTACAGCTGTGGAATTTTTTTCTTTAACTGCATGAACTTTCTGGAAAAAGAACAAAACCCAAAACCAAACCAACCAAAAAAAACTCACCTGGTATCTTTTGGCCTTTAGGCCTTCCCTTAGCTTAAAAAACTTTTTAAACACACAAAAAATTCACAGTCTTGTTAAGGAGTGTTTTCTCAGTCTCATGGGGGAGAATTGCCAGTGTTAGCCTTAAGGGCAATTTTTATGGAAAAAAAATTATGTAATGGAATACAAACCATTACTTAACAAGATGATTCTGAAAATTTCACTGAACTTAAAAGATTTCCAATAAATATGGCCTTAAAAAAATAAGGGCACGTGAAAGAGAAGCAGAATAAATTCATTTGCTTTTAGTCTTATTGCCTGATTTCAGCCTGATTTAAGTTCTGAAAATATTGTGCAGTTATTTATTTTCATGGCTGAAGAAATGAATTACAAAACTAGGGAGATACGGTCTTGAAACCATTTGAAAACAACCCACCAGCCCAGTCTCTCACCCTTGTTTTATCTAGAGGATTATAGTCCCGTGAATTTCCCAGCATTATCAATTTGGATTTAGCCAAGATTCCAATTCTGATCATTCTGACCCCCAGAATAGATCTAGGGGAGGTAATGTGATTTTTAAATTTCTATTAAAATCATTTTGTACATGGAAGGAAATCATTTCAGTGACCTTTGGTACTGAAAAGGACATGGGCCGTTTTAAATTCCTGAGATTTGTGTCAACATCAGTCAAAATGTTATCACTAAGATGGATTGTTCCACCTGGTTCTATTTAAAACTAGATGGGATTACTCACGGAGATCCAATCTACTTCATCAAATTGTTTGGGAGGGAAGGCTCTTTATTTGGAGGCCAGATGTGGGTTTAAACTGGAGAGGGATGGGGACCCAGAGAACTTGTCATTCATCTAAGGTTGCACAGTGAGTCACGGTGAAGGTCAGACTACATCCAGATGTTTTGCTGTCCACCAGCACCACACTGCCTTGGGAACCCCACTGTTAAATGCATTGGCAACATTACTCTCTTTTTAGTTCTTTTGATAAATGCAAACCTCTGCAAGCTCTTAATTCCTTGCTTTGTCCAAATGGTGCACTTTATCATTGGAATGTTAAATTCCAGACTTTTTATATCCAAAAGTTGTTGCTAGGAAATGTCTGATCCATTCCAACTACTTTGCAAATGCAGCAACATTATGAAGTGAAAAATATTTGAGGCCTTTACAAGGGTACACAAGTGGGATTGTTACTTCTCAGGACAAAACCAAGTTATTCAAGAGATTACGTTTGCTGGGAGGGGAAAGCCAAGAAACCGCAATCCAGCAAGGTCACAGCAAATACACGAAAGTGTTTTGATATTGTCAGCATGTTAAGTGTATTTAAATTTTTAAATGATTTATTAAAATATATGTATTTAATCAATAGCATAGTTATACTTAATTTTAGGGTAAGTACATAATTTTTTAAAAATCAGGGTTTAATTAAATAGTAACCAGTATGCATATTATGAAATAAAATTCATATTTTATGGCAAGACAAGAATAATTCAGACACAAAAAGTTTTCTCTGTCCTTTGGCCTCCTCTCTCCCCACTACTGTGCATTGTGTATCTGCATGATACATCGACCAAACTTCCCCATCGGCAGAAATACCTGCTCAACCATAAAAAGCAACATTCTCCTAGCATCAATAAGACAACTCCTTAAAAGATAACATTCCTTCTTAATCTTGTAAGGGGCCGTGATGGTGCTAGATCTGGATTGTGTAAACTGTCAATAGTACATCATTTAACGTATAGCCCTCTGGCTCAAAACTTCATATAACTATGCCTTGACTTCTAACAGGTGGAACAATTCTCAAAGCTTCCTGAGATGCTTTTCTCGGGTTAAAATCCTCAAATTTCGCTCGAATAAAATTTTCCATTTCTTTCTTAGAGAGTCTGATTAATTTTTCATCAACAGTATTATTTAGAAGAGTTTGTTTTATTGTTTTTAACAAGAGAGAAACAAACAGAAATTTATTAACTTGTATACTTCAGGTATCCATGACACACCGAGGGAAAATCAGAAGAGTTTATTTTCAGTTCAGAGGTCAGTCAATAAAAATTCTTCCTAGAAAGTACTGGCAGAAAATACATATTCTCTGTCAACTTTGTATGGAAAACACATCTACTCTTATAATTTCTGTGCTGGAGGTGACGATTTTACCAAAATGTAAGCTCCACGAAAGCAACTATTTTTGCTTTTTTTTGTTTAGTGCTACAGCTCTGGTGCCTTAAATAGTCCCTGGAATGTAATAGGTGCTGGAAATATTTGTTGAACCAATGGTTTTTCTTAAACAAATACAAATTGGCCAGCAAGTAGCCAGGACTGGAAATTTGGAGGATTTACTAAGGCCAAAGGGCATTTAACACTTAGATCTTATTCCCACTTTCAGGCTGAAGTTGGTCATCGATTTGAGAATAAGGACAGGATTTTGGCCTTGACGTTGATTTTTATTTTTCAAATCTTCAGCCCATGTGTTTGCAGCCAGGTGTTCACCTTGACAATTTGCAATGCCTGAGGTGGCAATAGAAAGAAGTGTTATATTTCATCCACTTTTATATCTTCAGGATGTCTTGCACATAGTAGGTTTTCAATACACATCTACAGATTTGCATTGAACTATGCAACTTCTGTTTTAAGTGTAGCTTTCTATATTTCTTGGCGAATGTTAATCTGGGAAAGAATCGACATAAGGACTGAACACGTAGGCATACTGTTATTCAGTCCTGCCGTGATGATTAAGTTTGGCTTTATTTCCGACCTGAAATGAAAAGCAGTTCACATATGGGAGACTGCTGCCCAACTCGTCTCCACCTGCCAGTCATTTTTAAAGAAAGTGCAATCTGCATAATTCTCCATGTCATTTTCCAATGGATTTATGTCGTATTAAGATACTTTGGTTATGTATTTCAGTATGAGGCCCCCTCCAGGGCCAGGTAGGTTGACAGGAAATGGCTATGCACTGTGGTGCCCCTGCCTAATCAGGACTCACAGTTGGGGGGTTGCATGGCAGAATTTTCGCAGGAGGGCACCAGGGAGAGTTGGGCACTCAAGGAGAGGGGATGGGAAGTGGACTCCCCACCACCTCACCCGTACCTTCCTCTGTTCATTTATATTCCTCAGAGCTAGAACAGTAACTATTATCAAATGCTGACTTTCAACACAATTTACTTCCTTTCCAAATGGTAATCTTCACATCTAAAACCATGGGATCCAGAATCTTCCTGTCTGGAAAGACTTACCCTTTGCTGGGTATTCATTTTGGTCTTTAATAATTGGCATCCTGAGAAAGTCAAGGCAATGTGTAAAAGCAGCTTCACGTGATGGTCACTGAATCTTCAAGCGACTGCCACACACTCTGGGCACAAACTCCCACCAAGTGTAGGGGCCCCAACCTTGAAGGCACAACATTTATGCCCTGAAGTTGGGTGATAGGTTGACTGAGTTTTTGTCATTGCAGATGAAAGAAAGCAGATGTGGGTGCTTCAGAGTGTGGTGATCTTCTAAAGAGTAGTTCTCTCTGAACCCAAAGGGGCCAGTGGTCAAAGGTGGCTTAATCTGAAGCCAGATCACTTCTTGACCCCTGATCCACATAGTCATAGCATTCGATTTTTCCATTTTGTGCAGTGCGGTGAAAAAGGGCCTCTTATATCATGTCATTTCTATGTTAGAGGTCTAGCTTTAAATTCTTGAATTGCTTAGAATACAAGGACTAAATATATGATAGAACCAAAGCCTCTAGAGAACCAGATTCTCTGATACACTAACATATAGAAAGAGTTGTATTAGTTAAAGAGCTCATAGAGAAGAGCTGAGAGTTAAAAACCTGGGAGAAAGAGACAGAAAGAAAAAAATATCAATAGGCACATGAAGAATTAATTTAGAAATTATAACAATAATAATAAAACTTGGCACTCTTTGTTAAATGAAATTAAAAGAAATTTGGACTACAAAGATCTCAAAGAACTATTTCCTCTAAAGAATCCTTGGGAAATGTGTCTCTGTAAAGTACTTCATCTGGCTGCCATCTATCAGATGGAATTAAAGAAATAAATCTGTTTATTCATTGCCAACCCCCTCACTGTTGTTTTTTCAACATGGAATAATAGACAAGTTATTAAGTAAAAAAGTTATTAGTTATTAACTTTGAAAAGAGGAAGAAAGGATAATTTTCAAAAGGGAAGAAAAGTAGATACAGGAAACCACCTTGACTTTATGATGACATCAGGATATATAACAAAGAAAAATGAAATCTATTGACATTGGCAGAAATAAAACGATGCAGTGAATACCCAGAAAAGGTCAAATCAGATAAGTTGGGTTTGTCCTACCCTTTGTTCCCTCAAAGGATAGGACAAATTATAGGAATTTAGGGGAATTTATCTTTAAGGTGTTGCATTTCTTAACACTTTATGGGAAAATTAATTCACATAGACTGATAATCTCAGTGACTACAGAGGCCATCTGGTTTTCCATAGTCCTCTGAATAACTTCTTTGACATGTGTCATCTTTCCTGGTTAGTCAAGAGCATGGAGTCAGATTCCTAGTTCTACCATTTAATAACTCTGTGACCCTGGGCAAATCACTTCACCTCTCTGATCCTTAGTTTTCCCATCAGTAAAATGGGGATACTCAAATAGCTAACCTCATAAGATTAGTGCAAGGATTAAATGAAGTAATGCTTACAAAGTGCTTGGCACTCTTACTGCTATATAATAAACACACAGTAAACGGTAGTTTTCTTCATCATAGTGTGCAGTGCTCTTTTCACTATCATGCTCATGTCAAACATTTTTCTTCTTTTGTTCAATCTGCTCTTCCTTTGTCTTTCCAAATCTCATTCATTCTTTTAGTCCCAATTTATCCCACTTCTGTTCCAAGGGGGGCTTCTCTGAGAACATTAGCTTACATTCATGTTATCTTCCTCTGAATTCCTGCATTACTTTTTGTTTATATGGTAGATTTTAACACTTAGAGTCATTCTTTCTTATGTTACACAATACTAGTTTCATGAGGGTCACATCTCCCCGAGGAGATTTAGAATGACAGGCTTGATAGGGTTACAAGGGTTCCTTAAAAACTTAGGCTATCCCTTGTCCAAAAGAGGTAGTATCATTCCCATTTTACAGATGTAGTCATTGAGGCCCAGGAGGTGAAGTGAATGTTCCAGGCCCAAGGTCAAACAGAAGCTAGATGACAGATTAGTGGGACCCCGAAGATCGTGCCTCATAAGGTAAGTGCATGGGTTTTGGAGCCAGGTCACCTGGATTTGAATCTGTGACTTTGGGACAATGACTTAACTTCACTGAGCTTTATTTTCCTCATCTTTAAAGTGAGGTTGGTAGTACTTACCTTGAAGAGTTGTTGAGAAGGTCAAATGGAATAATGTTCAGAAAGCAGTGCCTAGTGTAATTGAAGAGAGGCTCAAACATCCAGACCCCTTTCCATTCCTTTCTACATCTTAAAGAACAAAGTAGGCATCTTCTACAACTTCTAAGTGCCAAGCCTTATTAAGCAGCACTGAGTAAATACACTTTTATTGACTCAAGAGAAAAGTGGAGGGTTTTTGCTGATGACAAATGTTAGCACTCTCTCACCCCGGCATCTCTGAAGTATCCAGCCCTAAGAACTCATCTTCATAACCAAAACCAAGTGGAGACTTGGTGTGCTGTGGGCATGTGTAGCTGCACTTTGGGGAAGCCCCCATATTGTGAGACTGTAACCTCATATTTCACGTTAATTCGACGTGCACTTAGTATTCTGAGCACTCTTACAGATCCTAACAATATAAAGGTGACCAAGATGTGGCTTAGCTTTCAAAGAATCCACAGACCTGTATGGAATAACGGATATATTGACAAAAGAAGTAATAGATTTACATGCTACAGAGGAAATGGATACAAATTGATGTGGAAACATGGACAGGGCAATCAGTTCTACTTGAGAAAGGGAGGCGAAGAGACAGAGAAGGATGGCATTTGAGCTGGACCTTGGGGGTCAAGTGTTTGCCAAGTAAGCAAATACTATATTAAAAATACTCACAGCGCTCTGATTAGCTTTACTCTTATTTTTCATTTAATTCCTGCACCGTAGAGAGCTAACCAGGCAATTCTTGTACGGTTTAAATGATCTGGACTGTCATCTACACTCTCAGATTCAAAAAATTAGGAGGGAAGGAGTGCAAGGGGGAGGGGATGGTAGAAAATGCTTTGAAGATAATGAATAATGTGCAAATGTCTAACAGCCAACATATGAAGAGGAGCATCTTTCCTAAAATGATGGTGTCATTAGTATCAAGTCTATTTATACAGCTCAGTAAATAAATACTGCATTAAAATGTTCACAGCACTGCCTAATAAATCCACAGCGCAGCTCGAGTTTGGCTTATGTAAGCGGAGAGGAATGCTGGCAGAGCTTTTGTGATTTCACCCACTTCATTTGGAAGTGTGAGAATATTAATTAAATAAAAGTTGGATCACAGCATCCAGGCTGATTTGAGCTGTCAGCATCTTGCTAGCCAGCTGTAATTGGTTAAGACCAATTTCTTCCTAGGTCTCCCTCTTCTTGAGTTCAAGTCCTACTCTTCTTCCACGTAGCTCATTGCTGGAGCTTCTGGTCTCCCAGCTGGATCCTCCTGATTTGGGCATTGTTTAGGCTTTGGGAAGACCTTTTGGCTACAGTGTTAAATTTTGGTGTGATTTTTTTTTTGCGGCAAGATAATGGGATTGCAGAACAATTTATGAGACAGCAGGATTGGATTAGCATATAAGGCAAAAAACAATTTGATCAAGGAGTTACCTTTCCTTGGAGCACAAGGAAATCCTGCCAGTCCTACATATGACTCTGAACAAAAATAGCAATTATGTTTTCTCAGCAGTTCCTAGAAGAAGGCTTTAGAGGAGTGACTATAATTTCTGGCCACTTTCGCCAGTATCAGTGGCTACTTTGATAAGTTAATTATGTTATTTGTTTTGGATGATTTATTGGTATCTTTCCTCATTTTCTGTAGTCTGGCTCTGCACATCCTGCCCTTCTAGGCACTGAGTGCATTCTTGTCCTCTCTTACCATCCTTCTGCTCTAAGGCTCATATAGTCATTTGCACCTTAGTATAAATGAGACTTTAAATGGGATCCCTGGTCCTTGAGGTACTTTTATCTTAAGATTTTCTGGTAATAAGAATTAACACCTATAAAGGAATTAAAGATGTTAATCAGGTGATCAACTGTTTCTTACAACAGGATACTCTTATCATTTTCACATGAAGCCATGTTTTAGAAAAATCTGCTTAGTCAGTCATGGGAAAGGCTGCTCCTGCCTTTATTCTTCATCAACTATAAATGAACCCTATCTTCAAGGTTGGGGGGATGCCTTGATATCCAATTTCCTTACCCCAGTTTAGAGTCTATGAGGGACATTTTTCTTGTATATTTTTTAAATTGAGATATAATTTACACACCGTAAATTCACCTTTTTGAAGTGTACAATTCAGTGGTTTTTAGTATATCTAGAGTTGTACAACAATCACCTCTATCTAATTTCACAACATTTTCACCTCAGACCATTTGCAGTCACTCCCCATTCTCCCCTCCCCCATCTCTTGGCAACCATCCATCTATTTTCTGTCTTTATGGATTTGTATATTGTGGACACTTCATATAAACCGAATCATATAATATGTGGCCTTTTGTCCCTGCCGTTCTTCACTCAGCACTTTTTTCAAGGATCATCTACGTCATAGCAAATATCAATACTTCCTTCCTTTTTATGGCTAGATAATGTTCTATTGTATGGACATATCATATTTAATTTATTTGTACATCAATTGATGATCATTTCCACTTTTTGACTATTATGAGTAATGCTGCTGTGAACATCCATGTACAAATTTTTGTGTGACAATATATCCATTCTATTTGGGAAAATTTTACCCCTAAGCAATTTTTACCCTCCCGCCCTTAATTAGGGATTATTAATTCCCTGAAGGAAGGTATTTTATTTCTGTTGATATCACTAGTGCTTGGCACAGTTCTCTGAACCCAAGATGTGCTTAAGAAGTGCTATTGGTGACAATTCAAAGGGCTTAGATGGTGTAAGAATTAAGGAAGGAGTGCTGTAGGGCCTCGAGAATTTCCTTGGTCCTGCCAGTTACATTCTGATGCCTGTGCACTGGTGATTTGGCCTGTTCTAGAGAATCAAGTAAATTTTATTCATTCTTCCATAGGTAAAATTTCACCCCTCACACCACGCAATAACTAAGTAAGTAAGTAAATAAATAAATAAATAATCACCCTTCCTATGAGGCTCTACCCAAACCAACCAAATAGGATTAATCTTTAAGCCTTTTACTCATTTAACACTGAATTTGTACTTTAACAAAGGATTTAGGGCTTGTGGTTATCTATGCACGTGTTCCTATTACTCCTACTTGATGAAAAGGTTTGCAAAGTCACAGATGCTTTATTACTCATCTCCTGTCCAGAGTTCTAGCCTAATGCCTTTGGAGCTGTGAATTGCTTGTTAACTTGAATGTTACATGGAGCCAGATGGCCATCTAAAAGAAGGGGTATGAAACATGCTAACCAGTCATAATAGGAGCCTCCATAGAGTTCCCCTGGCTCCTGGAACAGAAGGTGTCGACTTTTATGGTTCTCCTGGGCAAGAGGCCCAGTCAAGGAGTGGATATTATTGAAATCAGAGATGTGCAAAAACTCTGAGTCATTCCACACGTTCCTCGTCTGCACTTGGACGGTACGCTCCGTGCTCGCTCCTGCCTGTGTCACTGTCACCTGTGGATTATCCTCTGGCAGAGCTCAAGTTCCTTCCTCCTCCAAGAAGCTTTCAGTGTGATGTAGAGTTAGACTTGTGGCCTCCGAAGCCAACCGGTCTGGTTTAAATTCTGGCTCCGTCACGTATCAGCCACAGCCTCGAGCAAGTTGTTTAGCTTCCCTGTGCTTTGGCTTCCCATACAAAATGGGGGGTAGTGACAGTGCTGGTGTTACAAGGCTGTTGGAGGATTCACCAGCGTGTGTACGCTCAGCTCACTGAATGTTAGTCATGATTGTACTCCATGCCATCACCATCTCTTTCTTCTGTCACCATACAGTTTGGTAATTAATTATCCTCTAGTTTTTTTTTTATAGGGTAATTTTACTTTGTCCCCCATTAATTTTTCCGGGATACACTTGAGAACCAAGAGGCAGGCAAATAGCAAAGCCTCCACTACCACCATCAAGACCACTGAGCGCCTCAAATGAATGTCACAGAGCCCCTGTACTAGAAACTAATGGGCTCTCCTCCTGAAACCTCTTGTACACACACTCGTAGAGTACTAACCCTTAATGTATGTACAGGGAGTACCCGAGGCGCCATCTGCCTCCTCAGCCCATGGCATAAACAAAAGCCGTCCAGGATCGTTTTGTATAAGAAAAAATGAGAGATTGGCACAACACTGTAAATCAACCATACTTCAATTAAAAAAATTAAATTAAAAAAATTAAAAAATTAAACCCCACTTGTAACAATGGACAGGTCATCCAGACAGAAAATTGGTAAGGAAACACTGGCCTTAAATGACGCATTAGACCAGATGTGTGTGTGTGTGTGTGCGTGTGTGTGTGTGTGTGTATGTATATATGTAAATGTCTTCCATGTCCCAGTACTTCTTAGAAAATACTTAGAGTATGGTAAAATAATGCCCATCACCATGACCCTGAGTAAGAAGAGTTTAAGAAGGCAAGAGAGTGTTAACAAATTTCAGAAAGATTATGATGAACGTAATTTAAAATTTAAACCAGAGGAGGGTGACTTCTCAGATGACATCAGGTAAACACGAGATCACAGTTTGGTCATTTTCCTCATTTTTTTACTATGTCATAAGCTCTTGTTAAAGAGTTTTAGATCTTGTATATCTTTTGTGTCCCCAGGAGAGCTCCCAAGTCAATATTGACTAGTCCATAAAAACCTGTTAATTGTTGAGAAAACAGCTTATATTAAAAAGGTCCACAGCTTGGCTTTTAAATTAATTGGATCTGACCCCATACCAAAAGAAAAAAAAGTTATAAAAATCATTGATATGAATATTTTATTTGAAACCATTAACAAACTAGAATAATGCTTGTGAATTGGTATTTAACCCCACATTTAGTGATTCCTTCTTTTAACATGTATTTATTAGCCCTTGTCACGAGCAGTGCAATGTATTTAGGTGCTAGGAATATGGTAGTGAGCAAGGCAGGTGTGAATTGTTCCCCCCTGAGGGCTTTAACATTCTAGAGCAGGGCTGTGCACTAGAACTTTCTGCAATGATGAAAATATTCTACATCTGTGCTGCCCAGGACTGTAGCCAGTTACCATCATACGGCTACCGAACAATTCCAGTGCGGCTAGTACCACTGCAAAACCAGATTTTAAATTTTATTTAATTTTAATTAGTTTAAAAATTTAAGTCACGTGTGGCTGGTGGCTACTGAATTGGGCAGCCCAGCTCCAGAGTCCAGTCCTGTGAGTGCAAAGTTCACTTAAACCCTTAGATATCCAGAACCATCTAGCCAGAGTTGATATGGAGAATGGCTCTGAGGTCCTTCCAGATTCTTGATCATTAGACAAAG
This sequence comes from Aethalodelphis obliquidens, assembly GCF_003676395.1. Taxonomy (NCBI): domain Eukaryota; kingdom Metazoa; phylum Chordata; class Mammalia; order Artiodactyla; family Delphinidae; genus Aethalodelphis; species Aethalodelphis obliquidens. The sequence goes on along the minus strand of NW_020837955.1, from coordinate 29,372,463 downwards.
ACTTCATCAACTCAGATGTTTTAAAGAGATTTTTCAATAAAACACATTTCCTGCATGTCTGTGTATTCAACTTCAGGATAGAAATCTAAGTTAATCCAGCTTCTGAATCTGAAAGCCCTCTCTCTCTGGGCCTGTTTATGACAGTTTAAATCCCCCTTCTCATCCTAAGGGAAAGTACTTGGCACAAGCCCTGAAGAGAAAGGGGTAGGGGTGGGGAGACTGAGTGCTTCAACTTCTCAGCTGATTAAAGAATGATTGCTGCTCCCACCTGTCTTCTCCACCCACCTCCCCGACCCGTCAACATGCACACAAACGCACCCACATCTATGTAAGCGCCCTTCTGGAATCCATGCTAATATGTCAGCAGCTCTGAGTCAGGATAGATGTATTTGGCCCTGCATGTCCACTGCATGTCTTACCAGCTGCTATTTAGGTTTCACTCTGAATAGTTTGTGTCCTCAGCAGAAAGAACAAAGTGGAAAGATACAGACACCCTCTGAGGCCTGTCCTAGAGGCATGATGCAACTATGAGGAAGAGGGAGTGGCTGAGAGGTGGCAGCTCGAAATGCCCTGTTGGAAAGTTGAGCAATGGCAGAAAAGATGTCAACCTGCAAGCTGGAGGGGCCACGCGGAGCTGGGGAGCCCAGGTAATTCTCTTCACATTGCCAGCTCTGGTTTCTTCCCCAGCAAGACTAAGTGCACCAGATTCAGGCCTAGGTTATATGATGGCCAAGACTAGCTTACCATCCATTCTCGTCACCTCCTTTCCTCCAGAAATATGCCCAGAACAGGGCTATCTCTTGCAGGGACGTTTGGGTTCATCACTCTGCAGCCCCCAGCTCCACCTTCACTCATGTTCGTCCATCTGGAATCGGGCTGGAATGAACAACAAGGGCAGCTCTGGAAGAGGAAGGTCACAGATGACTCTATGCACCGAGGATGGGTGAGGATGCGGTGGGGGGTGCACAGTGGGAGGAGGGTCTATCCTACCCTCTCTGCTCTGATGAATTACATGTCTGTGAGGCACATGTCCTTTTCGCCTTGGCCTCGAGACTTGCCCCCATCTCTCAGCAGGATGTCCCACAGTTCTCTTGGCCGAGTAACAAAAAGCTGGGTGTGGGACAAATGCCTCGGTTAGCAGATTTCTGGGCCAGTCACCAGCTTTCCTTGGGGCCACTCCCCAGTGGCAGAGAGCAGAGTGGAAACCAGGCTTCCCTGCTCAGGCACAGGGTTCCTTTCTGGAGGGGGAATGGAGGGGTGCTTGTCATCAGCCTCCTCCAGAACTGTTGAAAACGAAGGGCCTCTTCCTCTCAAAATCACCCTCGTGCATATTCCGTGTCCTGTAGCTTCTCAGAAGATGCACCAGCCTCTCCCCGTTACCCTGGGGGGTGATGCTTCCCAGAAGTGCTCCCTGGTCCACCTGCAGTCCAGTCACCTGGTTGTTAGAAGGCAGATTCCAGGGCCCCACAACAGAACTACCAAATCAGAACCTTTGGGTTGTGGGAGATCTTGAAATCTGCCCTGAGACTTCCTTTGGGGAACAAACTGCTCATGTGGGAGAAGCCCCTAGAGCAGGATCTTCGTAACAGGTATCCCAGATGGTTCAGCTGCAGGTGGAACGTTCTGGGATGAAGAGAGGGCCAGGAGCAGCCTCTCTGCCCTCATTACACAGGGGAGAGCACGGACTGGGAGCCAGGAGTCCTGTGTTCTCCCAGCACCTCCGTGAGCCACGTAGACGCTTCAGCACCTTAGTGTTCAGGCTCTTCTTCCACTCAGTGCGGAACTGAAGGGCCTGGGAGCTAGTGCTTGTCTATCCATCTCAGCTTAGACGTCTGAGCAAAACAGGAGAAGGACCTCTGGGCTTCAGAGCAGTGTACCCACCCCACTGCTGATTCCCAGACAGTTTTACCTTGAGATATATATATATATATATATATATATTTTACTATCTTTATTGGAGTATAATTGCTCTACAATGGTGTGTTAGTTTCTGCTTTACTGAATCAGTTATACATATACATATGTTCCCATATGTCTTCCCTCTTGCGTCTCCCTCCCTCCCACCCTCCCTATCCCGCCCCTCCAGGCGGTCACAAAGCACCGAGCTGATCTCCCTGTGCTATGCGGCTGCTTCCCACTAGCTATCTACCTTACATTTGTTAGTGTATGTATGTCCATGCCTCTCTCTCGCTTTGTCACAGCTTACCCTTCCCCCTCCCCATATCCTCGAGTCCATTCTCTAGTATGTCTATGTCTTTATTCCTGTCTTACCCCTAGGTTCTTCATGACATTTTTTTTTCTTAAATTCCATATATATGTGTTAGCTTACGGTATTTGTCTCTCTCTTTCTGACTTACCTTGATATTTTTTTAAATTTCCTTCACTAAGGTGGCTTGGTTTCTACTTATGAAGGCTTAATATATAAATGTTTATATATATATATTATTTACGACACCTGTATTTATTTTTCATTATAAATGTGACATGTGCTGATAGTTATAAAAAAAAAAAGAGAGAGAGAAAAATTCGAACATTATAGAAATGCCTCCCCCCAATGGCCAACTGTGATCATACTTCTCAGAGATGATTCTTATCGACAATTTGATGTATGTTCTTCTAGACAAAAAATGGTATTGTCTTAGCAGCAGCAGTATAACTAACCTTTACTGATTGCTTACTCCATATCAGGCAATGTGTCAGGGGCTGTTTGTACATCATCCATTTCAACATCATAACAACCCCTGTGAGGGAGGGATTTCTCTCCCCAGTTAGGGTTGAGAAAAAATTTTTTTTAATTTCTTTATTTTCTTTATTTATTTTTGGCTGCGTTGGGTCCTCGTCACTGTGGGTGGGCTTTCTCTAGTTGCGGCGAGCGAGGGCTACCCCTCGCTGCAGAGTGCAGGCCTCTCATTGCAGTGGCCTCTCCTGCTGCAGAGCACGGGCTCTAGGTGCGCGGGCTTCAGTAGTTGTGGCTCGCGGGCTCTAGAGCGCAGGCTCAGTAGTTGTGGCACATGGGCTTAGTTGCTCTGCGGCATGTGGGATCTTCCCAGACCAGGACTCGAACTCGTGCCCCCTGCACGGGCAGGTGGATTATCAACTACTGCACCACCAGGGAAGCCCAGGGTTGGGAAAATTTTATATGCACCAACACCAGTCATTTATTTTTGTAAATGTGGGATGATGTTATACCTACTGTACTGCAACTTGCTTCTTTCATTCTTAAGATATTGTGAACATCTTTCCTAATCATTCGTGTAAAACTTTGAACAGCTGCAGAATGTTCAATTATATGAAGTCATCATAATTAAGCAATTCCCAAAGGATTTTTGTTGTTGTTGTTACAAGCAACGCTACTGTGAACAATTTTTTTTTTTTTTTTTTTTTTTGTGGTACGCGGGCCTCTAACTGTTGTGGCCTCTCCCATTGCGGAGCACAGGCTCCGGACGCGCAGGCTCAGTGGCCATGGCTCACGGGCCCAGCCCCTCCGCGGCATGTGGGATCTTCCCAGACCGGGGCACGAACCCGTGTCCCCTGCATCGGCAGGCGGACTCTCAATCACTGCGCCACCAGGGAAGCCCTGAACAATTTTTTTTTACGGATATCTTTGTGTATTTATGTGAGTGTTTCTGTAGGATAAGTTTCTAGAAGTAGAAACACTAGGTCAATATACACATATAAAATCATTATACAGTATACCTTAAACTAATACAGTGTTATATGTCAATTATATCTCAATAAAACTGGAAAAAAGTAGAGTCTTAACTCCAATCTAGCTTTACCAAAAAAAAAAAAAAGAAAGAAAAAGAAACAGTAGGTCCAATAGGGCATGCAAATGAAAATTTTTTTAATACTTTTGTGTACAATCTAGATAACAGAAAATGAACTATATTTGAGTGTCTCATCTGTGTGCTGAAGGTCTTTTCAAATCTAAATCCAAATACAAAGTGAAGATCAGGACAGCTGTTTCTCAGAGCTGGTTTTAGATTCTTGGTTCTGCCATAAATGGCTATGAAACCAGGAGCCATGAAGAAATATATCATTAAATGTCTGAGGCCTTGATTTCTTCCCGTGTGAAATGGCAACACAGTTAAGATCTATTTTCCGAAGGCCTCTTTTGCTCTACCGTTCCCCCATTTGATTCATCCTTTAGTTCTCTGCATTTGTTTTCTTATTTATGAAAGAAGACTTGACCTTTCGGCCTTTTAGGATCAATGAGTTAATGCATCAATTAGTTAAGAACTTTCAAACTTAGAAGTGCTAAGCAGTTCCCTTATTACTTGTAGAGCAAGCAAACTTTGCTGGATATAACCTTAAAATTGCTTGGACTTCTGAAATTGTTCCTTGGTCTTTAAGAAAATAAGATGATCGTTGAATCCAAGAAGTCACTGTGTCTTAGCATTCTGCATGTGATGAACAGCAGGAGGTGTCTGGGAAGGCTGATACGGTACCACATCTCTCTCGGGAATCTTGGCTTCCCGAAATGAGTGTTTCCAACTGTCCATTCCCTAACAAAGAAGAGACTGTGTGGACCATGACCTCACAGAACACACAGCACACTTTAGATGAGAAACTTACCCAATCTCAGTCTGTGGTGTTTGGGACAAAGTCTGAGATAATAAGGCCTTACATTTTCACTGTGTTCCATAGTTATCATCCCACTTGGGCCTCTCAACATCCTGACGCAATAGCCAGAGATGGGATGGTTATTCCCATTGTTAAGATGCAGATGGAGAAATTCAGAGAGCTGTGCTGACTGCCTGCTTTCACACAGCGGTGAGGGGCAGAGCTCAGCACAGAGTCTGGGGCCCATCCTCGCTTGTCGGCAGTGGGCCCCAGCACGTTACTCTCCAGATCCTTTCTGCTGACCCTTTTTAATGGCTAGGCTCCTCTCCAGTGTCCTCTCCAGTACAGACGTATCCAGTTTAGAAGGTTTAATGCCTTGGTCTGGTAAGTGGCATGTACAGGCTATTCCGTGGAATTTCTCTGAATTTGGGATCCGAGCGATGGTGAGTTTTACTTTCTAAAACACAAGAAAGAAGAACATTAAATGACTAAAGACTATCTTTAGGACTGTTGGTTCTCAGTGTCAGTCTGTCCTCATTCACACCCTTTGAAGCTGGTTTTGAGGAAAATCTGGGCTGGAAAAAACCAGGATGACTTATATTGATATATTCATGTGGAAGATGGATTTTTATTCTCTGGCCTCCACTGGCCTGAGCCCTTAGGGCAGATTCCAGAGTACATCAGTCCTGTCCAGATGGGTCCATTTGTACCAAGAAATAAAAAGCCTCTTGAAACAAGAGAATCCAAATAAGACCACCAGACAGGACCAGCCCCTGACAAAATTGGGAGGAGACTGAAGTTCTATGTGTTTCTCCTGCAATCTAGCATCTCCTCCCCTTTCCCATGCACATCTCCTCCCCCTCCTTTTAAAATCTTACATTCTCTCCCCTTCCTGTCCCTACCCACGCTCACCCCAAATTCCCATTTCTGTCAACTTCATTCTCAAGGATGGAAAGTACATCTGCTTGGTTCAGCTGTTGTAAAACATTAGGGGCCTTTGACTGCCCCTCCTTTCGTTCCATATCTTCCCATCTTCCACTATCCTTTTTCCTTTCAGGGACCAGCTATTTGAATTTTAAAAAGGACTGGATATTTGTTTTTAACATAAAGAAATAGATCAGGAATGGTAGGGGTGGGCAAGTTGGGGAGTTTTTTGATCTTCAAATAATCATATTGGTGAACACATGTATTTCTCAATAGCATCTAGGAGAAAGGGGGGCAGGCAGAATGAGCCCAAAAGAAATGCTGTCAGTCCCTCTTATGCAAGGGACTCCACAATCTAGAAGGCAGTCTTGATAAACTGCAGTCAGCAACACCCAGGTGGAGTTCCTCCTGGATCTGCTCCCAGGCAAAAACCCTTTTCTTGGCTTCAGAGCTGATGCCTAGGTCTCTGGATAAGCGTATTGTTTGGTAACTTTCAGAAGATTATATTGAACACTTGGCCACAGCATGGGTCTTTGGCAGAGGAAATATACTACAGTTACTAGAGCGTTGGGCTGGACTCCTAAAAGCTTCCCTTTGCCACCACACAAACTCCTACCCTAGTCTTCAAAACCCAAGTCAAGCATCCCCTTCTCTGAGACACCTTTCTGGCCTCCCTCAAATAGATTAACTTCATTCTTCCTCTGTGATCCCATGGTCCTCTGTTCGTATCTCAAGGCACATACTGCACCTGTAACTAGCACATAATATACCTGTTTTATCCACTAATCTGTAAGCTCCTTGAGCTCAGGCCGAGGCCATTTTTGTGGCTCTAGGACCTAGCAGAGAATACAGCATACAATAGACGTTCAATAAATGGTGAATGAGTGAAGGAATGAATGAGTCCTTTTGCTCTAACACTAACTATTTATGTATCGTAGACAACTCCCTCATTCTTACTAAGTTTTCCCATTTAGATAGTAGGGGTAGTACAATTTGTCTAACCAACAAAGTTATTGTGTGATGCAGAAGAGATAAGACATATTTAATCATAAACTCTCAGAGCTGGAAGAAATTTGAGAGATCTTCCTGTACCGTGGTTTTCAGAAATTCTAAGCCAAGTTACTGTTTCCTCGAGGTGAGGTAACAGGAAGTTCCAACATGAAAAAATAATGATAAACATACACTGCTGTCACTAGCCAAAGCCCAGAACACCGTCCTCTCCCTCCCCTCTCCTCTTGTCCTGGTCTTAGGGGTCCAAGAAGTACAGTTTGAAAACCAACCCCCTCTCATTTTAGAGAGAAGAAACTGAAACTGACTTGTCAGAGAAGGAAGTGACTTTCCCAAGGTCAAGTGGCATGTCAGAAATAAAAATAGACCAGGAAAGGAGTTAACAGTATGGAGACTGTACTAATAGGCAGAAACATGGCGAGCCTTTTAACGACACGCGTACTCGGTCCATAGTCACATGTTCAGTATAATTCTTACAATAAGTCTGCGAGGAAGGTATGTCCATTTCTAAGATGAGGAAATGGAGGCTTAAAAAGCCAAACCTGGGGGATTCCTTGGTGGCGCAGTGGTTGACAGTCCGCCTGCCGATGCAGGGGATGCGGGTTCGTGCCCTGGTCCCACATGCCGTGGAGCGGCTGGGCCCGTGAGCCATGGCCGCTGAGCCTGCGCGTCCGGAGCCTGTGCTCCGCAACGGGAGCGGCCACGACAGTGAGAGGCCCGCGTACCGCAAAAAAAAAAAAAAAAAAAAGCTAAACCTGTTCAGCATTCCCCAGCCAATAGTAGAAGAAGTAATAGTAACCATACTGAGCACCTAATATGTGCCCGTCACTGTTGTAAGCATGTTATATATTATCTCATTTAATTCTCCAATAACTAACATTATCATTATCCCTAATTTTACAGAAGAGAAGATTGAGGCACCATTTGGTTAAAGGAGGTTGGATGTAAACACTGAGCCTGCCTGATTCCACTGCAAGCTCTTTTTTGCCATGTCATGCTGCGTCTGAGGTCTTGAACCCAGCCGGTCAGTCTCCTAGCCCAGTGCTCCCTCCAAATACTACTTGACACAAAGGAATTTTAAAAGGGTCCTAAAATAACATTCTTGTTATTTAGAAGTATCTTAGGAAGTGTTATTTACACTTCTTATTCTCTTATTTACATATGGTGGCTGCAGATTGCAGAATCTCATTTGTCTTCAGAGCACAGCACTGTTCAGACACCATCCAAGACCTTGATCTTGTTCCTTCTTGCCCTGACCAGGGCCAATCAGCAGGACTCACCTCCCCCTGGATGGACCGGCTGAGAAACAAGGAAACCTCCTCCAGGCTCTGGGGCTTCAGGTCATTCACGGCCAAAAGGTGATCTCCGTGAAAAAATAAGCATCCCAGGTGCGGGGGGCCATCCCACTGAGCCACACTGCAATGAGGGTACAGCATCCAACACAAGAGTGAGACGGTGCTTGCTGGGAGTGCGGGGCACAGATGGAGATACGGATGGGGCTCCTCACTCCATTCTACCACTACTATTACTAGTTTCTTTAGCTATATCGAACTACATCTGAAGTAGTCGAACTCTCTTTTTCTGTTTGGAATATTCTTTCCTCTATCATTACTCTGGGAGCCTGAGTCTTCCTCCAAACTCCAACTCCAATGACACTGCCTCTCCAAAGCCCTCCTACACCACCCTTCCTTTACCTTAATTAATCTCTCCTGCCTCTGGACTTCTACTGCATTGTCTGAGCCCCTCGCTTATTGTACACTCAGATCAAATGCATTTTATATTTACTTGTTTATGCAGCTGTCTTTTTCAACGGCTTTGAGACCCCAGAAGTATGGAACCACCTTAAAAAAAATGTTTTTTTATAACCCCATAAACAGAAGATGTTACATACTGGGTTGGCCAAAAAGTTCGTTCCGGTTTTTCCGTAAGACGATACGGAAAAACCCAGTATTTAAAGTGAGCACACAGTAAATATGTCATGCAAAAATAGATGAATTATTAGATGAGCAAGCTCAGGTGTAGAGGAGTCCATAGTTTCCGTCAAATATGTTTTGAGCCTTAGATTGTGGGAAGTTTGGAAAAATGGCAGGTTGTGGTTCCTGCCCTCTTATAGAACTTATAATTGATGTGTGATGTTTACATTAACAAGCTTTCTTCTATTCTAAAAATGTAATCTTCCATCAAAATGAATTACAAGGTCTTTAAAAGAATGTAGAATCAAACAAACAGTGATCATTCTAAGAAAATTCTCTGCCACACAATCTTCTGTGTCTGAGTCCCTGACCAGCAGGTTTTTACCTGATGTCTAGAAGTCTTCGACCCTGGTATGCCATTTTCTTTTAGACCTTAGATTCTTGTTGACCTCACTGACTTCATTCATCAAATACTCACTGCCCGTTGTTTGGCAATGATTTCCTTGGACGATACGTATTCCTGCCCACTTTTCCTCACTTTCAAAAAATCAGAAATTTAGTGCTTCCTGGACTTTTGGGTCCTCCTATACCCACCTATCTCCCAGCTGTCCCTCCTATACAACAGTATCCTTATTTCTGCCTCAATCAAAGACGTTTTGTGACAACAGCAGCACGAGAGTCCGAGTTCTCCAGGCAGTTTTGCCACATACAGTGCTTCAAGATATAATGACTGTCTTCATATCATCCAACCCCATTTATAACCAGTAACCCTCAAATCTCCTACCTACCATATCTGTCCTGCAGCTTCTCTGAGAGCAAGATGGTTTATGATGTCAGGAGGAGAAAGGAACATGTTCAGCTTCTCCACTTGGATTTCATCGGGGATGTTACTACAAGACATTTGTAAAAGTCAGGCGACTCTCTCTGGCTCTGAACCGTACCTTCTGAATGGACTTTGGCTTCCGACATCTGAGACGGTATTATGCCATTAAAGATTGTCCAAAACATTTGGAGAAGAATAAGAATTTAAGTTACTCGTTAATGCCCTCCTCCACCCCCTTGGGATGTGGTAGCGATGGTAGACAATGGAAAAGGAGTAAAAAATGGACGAAGTTCATTATATATCATGTCAGTTTGCACACTTCTCCACAGAAGGAGACATTGAAAAGAGTTAAAGTTGAGAACGATCTCATCAAATGTTCTTGGCATCATTTAAAACCTGAAAGTTCTCCAGCCTAGTCTACAACCAAACCTCATGTGACTTGCATGCCTGTCATTTTAATAGTAAAATCTGGGTGATATACAACCCAGGTCAGGGTGATCCAAGGTTCCAGAACCTGAAAGGACAGAATTTTTTCAAGTATTTGAAAATGCCACTCACAGCCCAGGGGACTGCTCACTGCACTTCCAACTCTGGTATTCACTGTCCTTGGTTACTGTATCAGTGAGAAGGGCAAGCTGGACAGATTCTTGGCTCAGTTGGAGATTAAAATGTGAATTCTGAGTACAAATGGAAGCCTGCCTTGCTCTATGGGCTCATAAAATTTGAGGAATGAGAACTTTACTTTATTAGTATAGACAATTGCACAACACTTAGTGAGGCCGCCCCCTTTTTGTCATTCGTGATCTGTGCTTCCGTATTGGCAGGTGGAAGACAAGAGCCCGTTCCTGAGCCTTGTTCTTGTGGGTGAAGCTCCCCGTTCAGGATATCTGCCAGGGTCTGGGATTCCTCTTTGCCATCAGCAGACTTATGGGACGACTCTTTGGAAACACTAGAGTACAAGAAGTTAACACAAACCCTTTTTCAGCGTTATCTATTTACAGCTTTCCATGGTGTGTGAATCAGATTTAAGTAGCTAACAGCCATGTGAAAACTAACAAGGTTTTGAAGTATGTCCAACCATCAGAATCCCAGCTACAGTTAGAACCAGATCCAATAAACTTTCCTTCTAAAAATGGACATGGGACCAAAATAGCCCTTTACATTGGGAGGGTTTGGAGAGACAAAGTGAGCGTGTGAGAGACGTAAATGCAAAATAGAAAAGAACTGCCCCGGGAGACAGAAAATGTCCCCAGGATGTCACTAATGGTTTTCTATGGGTAGAGAAACCATTCTCACGTTTACTTGTTTTGAGATGACTGAACGGCGTGTTGAACTTGGTCTATGGTAATGCTTTTGTATTATTATATCAACTATTTAAATGATCTGGTAGCAATTGTTCTAGAACAGTACATTAGCTAAGATCAAATTTTAAGGTATGGCAGTTTTACTTACCAGGATTTCATGGACATGTAATGACACTCAACTGCCTCGGAGACCTGGTCTGGACTACCAGGTCCAATGGGTTCAACGGGTTCACCAGAATCATTGGCAGCAATAATATTATCCAACTATAGACAAGAGGCAGAGACGTAAGGATGTGAGTCTATCAATAAGCCAGGTACCTTGTCACCCACTACCTGATGGCTCTGGTCCCTGAAACGGTATGCCTACCATTGGATGAACAGTGGTGCTCATTCTGGGGGAATGAACCAGTAAAGCTTCTGGCAGACTCCAAATCTGCTTTCTTCTCTAGGATTCCTCACGTTCCTGATACAAGTGTCCTATTGGAGTAAATTGCTGTCCATTTTTCTGTGTCATCACTAGGCACTTAATGACATGAACTCTTTTGCCCAACCGATACTATTATAGAATCACGACACCTGAGTGGGTCAAAGGCTCCGACACAGTGCAGAGCTGGCCTCGGGCTACTCTGCTCACAGGCAGTCAGGTTACTTCAAGGGGCTGTAAGGATTCTAGAAAATACTGTCCTCTGGGGATTCTCCACTAGCCTGTTGGAACTAAGTCATTTGGGGCAATGGTTTCTCAAAAACCCTAGGGGCTTCCGATTGCCTACCTAACAAATTAACCATGAACCATCACTGGAACACTTCTTTCCAGTCAAGCCAGCCCTCCCACCACGCCCCCACAAACGGTGTTCTTCTAGTGCCCATTTCATGCAGTTTTCTTCCCCTTTTCTCTTTTGTCTAATGAAGCTGTATTCAGGCCTGGATTGAGGTCCCATAGCCCCCTCTGATCACCTCAGCCACTGCCAACCTCTCCCTTCTCTGAACTTCTACGACACGGTGTTGTACTTAATTTTTGTGGTGGTCTTCCAGCTTAGTTTTATCTGCCTTACTAGACTTTGCATCTCGTAAAGTACCTAGCAAACGCCGGGCATACAGCTAGCGCTCAGTACCACCTGGCTGGTTGGTTGGACTGTCACGAAAGACTAGTCGCCGTCACCATGTCCCAGAGAGCACTGGCATGAAAAGCGGGGTCCTGTGGTCAAACGAGCTTGGGGAATGCTGTGCGTTGTATCCTGCTGGGCTATTTATAATGCACCACTGCATACTAAAAAGGCTCTGAGACTTCTTCAGTGAAGAAGCTTGTGTAACTTACTTTGATTTGGTGTTTCCAGAACTTATTTCACCTCAGACTGCTTCTTAGGTATGAACACGTCACCATCTTATAGAAAAACCCAGTTTGGGAAATGCTGCCTCCCTTCCCCCAATTTTGCCTTCCTACTTCCCATTTCCATTCTCTTCTCTCTGCTGTCCACCTTGAATATAGCTGCTGGGTTAATAGTACTAGAAGAGAATTCGGTTTTGCCCCTTCCTAACTGAGAAGCCACCACTGCCCCTTGTCCTGCCTGCAGCATGAAGTCAACTTGGCATTCAAGACCCATTATGGTCTGGCTCTATTTTCTGGTTGCTGTGGGTTTTTTCCCCTAATATGCCACTCACGCTGGGTTAGAGCTCAACTGAACTATTCATCATATATGTTGTCAAATGCCATTTTGTGTCTTGAAGCCCTCCCTGACTCCAGTGGAGACAGAAAATCTGTCTTTATTTCTATTGCTTCCAGAGCTCTTTTATTTTTTAAAAAAAGTATTATTTTATTGAAGTGCAGTTGATTTACAATGTTGTGTTAGTTTCTACTGTACAGCAAAGTGATTCAGCTATATATATATATATATATATATATATATTGGGTTGGCCAAAAATTTCATTTGGGTTTTCCATAAGCTGTTATGGAAAAACCCAAATGAACTTTTTGGCCAACCCAATATATATATGTATATGTGTGTTTGTGTGTGTGTGTGTGTATATACACACACACACACACACACACATTCTTTTTCATATTCTCTTCCATTTTGGTATATCACAGGATATTGAATATGGTTCCCTGCGCTATACAGTAGGACCTTGTTGTTTGCTTCCAGAGCTCTTTGACCATGCCCTGGTGGAGCATCGTCAGGTGGTAACTGGTAAGACTGTGAGCACTGAGGGCAGGCGTGATATCAGGTCCTTTCTGGTAGCCACCATGCCTAGCACAGTACAGGATTCGCACACAGAAGGCACTCAGTAGGGAATTCCAAATGATCGATAGACTGGTTGGTATGTGCCACACAATTTATCACCCAAGGGTATTGTTGTTTCTGCTCATGTTATTATTATCTCTTCCTAGAATGCAGAAAGACTCCCCAGATCAATCCCTCAAGTCCAAATTTTGCCTATCATGTAAGGTCAAATGTCATTCCATGGAACTTCCCCTGGCCTCTGTCTGGAAGTCAGCTTCCCCGCCTACCACCCCTCATGCCTTCTGAGCATTTTACGAGCATCTCTCTTCAGCATGGAGCCCTTTCTGTCTCGTATCATGGTTGGTTCCTATTAAAGTGTCAACACTGTGAGCACATCACCTGTGTCTGATTCTGAAACCAGCCTAATGCCTCAGAAACAGTGCCTGGCAGGGGCTCAGTAAATATTTGTAGAAGGAGTAAATGATTAGTAAACAGAAGGGGTTACCTCTCTAAGAATACTTCGAGGATTAATATAATGACTCTCTTCTTCTGTATCTTGAGCGGTGTCTGACAAGACGGCATGCGGTAGATGAGCTTCTCTGAGTCCTGAAGACCTTTTTTCCATTAAATGCTGAATAAAGAGATGAAGACAGAGTTAATGCTTTTTCTTTGTCTTTGCAAGAGACAGAATTAAACCACATGTTTTCTGGAAAAGGCATAATAGATTAATTGGGTTGAGAACATCCGAGGATCTTCCAAGGTTACATCTAGAAGCCCACACAACTTGAACTTGCTTCTTGAGTCTGGGTCACCACTGATATAAAAATATAAGCCCATCTTTCAGGTTTTTCTCTATTATTGGGTCCTGTAACTCAGAACAAGTAATTCTCTCTGGTGGGTGGTGTTCTAAGTCACTAAGCTCCGCCACTGAATCCTCCACCCTCCTCTTTTTCTAGTTTTCATTCAGTGCCATCTGAGAAGCTAATTAGCCCAGGGTCAAGGCACTGCATCTTTTCCCTTTCCGCTCAGTGTTCCTCTTTTGTGTTCTGCTTATATAATTCTACTGTTTCCATAGCAATGCAATTTTGTAGCATCGATCATGTGATAGTATGAATTGTAGGCTTCAAGGTGATCTAGGTTCAACCAATTACTGCTTCCCTCTCTAATAGATACAGGACAGTACAAAGTAGCTGCTTTGCCTGGCAGGAAAATTGTTATAAGTACAATTCAATTCTTCCAAGTACAATGCCTTAGAGCAAGGGGGGAGGGGGGGTTGAAAAAACCCTGAATGTTCTCTAGCAAGTCCTTGAAAGAAAGTGATTTAAAAAAAAAAAAAGATGTATTTAAGTTGTGTCCGTTTTTCTAGCTCCAAGTTCACGAAGCCAGGTCATGCTGAGTCTGGGATGAGGAAGGGTTCCCATTTTATTTTAGAAACAGCAACAACAACTCCCAACAAGGTAGGTGGTTCTCTTAACTGAAGCTGATTGGAAAATCACTGGATTGGAATACATAGTATGAAAAGGCAAAATGACCAATAATATTATCTCTAGGGAGAAGGGGTACAGGAGTGAAAAGCTAGAGGCATTTACTGAAAAGAGTTATCTTTCTCAACCCCATTTCCTACCACCTTTCCTACAAATACCAAATGAAGTGTTTGGCCTTGTGCATTTGATATGTTACAGAAAGCTTTTAAAATAGTTGGAGAGCTTCCAGCTAGATAAAACAGGAGGCTATGCCCTATTAAGATGTGCCTGGTACCCAGGGAAAAGGCAAAGTCAGTGGTTACATCTCTAAGGGACAAAATAGCATCCATGGCAGAAGAAAAAACACCACTCAGCCTGTTCATTAATAATATCCAGAATTGGGAAGATTGCAAATCCAAGAGAGCTGAAAGCACAATTACAAATCATTTTCAAGGGGCGAATGTATTATTTGTTTTTTCCTCCAATGGACTTCATTAGAAATGAAGTCACACACACACACGGAGAAGCAAGACTGATTTGGGTAAATATAGGAAATAATAAGAACTCTGATTTTGCCTCAGCAGTACAGATGGTCAAGTGGTGTTCGGGGAATTTTTTTTACAGAAGTCATCTTTGCCCTGTTGGTGAAAGGAAGGAAAAGGCTACCATCCAGGCTTTTGTTTAGCTGGGGGGATCTCCACCCAACATACCCGATGTACCTGGATGCATATCAAAGAGCATCCAAAATGAATGAATACATTTAGATGTAGGCAGGGCAAGCAGTAAGGCTCATGGTGGGAGGGGAAACAGACTAAATATAGGATAGATCATAGGACTAAGGATCATTCTTTGGTGGATTAGGCTTTGAGGAAGATGTCAAATACATTGACTTTTGAAGCATCAGCGGGCTCTCAGGCAGGGCGTCCTAAGAGAGGTAAGTCCGATTACCATGTCTGGAAGACTTTTTCTTGCTGTGGTCGTGCTGACAGCCTCCGGTGTGTAGGAAGGACCAAGGAGAGGGAAGGGGTCTGAAGAGGGCCTTGTATCACCAAATGAGAGTTTCTCCTGCTTATCAAAAAGGAATATTGGAATCAGGGCATGATTGATCTCTTGTCTAGAATGAAGCAACAGCCTGGTCATGGGGCTCTCTGCTTCCAATCTTTGACCACTAACATTTATACTGCTGGCCAGCATTCTCCCGTTTAGACAAGAGCTGGTCTTGTGTCTCTCCTGTTCCAAAACCCTTGAGGACTCCCAGCCTGGCCTTCAGAGATGCTCTAAGTTTCCCTCAACCTGTCTTTTCAATGCTGTGTCCCTCTGTACCCCACCCCTTCACTCTAATCATTTGAGCACTTGTAGACACACTTTGCTTTCCCTTCTCCTTGGCCTCTGCTTTTGTTGTAAGCATGGAACAATCTAGAAACCATGTCAAAACGATACCTAGAGGCCAAAGTTTCATTTATAAAGGTCTGTCCTAAGAAAGGACTTAGGCAAATTAGCAAAGGTTCTTATAAAGTAAATAAACAACTTAAAATTTCTGGCACTTACATCAAAGAAACCTTATATTGAAAATATAAGATAGGTAAAAAGCATGTTTTTTAGAAACCACCCTGGACTTAGTCATTCCAAAGGTAGCTGTTATGTACCTTGAATAACAACGATGGAAAATACTGTAGTTTCAGCTACTATTAAAAAAGGCCACAGTTAGCTTTCACTCCTCCTACTCCAATAATGAAAATTTGAAGTGTCTGTATTTTAGCTCTCTTGCAAAACATAAAAGATTTTTTTTCTATTGTTAGTCATAAAAATAACAAGGATGTACATTTTCTCACTTATTTATTCCTTGTATTAATGCGAGTTGCTAAGGAGGGGGGAAAAATAGCTCACATTGTTTCCTTGTGAAAGAGGGCTTTGTTCAGGTGTCCCGCTATTTTATTAGTGAAATAGTTACCCCTGTATTCTGGCGTGCTGCTTTTATATTCTGGCAGAGGGATGACAAGAAAGAGACCCAGTCTTTAATCTTCTCCCTGTTGATAGGAATAAACTTTCAGCCGGCATGTGGCAACAACGGCGCCTGCGCTCATTTTGAACCGGAGGAGGATTCTTTTATTAAGATTGGACAGGCAATGGGGTAGGTACCAGGGAAATAAGGATCTTTTTCTTTCTTTTTTTTTTTTTTTGCTGTACGCGGACCTCTCACTGTTGTGGCCTCTCCCGTTGCGGAGCACAGGCTCCGGACGCGCAGGCTCAGCGGCCACGGCTCACGGGCTCAGCCGCTCCGCGGCATGTGGGATCCTCCCAGACCGGGGCACGAACCCACGTCCCCTGCATCGGCAGGCGGACTCCCAACCACCGCGCCACCAGGGAAGCCCCAGGATCTTTTTCTTGAGTGGCTTAAATGCCCCCCCCCTTGGATCCTTACCACCTCCATGCTAACACACCAGAATTAACCCTCATGCCACCCTTGTGAGCAAAGCTCAGAGAAATGGGAAGAAAAGTGGAAAGTAACAGTATAATCACAGAGTTTGGAGCTTTTGACTTTGAAACGGATTTCTTTTGTGTTCTTAAGTGGCCCCTTAACCTGTCAGCGCCATTTGGTGTAGCTATTTAGGTGTGCCTCCCTTTAGGGAGTGCATGTATTTAAGGATGTATTTGAGCAAATACATCTTCTTTCTATTGACTCCCAAGACAATTTTAAGGAAAGGTTTTCGCCTGGGGATTGATCTGCAGCAGATCAAATCTCTTCATACGGATACTTGGGCTTGAGCATTTGCCGCCTCCTCTGTACAGCTGCCTTCTCCAACTTTAGCCTCTCTGTCAAGCAGATAATCGCCCGCAAAGAATCCATTTGCCATCTTCGCTGGCACCAGGAGCCCCTCTTAAAAACTGAAGACTCCTTCGGGGACGAGCATAGCCACTCCCTAATATATGTACCTTGGGTAGATGCTAGCGTATTGGTTTCTTGTACCTAAAATGTATCTGCGGTGATGGTGACAGTTATGGATTGAATTGTGTCCCCCGCCTCAATTCACATGTTGAAAGCCCAATCCTCAGTACCTCAGAATGTGACCTTATTTGGAAGTCAGGTCAGGTTGTTGCAGACGTAATTAGTTTAGATGAGGTCAGACTGGAGAAGGGTGTCCCAATCCAATATGACTAGGGTCTTTATAAAAA
The DNA here is from genome assembly GCF_003676395.1 of Aethalodelphis obliquidens. NCBI lineage: Eukaryota > Metazoa > Chordata > Mammalia > Artiodactyla > Delphinidae > Aethalodelphis > Aethalodelphis obliquidens. Next base: position 29,355,072 of record NW_020837955.1, on the reverse strand, counting down.
GGAGAAATTTGGACGTAGAGACGTGCACATAGGGAGACTGCCATGTAAAGGCTGGAGGTTTGCTGCCACAAGCCAAGGAACTGCCAGAAGTTAGGAGAGAGGCCTGGAACAGATCTTCTCTAGAACCTTCAGAGGAACCATGGCCTACGACACCTTGATTTCAGACTCCTAGTCTCCAGGACAGTGAGACAGCAAATTTCTGTTGTTCTAAGCCACCCAGTTTGTGGTACATTGCTATGACAGCCCTAGGAAATGAATGCTGTGATTTGTCAAGGTATTTTAACACATAATAAAGACTGCCAAGGTGGTGTTTAAGGTTGTGGCCATGGGTTTCTAGTCAAGGCATGTTTATGGTGTACTGGTTTAAAATGTTTTTGTTTATTTGTTTGTTTTTTATTTTGCATACAGGAGACACCCCGTGTTATCTTACTACTTACCTGTCATAGCCAATGAGGAAGTATTCCCTGTTAGTGGCCCTGATGGACATCACTTCGTCATGATGGCAGTTAAACATCTTCTGTACGGATTGCATTTTTTCATGGTTACTGATGCCGACTTCTATACTGGAACTTCTATTAGATATAGATATAAAGTATTAAACAGATGCAAATACAAAATTAGGAAGAAATTGACTAATGGTTTTCATTAAGTTTCAAATTGAATAAAACTTTAGATCTGTTTGATCAATACTTTGAAAATTGTCCAATAGTTTTAGAAAATAAGTTTAGATCTGGTTTATCACTGATTGAAAATACTTTGTTCAGCCTAAAACTTAATTCCGAATTCCCTTTTCAGTTGGACTCTTAGTTCCACAAATTAACGTTTTCTAATCTTTTTTCTATTTTGCAGGCAACACGTTAGTATTTGTTATTATAAATATTTTCTTGATTGGATACGCACTGATCAAGTTCAATAGAACCTCGGTGATGATGGTCTTTGTAATAGGAAAGACTAAAGCCCTTTTCCCCACTCTTTGACAGGATGAAAAGCCGCTTTTTCCAAGAGGTCTGAAAAATGAAAACATTTTGCATCTCAGTTAAACCTCAAAGGAAGAGAAAGGATTTTAAAAATGCTCATGAGGCTTGTGGGAGGCCTGTTAAATCTTTGTGAATACTTACTGCAGAGAAGAAAAGCTGAGGAGGTGGTGATTTAATAAAGTAATCTTGTTTGCAGACTTCATTTTCATAATATAATGTAAATTGTTTGCCTAATAAAAGAAAGTGAACAGGACTCAGTCTGTTCCCTATACATTTCTGAGAAGAACTGCTTCAATTGGAGAACGCTGTTTACTGCTGGAAAGGTCTTCACATTATTCAGTTATGGAAAAACACATCTATAATAGGCCAGGAGAACAAAAAAACCCAGGACCAAGTGTGTGATTCTTATTCATCCACTGTCGGGACCTTTGTTCAGATGACATTTAGAAGCTCTTTAATGCAGCTCACACCTGTCTGGCTCTCCGGATGCCGGTGGTTCTCTAGATGTGAGCAAAGATTTGTCTCCCTTCCTGTTGAATCACCAGCCTCAGTGGCAAGATAATTCTGCCTTGACCTTTGACTTACCAAACAAAAGCAAAACCACCTGCTATTGAAAATAAGGTGGCAAAGTGGTTAAATAGGAGCTTTCCAAAATGTTAATTGCTTCTCTGTAAGGATGGACATATATAGGCAGTTTTGATTTTTTCTATATTTTTGAAAAGGTCTGCAAGAAGTATGTACTACTTTCCTTATCTAGAAAAAATTAATGTTGCTAAAATAAAATTTATTTTAAAAAGAAGGCCTTGGTTTTGCTTTTACATCCAGGCTATAGTTCTAGTTCATCCATGGTTTGGTAAAAGACAGCCTTTACCAAAGAATTAGCACTTCTTTATTAAGTGAAAACAGAATGAAGATTAGGTACTACAGCTGATGGAGACATTAGGCTCGTATCCAGTAATTCTCAGCCAGCCGTCCTCACCTTCCCTGCCTCTCCTCCTTCTGTAGCAGCTCTGCCTGCTGCCCCCGTTCTTCCCACCAAGGAAGAAAAAAGGAAAGAGAAAAACAGAAGGAAACAAAAGCAAAAAGCTTTAGCTCCTTTATTTAATGGTTGTGTGGCTTTGGACAAATTCACAGATTTATTTACTGAACAAATACTTACAGAACACCTTGACTCACTAAATTTCAGTTTCCTCATTTGTAAAATGGAGGTGAAAAATAAAGGAAAGCCAAGAGCATCGTAGCCACTGCAGTCCCTGACCGACAGTGCACCCTGAGAGGAATTCAGGATGAAAAGCAGGATGCGGCACTCTGTGATCTAGAAAAACAGTCCCCATAGATAGTCAGAGGTATTTCAGGAAGAATTTTAATGAATCCAAATCCTTGCAGCTTCCCGTACACAGATGAGCACTAAAATCATTAACTTGAGGTATCTGTTCTTTGTGACTAACAGCAACCTTTTACTGAGATGTATTCTTTTTTTTTTTTCTTTTTGCGGTACACGGGCCTCTCACTGTTGTGGCCTCTCCCATTGCGGAGCACAGGCTCCGGACGCACAGGCCCAGCGGCCATGGCTCACGGGCCCAGCCGTTCCGCAGCATGTGGGATCTTCCCGGACCCGGGCACGAACCCGTGTCCCCTGCATCGGCAGGCGGACTCCCAACCATTGTGCCACCAGGGAAGCCCTACTGAGATGTATTCTTGACTGAATGTATTTTCTAGCCAAAAGTCATACATAAGCTGGTTTCCCCCTACCTCTTCAGAGCGGTTCCCTAGAGCTACCGAGAGGCTGTCTCCCCAGTAGGAGACAGAGTGGAGTAAGAGAACAGAGTGAGTAAGAGAGGAAGAGTGGTATAAGATGAGGCTGCAGATGAATCCTGCAGCACCTGGTAGACACTAGACCATGGTACAGTTTGCATTTATTTTAAAAGCAATGGACAACACCATCCATGGATTAGCCTTGACCAAAAAACACTGAAACAACCTCATCAACCCTCTAGATCCAATTTGCAGGAAATACAGAAAACAGAGAAACATGCTAAACACCACACCAGGGATGTGATCAGCAAAATTCAGTCTCTAGGGGAACTTCTAGGACAAAATCTCAGTATTTTCACCCTTGAATAGATCATTTTTGGCCCTGAACATCTCCACCTCGATCTCCCATAAACTTCTTTCTCTCATCCTTTTCTCTCAGGTGCCCTAGATCACCTGGTGGCATCTATCCAGCCTCCCCTCCTAGAACACTTAGAGTCCTCTTAAACTTTCACCCTTCCATCACCCTTCTGTCCAGTCAGTCATCAGTCATGTCCATTTTACTTCCTGGATCCACCCCTATCTCTCTGTTCTATCACCACTGCCTTCAAGACCTTCATACGTTTCAATACATTAAAGTCACATGAATTCAAGGCCTGCATACGTTTTTCACTATACTGCTTTGGTAACTGTCTAGATTGACCCTCTAATTCTATTCTTGGCATCTTCAAAACCATCCTCGACATAGCCCTGAGAGTAAATGCCAAATCTGGCCAATTTTGTACTTTGGGCAAAGATGAAATAACAGGAACTGGATTTACTCTCCTGTCTGAAACACACAAAAAATACAGAATATATAAATTAGTTGTGTTCATGACACTGGTCATAGGCAATAAAAGTCATGGATCCCTAAGAGATAGGAAACAAACTTGGTGAGCCCTACAATTTCCTTGGCGGAGTTTCCAGTCCACAGCACAGGAAAGGGGAACTGAGGTGGGCCCAGGTGGACCCCTGAGCGGAGGAAACAGAGCTGAAAGTTCAGGGAGATCAAGGCAGCTAGAGCTCATAGGACAGAGGGAAGAGCCGCACAGAGGGAGAATCCCAGAGACAGTCACAGGGTCGCCCTCAAGTATTCAAGAATACTGATCAGTATACGTGTGTGGGGAAACTACCCAAGGCCAGAGAATGAACCATCAGAAAAAATTAGAGGGAAGAGTGCCCAGTGCTCACTGGGCCAGAAAAAGTGCCAGTTCCGTCCAGCCAAACTGGCAAAAATGATCATTGATGGAGGACTGGGTAGAGTACTAGGAAGGTCTTGCCTCAGTAGTGGGCAATAATTAGCTCTGGGCTGAGGACTGCTCCAGACCTAACAAATCATAAGAGCAAGTCTTAAAAGGATCAAATTGTTTCCAAGGAAGTTAACTGCATCCCAGAAAAAAGCTCAAGATTCGTAGAAATACAAAAATATCCAGCACCCAACAAGGTAAAATTTGCAAGGTCTGGCAACCAATCAAAAGTTACCTGGCATGCAAAGAGACAGGAAAGCAGGACCCATAATGTGGATAATCATCAATCCTTCAAAACTGGCCTAGAACTGACACAGATGTTAGAATTAACAGAGAAGTTCATTAAAACAGTTATTATCAACTGTATTTTATACATTCAAGAAGTTAGAGATATAGAAGATATAAGAAAGATCCAAAGTGAACTTCTAGAGATGAAAACCACAATGTCTCAGAAAAACAACAACAACACTGGATGGGATTAATGGGACTAAAACAAATGGAGAGTGAAAAAAGAACCCCAAACACAAAAGAGCACTGGTGCATCGTGGGACAATTTCAAGTTTCAGGTCACTGGATTCCCTGAAGTGGGGGAGGGAGACAGAAACAAATATTTGACGAAATAATGCTGAAAATTTTACAAATTTAAAGAACACTATCTCAGAAATCTCAGCAGGTCAGGAACCCCAAACACAAAATATAGGAAGAAAACTCTAACAAGGAACATCATAGCCAAATTGCTCAAAATCAGTGATAAAGAAAAACCTTAAGAACTGTCAGAGGGAAAAAAGAGATAATGCATACAGAAGAAAAAATAAGGGCGACGTTAGATTTCTCATCAGAAACAACGCAAACAAAACAACAACAACATCAAAACCCAGTGGAACAACGTATTTAAAGTACCGAAAGGAAAATAGTGTCATTTTAGAATTCTATAGGCAGCAAACATATCTTTCAAAAACGAAGGCAGTTTCAAGACATTTTCAGACATGCGAAAGCTGAAAGAATTCAGCATCAGGAGGCCTGCATTAGAAGAAACGTTAAAGGAAATCCTTCAGGTGGAAGAAATGATGCCAGATGGAAATCTGAATTTATACAAATGAATGAAGAATGCTGAAGTGGTAACTGCAAGGATAAATATGTGAAATTTTTATCTGACTATTTAAGACATAAAAATTCAATTGACGGGGCTTCCCTGGTGGCGCAGTGGTTGAGAATCTGCCTGCTAATGAAGGGGACACGGGTTCGAGCCCTGGTCTGGGAAGATCCCACATGCCGCGGAGCAACTGGGCCCGTGGGCCACAACTACTGAGCCTGCACGTCTGGAGCCTGTGCTCCGCAACAAGAGAGGCTGCGATAGTGAAGAGGCCGGCGCACTGCGATGAAGAGTGGCCCCCGCTTGCCACAACTAGAGAAAGCCCTCGCACAGAAACGAAGACCCAACACAGCAAAAATAAATAAATTAATTAATTAATTTAAAAAATTTCAATTGACTACCTAAACCAAAAACTCTTGATATATGTTAACAACATAGATGAATCTCAAAAGAATTATGTTGAGTGAAAGAAACCAGACAAGAGTTCATACAGTATGATTCCATTTATATGAACTCTAGTAAATGCAAACGAACTTAGAGTGACAGGAAGCAGAACAACGGGGAGTGGGATTGGGTGCTGGAGGGAAGGATTCTAAACAGGCACAAGAAGACTTTGGGGAGTGATGCATGTGAGTACTATCCCACTGTGGTGATCGTTTCCCAGGCACATACACACAACCTTATCAAGTTGTTCATTTTAAATATGTGCAGTTGATTGTATGTCAATTATACCACAATAAAGCTATTTTTCTCAAAATATGAGCAATCCAAAAAGCAAATCTGATGACACCACTTCTGTGCTGAAATGCTTCAAGCGTTGCTGGTTATGTGAGGTCAACATCCGGCACCACATAGCACCACTTTCCTGTTCTCCCCCCGTCCTTCCTATTTTACAGCCACATTCTCCTTGAACACAACCTGCCTCGAACCCACTTCATCGCTTTCGGTCATGCCGTCCCTTTCTGCTGAGATGTGCCGTCTTTCCCAATCTCTTTTAAAACCCTATACAGCCTTTAGGGGCCAGCTCAATGACGCATGTGCTTTTTTTCCCTTCAGACTCTACAGAATTTTGCACTTACCTATCATAGCCTGATCATATGTGCCTATCTTAACTTCCCAATACAGCTGCTAGAATGTGTTTATCTTAATATCCCAATGAAATTACAAACTCATTGAGAGAATGACTATTCTTAATTAACCTGTACATCCTCTGCAATACGAAGCACGGTGACTTACTAATAATAGGTGCTTCGAATAAATATTCAAAAATACTCATTTTGGAATTGAATCAGATAGTTTGATTTTTAAGTTAGTTCATCCTAAACTTCTGACCAATCAACTACAGTGAGGCACGTGAGCATGAAGCGGGAACATCTGAATAATACTCCTTGACCTATCCTCATAATAAGCCCTGATAACAATTTTGGCAGTGTCTCCAAGTGAGAATTTCATATAAAATTAAGGAAATATTCTCCAGTCTTTTCTGGGCTATAGTTTGCTGTTAGTACCATCTCCCAGCAACAAACGGAACATTTAGTCCATGAAAATCAGAAAATGCCGAATTTCTAGATAAGTGAGCTCTTACAAAATAATCAGCTGAATCTAATAGCCTCCGCTACGTTCTCCACACCAAGAATAATTATCCTTACTAAAACCATCTTCTGTATCCTGGTTAGTGTGATGGGAATTGATCATTATTTTCAATAGAGTTTTTTCCTTCTGAGAATATGTCCCTTGGGTACCTGAACTCTTCCGAGGTTTGGGTTCCATCATGGCTGCCTGTTCTCACCTGTCAAAAAGAAGGGTTAAGCGTTAGTCCCCAAACTACGGTATAGGCTTAGCCACTCAATCACCAGGCGTCAGGATGGTGCTCCCAACGTTGGTCAGATGGCTTATCGTCTCCCCTCTCCCCATTCTGCCCTTGAGGTTGATAGTAGCCATGGTAATGAGGACCCACCCAAGCAGCCTGTGTTCACCAAGTGCCCGTTCTGTGGAGGTGTTGCTAGGATGACCAAAGGAGCATCTTCCCTGGACTTCCTCTGCTCCTGCTTCATAAGTGGCTCTGACAAGACAGCCCCTGGGGATAGCAACACCACCAAGGAACAGAGACAAGAACAGGGCAGAGGGCAGCATGCTATGGACGAACTGCAGCTGACAAAGCATTTCTGGCCAAAAAGAAGCCCAAGATAAGCCCTCCTCCATGCCAGGAACTCATTTTCTCCAGAGGGAAACCTTAGAGCAAGGACCAGGGCATACCCCTATCCGTAAACTGCCTCCACTGCCTGTGTGCCCCGTTCCCAGGGCTGCCCAGTACTGGGGGCTGAGGCTGACATGGTCAAACTGACTCTAGAGGTCAAGTCCTTTCCTGCACAGATCTGCTGGCAATCCCATGATTGACACGGGGCCCTGCGAGGAGAGGAATCCCACAGGGTAAGAGACCACGGGGCAGGTGAGATCTCTGAAACGGGAATGTATTGGTGACCAAGTTTTACCTTGAATCAGACTCTCAAAATAGGAGGAAACGCTGAACAGGGCTGTGCTAGGGCAGTCCCAGGGCAGTCCCAGGAAGTGGGAAGAGGCAAAGGGCTCTTTACCATGCAGTTGGCATGATGTCATTCCTCCTCTCCTGAGGTCTCCCTTTCTCCAGCATAAACCCACTCATTCCTCCCAGGGCATAAATGACTCAAAGGAAATTCCTGAAATATATATGTATATTGCATATAGTATACAATATACATATACTATACTATAGTGTGTGTGTGTGCATAGGTATATATATATATACATGCGCATATAGTATACTATATACATGTATACATATACTATTTGTGTACATATATATAGTAAACAGAGATGAAAGTCTTAAGGTTAAGACTGCAAGATCTCAAAGCATACTTTTGGTGATCTGTGAAAGGCACATGGGAACCCTCTGAAGACAAGTGGGGTTTTCCTGGACCTAGAACTCACACATTCCCTAACTAAAAAATGGTTTTCTCTGTTGAGGTATCTCTGTATAATAACGATAGTGATTATTTGAACAAATAACAAACAGATAACAAGTGAAGTAACAAACAGGTCCCTGGGGGATCTTAAGGCATATGTTGGATCTCTGGTGCCCTCAGCCCTCCCCTGGCGTAAGGGCCACGCTTAGCTCTGTGCAATGGGCACCAGGCCACTGAGACCAAAGCCTTCTGTTCCCTGGAAGAGCATTTCTGTACAAGGAAAAGGAATAGAACCCAGCTAAAAATTTGCCAACCGTGGACATTAAAAAAAATTTACCCCTGAGGTTTTGCTTTAGATCCCTGCGGTTCTTTCCAGTTGTAGGGATTTCACTGCCTGAAGCAGAATTGGCGGCCAGTGGTTCTCAGCCCATCGCCTTTCCCCTCATCCCTGCATGTGGGACTTGACCACCTTTCCCACAGGGCATTTAGCCTAGTGAGCGATGGAGTTCAAAGGTGAGATTGCAGGACTGTGCAGGAGAGACTAGCTGAGGGGAACTTTTTTTTTTTAATATTTGAATTTTATTTTATTTATTTTTTATACAGCAGGTCCTTATTAGTCATTCATTTTATACATATCAGTGGATACACGTCAATCCCAATCGCCCAATTCATCCCACCCCCACCCCCACCGCTTTGAGGGGAACATATTTTAAAGCAGTGTTTTTACTGCAAGCTCTCTTTGTTTAAAAGCCCCAAATCATTCTTTTTCTTGATAGAATAATTCTTTGTTAAGCCTTTACAGTTTGTAAAATGTGTTTGTTCACATGACTGCTTTGGTGTCGCAGAACTGTCCTGGGAGACAGCTCTTTTTACGCACGGAAAACTGCGTTTGCGAGAGGACGAGTGAGGTTACTTGTGCAGAGCCCCACGCCGCTCCACGCTCCCACCCACATCCATGCTCCCTGCACACCGTGGGCGGCAAGGAGAGCTCTGGAGGACATTTCTGGCCTTCCAATGTCTGTGAAGGGCCCCAAAGTCTCGTGTAGGGACCACTCTTCCTGCTTTTTTTTAACGGTGGTATTTTTTTACCCACTGTAAAATGAGACGGCAGTTTTAGAGTATTAACTCTGGAATCCAGATTCATCTCCATCAGTTATGACATGTGATCTTGGGTACCTTATAGCACCTCTCTACACCTGTGTTCCTTCATCTATAAAATGGAAGCGGTAATATCACCACCCTCATAGGATTGCTGTCAGCATCACTTGAAATAATATGGCGAAGAGCATTTTATAGGTACTTGACAAGTGTGACTTGTTGGGTCATGTTCAGTTCAGATAGTCTATGATTCTATGATTGTTTCATAATGACTAGCATGTATTGAGTACTTCATACATTCCAAGCACTTCTAAACAAAATCTGTGTCATAGATTTCATATATATATATGTATATAAAGGATTTCACATATATGTATACATATTCTGGATTTCACATAATATATATTGCCTATGATCTATATCGATTTCAAATTATTTTTATGAAATTCAGTATATGTATACATATATATGAAATCTACTATATTCATACATATGAAATCTATTCTATAAATTTTGCTGATATAATGTAAGCAAAGTTTTAATATTATATATTACACATATGAAATCTAGTGAGACTCAACATAGCAATGAGATATAACAATACTATAACATTTACATTATTCTTACAGTGATACAGCACCCATTTTACAGATAAGAAACTGTTACCAGAAAGATTAAGTAATTTGCCTTTGATCACATAACTAAAAAGAAGCAGAGCCAGCGTCCTAACTCGAGAGCTGGTGTCTGAACTACTTTGCTCTTCCTTTCACCTGAGAAAAAAGAATTAAATCTGTTCAGAGTTTGGCTTTCATTTCTTGTCATTGCCCCCAAATAAAACAGCCTTTCAGATTTAACTCTTTGATCTTGTTCAGGAGACAGCATCCAGTCTTACTGCCTAATCTGTTCATTGTAATGAAATCTGATGAGTGTGATACCAAGAGGTCCTATTTCCCTCTGTGCAGCCCAAGAAGGTTATGAAGAGAGAGCCCGTAACAGTGATTTTGTTCAGTTAAGCTTCCAGATCAGCACAGTCTTGAGAACCCCAACCAGTCACGTCAAGCAGTACTTACTGGAAGCCAGGTGGTCACTGGTTCGGTTCTCAGCGAAGTGTCCTGTCCTTGTGTCTCCTGAACTCACCGTGGCTCGCTCTGAGCTCTGACGATTAAGTACAAGCTTTTTCTGAAATATGAGTCAATGGGAAATTCCCAAACTTCTATCTTCGGGAAGATTTTACTCTTCATCCAAGCTCAAGGAAGCTGGTGACCCAAGGGAAGTCCTGGGCTTTCATTCTTCTTGTGGTTTGGCACAGAGCTGCCCCAGGCATTCCAGGTGTCTAATAACAAAATAAAAGCAAACAAATAAAAAATTCATGCCAGACTCTGGACCATGAACACAATGACTCTTATTGAAAACAGTGCCAGCCCAGTCTTGACCTCCTGCAAGGACTGCCATTGAAACAATTCCTTTGCTTCCCACCCATCCATATCCTCCCAGTGTCCTCCTGGGGAAGTTAGGAAGGGTTTCCTTGTGCCAGATGAGGAAATAAAACCCGACTTCTGTAACACATTTGCGCATGCCAAGGGTCTCTGGAAGACCTGCTTATTTCTCCACGATGGAGTGGTCAACAGGGTAGCACTGGGCAGGCTCTCTTGAGCATCCTGCACAGCCACCACCAACTCTTAGAAATAAGCAGGCTGCCATGAATGGTCATTCTCAGTGATATCTAGCCACCGAAGGGCCTTAGGCATATTTTCCTTTCTATTAAATTGTTCTTTGGAGAAAGAGGAAGTGGCAAATGAATTACACTTCTTACAGCACCTTTAGAAGTGAAAGAACATAACTTTAATCTTTGTTTTCACTCGTGTGACTGGACTTGAATCAGCTCTGCCAGGTATTCACCGAGTGGTTTTAGCTGGTTATTTCAATTTTCTGAGTCTGCTTCCTCATCTGAAAAATGGGGTGGAACACTGACCTCACATGATCTGTTTAAAGATTAAGTAAGATTTTGCCATAAAAAGCCTATGGTAAGCATTCAACAAAGGTTATTTCTCTGCTCCTCCCTTTGGCCCCTTATGGAAGGTACAAGTATTATTGGTTCCTTTATTCAGCAAACTTAGATGGACTTCAGGTATGCAGAAACGATTATTTTATTGTTCACTTCCTGCACAGGATGGGTTTTGCTTGATTTGGGAGAAATAACTTCTTGGAATGTATTTCTTTGGATGTTTCTTTAAGGCCAGCTTTTGACTACTCTGGAAATAGTTTTTAGTATCTTTACATTTGGTCTTTAAGCAGATAGTACAAGTTATTGCTCTAAGGAGTTCGTGAAAAGCTTGTGCTGATCTCCACCTACTCAGAACTATAAAGCTACAGACAGCCCAATGGAATAATCCAGGGACCCAACCAAAAAAGGGAAGAGAGAAAATTTCTTTAAGGCTGTATTCCTTTGGAAAGGCTATCGATAAACCAGTTAGACAGACAGAGGGACTTCCCATCCATCCATCCATCCATCCATCCATCCAACCAGCCATCTACCCACCCAGTCCACCTTGTTCTAGGCTTTTTTGGTCATATTTTCCTACTAGTGTTACAAAGCTCCTTGAAGAAGAAGCTTAGTATATCTTACAAGTGCTTATGAGAGTTATTTGTACTGTAGATGCCACGTAGAAAATAAAAAATTGGCAAGCAGACACCAAATACGAAGCTTGTAAAAAGTAAACATACCTATGAAATGCAAGTATAGTTTCCTTTACCATCTCCAGTGACCTGTAAACAATGTATCAGTGAAATGCCTATTGCAAAGAGCAATCATCTGTTCATCTGAAATATCAAGTAAGTTATTTCATGATTTTGCCAATTGTCCTTCTGTATCATGAAACAGCTCTTTAGCTCTGCTGCCTCTTAACCAAAACACAGCTGAATGGTTTATATTACATGACCTAACATTTGTTGGGAATTTTTCTTTTACATATACTATCTTAGTTAATCCCAACAATTTTGCAGGATAAGTGTTGTGATTCCTTAATTTCAAAAATAGGAAATTGAAATTGAGAGAGAAAAAAGAACTTGCTCAAAGTCAGTCAGCTCGTATGTGACCACCAGAAATCAAAACTCGAGTCTGTCTTGACTATAAGCTTACACGGGCCCTTTCGTACCCTCTAGTGTGTTGAATCCTGGGCTGGGATTGGTTGGTCTGGGCTCTTGGCCTGCTCTGCCACCACCTGTGTGAAACTGCATAGGTTGCCAGCTTTCTGGGCCTCATGACCCCAGTTGCTGTCCCTTTGTCAAGGAGCTCTAAGTACCCATTCAGTTCTGATTATGACGACGCCCTTGAGGCAATGGCAACGACATTGTTGGCCAAAAGGAAATGAGATTTCCTGGGCTGGCTTGGACCAATCATGATTCTTTTCCTCAGCATCTGAACAAAATTGAGGTACAGTTACCAGTAAGATGGAGAGCATCTGTTGCCGACATCATCACCTGGCCCCTGCCTCCCTCTCCAAGATCACCTCTGAGAGCTCTCGCTGGTACTGTCTGCCCTCTAGGCATCTTGACCTGTGTATGTACTGTTCCCTCTCTCTGATTCATTCTTCTCCCATCTCTTCACCTGGTTAACTTCTACTCATCCTTCAGATCTCACTCAACTATCACTTCCCAGTGATTCCCTCTCTCCCCCAGACAAGGTCAGATTCTCCCATGATACATTATCATGGTGCTGTGTTAACTTCAGAACACATTTTCCCATTTATAATTTTATGTTCGATTGTCTGATTATTTGATTAAAGCTTGACTCTCCCTCCACAAGACTGCAAAATCCATGGATTATTAGTATTGTGTCTGCTTCTGCTGACCATTGCATCCCAAGTAGCTAGCTTAAATGCCTCTCCCATTCTTTCTTTTTTTTTTTTTTTTTTGCGGTACGTGGGCCTCTCACTGTTGCGGCCTCTCCCGTTGCAGAGCACAGGCTCCGGACGCGCAGGTTCAGCGGCCGTGGCTCACGGGCCCAGCCGCTCCGCGGCATGTGGGATCCTCCCAGACCGGGGCACGAACCCGTGTCCCCTGCATCAGCAGGCGGACTTTCAACCACTGCGCCACCAGGGAAGCCCCCTGTCTGGCCTTTGATCACTTTGATGCTGGTATCCTACCTTCTGACTGCAACTTCCCATCCTTCTACCTTTTCTATTTCCTCATTTCAACCAAACCTGTTCTTCAGCCTTTTCAAGCCCTTGGGATTCTTGATGCTTCCGCATACTTTCACATGTCTGTTGTGATCAGTGACCTTTGCTAGCTGAAACTGCCATTCCTCAACCCCCTGTCGAAGGAAATGAGCCAGCCTGGTCTTTGGATCGGGGCGAGCATGTGACCCTAGAGCTGGCCCTCCACTGGTTGGCTGTCGGTCCACAGAGTAGCCTGACACAGAGTTTTGCTCAAAAGAGACAATGGCAGTTAGCGAAGCCTTGTTGAAATTCTCTTTCCTTTACTTCCAAGTTACTTTTTCGGCTGGTTCTCTTCTGCACTGATTGATCTTCTTTGCCTCTTTTGCTCGCTCCTCTACCTGCATGCAATCCTTACATTTCAGAATCCCCAGAGTTCCTTCCTTAGATATTTACTCACTCTACAAGTATATCTTGATGCTGGAAGTGTTGACAGTCCATTGAGGGTAGTGACCATAAATCTGGCAAGATTCCTATCTGCTTGATGTGTGATTTTCTCTAGTAGCATCCAGCCGTTCAGGAGCAGACATGGGGAAGCCAGGTGGTGAGGTTCATTCCAGGTTAGCATTTTTACTGGGGAGATGCCACAGAAGGACAAAAGAGCAAGGGAGTTTAGGATAATTGCAAAAGGGTGCCCAAATAGGTGAACCATGGGATCAGAGGGGCATAAGGAGGGAAGAGATGATGGGAGGGGCTCCTGGAGAGGAAGTACGGGTGAGATTGAAGATAGACGAAATAAGCTGGCTGGAAGGGTAGGAAGTGGTGCTTGGAGAGAGCATTACTGATTGATGCTCTTAAAAGTAGAACAGCTGCAGGGAGTGGGTGGCTGAGCTACAGTGTGTAAGAAGGTCATTGGCAATGAGGAAGTCAAGGAACTTAGGGGCTAAGATGTTTGGTCATCCACATGGATGTCTAGTTTATGCAACAAAATCCTTTCGAAATTCTCTGAAGTTTTTTTGAAATGAAAAACAGAATAAAGTTAATCATCTCTGCCCACCTCCCCTAACACATACATACAACAGTGTCTATTTTAATAGTTGAATTCATTTGTAAAAGCAAAAGTAGACACAGATGTCAAAGGAGGACCCTTGGATCCATAGATGATTGAAGTCAGAATCCTCTTTATTTCAAAAGAACACTTGGGTCCCAGTTTCTGGGGATGAGGGAATGTGTATAGGTGATAGAAGATGGCCCAAAGGTTGTAGGCTGGGAAGACAGCCAAAAGACCACCACTGGGTCCAAAGGAGGGATGACGGGGGCTGCTTATTTTTCTTTCCCTTCCTTTCCCCTTATTGCCCTGACCCTGAATCCTTATTTTGCCCACCTGGTTGGCACTGGGGCAATGGGAACAGAGTTGGTAGAGAAGGAATGGCAGTGAAGTTTACAATAGTGGAGAGGGAGGGACAAGCATAGTAGAAAAGAGACCCCCCACTTCCAGCGATCCCTGGGACCCACGTGACTCTTGGACCGTGGACACACTCGGGACTCCAGAGTCGGCCTCAGCCACTGGTCCAGAAGCAGAGGGAATCTCAGGACTTGTGAGTGGGATGCTGGGGCAAAGGCTCCTTCTCTTCCTCTGGGCAGCACAGTGTGTGGATGGGAAGGCATTTTGCTTCCATGCGGGGAAGCCAACCTAATAATAAAGATGATGCAAGGAAAGAACAGAGCTGAAAGCATCACAGAGGTACAGTGCCGCTGTCTAGATGGCTTGGTAAACTTTGGATTAAACTGTGCTTGAATTCCATCCTTCCTCTGGACTTTCCTTTTAGGAGAAATGGAAATTCTCTTGACTGTTGAAATCAGTTTGCATTAAATTGTTTGTTTTGTGCAAATGGAAATCATTTTGATTGAGGGATGTATGATTTGAACATGAGGAATTGGCCCAGGGATAGAGATGGGGGAGAGAGTTTATAGGAGAAAAAGGATAAAAAAGGAAGGGTAAAAAAAGAAGATGACTCGGCATAGCATAGTATTTTCAAGCATAGAGTCAGACTTACAGAGTTCCCAGAGCTCATTATTGTGCTCTGTGCTCTTGGAGAAATCACTTAACTTCTCTATGCCTCAGTTTTCTTGTCTTTAAATGAGAATGATAAGAGTACCAACTTGCTAGAGTTGTTACAAGGATGAAATGAGCATATATTTGTAAAGTGCTTGGCCCACAGTAAGCACTTTATAAGGGTTTATCAAATAATCAAGGACGTTGTGTCTGTAATTTAACTTATAAATGAGTTTGTGTAGGAGCCATACCTCTAATGGGAGGGGCTAGGCTCCTCTCTGAGTTTAAAGACTCTTCAAAGTACTTCATAGTGGCATTGGGGGTGTGCAGTCATCCTTTCCATGTTTCCCTTGAGTAAATAGAGGCTACACGAGGCTCAGGAATCATCTAAGAGTCACCTGGTAATAAACATCATGACAGAGTTGAAACCCACCAGGCCTAGGATCACGATACCAAGTTTATGCTTCTGGTCTGCTTCAGCTCACTGGAAGACCTTGGGTTTGTCCCCTTTTTCCCCCTGGGAAGGGGGGACCAGATGACTTCCTGGTGCCTAACAGGCCTAGTAGTCTACAGGTCTCATAATAGTAGCAGCTTAATTGATTGTGCAGTTTGCTAGTTACAAGGTGCTTATACAGTGTCTCCTGCTGGCACAAAAATCTTGCGAGGGAAGCAGGGCAGATATTATATCCCCTGTTTTACAACCAAGAAGCGAAGCCAGCTGATAAAAATGTTTGGTATCTGGTAAGTTACCACTGAGGGTAACTGGAGCTGGATCCCACTAGGAAACTCTGGAAGCTATTCTACAACACTCACCTTAGTTATTCCACCCAGGGGTGAGGGAGCTGGGGTATTTATAGACCAACTCCTGTCTATCATCAGGGGGCCATGCATTTCTGGCACTGCTGACCTGTCATATATGTAGCAAAGTGGGCTCAGGAGGCCAGAGGGATCCACAGGGACATGTGGGTGTTGACACTTGGGAGTAGACCGATGTGGCTGCCACCAGCATCTGCTACAGTCCCCCTTAGATAAGATGCTCTTGTCACTTTTACCTGGAAATATGTCTGAAATATAGTTTTGTAGTTGGGCACATTGCTATTTTCACCTCAGTCAGGGTTTTGAGGACAAGGAGATGTGGCAGGTTAATAATGGTCCCCAAAGATGTCCACATCCTAACCCTGGAACCTATGAATATGTTACCTCACATGGCAAAATGGTCATTGCAGATGTGAGTAAGTTAAGGATCTTGAGATGGGAAGATTATCTTGGCTTATTTGTGTGGGCCTGCTAGAATCACAAGGTCCCTATAAGAAGGAGGCAGGAGGTCAGAGGAGAGAGAAGATGCTACACTGCTGGCTTTGAAGAAATGAGGAAGGGGCCAGGGGCCAAGGAATATAAACCTCTAGAAGTTGAAAAAAGCAAGGAAAGATTGATAGATTTTCCCCTGAAGCCTCCAGATGGCATAGAGCCCTGCGGATACCTTGATTTTATATTTCTGCACTTCATAACTCCGAGAGAATAAATTAGTGTTGTTTTAAGCCACGAAATTTGTGGTCATTTGTTAGAACAGCAACTGGAAATTAATGCAGAGCAAATGGATGGGTTAACATCAGGGTCTACCACAGATGTTCAGCAGGTAGCTCAAACAACTTGTGCAAAACAGAAACCTTGATTCTCACCATCCTCACCCTTCCCACCAAACCTCTTCCCAGTCTCAGGAAACTGCACCATTTCATCTACCTGTTAGGCTATAAACCGGAATCATCCTTAATTTCCAGCCTTTTCGCATATCCCTACTCCAAATCTGTCAGCCAATCCTGCTGTCTCTGCCTTCAAGACAAAGCCCACACCTGACCACTTCCCACGACATCCACTACCATGTCAACCTGCATCTCTCACCTAGGCCACTACTGCAACTCCTGGGCTCCCTGCTTCTACTTTCTCTCTTTAGTCCATTCTCCAGAGTATCTTTGACAATAAATAGTTCATGAAATCCTACCCTTCCCCGCTCAAATCTCTCCAATGGCTTCCCGTTCGTTGTATCAGAATGAAATCCAATGTGTTCGCCATGGTTGAGAGCCCTACACGATCTGGCCCTGCCCGCCTTTCACCCTTATTTCCCAGCATCCTGCTCTGCAGCACTGGCTTTCTTGATGTTTCTCAAATAGGCCCAGGTGGTAGCTGCCTCAGAGCCTTTGCACTCACTGCTTGCTCTGCCTAGAAACCCCTTTCTTTGCATGTCTACGTGGCCCACTCCATCACTCTTGCTCAAGTTTCTGCTCAGATGTGGCTCTGAGGAGGCCTGTCCCAGTCATTCTACCTAACTTAACCTTCCTCTCACCCACCTCCCCATTCCTGAGCTTCTTATCCTGCTTTATTTCTTCATAATACTTCTCACTACATGAAATCATATTAACTATCTGTCTTCTCCACTAAAATATAAATTCTATGGGCTTCCCTGGTGGCGCAGTGGTTGAGAGTCCACCTGCCGATCCAGGGGACACGGGTTCGTGCCCTGGTCTGGGAAGATCCCACGTGCCGCGGAGCGGCTGGGCCCGTGAGCCATGGCCACTGGGCCTGCGCGTCCGGAGCCTGTGCTCCGCAATGGGAGAGGCCACAACAGTGAGAGGCCCGCGTACCGCAAAAAAAAAAATTAAAATAAAAAAAAAATTTTAAAAAATAGAATAAAATGTAAATTCTATGAGAGAAAAGACTGTTTTTTTACCTGTTCTTTCCCCAATGCTAAGAACAGTGCTTAGCACAGATCTCAATAAATATCTGTTGACTGAGAAAAAATACATATAAAAGGTTATTTCCTTTTTGGTGTCTATCATGATCAGTCAAAGATAAGTGGTGCTTCTTATGTAGGCGCGGTTTACCCAGAACACAAATTAGTGCATTTTCACATATCCACCCACCCACACCTTCTAGATCTTTATGCCTGAAAGAGAAATTTGTCTTCAGCTCCCACAAGTCCTAAGTTGGAAGAGAAATTGTGAACCAACTGTGACTTCACTGAAAGTACAAATCCTCCAACAGAGCTCTCTTCAATCACAAGTGGATCCTCTTGCCCTCTGAAATGAGAGGGACCACTGTTCACATCGGCTATGGGACTGTTAGGCGCTGGTTAATTTATCATAGAAAATTCTTACTTGGTATTCTTATCTAACCCCTGCTTCCAGCACACACCCAAATCTCCTGGTTTTTAAATTAGCCATACTCATTTGCTCTTGGTACTTACATTATTTTTAAAAGTTTAGCAGACGGAACATATCTATCTTTATAATTGCTTCCTCTCTTGTTTTTCTTATTATTTTTCCTTCTCTCCTTCTTACACTCAGTCTCACTGAAGAATGTATCTATCCCGTAGGACCCTCCTCAGGCTCTAAAGTTTCTAAACTGTTCAACTTACCCCTTCCCAGGGTGCATTCTACCACTAGTTTAAAGTTTGGCTGCAAACTGGAATCACATGGAGAGGTTTAACAACACTGATTCCTGGTCCCACCCTCAGAGATCCTGACTTAGTTGGTCTGGGATACTGCCTGGGCACTGGACTGGAAAAACCTCCAGGTGATTCTAGGGTGTAGTCACAATTGAGAACCATCACATCTGGTCAATCTCCTTAGGGTCTTTATTTTTTTAGAATTAAAAACAATAAACTTATTTTATTTATTTTTGGCTTCATTGGGTCTTCGTTGCTGCGCATGGCTTTCTCTAGTTGCGGCGAGCGGGGGCTACTCTTTGTTTCCGTGCGCGGGCTTCTCTTGTTGCGGTGGCATCTCTTGTTGCAGAGGCTTCTCTTGTTGCAGAGCACGGGCTCTACGCATGCGGGCTTCAGTGGTTGTGGCTCACGGGCTTGGCACACGGGCTTAGTTGCTCCGTGGCATGTGAGATCTTCCTGGACCAGGGCTCGAACCTGGGTTCCCTGCATTGGCAGGCGGATTCTTAACCACTGCGCCACAAGGGAAGTCCCCTTCAGGGTCTTTAGAATCGCCCCTTCTGAATAAACTCCCTAGACTCCCTGGAATTTTCCATTTATCTCTTTAAATTCACAAAGACCTGGCTTTTGCTTGATGACTCATAACAACGCCCACCAAAGGAAATGTCTCCTTATTTGATCTTATAGTTCTTTGGAGTTTGCAAAGCCCTTTCCACACATTTTTCTTTAAATCCTCCCAACATCCCTGTGAGGTGGGCATTCAGGGCCAAGATGAGGTGATGGAAGCTGGAACAATGGTCTGCAGAGTTAGGGCTGGGGCAGACAGATTGAGCAAAACAAGCAAATAGACACACACACACACACACACAATAAACAATAACCCCATAAAAACAGGATACCCAGTTAAATTGGAATTCCAGATAAGCAACGAATAATTTTTCAGTATAAGTATATTCCATGGAATATTTGGGACACACACCAAAAAAATTTGTTGCTCTGCCTGAAATTCCAATGTAACTGGGCACCTTGTATTTTATTGGACATCTCTGCACTCAGCGCCCGTTCCTCTTCCGAGGCTCAGGCTGGTGGCTACGCCATTCCTTGGCCTTCCTATAATTCTCTTGCCTTCCTTTCCTGCTCCCGTTCTTCCTCTCCTCTGCATGGGTAGCCTTAATCCTCAGAAAGCCTCTTCTGTAGATTAGAATCCACTTGCACTTCCTTTTTCCCCCTCCTTCCTAATCTCCTTCTTGTGTCCTAAATTATTAATAAGGTCAGGCTGGTTTAAAAAACATAGTCAAACATTTATTGAGTA
This sequence comes from Aethalodelphis obliquidens, assembly GCF_003676395.1. Taxonomy (NCBI): domain Eukaryota; kingdom Metazoa; phylum Chordata; class Mammalia; order Artiodactyla; family Delphinidae; genus Aethalodelphis; species Aethalodelphis obliquidens. The sequence continues at coordinate 29,334,963 of NW_020837955.1, read as the reverse complement.
CTTTCTGTGTGCCAGGCATTGTGCTAAGCGCTTCGTACTCATTATTTCATTTATTTCTCACAAGACACTTAGAGGTAGATACAATTTCCTAGCTACCTACATATGGCTACTTCCATTTTAAGATGGAGAAACTGAGGTTTAGAGAGCTTGAGAGATTCCTCAAGGTTATCTAACTTGGAAGTGCCAAAGCTGGGCTGGGAACAGGGCTCTTCCTCCAGAGCCTTTGTTCTCAACTAGCATACTAGGAAAATGAGAGGGTACAAAGAGCCTTGTGGCTTTGCTATTCAAATTTTCCAGCTTGTTCAACTTAGCTTTCTGAAGCTCCTGGGATTTGGAACAACCATTGGATAAACCTCTTCCATGCCATGTGGGAGGTCTAGGAGATGAAAAGTGTTGACAGCGTAGCAATCCGTAAGATGCATACGTATTTTTGGAAATCTTATTTTTAACCCTGAAAAAACGAAGTGTCACCCACAAGTCTCTTGAAGGAAGACTTCAGCATCCATTGCCAGCAAAGTAAACACTTAACCCAGGACAACGTTCTTTAAACACATTTGCTGAGGCTAAGGGGCAAATAGTTTATGCTGATTCCAGGTAACAGACGACAAATACAGTGTGTCAGAGAGGCTTTTTTTCAAGTGTTCCATAGCTTTTTTGGTATAAGCTGCCCCTATGCTTTAGCAGTCTGTAAATATTTGTGCCATTAATGTATGCTGGCAGACGTCTCAAGAGAAAAGCAGGCTTCATAATGCCAAGAAAAATTGTAATTAGCAACACAAAAGAAAAAGAATTTGTCTCTTTCATCTCAGTGCTTAAAAACTGTCAGCACTTAATACAGCTGGAAGCTTCAGAAAAGATAATTTGCAAAAGCTGATTTTCCTAAGCTTTTAAGAGTTGGTCCTGCATATATCCTAGTATAAAAAACATACACTTGAGAATTAACTTTTCCCTTCCTTACTTAACATTAAACCAGTTAATATTAATTATGAAAGGTGTGGTAGAGAAAAGTTCCTTTAAAAATGTCAGTAATGTTATTAAAGAAAGTATTTTACATTGTGGTACCTAAGAGGCACTGGAGGAGAGGGAAAACACGAGTGGTCCATCTTGCCTAGAAATGATTGCCTAAGTGATCTGAGAGGAAGAGGAAAGAGGTGTGCCTGCAGATACCAGCTGGAGAAGCCCGTGCATCTGGACCCATTCATTGCAAGCTCCCTCACACTTCCCAAGCTTCCTCCAAAAGTCACCCTGGGCTTGAAGTTCCTGTTCAGCCTCTGGAAGTTCCTGGGCAAGTGTTCTCTAGTTCTCAAGTTTAGGAAAGCGAAAGCTAGGTACAACCAATCACAGGCAACTAGGGCTTAGACTATAGCCAACCAATACTTTCCTTTCTGCTTCCACTTTTTCCCTGTAAAAGATTTTCCCCAGCTCCCTTTGAGGGAGCACTTCTAACCACTTCCCCTTTGGAGCAAATAAATTCCTAAAATTTTAATATGCCTCAGTTTATCTTTTAATGGGACTCAGAGCCAGGTTTCTAAATACTGATGGTTAAAAGCACCTCTGCTAACCCTGGATCCTAAGAAAAAAGTTTGATGCTGTGAGGATTGAGATATGCCTTAAACAACTTAAGCTGGAACTAGCAATTTTTCATTTCATTTCATTCCATGTTTTTTGGTGTGCTGCACAGTTTGCGGGATCTCAGTTCCCCAACCAGGGATTGAACCCAGGCCGTCACGGCAGTGAAAGCGCGGAGTCCTAACCACGAGGCACCAGGGAACTCCCTGGAACTAGCAATTTAGACCAAACCTATCATACTGTTTCTTCCTCCCTCTTTTTCCCAAATCCTTCCTGAACCTCATGCCATCTACCTGGGTCAGACCATCAAAGCTCAAGAAATGCCTGGCCTTGTATTTCTGTAGTTATATCAACCCCAAGTGCCTTCCAAATTTAAATCCTTTGACATCGTTTGGCTTTAAATGCTTAAAACAAACTTATCAGAAAACTGTAGTGCCATAAATATTTATATAAACCAAAGCCCCGTGCCAAAGCCAACTCATCACCTTTGGCTTTTGGGTTTTCAGATGTTGATCATGTACTTTTAGAAGGCTATTCAAGCACGAACCTGCAAGCTAATGGAGTTTCCACGTCCACACCAGTACTGCGGTGGTAGCTGGGGTCTTCCACGTGTGTTCTTGGTGTATTTGTGTTAATGATTTATGAATCCGAAAGAATTATTTGCCATCTGATCTGAAACAAAGTCCTGAAATCTATCGGAAGGGTGATGTGATCTATGGCCCGAGGGCACACTGGCAGGGACAGGCAATAATTCTCTCTATTGGGAGGACTGGTGGGAAGAGACAGGATCTGTGGTTTCAACGCACAACAGCTCCTGCCCACAGCAGAAACATGCGCAGCATGGATCCCTTAGTCCCATTCTGTCTAGGAAGACATCTTAGAGCCTGCAATTCATATTCTCAAACACGTTGAGAACATAAAAACAATCCTATTATATCACTCAGCAGAAGGCTCATCTAAAATGGAGAAGGGCATAGAAAGTATACCATGGAAATTAAGGGCATGGTAGAGTTCTACACAGAGATTTTTGCTGAAGGTTAAGACGTGCTCGGAACATGTCTTCTGTGAAAACTCCAAAATAGATGTTTTTCCATGAATTCTTTTTAGGTATATACTATATTATCAGCTTCAGTTTCAGTGGAGAGGGGAAGCAAAATGTGTAAACAAGTGGTCCTTGCCCTCAACACTGAGCTTCTCAAAGTGTCCTGTGCAGGTGGATCCCCTGGGGATCTGGTTAAAATGCAGATTCTTGTTGAGTGGGGCGGAGCCTGGGATTCTGCATTTCTGACAAGCTCCCAGGGGATGTGGATGTTGCCGGCACACACTTGGTATTGATATTTACAAGGCAAAAACATTTACAAGGCAAGACAGTGTAAAAGAACCTTTTGATCTTGCTGTTATCTTTGAAGAACTCTGAAGGATCACATTCCTTTGGAAATTCATGGTACCCGGGGCTACTGCTATTTGTGTCCCTGCCTAAGGACACAGATGCATTGCTGCTGCTTTAAATTGGTGACCACCGCAGCTTCTCACCTGGCCAGATGTCTGCTGGAAAAGGCCTGACAGATGGAAAGCCAGACGAAAGGTGTGCTCCTAGGAAGTCAAAAGGCAATCCTTGGTGGCCAGAGTATCTGGACAAAAGATTTCAGGAGACGCACTGCAAGGCTGGACAAAAGAAAGGATTTGTCAACCGGTGTCTATGTCCTTTCAGTGGACATTATCTTCTTTCTCACAGAGAAACCTTGATTTTCTTGAGGTTTTAAACCATGTTGAATACACTGCATCCCAGCACTTTGAGACCTATTTTGGGCAATTTATAAACATAATAGGCTTATGATGGTTTATGGAAATTTGCTCAGAGGAAAAAGCTCTAGGCAGAGCCTAAAGCTGGCACTTAAAATAGGCTAGTGGCACCATGAGAAAGAGCAAACAAAGATAAACCCAGACTTGAGCCCACCATGCCAAGTGAGGCATCCTCCTCACCCACAGCAGCACTCTGCCTGGTACTTTTGCAAGGGGGAAGCTTGGATTCTAAATAACAATAACCAGGAACGTGTGTTCACCAGGACTGAGTTCTCCTTTAGTGCAATTTGTCATCAGAATTTCAGATTATAAAAAGATTGGAAAGTTTAAGAATGGAGACGGGTATGAACACATACCCAGCTTGGAACAGGGTTTCTGATCTTGATAAACGAAGGCTCTTTCCTAACAGCGATTTATATTTCTGGACTAAGGGGCATGAGGTAATGTTATTTTATAAGCTTAATGACTGCTCAGAGAATTAAAAAAAGAATAATGCTGACACTTGGAATCGCTTCTGTCTCTTTAATGAAGCTTACAAGGCAAATGTCAATAAGTAGAGTGCTATGGTTTTTACTTCAAATTACAATGCCCTTGGGCATATTTATTTCTAAGACAGGAACCTTTAACAGGGGAGTCTATTTCCCAAAGAACAGCCTGTGAATTCTGAGAAAAGTGGGGTAGGTGCTTGTTGATTCTCTTGATTCACGATCACCACTTAAATTTTGAACATTTGGTGGATTTTAGACGGGCAGGAAACAGGGACAAGTCTAATAAACTGGCCCTAAATTAGTTTTCTTATTGAAAGAAGATACTTTTACACCATCTGATTTTGTTGCCAAATTAAAAAGGGCCAGCCCATCACAAACAGCTTTACAAGTTCATTAACCCTTTATGGGAAGAGTTTCAGCTTCCTAAGTGATTGTTTACTTGTTGTTTTATTAATGTTCGAGCTTCAAAAGAAAATATGAATTACATTTTGTGTTGAGGTCAAGTCAGTAGGGTCAATTCTTACCCTGTTTTCTCATTTTCCCAGTGAAATAAAAAAAAAAACTTCAAAAGGAAAGCAAACTGAGCAGATTAGGAATTAAACAACCACATTTTAATCAATAAATATAAACATTTGTTTGTTAACAAGTTATCGGGCAGGGTAAAATAGTAATTATCAAGGATTCAAAAGGGGACACCACCTTGAAAACACAGTGTAAATATCTTCGCCATAAACCTTCCCCCATTTAGAGAATCAGAGGTAACAAAAAATTTACCCAGAATAAGGCTTGGGATAACCTAAAAAGTTCCAGGCAGATTTTAAAGCTAAAATAGATGATTTTGCACATAACAGGTAACACAAAGATTATCTGACAACTCAATGAATAAATGATTGACTGGATGATTCACTGAACACAGGGAATAGGATTCCTTCTATTCACATTGTGAGCCAGGCCCATATCTATTTCTGTAACTCCCTTGCCTCACTCTCCCTTGCTATGCTCTGTATTGCAGGAAATCACACTTCCCAGGGCCCTTGCCAGATTCCTTCCAGGTAGGGCTGGAAGGGTAAGGTGTTAGAGGAAGACTAGAGGGCAGAAGGAGAGTTGAAGCCCGGGTATGTTGCTATGTCTGACTCATCTGGTGTTGCCCCATCTCGGGCAATGGCTTTGTTCCTGCCACGGCTCCATTTCCCACAACTCCTAGGTGGTTCCAGCTCCTACCAGCCAGCCCCCAACCATGTTTCCAGCTCCTGTGTATGACCCCAGCTTCTGGACTCAGGGAACCACACCTCCTCATAGTCCTAGGTGGTAACAGCTTCCTTTCATTTATCTTCTCTTTCATCATCTATGTATGTCAATTTCCTCTATTAAATTCCATCTACTGAAATACTTAGAATGGTTTCTGTTTTCCTGACCGGATCGTGACTACTACATACTAGAATCATTACATTTTTTCCCCCTCTAACATATCTGGGAATTCCTGCACAAGAATCCGCTGTAAGCCAATGAAAATCATCACTCAAACCGCATTCAATACCCACTTTCTGCAATACAGGCAAACGAATATCCCTTTGGCTGTTTTTTTGTCAAGCACTCTCTTTGCCAGGTACAAATATGACTCTGATGGTCTACCAAAGTCACCACCAATCACGGTGGACACAGCCAAAACTCATCTGCAGAGGTCATTTTTGTTGTATGTACTAAGTGTGACAACAAGGAAAAAGAAAGACAAACAGGAAATTAATCTTAAGAGAAAGTCGCCAAATGGATAACAATGTTAAAAAAAAAAATGTCTCTGAAAATTCAGAGACGATAAGACAGCACCAGAAAGTTTCCTGTTGAATCAATTTTCCTGAAGTTAAAATCTTTTAGAATTTCTGGATCTTTCAAGAGCATCAAAAAAAAAAAAATTCTGATTCATCAACAAATGATCCGTAGCTTCTCAGCTAGAATGCGCCCCTGGAATGGTTATCTTCAGAAGTAGAGTTCCTTGGTGAGCATGGAGACCACACATGGGATCTGCTTCTTCTCATGGAAGCATGGGTCATTAGATTGAGATTCAAAGTGCCTGGCCACCCTGTCATTCACCCTGGTGAGAATCTGCAAGATCTCCAGGCTCTTCCCGTGCTCGTTCAGGATGGAGCAGAGGGCCTGCACAAACCAGGAGCCACTCCCTGGGTTCCTCCATGAGTAATAGCCTTCAACGGGAGAGAAAGAAGATGAAATCAGCTGACCTGGCCACTGCTCCGCTCACCACCCAGTAGGAGCTGTCGGTGTTTGGGGCCTTCGCACGTGCTTTTCTGAAGTGACAGTACTCCCCGCCTATCCGTGCAGGGTATGTGTCCTACAGGTAACCACTCTAAAACACAAATCTCATCCTGTCCCTCTCCTACCTAAAACAGTTCCCTTGCACCCCTATATTAGGGTGAAGTTCAGGCTGCTTAGCACAGCCCACAGGGCCCACGGCAACGTGGCCCCCTGTCCACCTGTCCGGGTTTGAACTTTGCTAATGCCCTGTCACACCCTGTGCTATGGTCTCTCGCTCCTCTCTGTGCCGTGGGAGTGAAAAGGCAGCGGTCTACAAGCCAAGGTGAGAGCTCTCATCAGAAGACACAATGCCCGGCACCTTGATCTCAACTTCCAGAACTGTAAGAAATGAATTTCTGCCCCCCAGTCTGTGGTCTTATGTTAGCACAGCCGGAGCAGACTGACAGCCCCTGTGGTCCAGCCTTTTGAGTTTTACCAACGCACTGAGCCACCTGCCCCTGGGCACTCTGTCTGGTGAGCCCTCTCTCCCTTCCTCCTGCAGTTTGGTTTCTCAAGACCCAGTTACAGCAGCTCTTTTTTCCAGAAGCCTCTCTCACCTGCCTCCCTAGAGTTCACCCTTCTTCCTTTAGTTCTGCTAGACCTGGCTCAGAGCACCTCCGACCTGAGTAACAGGTTGGTTCACACAGGCACATGTTGCCGTGACTCCGTCTCCCTCTCACGGGCAGGAGACCAGATTTCTTTCTTCCACGCACAATCCTTAAAACTTGTGACGTTATCATTCTCACAAAACCCCATCTGTAGATCCCGCCAGACTGGTTTTCCAAACCCAGTGGCCTATTTACTGTAACCAGTAAGTACCTCTGTATCAAGCACTTGACAAACTACTACTACAGGTGGGAGAATTCTAACTTAGTGATGGTTTTTACCCCAAACAAAGGAAGTTCACTGAACTCACTCAGGCAGACCTGGGGCTTGGTTAATCCTAAGGTGGCTTGCTTGCTACAGGCATTTCTGGTGTCTCTTAACAGGCTGCCATATAAAAGAATCCTGGCCTGAGCTCTAACTCTATTACATTACCAAAATCTCTATATGACCTTGGGCAGGTCACCTAAACTCACCCAAGCTCAATTTTTTCTTCTATCTGTAAAATTAGGACAGATGTAACACCTTTCCTAACTACCTACGCAATTATTTCAGGGATGATTGAGGTAAAAGACATGAACAACACTCGGTAAATTGTAAAGTGCCACAGAAATGTTTGTTCTTATAATTCCCAACAATGATAATAATAATCATAAATGAGAGAATTCAGCCTTCTTTGGAGAGAAAAGTGACTACGTCCCTGTGGTAGGCAGAATAATGGCCCCCAGAATAATGGCGCCCAGGGATGTTCATGCCCTAACTCCAGGGCCTGTGACTATGTTACCAGACATGGCAAAAAAGAGCTTTGCAGATGTGATTGAGGTCAAGGAAACAAGATGGGGAAATTATTCTGGATTATCCAGGTGGGACTAATCTAATCACAGGAGTCCTTAAAAGAGGGGAACCCTTCCCAGCTGTGGTCAGAAAGAGCGGTGTAAGGGTGGAGGGAGGGTCAGAGATGGGAGGTTGCCGGTTTTGAAGCTGGAGGAAGGAGGCCACGGGCCAAGGAATGCAGGTGGTTCTAACATGCTGGGAAAGCAAGGACGTGGATTTTCCCCTCTACAGTCTCCAGAAGGAACTGTACCCCTGCCAACCCATTTTGGAATTCCGACCTCTGGAACTGTAAGGTAATACATTTGTGTGTGTTAAGCCACTATGTTTGTAGCAATTTATTTCTATGGCAGTAAGAAACTGACATAGCTGCAAGCCTTCATTTCGACGGTGGGCCGGATGGCATGGTCTGGTTAGCAGACAATGGACGTGATACCTGGAACTGTGGAATAGGCGAAGAGAAAGTCGGCTTCAACTGGGATCTTATATCGGGGACTAGCATCTGTGTCACTGATAGGCCCCGAGTCGGCCTGGATCCCATCATCAAGCTCTGTCCCCCGGCAAGCCTAAATATCAAAGCAGAGATCACTCCGTGAAGCAACAGAAACACGTGTGCTGTTCACTGCCGTGTCCCAGTGTTGTCTACGCTTGGCATGTACTAGCAATGCAACAGTCTTCAAGATAATTTGATAATGTGTCAAATCAGTAAGCAGAGCAAATAAAAATATTGCAACGTCTTAAACTCTCATAATTTGTGATCCAATGCGATCTAAATGCAGATGGCGAGGATTTAGAGGTAGAAAAATACAACCCAAATTTGCATACCCCAATAGAAACAGCATGTAGATTTGTAAAAAATGACACAATCCAAGCCATTGTGTAATCTTTTGCCGTTTCTATGGACTTTGGAAAGGGATTACCTGAATGAAGAAGAGTTTGGGTTTCTCTAGCAGGGTTTTGCATCGATCCCCCCTAAAATGGGCTGTCAAGTCCTTTATTGCTGTCTTGCCGTCTGTTCCATAAATTAAATTTTCTTCTCCGTGGCTTAATAAGATGCAGGCAAAGCAGGCTGAATTTCTGTGGTCCTCTTCAGAAGCTGCAAGCGATTTAAACATTGAAAAGTTAAAACCTATGTCCTGTGGGACCTCAGAGGTAGTATTCCCTTCCAGCCTGGCAGCTGTTACTGGACAGAGAGGGACGGGCAGATAGTGGAGAAGCACCCCTGGAGAGCACACTGGAGAGAAGTTAGAGAGGGGGAGAATTCTAGAATTCTCTAGAATTCTCATGAGGAAGAGAACCCCAAGGGTAGGAGGGCTTCAGGCAGCAGCTGGGAGACAGCATATGGGGTTGCTGAAGGGTGTGGCCTTTGTTAGGTCTGTGACACTGGGTGAGTTACTTAACCATTTTGTGCCTTGGTTTCCTTGTCTGTAAAATGGAGACAACAGTACCCATTAAATGAGTTGATATTTGTAAAGCAGACCACAAGAGTATTGGGCAAGTATTTGTTAAAGAAAATAAAACACACTAAGTGAAAGAAGCCACTTGCTAAAGGAAAAATACTCTACGATTCCATGTGTATGAGGCTCCTAGAGTAATCAGGTTCACGGAGGCAGAAAACAGAACGGTGGTTGCCAGGGGTTGCGGGGATGGGGAAATGCGGCGTTAGTGTGTCATGGGGACAGAGTTTCAGTTATGCAAGATGAAAAGAGTTCTTCTGGAGACGGGTGGTGACGGCTGCCGAACAATGGGAAGGTACTCACTGCCACTGAACTGTACACGTAAAAGTCGTTAAGATGGTTTTATGTTATGTGTCGTTTACCACAATTTAAAAAGTAAAAAATAAGATTACAAAAAAAAAAAAAAAGAAAGAAAGAAAGAAAATGCTAGGTTGGCTGTCAATTTAGGAGACTGAGGAGAGGAACCATAAATTATGTAATGGCTCAGCTTGATTTCATCTAAGGTTCTGGGGTTCTAACTAACTAGCTAGCTAACTAACTAATTACTATAACCTATCCTTTCTTCTTCTCTTCTCTTCATCAATGATGAGGGAAGAAGAAGATTTAGAATTTCGTAATTCCCTGGTGGCCCAGTGGTTAGGACTCCACTCTCTCACTGCCAAGGGCCCGGGTTCGATCCCTGGTTGGGTAGTTAAAATCCCACAAGCTGTGCGGTGTGGCCAAAAAAAAAAGAAAAAAGTAGTAAAGAATTTCTTGAGCACCTACTGCGGGCAGACAGTGATCTAGGTACTTTGCCGTAGTTATCTTATTTAATCCCTACAAGAGCCGCTTGAAGTAGGCCTCGTTTATCTTTATTTCACTGGTAAAAAAATGGAATCTCGGAGAGGTCCTAGAACTTTGTCCTGTCAAGAAAAATCACCATGTTGCTACTTTGACAGGACAGTAAATGGGAATTCTGTGATCCTGACATGCCCTGGACACGGGTGAAATAACTCCCTTTTCATAAGGACAGAAACTACAACTGGGACAAGCCCTTACATCTGTAGAGGCCATTACCCTTCTCAAATCACATTCACAAACTTTCCCTCAGCTAATGCTGACTGCGGCCCCAAGAAGCAGGAGGAGATGGTATCATGATCTGCATTTCAGGAAAGTAAAACACCGAGAAGGCACAGATGCCTCGTCTAGCTCGCCCAGCTGCTAGAACTTGGACTAGACCCCACATTTGTACTCTTGACTTCCAGTCTGCTCTACCATGTGGCCTACTAGGGTACAGAAGGTGGGCTCTTAAGATTCCTGTTCGAAGAAATAAGGAAAAGATGACTAGTTTTTAAAAATATAAGAGACGGTACTTAAGAGAGAGTGTTATGGGGGGGGGGTGTCTTTTTCTTGTTTAGCTGCACAGCTGAGAAAAGCAGCACTGATTGGAATTGTGTGCCTACCCTCTGCCCATGGGTCACCATCTAATGAGCCGGGAGGGCATTACTTTCAATCATTTGCCCTAAATGCGAGAATATCCTAGGTGGCTTCCACTAGATGGTGTGATGTAATAGAAAACATAATTGTTCTGGAATCGGAAGACCAAGGCTTGAGGTTTGGTTCTGCCCCTACTAACTATGCCTTCAGTATGGCCTTTATCCTCTCTAAAGCTCTGTCCCTATATTCATGAAACGGGCAAGATAATATTGTTGGCCAACACGCAGGGGTTGTGTTAAAGATCTAAAGAAATAATTTTGTGAACATGGAATTGGCGGTTTGAAATTGAGACCATTCTGTAGATACAGAACCTATTTCTCTTGCTGTGATGTAAGCTGCTTTCACATTTTAGGGGGAGATCTAAGTTTCCAGAGAGATAGGTGCCCCAGAGACAGGTATGGAGTCACCCAGAGGAAGGAAGGGCTTCCCACGCTGAGACATTTCCCTCCTGCGTGTGAAGGTGTCTTCCCCAGACCAGGCGGGAAGAAGGAAGAAGACTGAAGGAGGAAGGGCAGGATGCACCTTTTTTCAGCAGATCTTGCATCCTGGCACAAGAGCAGTCATTATAGACGGTCACGTCGAAACCCAGGCTTCGGAAGCACTTGAAAAGAGCCTCAGCATCTTTGTCTGTTCCGTTGCGGACACCCATTCCTGTGGGAATCAAGCACCGAGTCCACGATGAGTGCCACGTGCTGGCACCATCAGGCCAGGCGCTCCGGCGTAAATGCTGCCAAGGTCACGATTTAGATGAGCGACTGAAATAAGAAGCAAACTCAACGGAGAGGGTAACTCAGCCCACCCACAAAAGGTGAGCCTCGTCACGGCGACTCTCAGGCCCAGTCAGCCCAAACAGCCCGCCTTGATCCTCAGCCAGATCCCACATGTGGTCCAAATATTACATCCGCTAATGCACATGATGGGACTCTCAGACTGCAAGTTCCCAGCTTCCCCGCATCCCTCTTTCCTGGACACTCGAGTACCACCTGCGGAGGGGCTGTCTGCCACAGGAAGTGGGCACAGTGTCTCCCTGATGAACATCTGATACAAGTCTGAATGCAAGCTGAAGAAACTGGAAGGGAACGGCAGAGGCTAGCCCATGCCCACAGCACCCACCTGTCACTCTGTCGAAGTTCTTGTTGTTTATGATGATGCATTTGCCCACCTTCTCAAAATTCATGTTATACTGATACGTAGGCACTCGGTCCCGGGGGTTCTTGGCCGATTTCCCTGAGTCATTTTTCTTCTTCTTACTGGGGAAATACAAAGCCAGTCAGGGGCTGTGGAAGACGTTTGGACAGGAATGACCTCTTGTTTTTACTACTAGCATCAAAGGGGTACCCAAGAATGCTGCAATGTCTGAGAAAAAGAAATGGAGCTGCGGTGGACAGTTGGTTCTGTTTAACTGTCATGTTTAAAATAAACAGGATCTCCTGCTTAATTTCATTAGATGCTACAGAAATGCAAACTGAAATCATAATGCAATACCAATACATTCCTCAGAATGGCTTCATTGTCTTGGTGACCACGTTCGGCACCTGGAATTATCATATGTTACTGCGGGAGCCCCCTTTGTACATCCCTCTGTGGAAAACTGGCAGAACCTACTGAAACTGAACTTAAATATATCCTATGACAGAGCTATTCCACTCCTGGGTATATAGCTCAAAGGAGAGCAGACGTTTACCTAACGACAGAGCCACACATGTGCACAGCAGTACTATTTAAACAGCCCGAAACAGGAAATAATCCAAATGTCCATTTACAGTAGAATGGATAAATTGTGGAATATTCAAGCAATGCAATACTATAGACAGGCAGACCTCAGAGATATAGTGGGTTCGGTCCAGACCACTGCAATAAGCAAATATCCCAATAAAGCAAGTCAGATGATCTTTCTGGTTTCCCAGCGCCTATAAAAGTTATGTTTAAACCATACTGTAGTCTATTAAGTGTGTAATATGTCTAAGAAAACAATGTAGGTGTATCTTTATCAAAAAATACTTCATTGCTAAAAAATGCTGACCATCATCTGACAACACAAGGTTGTCACAAGCCTTCAACTTGTAAGAAAACACATTATCTGTGATGCACAGTGAAGTGAGCACAATAAAATATATGCCTATAATAATGAGAGTGAACAAACCATGACAACACAGAGCCACATGGATGCATCTCAGGTAACGCTGAGTGAAAGAACCCATACACCAAAGGGTACATAAGTGTGTGCACTTCTCTATGTAGATGTCATAATTTAATTAACATTTACATTAAAAGGGGAAAAAAGGAACAGCAACTTAAACAAGAAAGTAGGCCCCTTCCGATCTCCAGACACTGACCGTCCAGTTTGCTAAGAGTCAGGCACACAGGCACTGAGACTGGAATCTGGGGCACCGTTGACAGGCTAGAGGAAAAAAATGACAAATGTCAGTGGGGAGCTGCACTGCTAGTCGACCGTCTGAATGTAAGCTCCATGACAGAAGAGATTTTTTTATCTCTTTTGAAAAACTGCAGAATCCCCAACACCTAGAACAACGCCTGGCATATGAGTTGCTCAATAAATATTTGTTATAAACTACAGACCAATAGCCCTAATAAATACAGATGCAAACATCCTTGATGAACTCTCAGCCAGCCAAGCCAGCAATCTATAAATAGGGTGATACACCATGACCAAGTGTGCTTGATCCCAGGAACACAAGGTTGGTTTAACATCCAAAAATCAACCAACGTAACCCATTGTATGAACAGAATAGAGGACAAAAACCACATGATCAACTCAATTGGTGCAAAAAAGCATTTGACAAAATCCAACACCCTGCTATGATAAAAATGCTCACTAAACTGGGATTACAGTGGAACTAACTCAGCCTGCAAAGGGCATCTATGAAAAACCCAGTGCTAATATCATACTTGATGAAATAAAATTTATATTTTAAGGTGGAACAAGAAAAAATTAAACATAAAATTCTCTGTGTTTGTCTGGGCCTCCTCCCTCCATCCCTAATGGGCAGTTTACCTCTGCACTCCACGTTAACCAGAACTCCTCAAAGACAGGAGTGCCCGCTCAACTGTAAAGATCAATATTTCTTCTTTCTTCAGATACTAGCAATGTAACTTCTTTATTTTATTTATTTTTTTTTTGTGGTATGCGGGCCTCTCACTGTTGTGGTCTTTCCCGTTTGCGGAGCACAGGCTCCGGACGCGCAGGCTCAGCGGCCATGGCTCACGGGCCCAGCCGCTCCACGGCATGTGGGATCTTCCCGGACCGGGGCACGAACCCGCGTCCCCTGCATCGGCAGGCGGACTCTCAACCACTGCACCACCAGGGAAGCCCGCAATGTAACTTCTTAAAATAGCATTCTTTCCCAGTTCCGTAGGGGGTCGTGGGTGACTTGCTGCTGGCTTTGTATATGCTTATCTGGACTATGTAACTTCGGTGAACTTTATGTGAAACATCAGTATGTCATTTTGATGGACGAGCCTATATCGCGAAAATGAAGATGACTGTGCCTTTGACTTCTAACAGGTGGAACAGTTCTCAGAGCTTTCTGAGAATATGCTTCCCGGGTTATAACCCTCGGTTTGGCTCCAATAAAATTCCCGTTTTCTTCCTGACGTGATAGTTAATTGAATTTTCATCGACATACTTCATGATGAAAGGCTGAATGCTTCCTGCCCTACAATCAGGAACCAGTCAAATATGTCCACTCTTGCCACTTCTACTAAATACCGTATGAGAGGTTTTAGTCGGGCAATGAAGTTAAAAACTGTCATATGAATGAATGAATCAGGTTTTATTTGCTCATTTTGCAGACATGAAAACTGGGGTCCGCAGAGAGGCAGGGGGTTGTCCAAGGTCACCCAGCTAGTGATCGGCAAGGTGGGACCATCACCCAGGCCTCCTCCTTCACGTCAGCGTTCCAGAGCCTTATGCTCTTGAGTATCTGTTAGAATGATTTGTCCACCATCCTCCCAAAGCTCCATCAAAAGTTGGAAGAAGTAAAGTGAAAGTGAAAACTGAGCTTGTTCCCTGATGGATGTGGCTCAAGGGTATTTCACTCTGAGTTTTCATTGAATGTTACCTGAGTTTCTCAGAATCTCTGAAAGGATGTGGTCTTTCCCCTTTCTCCTCCTACTTTGGTCCAGATTACAAGTTAGCTATGTTAAGTCGAAACTTCAGATTCCATATTGCTGTTTTCAACCTCAACATGACTTTATCCTCCACTTTTATAGGGTCAAATTTCTTCCGTCGTATCATTTTATTTCTAAAAGAGAAATGCCCTCAGTCTGGTCTCCTACCTTCTAAAGTCTCCCCTCTCAAAACATAGGCGGAACATTCTATGACATGAATCACAGCAAGATCCTTTTTGACCCACCTCCTAGAGAAATAGAAATAAAAATAAACAAATGGGACCTAACGAAACTTCAAAGCTTTTGCACAGCAAAGGAAACCATAAACAAGACCAAAAGACAACCCTCAGAATGGGAGAAAATATTTGCAACTGAAGCAACTGACAAAGGATTAATCTCCAAAATTTACAAGCAGCTCAATATCAACAAAACAAACAACCTAATCCAAATATGGGCAGAAGACCTAAATAGACATTTCTCCAAAGAAGATATACAGACTGCCAACAAACACATGAAAGAATGCTCAACATCATTACTCATTAGAGAAATGCAAATCAAAACTACAATGAGGTATCACCTCACACCGGTCAGAATGGCCATCATCAAAAAATCTAGAAACAATAAATGCTGGAGAGGGTGTGGAGAAAAGGGAACCCTCTTGCACTGTTGGTGGGAATGTAAATTGATACAGCCACTATGGAGAACAGTATGGAAGTTCCTTAAAAAACTAAAAATAGAACTACCATACGACCCAGCAATCCCACTACTGGGCACATACCCTGACAAAACCATAATTCAAAAAGAGTCATGTACCACAACGTTCATTGCAGCTCTATTTACAATAGCCAGGACGTGGAAGCAACCTAAGTGTCCATCGACAGATGAATGGATAAAGAAGATGTGGCACATATATACAATGGAATATTACTCAGCCATAAAAAGAAACGATATTGAGTTATTTGTAGTAAGGTGGATGGACCTAGAGTCTGTCATACAGAGTGAAGTAAGTCAGAAAGATGTCGGTCTTCAACTGACATCTCTGAGGTAGGTGGAGGGGGCATAATCACACCCTTTTTATAGGTAATAATAACAACAATTAGCGTTTGTCAGGGTTTATTATGGGCTGGGATCTTGATAAAATTCTCATCTGCATTTTCTCATTGGCTCCTGAGAGGACTTTAGCTAATTTAAGCCCACTTGAAGACCCTAACAAGAGGAGCATTATGTCTGGTGGGCTGGAGGTCAAGTTTATGCCCTTTATGAGAGAAAATTCCACTTCTGTCTTCTGCAATACAGATTATTTTAAAACAAACTGTACAATGATATCCAAATTATAAACAAGCTGTGATTTTTTTAGGCTGCCATAAGCCAAACTACACCAGTGAGCATTTTTTATAAGAAAAACAGGCTCAGATATAAGTTACACGAAAAAGAAAAGAACTCTGTTTCTATCAGAATAGAATTTGGAAAACTAACTGCTTAAAAAAAAGGAACACAAAAGTGTGTATATAAAGATATACACACTTTAAAGAAAACACTTTCCATGGTTATAAAAAGTACCTTAAAAATGAATATGAAATGTGATTCTTATGTGATTCCCCAGTAAATATCTCAAGGGAGATAAGGACAATTTCCCTTTCTTATCCTTCCCCTAAACTGAATTCTCATTTTTCAAAATGAACTTAATATCTGCTTCTTCTTTCTGGATTTGAGTCAGTCCATATTAATTTTTCCTTCTAACTCAAATAGCTTTTTGTTAAACCCAGGTCTTCCCACACCGAAGATGTGTATCAGAGAGTGATTAGCAACTTGATCCCATTGCGCTCATCTTCCTAAGAGGCACTGGCTTTGGGAAAACTCCATCTGTAGCTTAAGTCTGGGGAAGCAAACCCTGATGATGAGCTTAAAGCATGTAACGAGAGACAAATAAGAGGAAGAAATGATTGTCGAGAAGTCACTAGGGGAAAGGAGCCAGGAAGAAACCAGGTGGACTAAAGTCTATTGCCTATGGATAGATTCCGCAAGTAAAAGAGGCCAAGAGACTAGAGTCTACCACCTACTAGTTGTGAGGCTTTGGGGTCCCTTCTCCTGGGGATTATCTATCTCCCTTTCACCCCAGTTTCCCTCTTGTGGGAGCAGTGCCATCTCTTCCACTTTGCCAGCTGCTGTTGCCAGGGTGCTGCAGAGACATGAATTAAGTACAGCCTCACATATAGGAAGGGGGCTGATTCCTGAGAGGGGCGTACGTTAGGGAGCCCCAGTAGCTGATTCCGCAGGAACACAGGGCAATCGCTTTGCTTGAGTCTTTCTTTTGTATGTGACACCCAATACTATTTGGAAACACTTTTGGACTGACAAGTTCTCTTCCATTTTTTCCCCCTGGGGTTCCCATGTCCAGGTTTGAACCCTAATAGCAGGCCTCAATGAAAAGATCTGGTAGGCAGACCTAAGTTTATTCAGTTAGCCACTCACTCCCATAATAACCAGCAGGGCAAGTATCAAGATCTAATTCGGCTTCTACTTCCTGGGTGGACTGTAAAAGGCAGGGTCTTGAATCTAAACCACATAGTTATTGTTAAAATAATGAGGAAGCTCTCCCTATCCTGATGTGGGATGATTTCCAATAAGCAGTGTTAAGGGTGGAACAAAACAAAGGGGCAAAACAATGAGACCAGTGCGCTACGCTACGTGTCAGGAAAAATTCGTATCTTGCTTGTATTTGCATAAACAGACCCTTGCAGGATGATATAATGGATAAATCCACGGATTTCCGGGCGGGACTGCCTGGGTTTGAAACCCTGCTCCACCACATAGCTGAGCGGTCGTGGGCAAGTTACGTATTAACCTCTCTGGGCTTCAGTTTCCTCATTTGTAAAAAGGACAAAATTATAGCATCTGCCTCAGAGCTGGTAAACAAGTTAATATTCACAAAGCACTCAGAACAGTGTGCAGCATGTAGCAAGTTGTACTGAATAAATAAACATCATTATTATTACTCATGTTATTTATTAAATAGCATCAAAAGTGGTTACCTGTGTTCTGGAGCCAAGAGCAGGACGGCAGGAAGGAGAAAGAATTTTGACGGTATATCTCTTTTTCTATCTATGAATAAGTTAACTACTCAAAAGATTAAAATAAAAATTATTATTTAATAGTTAAAAATCACTTGCTGCAAATGGATTTCAAGACCTGTTTTGAAAATTACTTTTTGGACTTTTTGGATTCATACTTTTTTGTGCGAGTTGTTGAAAGGCGTCCCTGGACACCCCATTTCTCTGTTTTCCACTGTAATTTTACCCCTCTCCCTAGCCTTCTTCCTCTACGTGTCAATAGTAACAACAATAATAAATAAAGTTCTAATAAGTACTACTTTTTGAACACTTACTGCTTTACATATATTATCTCATGTAATCTTTTCAACAACTTTGTGAGACATTAACTCCATATCTCATAGAAAAAGATTATATTAGCTTGTCCAAGATCACAAAGCCAGGCAGGGGTAGTGTCCAGGTTTATTCTGAGGTCTGACACCAAGTCCCTTATTCCAGGGTTTCTCTGTTAACATTCAGATTCCCAGGCCTCGCCCTAGACCCAGGGGATCAGAGCCAGGCCTGGGTATTTTCCTGGAGACGCTCATATCCTCTGAAGCCTGAGGGCCTCAGCACTAGCCTGTGTGCCCACTGCCTGGGCCCGCTTGGCCCTCACCTTTCACTGCAGTGTCCACTCCTGTTTCAAGCCCCTTCGCTACTTCCATAGCCCATGGAAGCAGAGGTCCCTGTGGGCTAGTCCCTCTTCCTCCCGGGCAGGGTAGAGAGTACCAGCTCATCCCACCCTATCAAACATCACTCTCCACATGGCTGCAGGCTTTGGGCCCCTTAGCTCTTGGCTAGAAAGTCAAATGAGATATGCCTCGGGGAGCACGGCCTGTGGAAGGCGGCCCTGGGCAGCAGCGTGGTTCTATTTAGGGTCATGTGTGGGATTTATGGCTCTCCACGAAACCTGCAAGGTCTCCCCGAGGTGACAGCTGAGCTGAACATTAAACCGAAACTAACTGCACAACCAAAAGGCTTCCAGGAAATGCCACTTTGCAAGCAATGCCATCCTGATTCTCCCTTGTTTGCACAGTGTTTGGGTGAGTCCCCAGCACAGCCTTGGTGGCCCTGTAACTCACTATCAGCACAGTCGGGGGAGGTGAGCTCTGTGACCGAAGTGCTAGCAGCTCATAAAGAGTTACTGTTTGTTTGGAGATCAATGGTCAGAGCCAAGCAGATCATCAGATAAACAACTGCTGTTGGACAGAAGCAAGGCCCTCAAGGGCTCCAAAGAGATGGTGCTCATTAGTCAGCCAACTGCAGAGAGATGGCAGTGGCCTGGTCCACAGCTCAGCACCACGGGTTCTCCAGGGGTGGGCACCAGGGTGGGAATGAACAGGGTGATAAGAAGCTGTCAAGGCTCCAGATTAGAAACTTCTTCAGCTGGCGATCCTCCCCCAAAGACAAGATTTTCTAAAAGTGGCTGTTCTTGTTGTCCTGGGTTCATCTGGCCTTTTCTGCAGAAGATGCTAGCACACGCGGGAACTGCCGTTACACAGACCCCAACAGGTGGGCACCCGCACTTTGTTCAAGTCCAGATCAATGGAAACCAGCCTTTCTCCTGAATCTGACAAACGGTACAAATGGTGGAGGAACCACTTAAGATAGTCCCTAAGTCACCAGGAACAAGTATCACTTGTTCATTTTTAAAATTTATTTTATTGAAGTATAGTTGATTTACAATGCTGTGTTAATTTCTGCCGTACAGCAAAGTGATTCAGTTACACACACACACACACACACACACATATATATATATATATATACATTCTTTTTCATATTCTTTTCCATTATGGTTTCATCAAAGGGTATTGAATACAGTTCCCTGTGCTATACAGTAGGACCTTGTTGTTTCATTAATATTTTTTAAAAGGGTTTTATGCTTTACAAAGTATGTTAATAATCATTACCCCCACTTGTTCTGCAAAGTACAAATGAGAGGTATGGAAAGATGTAACAAATAAAGGCTGGCCAGGGTATTTTTAACACCAGATTCTATCACTTCCCATTGTACCCTCGCCAGGCCCCGTTCTGTTCCCTCCCTTTGCTAATTTTGTGCTGATAAACTTAGTCTTTAACTTGACCTTTTTACATTCTGAACACATTGGCCAAGATTACTACACTGAGGAGAAACACAGGATTCTGGTTTTGGAACCTGCTGTTAAGTGCAAGGCTGTGATAAACCAGACCAGTGAAGTAAAAAGTCCAAGTCCTCTTAAAAGCTCATGTGTTATATACAATTGGCTGCAGATTTTAAAACAACAAATCTGGCCACGAAATCACTGTGCTTGGTTAGGGCTGGACAAGCAAGGTCACAACAACTACAAAAGCCTGGTGGAAAGACTGACATAGGAAGCGCATTCAAGTGTGCATCAAATACAATGAGCGGTTAATTTACACAAGCAGGTTGGCTGACTACGGTGCTTCCTAACCATCCTTCATGTTTGTTGGTGTTGTATTTCCTCATATGTGCAAGGACCACTGTCTTCATTTCCCAGATGTATTTTGGTAAGCTCAAATCTCTGCTAGGAACACAGATAATACCAGCATTGATTATCAGGAAGGACCTAGATTATCCTAACTTCTCAGGTCGAGAGCCATTATTTGGAACCTCAGATTTCACAGTCATTTCAGCAAAATCAAGAGGCAAAGAGTTACCACCAAGCTCTGATAGTTATTTATATAGAAAGACTTCCTTGAAGAGTCTACAGTAACACATACCAGAAAACATTATAGGATAAAAATACTGTACCTACTATACAAAGAAGTGAAAAGCCTCAGAAAGTGCACAAAAAATTTTTACAATCCACTCTGGGTACAAGTATAATTTTCCCCATCACCAGAGTGAATAAATACAGGTTTTATCTTCTTACAGATCCCCCAGGCTGCTCGAAACGTGAATTACACCTTTCTATATTTGGAAGGGAATATAAGCACTGCAAACCCGCTATTTATTTTCTAAAGTGTCTCCGTGAATAGGATTCCCAGTAGCTCTGTCTGTTTGCAGACATTCATCAGCATGAAAGTAAACACACCACCAGGCACACATTTCCCCAGGGCTGCTTCATTCGGAACTAGGGCTCTGGTTTTCATAGCTGCTTTGTCTAAATATTTTTGGGATGATTCATTCATGGTTTCAGAATTTCAGAAGAGGGCATTCCCAGCAGTCCTGACATACCAAGGCAAAGAACAAGACGGAGAGGAAGGGAGAGAGTGAAGGTGGTACCTCATGTCTCCATCTGAAAGCAACCCCCTCTGCATCAGAACTAGGCTTCGCCCTGCGATGACCGGCAGCGAGTTTCCTTCTTCTCTGAAATAATAAAAACTCAACATGCTCGGAGCACAGCAGGGGCAGGAGATTGGCACAGTCCGTCCGGCCCTGAAGGCCCGTGACTGAATCAGCAGTGAACCGCACGCTGGAGTTTTCCATAGGACCATTCACACTGGGGCTGGGAAAGTCACACTGGCCTCCCCCTTCTCTGCTGACCGGCAGAAATACCCAGGCTCCACATGGCTGCATCCTCCCCACTCCAGGACAGCTCCCTAGAGAAATAGCGACTTTCTAGGAACTTGGAGTCCCATGGAAAAAAACCCACATTTCCACAAAGATGCAGTCAGTAGCACCATCTCTGAGAGTGAAAAACTGGAAACAATGGGGAAATGGCTAAGCAGGGGACAGAGTATCAGGAGAATAAAATACTACACAGCTATTTAAAGTGATGAGCACGCAGATGTGGGCAACCCACCGAAGTGCCAAATCTACAAAAGGTGGCGAAACAGCACACGCAGGAGGTGCAAAATATGTAAAGTTCTACGTGAGTGAACAAAAATACGAAGTGAGTTCGTGCTGAATCAGAGAGTTCAAATTCATCAGGTTATTTTTTTCCTTTTAAAGGTCCTCAAGGTAGTAATATAAGAATAAAATAGAAGACCATAGAGGAATACCAAATAGTTTAATTTTCAAATGAAGCATATAAACATTTTTCAAGGGTCTTGGATAAAGCGAATGACTCAGGAGTTACCACACTTCCCCACTCCGCCCCTCCAAATGCAATCAGGAAGAGGTGGATGCATAAAAACCAAATTATTAAGCAACACTTTTCTCCATTTCCTGGTTCAAGGTCCCAGTCAGTGAAACGTGGAAGCCGATGAAGGGGAGTTATAACACCTGCACTCCTGGGAAACCCCCTAATCACTTGCCATCCTCAGGTTTGTGAAGGAGAAAAAACTGGCTCCGTGCATTCTTCTCTGAAACTCAATTTGCAAAAGTAAATTTCCCACTTACACTGGGAAACAAAGTCAGTTTAAAATAGGCTTAGGAGAAGAATTATCCGCCTCCATGTTTCCAACCTCCCCCTTAAAAAAAGAACAGAGACCTCTGGCAATAAAAATTGACAAATGACTCAAAGAAAAACATCATTCAGGGGAAATAAAGGACTGAGTTCTCTTTAAATAGCCTAGAATGAAGTGGGAGACACAATGGTGTCTGTACTGTGGCTGCGAGCTTCAGAACTGAGAACAGCTCACACACTTCAGTCTTGATTCTTACACAACCACTTCATCCATCTTGTTCACTTTCAGCTGAGCAGTATACAAACTCACCCTACCAGATGCAGGCCAGACAGAAAGCCCTGAGCACCAGCAAGTTTGGGGTTTGAATAGGCAAGGCCATAATGCACATTTCTTATTTGTGATTAGGAGCTCCCTTGAGAAGCAACGGGGCTTCTTTTCATAATACTCTTCTATTACTGGACTTAATTCTACACTAACGGTGTTTTAAAAGTTCTATCACTATGGAAACCTGACATTTACCTCCCTTCCTCACTTTTTCTGTTAACTTTAGAGCTTATTTTTTCCCCTCTAGAAAAGCAATAATCTAAAATAACTAGAGGTATTCTATACACGTAGAAGTCATGGCTTCAGAGATTTAGAGCCTATGACCATGGTTCAGAGGTGTGGCTCGCTGCTCCTGAAATGGGCACGTGGCCCTCTTTATCAGAAACCCCATCGCTAGCCCTGTTGAAATGCTGTCTGTATACCATCTCTCAGCTGAAGTGAAGCAGAAAGGGAGCACTTTCAATGAAGAATTAAATTTGCTGACCCACTTGGGTGGAAGAAAAAAAACACCCCGCTGGCGGATTAATATGGTTGAATAGCTAGATGCCACTGCACTTGTGGGTGGTACTTGACGTAAGGGGCGGGGGGAGCAATGGACCCCAAATTAGACCTGGGTCTTGGTCCTGTTGGGTGACTATGGATAGAGGACTTTGCCTCTCTGGCCTTCACTTTCTTTGATCGTTACACAGAAGGGGAACTGGATAAATTACCTTTCAAGGAGTCTTCCGGTTTGAAATTATGATTCTATGATTTCTCCCTTATCAGGTAATTTAATTCTCACAAACAACCCAGTGGATAGGAATTCATATCCCTGTCACGCAATGAGGGAACTGAGGCTCAAAATGGTCAAAACACCTGCTCTAGTTGTTCAACTAAAGAGTGGGACTCAGGGCCAGGATCTGAACCTAGGTTGTCCAACTCCATACCAGCACTGCTGTCATTTTAAGTGGTATCATGACTACTTCAAATATAGCATTAATTCTTTATTACTCTTTATATAGAAAGTTGGGAGACAGGCATCCAGTATTCTGGAGTCTGAATCTGAAGGCTTCCTTTATTGAAAAGTAAACTGCCTGGGTATGTTTTAATGTTCTTTTTCTTTCTAGGGGCCTCAGACCTGGCCTCTTTCAATCAAACGAGTGTGACTGAATGGCTTTTGCTTAATTAGGGACATAGTCCTTGGGATGAGTTAAGGTCTGCTTTCTTTGTTCTTTTCTCCAATTCCAAAGCATTGCTTCTTCTGAAACACTTCCCCTACCCGCCTCCAAATGAACAGGCAGCCCACCTGGATCTTTCTTATAATTACACAAATAACACTTTTTCTTTTTTAAATAGGGACATGTTTACATATAACACAATTGGTGGAGCAACTCAAGTTGCAGCCCAGGAGAAAGAAGAATTACAACCAAGTGGCATTTATGAAACACACTCCAAGGAGGACAAAGGTCAGAACACAAAGATGATACACAGGAGAAAGCTCATGGGATCTGAGCCAGTGCTTCAAAAGTAGGGAGCTTATCAAGCTTTGAAAACAAGCCTTTTCTCCTGCCCTCTTCATGCGGAACTGGAAGGATAAATACCTCCCTCAGCAGGGACACCCAAGGCTCCACCAAGGCCCTGGGGAAATTTGAGAGCGCGTGCAATCTGTTTTTTATTTCCTTTAACAGTGACCTTGAGCAGAACTCAGAAAGGAGCCTCTGATTTCACAGCTGAAGTGTTCCTGGAAGGGGGACATCTTCCAGGCTACTGGGCAGGGCTTGGTCTTACATGTGCAGTGGCTCTCAGTGGTGCCGCCAGGATCAAACTCAGCCCGTCCATGGGCTCTACTCACTTTCCCAGACCTGTGCCGTGGGGCCTGGCCATCATTCCCACCGTGGCTCTGGCCCCGGCAGGCAGGTTCTTCTAGTCCCCTGATAACCCCACTGCCTTTTCTCTGACAGGTCCCAACTCCTCCAGGCCCACCCTCATCCTTCCTCTCCCAGCCTCCCACAGCTTCCAATACTCTACAATTCTGCAATCAGTTACTACCTGTTATTAGCTATTTTCTATACCCGTACCTAGATATTCACTAAGAACTTGAGTTTGTATCCAGGGCAGGGACCACATCGTTGACTTGCATGACCGGTAACCCTGTCTAGGATCTAGGGTTACCTTTACATCAAGAGGGATCCCTCTTCAAGTTCGCAGATGACAGGGAGCCTTGTTCATCAACTATGGCTCATAATGAACATAGACCGCGCACACACAGTTGGCCCTTCGTATCCGAGGAGATTGGTTCCAGGACCCCTGAGGATACCAGAATCCTCGGATGCTCAAGTCCCGTATTTCAAATGGAGTAGTATTTGCATATAACCCATGCACATACTCCCTTATACCTTAAATTATCTCTAGATTACTTATAATCCCTAAAACAATGTAAATACTATGTAAATAGTTGCTGGCACTCAGCAAATTCAAGTTTTGCTTTTTGGAACTTTCTGGAATTTCCACTCCCAATATTTCTGATCCACAGTTGGTTAGATCCACGGATGCGGATCAGTGGGCAGACAGTACTTATTTCTTCTAAGTCATTATTTTTTTAAGTCCAAGCACTTTACTAACGTAAAATTTACATTCTAAATATTTTTCCTTTGTGGTTTTCTGTGTTTTCCAAATGTTCTCCAATAATCAGATAAGTTGAAGATATTTCAATCAATTGTTTTCTTTTTAAGAAAAGTGAATTAAGGAACTGCTTCGTTCATTCAGGGTCCAGTGAAATGGAAATAAAATGATGCTGTCATGCCATCTAGTGGCACTGACACAAAAAAGCCAAGACAAGTGTGAGGGCTTGGGACCACCTGAGTCCAGCCCAGGCTTTTGGGGGAAAAAGAGGCGTCTTTTCGTTTCCCAGAATCCTTGAGGTTTCCAGAGGAGGGCGAGGGTCCTCAATTAGAGACGGATGGGGGTGCTACTGCCCCCTCCACTGCCTTACCTCCCTGCAATTCTGACACTTAGAGAAGGGAACTGGGGATGGGACGGGAGGGGGAAGGTGCCTGCCGTCAGCTGCAGGGAGCAGCCAGCGATGTTCCCACAGGCTGCACCCACACCTCTGAAGTGTGGGATGCAAAGTTCCCCACGCGCCACAGCGGGGGCCATGGGAGGGGCTACTGCACACCTGCCAGACTTGCAGGAAGCAACCAGCATCTAGTGCTGTGTTCAGGTCACCCCAGTGAGTCACAGATAACAATCCCAGTTAGAATCCTTAAGGCACAGAGGGTAAGTGTGGGGCGTCCATGGGTCTGGTGTGATAAGGGACACTCCCTCTTTGCTTCAGATCACCCCATTTTAATCGCACTCAGAGTCTCACCCCATCATATACAAGGTCCCTGACGCCAGCCAAGTTTCTCACGAGGTCTCAGTCAGCAAAGCCGAGGCAGCAGGCACGGTCAGGGGAACACTGAGAGGCAGCAAATGCTGCTGCGGTTCTGTCACTGTGACACTAGAAATATACACAGCTTTACCTCTTTGCTGAGCAAGGGGGCTCAGTGGGCACGAGCCGCCTTCAACTATTCCCAGGGGTGCAGGTGCCACTTGCCTCTTCGTCGGCCCTCTCCCTCCACTTGGTCAAAGTCTGGTGGCTTCCACCTCCCAGGCACCTCTGGAAGCCCCAGTCCCGCTCCATCTACACCATCCACTCTGGCCTGGGGAGCAGCAATGGCCTCCTAACTCACGTCCCCTCACCACAAAGCCCTCCTCAGTGCACTCCCCTCCATGCTGCAGCTCCAGTGGTCTTGCGGGTTTCCGCAGGTGTAATCGATCAAGTCACTCTACAGCTTAAACCCTTTAGTGACATCGCCGTCCTTAGGATTGATTCCAAATCCTTTATGTGACCTGCAGACAAGTCCTGCTAAAATCTAGTTCAGCCCATCTCCCCTTGTCTCTGCTCTGTCCCCTCCGGGGGTCATCACACCACAGTTACTGGTTCCATGTCTGCCTTCCCCACCAGAACGTGAGTGAGGCAAGGGCCACGTCGACCTCACTGCTCTTGCCCCTGGTTGCAGCGCCAGGGCCAAACACAGAACCAGGTACATAAAGGTGGCAACAGAGACTGGTGGTTGAGAGCTTGGTTTTGAGAGGCAGGTGAATACAGGTTCAAATCCTGGTTCTGCCACTAATCAACCATGGGATTTGGTGCAAGGGACTTAAGCGCTCTCTGTCACGCCGCAAGCATTTAATGAATAAATGAAATAATGGATGTGACCAAAAATGGCATCTCAAGTGATTAATTTTAAAGCCAGTGATACTTTACTAGATGAAAGGACCCTCTATCCTGCTGAAGTTAAAAAAAAAAAAAAAAAAAGGAAGGAAAAATCTAAATTTTACGGGTATGTCGCAAATCCTGATTGAATTTTATTTGCATTGATTGCCTATTTGGTAGACGGCCCGTGTACCATCTCACACGTGGGTACGAGTCAGATGCCTAGAGAAGGCAAAGAAAGGCAAAGAAAGAGAAGAGAGAAGGCAAAGAAGGCAAAGAAAATAAACAACTAACATTTCACAACCTAGATGAATAAGACATTAAATTGACATTTATTGTAGTTCAAGTACATTTAATAATTCAACAATCATGTATTGCAATTCATACAACTAAAATAAGAGTTCATAAAATGGAATTTAAATATTTTGCAAGTATTTAATTTAAATATTCACTGTTTATTTTGATAATATGTAGCTTGACATCAATACCGGCCACACTATAAAAAAAGGTACAGTGGACCAGAATACAGAAGATTACCCAGGCTTATTTACCTTTCCAAAGAAGTTAAGGGGGTAAAAAAAAAACCCACATCACAGACCACACCTATTTTTGCAAAATGATGGGTCTTTAAGGCAGTGGTCTCCAACCAGGGTACTCAGAGATTTTCCAAGGGGTGCAGACAAGACAATTCTAAGTAAATGAATTGCCGGTTCCTCAATTTCCATTTGTATTTCTCCTAAAACTGCTCTGCCTGAATATGATACCACCTCCCCTTCCCCAGTTCCCCATCTCCCACTAGAGAGGAGAAGGGTGGACTTCTCACCCACCCTGAAATCTTAGATGACATAGAAACTGCCACATCATCTAACTAAGACTTATGAAATGGCTATCATATGATTCCCGTTTCTCTTTCACTTAGAGGCAAGCTGCTTAGGCTGAATACTCAGAGAGATGGGAAAACTGAAATATTACTACATCCTTTGCAACTCTTCTGAGGGGGTGTGTAGTTTTACATTATTTGGTGGGTATGTGAGCGAAAACATTTGAAGGCCACTGCTCTAAAGGGTTTGCACTGGGGAGTGGTTTAGCCTGGACCACTGGAACTCATGGCTTTGAAAAGTTTGCAGTAATTGGAGCTGTATTTTCTGGTCACCTCATCAGCTATCTTTGACCCTCAATGGCAACCAGCGCCAGTGGAATTCGGACCCAGGACGCCGAGGCCTCCCCACTTCTCCGAGTCATGTCTGGGATGATATGACCAAAGGATCTCTGCGGGATGTTGCAGGGAGCCAGGATGCCCCTCATCACCAGCTCTCCCCCTCCCCCCGAACACTGCTTGGGAGCACTCCCTAACCTCACCCCCTATCCCCCTCGCTGTCCCTCCGCCGTGGGGCTTGGTGTAGGCGCTACGGAGAAGTCTGATGCTCTGACGCACAGAGCTCCTGCCTCTTGCCAGGGAACACCACTCACATGACCAAGGTTAAGGAGGGGAGGGAAGGGGCTTCCCCCACGTCCCTGCAGCCCTACTTCTAAATAGAAAGCACGGCAGAGCTGTTAAGGGAGTGGCGCTGGTACCGTTTGGGTTCAGCTCTGCCATTTATTAACTGCCACCAGAAAGGCAGGCTACTAACCCTCTTTTTTTTTTTTTTTTTTTTTTTTTTGGTACGCAGGCCTCTCACTGCTGTGGCCTCTCCCGTTGTGGAGCACAGGCTCCAGACGCACAGGCTCAGCGGCCATGGCTCACGGGCCCAGCCGCTCCGCGGCATGTGGGATCTTCCCGGACCGGGGCACGAACCCGTGTCCCCTGCATCGGCAGGCGGACCCTCAACCACAGCGCCACCAGGGAAGCCCTACTAACCCTCTTAATGCCTCAGTTTAGCTACCTGTTAAATGATGGTAAGAGTAGAACCATCTCCTGGGACTGATCATGAGGACTCATGCAACACTGAGCTGGCATACAGAAGCTTAGCAAACGAAGCTGTTATTATTATTATTAAATGCAAAGTTTAGAACTTCAAAAGTGAACTCCAAAAAGGAAAAGGTAGGAATCAGCAGAGTGCCACCCTACAACTTCCCATCCCATGGCCTTCAGTTCTGCCTTTCAGCCAAGCCCGTTCCCACTGGCAGCAGCAGCCCATGCTCTGCCCTGAAGGAGGCTAGCGGCAAATCACCTCTGGTGGTGACAGCCCCTCACTCCTGCGCAGCTGCCACTCAGACACGCAGCAGCCAGGCAGGAGACCCCCAGAGCCTAGGGGTTGCCCTGGGGACAGGCGAGTGCACAGGGGGACCCCAGTGTTGTCACACACAGCTGGCAGGATTCTGTGCAAATCTCCCACGCACAGCATAGACCTCCTTCCCTGAAGGTCTGCTTCCGCGTGGGTGGGTGGGTGGAGAGGGCAGAGGCGTGGTAGGCTGAAGTGGCCCAGGGTCCCTCTTTAACTCAGCAAGGAAGGAAACTTACCTGAAGAGTGATGGGACAAAAGAGGACCGGTCTGGCTTCGCATCAACTGTGTCATTGCTTGCTGAGTCCCCAGCCCCCTGCTCCTCGATATGGTCTTGACTGTCTGCCATCTGGAAGGAAAAAAACCAACCAGAAAATTGGTACCCAGTGGCATCACTGGCCTCATGATATTTTTAAATAACACTCATTCAGTGACGTAGCTTTTAATTAAGCCTGGAGATGACCAGTACTGCCTATTTGGGCTCCAGGACTGCTGCACCAACAACTCATTCAAATGCTCCAGCGCCAGCCCCATTTCAAGCCTCATTCCAGAGACTGGATACACAGTGGTAAAGAAAGCAAAGTCCCTGCCCCTCTGGGAGCTTCTGATCCAGCATTCAGGATTTTGTCAAATGTTCACTGCTTATGAGAAACTGTGGGAGGTTCGTCAAAGTCTGTAACAACAAGAAACTCCCCCTAAATTCCTGACAGGTTATAAGATGCTCATCCTTTGCCCGACATCACTCAAACCCAGTTAAAAAACAGCAACGACCTGGAGTATAAAGTTCTCTTTCTGCTTCAGATGGTTTTACATGGTGCTACCAGAGTAGATTTCCATCAAATTATTTTCCTGCTCAAGAATTTTCACGAGATCCCTACGATCTCAAAGTTCAAATCTTAAACTGAACTCATTGGATCTTAGGGTCTTCATTATCTAGTACTGGAGTCGATGACAGACGATGGCCCACCACCTGTTTTATTGTTTGTTTGGTTTTTCTTTGAGTTTTACTTGTTCTTCCTTTTTCTAATTTTATAAGATTGAAGCTGAATTGACTGATTTGTGATCTTACTTCTTTCCTACATACAGGTGTTCAGTGCTAAAAATTTCACTCTAAGTACTCACCACCTGTTTTTGTAAATAAAGTTGGAACATAGCCACGCCCCTTCATTTACATGCTGTCTGTGGCTACTTTCCCACCACAATCGGAGTCGAGTAATTGTGACAGAGATCACGTGGCCTAAAAAGCCCCAAATTTTTACTACCTGGCCTTTTACAAAAAAGGTTTGCCAAGCCCTGATCTAGGATAACTACCAGCCAGTAGGATCCCCGACTCACCTTCTACTTCCTTTACTTTAAGGAGTAAAAATAGCAATAATAAGAATAGAAACTCACACTCTTTTTTTTTTTTTTTTTTTTTTTAATCTAACACACTAGGCCGCACAGCTTCCTTATACACTTGAGGGCCATTTTAAGTAGTGAAACCATCAACAAAAACCACAAAAATGCAAAACACGAAGCACTAAACAGACCACAAAAAGGACTTTGTAAGGCAGTGCTGCCTCTGCCTCAGCTGGGAATATGGGTATCAAGTGACTCAAGTTGTTTGACACTGTGCATGCCTTCCAGTGACCAAAAAAGCCCCATGTGTGTATTGATCTGGGAATTACAGATAAATTTTAGGGAGTAGGCAAATTCATAAGCATATGGTCAATTGTATTTTAAATGTACAGAAAAATATTGAGCAGCCTGGCACGCAGGATCTACCCTTGTCAAATCTTAATATTTTCTTACATTTACATCTAATCCTTTCTATACTTTTTTCACACTTATTATTTGCTGTGCTAATTGTTTCATAAGCATTACCTTATTTAACACTCCCCCAAATGCTGTTAGATCAGCCCTATGATCACTGCCTTTTGACAGATGAGAAAGCTGTAGTTAGAAAAGGTTAGTAACTAGTCCCAGGCTAAGTAACTAGTAAACTAGACTTGGACCAGAAGCCGGCAAACAGGCACTCAGAACCCACTCCTCACCACCACACCATTCAACCTCCCAGCCTCCTAGCATCCTTGGGCTCACTACGCTCATTTCAGGGTCCATCAGGGCTTCTGGTTCTCCCTTTCTGGTAGTCACCACCCAAATGTCTGCTGGACAGGCCATCTTTGCCCAGCTGGCTAGTTCTCAATCTTCAGAATTCAGTTTAATGGCACCTTTGCAGGAGGTCCTCCTGGATGACACCTACCTCACCAACTCCCTTCCTTCCCCCAGTCCCTCTACAGCCCTTCTATTGATCTTGTTTACTTGTACTCTACTTACTGCTTGGTTCAAACACGACAGTGTAAGTTCATCATGGCAGAGGCCCCTGGCACACAAAAAGTATTTGCTAGATCCGGCTTCCCTGGTGGCGCAGTGGTTAAGAATCTGCCTGCCAATGCAGGGGACAGGGGTTCGAGCCCTGGTCCGGGAAGATCCCACATGCCATGGAGCAACTATGCCGGTGCACCACAACTACTGAGCCTGCACTCTAGAGCCCGCGAGCCACAACTACTGAGCCTGCGCTCTAGAGCCCATGAGCCACAACTACTGAGCCCGCGTGCCACATCTATTGAAGCCTGTGTGCCTAGAGCCTGTGCTCTGCATCAAGAGAAGCCACTGCAATGAGGAGCCCACGCACCGCAAGGAAGAGCAGCCCCCACTCGCCGCAACTAGAGAAAAGCCCGCGCACAGCAACGAAGACCCAACACAGCCAAAAGTAAACATAAATAAAATAAATTTATTAAAAAAAAGTATTTGCTAGATAAACATTAATTGAGTGGGAAGCTGGAAGAAACAAATGCACTGAGGGAAGAGAATTAGCTAAGTGACACAGCTGGTCAGAAGCAGAGCCTTGAGTCATCTCTCCTAAACCAAGTCCTGTGTCCTTTCCCGTAAAGGGACTGGCCTTCAGTAACAAAGGGAAACCTCTCCAGGCTCTAATTCCTGCCGATCTCAATCTCTGAGCAATCGCACAGTGGGCCAGGGTGGCAGCTGCAGGTCTGTGTTCCTGTCAGGCTCACCCAGGGATGTTTTCACACCACTGGAAAACAAGATGGCATCTATCTCACAGAACCCCCGTGCCCCAGAGCACAAGCAATGACTTTTGGAGGTGGGCAGAAGGAATCCAACTGGGGGGGAGGTATCCAAGATGGCAAAACGCCAACCTTGTGTCCTTGAGCCCCGAGAGGCATTATCATGTCACCCTGCACCTTGTTTAGGGGTGAGCTAGGCAGTGAGGGGAGAAGTGAGAGGAAGGGCGAATCCTGTAGCCGGATCTTTACAAAGACAGTGAGAAGTCCGACGGCTATCTTGTTCCTCAACACATCGTGAACCCCCCATCATAGCCACCAACCTGTTTCCAGTTGTGAGGCAGTAAGATTTTTCTGATTAGGACCCAAAATGTTTCTTGAACACAGAGATAAGCCATCCCCAGAGGAGATGAGTGTAAGTCCGGGCATGCAGAAAACACTCAGTCATTTTTATTTCATTTCCTTTATACAGACTTAGTTACTTTTCAATGTGGACTGTTATTAGCAAAGCACGGACGTATTTTCAAAATTAACAAGTTAACGTTATACAAAATCCACCAGAAAAAGACACTAAATTCGACATGTGGTGTTGAAGCCTTAGCCTTTTGCTAAGCCTTTTGCTAAGGCTAATCTTAAAGACTGAATCTAGGAAGTATGATGACCATTATATATAGATATAATTTCCTGGAAGTCCAAGGCACCAGGTGTGTGCTAGGAGCCGGGGATACACCTGACCTGGTCCTGCCTTGTTGAGAGACAGGCACTGATAAACAGCACAAATGTTGATGGACAACCGTGATCAGTGCCATGAGGATGAACAACTTGTGGCCACAGTAGGGGACCTGACCTAGCCCCAGAGGAATTAGGGAGGGTTCTCAGGGGAGGAAATGTTTGACCTGAGGTCTGAGAAGGGGAAGCAGTGAGGGTGGAACTGAGGGAGGCACAGGGAACTGCATGCCCGTTAAACACCTGACATGCTCCATTGATGGAGAGGCTCAGTTTGAATCTCGCGTCCCCCCCAGAGTTTTGGAGGGAGCTTTGGACTTAGCGGCAGGCTGATTTCTATGGCTCAGTGGTAGGAGGATCTCCAGAACTTTCTCTGCAAACACTAGGCCAGAAGGGTCTTCTGTGTGAAACCTACAGCATCTTTCTGGGTTGGTGCTGTTTACCGACCAGGAGGGCGGCAAGAGTCCCTTCTAACAAGTTGCCAGAGTGTGCGTCTAGAACGAGGCAGTGCTAGGGCTTTACTCTTAAATCTGTAAGGCTAAACGTTCAGTGACTTCCTGATTCCTATGAGACTGGGCTTAATTTCTGGGTGAAATCATGTTCACCCAGAATGAGGGTGGTGACCGAGTGGGGAGCCTGGTCTCGGTCACATCATATTAGTCAAGCCAAGACTTGGTGTTGACCTTTTATTTCTGCTTATCTTCACAGCCCAAGACAATGCAGGCCTATCTCAGTCTACTATACTTGGAGAGGGCATGCCTGGCGTTATTTTCTTGCATTCGTCCCCGCTGTAACGCTCAGGATGCAAAGAGCAGTCAGCCATTCAAGGGAATATTGCTTATTCAATTGTTTCAATTGTTAAAAACATCTATCTTCTCTTTAAATAAATGAATATATAATACACATGAAGCATTAACCGTGTCAGGCACTCTCTGTAAGCACTCTGCTAATTATTATTATTACTATGATCCACTAGGACTCTTATTTGTAGATTATCTTAATCATCCTTTTATAGTTCCAGTTATAGAAAAGTGCCAGGTACATGGCAGGCACTCAAAATTTCTTGATAAATGTCACAACTGAAATGTACTTAAAAATGTTTAATCCCTCAGGGCCCTGAATCAATTGTTGATATGGGACAGACCACAGAACCAAAGGGACCTAGGAGGGAGGCTGAGAACCCAGTTACGGTGAACCACAGACCAGGGGTTTAAATCAGTGCCTCCACCTATTAGCCATGGGACCTTGAACAAAGTACTCAACCTCTCCAAGCCCGAGTTTCCTCATCTGTAAAATGGGAGAATGGTGACGCCTAAGTCACACATGGCTATGAGGATGCATGGGACAGCGCATGTAAAATGCTAAGCATGGTGTCTAAATGTTCACTAAGTATTCCCTGTTATCACCACTGTCCACAGAACTCAAGACTAAGACGACATTCAACTGTCAACCCTCGCTGTTATTTTAAAAATCACATTAATATTTTAAACAGCTTTTGTGGAGACTGAAAAGAAAGTTCCTCTAGTGTTATTTCTATACATGCTTAATAGGCGACTGGTACAGATCTGGTAGGAAATCAGTTCCCAGCTACGGTCTGAATTTCATTGCAGCTGCTTCCCCTGAAAAGTGACATAATACAACTTGTGCCTCACTCTTGCCCCAACGAAGACAATCTTCCTAAAAGGCTCAAAGAGAAGCAGCCCAGGGGACCTCCACCGCTCCCCTCCAGCACCTGGAGGGGGAGGGGTCTCTGCTGGGCGATGAAGTACTCCACCTGATGCTCACAGCACTGCTAAGAGGCTGTATTTGCAGAAGAAACTTCAGTTTTCTCAGAGAGGTTAAGTAACCTGCCCAAGGCCACAGAGCTAAGAGGAAGCAGAAATGGATTATGAACCTAGGCGGTGACTGGCTACCTGGGATGAAGGTCAGGCCATAGACCCTAAAGGAGGAAATAGCCTGTAAGTAAACTAAGGTTAGGGCCAAGTCCTTGGCCAGCCCAGGAGTTCAAGGGAAAAGGCTGCGAATGACTCAGAATCACCCACATATAATTTTACTTCCCCCAAAAAAGCGAAGTTGAATACAACGGTGAAAGGCGGCAGCCTGAGTCCTGCCTTCTTCCGCTTCCTGAAGGAATCTTCAACAGCCGTGCACAAGGGTACCTGAACAAAGATGACAGCGGCTTACGGGTAGCCTGCTAAGCCCTGACAGATGCACTGCTATGCACCACAATCACCTCATTCCATCGTCGCGGCAACCGTCAGCCCGGGCCCACCACTATCCCCATTTCACAGACAAGCACAGAGAGGGCCAAGGCCCCACAGCTGACGGGCAAGGACGCTGGGACTGGAACCCTGGGCTGTCAACACGGGAGCCCCCGCAGTTAGCCAGGCGAGAGAACGAACCCCTCCCGCCCTCCTAAATCCACCCCTCCTTCTTTTCCAAATCCCGAATAGTACCGGGTGTCCCAAGCCCGGGGACCAGAAGGGAAGGGAGGACAAGCTGAACAAAGCAGGCGATGCTGGGGGTGGCGGAGAGCCTTCTTCCCCTAAGTTGAGCGCCGGCCGTCGGGGCAGCTTAGTCCGAAGGGACCGGGCCCCCACCGACCGTGCTCGGTGGGAAGGGAGGAAGGAGGCAGGGGAAGGCAGGGCAGGAGGGCGGCGGCGGGCGGAAGAGGCGCCGGCGGAGGCGGGGGCCAAAGTTACCGTTCCCCCGGCGATCGGGAGGCCAGAGCTGGCTGCCGTCTCCGTCCCTCCGCCGAGAGTCTGCGGCCGCTCGAACGAAAGCGAAAGTAAAAGCCCCTATGCGGCCAGGGGAGGAGTCGCCCGGGGCTGGAAACGGACCCGGCAGGCGGGGCGGCGGACACCGCCTCCGGCTCGGGACCCCGCGCTCCGTAAAGTTGGCCGCGCGCAGGACCACCAGGCCGCCGCGCGCCCCTTCGGGGAGAGCGCGCCCAGCCCAGCCGGCCAACTGTCGCGCGCGCCATCGCCGGAGGGCGCCCTCAGCAAAGCTGGCCGCGGGCACCGGAGACCGTGCTGGGCAAAGTTTGCAGAGGTCTAAGACCGCTCTCCGAGTGACCGGAAAGCGCGCTCCGCAAACCCGCCGCACGCGGCCTCCTCATCCAGGCGACCAGGCGAACTGAAGAGCGCGCCCAGCCGACTTCGCGGCTCTGGACGATGGGGCGCTCGTCGGAGCCCCCAGCTCCTGCCCTCCCGTTGCTGCCCGGGTCTACACCTGGGCTTCGGCCTCCACACCAGCTCCAGGACCCAGTTCCCAAGGCCCGAAGGCGCCTCCCCCGCCAGACCCTGACCCCAGTTTGCGCGGGTTGCGCCCCTCGGGGGACTGGGCGCCCACATCTGCAAGAGCTACCGTCGCCCAGGGGCCCGCGCTGGGAGCCGCCGTGGTCTCCCGCCTCCCAGAAGTTGCTTCGAGTCCCTGGCGTGCCTTTCTCAGCCTTGGGCAGCAGGACGCTAACTCCGTTTTCTGCAGAGCGCGTCCCCAGTGCCTAACACGGCCTGCTGGCCTGGATGTAGCGCCAGAATCATTCATGGACTATTTATTGAGTACCCCTATGTGTCAGCCGCTGGGTACGTGGCCGTGACTTGGTCTAATGTGGGAGAGCCAGTGTAGTCCCCCCAGCACCACTCCACCCCGGCGTCTCCCACATCTGCAACACCCACGCACCCTCCCACATTTGTCCTTTTTCAACCTTCGGCCTCCAACTGAGGCCTCCAAGGCCTTGCTCTGTGAGACTCCTCAGGGGACCAGCTAATGAACACAGTCGCACTGAGGTGTAAATAGCTGAGCAGAAATTACAGTTTTATTCACACCAGAGATGTTGGCTGTGAAACTGTCAACGCCTTGAGTGAAAGGAGTGAAACTTCGTGGTGTGACATCGGGCAAGAACCACATCTTGTCTTTTATTTGCTCTCCTCTGGGACTGAGACTTCAGTATTGTCCGTAAAATCTCACCAGGTAAGGACACTTTCTTGGTTTAAGAAAGACTGGTCCCAGGCAAGGGTAAGGGAGTAATTATAATTTATTAACTTCTGCCAGAATACTGAATTCCTGAATATTTTAAACAAGCAGTTACACAATTTCCACTATGGCTGCCCTATAGGCTGACCTTTTGTGCCACTCCCACCCCCCAGTTCCTATGTTGAAACTTAATCCCTAAAGTGATGGCATTAGGAGGTAAGGCCTTTGGGAGGTGCTTAAATCTTGAGGGTGGAGCCCTGGTGAATGGGATTAGTGCCTTTGTAAAGGAGGCCAGACAGAGCTCCCTGGCCTTTTCCACCGCAGAGAGAAATTGCAGTCTGCAACCCAAAGAGGGCTTTGACTAGAACCCAGGCATGCTGGCACCCTGATCTTGGCCTTCTAGCCTCCAGAACTGTGAAGAATAGATTTCTGTTGTTTATAAGCTACTCAGTCTGTGGTATTTTGTCACAGCAGCGAAAACAGACTAAGACCGGCTGCACTACTCTCTTTAATACCCATATTTGTGGGACTTCCCTGGTAGTGCAGTTGTTAAGAATCTGCCTGCCAATGCAGGGGACAGGGGTTCGAGCCCTGGCCCAGGAAGATCCCACATGCCACGGAGCAACTAAGCCCTACTGAAGCCTGTGCACCTAGAGCCCGTGCTCTGCAACAAGAGAAGCCACTGCAATGAGAAGCCGTGCACCGCAACAAAGACTCAATACAGCCGTAGATAAATTTTAAAAATAATAAACTTACGCTTAAAAAAATACCCATATTTGCAAAATATCAGGCAAACTAAATTATTTTAGACACAAAGATAATTTACTTTTTGAAGGAATTCAATTGTGAATCATGGGAGAAATGAAAAATCCTATTAGTAAGGCAAATAAATTACTCTTTAATTTATCTGATTTATAAAATTGTTTTTGCAAGTTATTCCTGAAATATGATGAAACGGTGTTAGATGTGGAGGAGCCTTAACAACTAATCCCTCTGCTCATATTATAGATAAAGAATCTGAGGCACAGAGAGGTTGCCAACATCACAAGCTTTCTAGTGGCAGAACCAGGATCAGGTTGCCTAGAAAAATAATGAATTTTTCATCCACAAGAAGTTTCTACCATAAATTATATCTCGCAATTGTTAAAATATGTTGCACACAGGATTTCATTGCTGGCTCAGGTAGAAAGACGGTTTGAAGGAAAACTTTCTTTTTTCAGTTCTGTAGTGTAGACTGGCATGGGAACTCCCAGTGTATTGCTCCGAGGCTGGATTATCACTGTACCAACAAATAAAATCACAGATATGTGAAAGGGAAGAAACAATTTTGAACTTTCCCTCTATAATAATTGGTACTGACCCTTTAGACCCAAATGATATTCTCTTCTAATTGTATTTCCTGTGTTTCTCCAGCCTTGGCCCATATCATTGTTTTCTGCTTCCTTTCCAAACTCACATGAGTAGAGCGTGAGTCTTCCTCTTCACCCTAGAAAAAGAGACCAAGAGATCCAGTGTCCAGTGGCTTCTTTAGGAAAGGACCCTCGTGTTGACTCTCCCCCCTCCGTTTCCTGCCTTCTTACTTCTCTCCCTGGGACCATCCTTCTGAATAAAGTCCTTGCACATAAGCCTTTGCCCCAGGTTCTGTTTTTTGGGTAACCCAGGCTAACACACATTGTCTGAACCGATGCCGGGGGGCAGAAGAGCATGTGTGCTCATTGGCTGAGGCTTGGAGGACCTCATGTAATCACTGTGACAAGGGGGAGGGGCTGTACTGGATGTGAGAGGGGTCAGCTGGGCACAGGGAAGACCATCCACAAGGTCTATCAAGCAGATGAGGGCTGTGTGTCTCTTGCCAGCAACAAGGGTTCATTTTAGGTCCTTAAACTGTCCCATTTCCAGTTCTACGGGGTTGTTTTTGCTCACTATTTCTGATACATAGTAAGTGCCTTTTAAAAGCAGAAGTGATGGTAGGAGTCAAATTTAACATCTTTCATTTGGGCCATCCTTATTTTCACAAGGGTGACTGAGAACTTGTGGCAGCGATGCAATCACAACCTTAGAGGAGTGTTAGGTAGTTTTTTTCTTTAAAGGAAATCTGGCTGCGATTCCTCATCCCTCTGGATGGGGGCAGAGTTCTTTCTCTGTGATTACTGGGGCTTCCAGCCCAGGTCCAGGTAAGGCTGGAGAAATCCCACACAGAGCAAAACGTGTGGGGAACCTATAGGTCTTAGTTCTTTGCCTTTGCTCTTCCCCTTTGTTCAGGCTGCCTTGTATCACATTTCAGCCTGGGAGTCTTCCTGGGTCTAGAGCCCCTACGTAGAGCCTCCTTCCCCTGCTGAGAAGGCAGCGCTATGCCCACTCTCCATCTGTGGGGGAATTCACACTGCACCCTCTCAGTGTCATGGCAACGCTGCTCTTCTTCACTCGCTCTGTGGCCTCCTCCCCCTGGTTCTCCCAACACAACACAAAAGCACCACCGATTTCTCTCTGCCCTACCTGGGGTCCCTCCAGCAGAGTTTCCTCAGAGCCTTTTCTTTAGGCCACAGATCACTAATTGGTAGCCTGCCGTCTCAGTACTGCCCATGTTTCTGTTTTATTGTTTTATTCCCGGTGTTTTACAAAAGAGAGAATTTCAGGTGCAGATGCAGATATCTGGCTTTTCTGGAAAAATCATAATATTAGGCGATGCCGGGTACTGATTGCCTCATGACAGATTGCTGGCGTGGAGTGGTTCAGATGGGACATGTGACCTATGGCTTCACCTCTGTCCCCTGTAGGTATTTTGGTGTGAGTATTAAGTTGATTTCTTTGATTTGATAAATACTTGTTGAGCCCCTTTTCCATATCAGACCTTGTTCTAGGCACTGGGGATACAGAAAGGACAATAAGGACCAAGGCTCCTATTTTGATGGAACTCATGTTTTGATGGAGGAGACGGATAATTTTTAAAAGTAGATATAGTGGGCTTCCCTGGTGGCGCAGTGGTTGAGAGTCCGCCTGCCGATGCAGGGGACACGGGTTCGTGCCCCGGTCCGGGAAGATCCCACATGCCGCGGAGCGGCTGTGCCCGTGAGCCATGGCTGCTGAGCCTGCGCGTCCGGAGCCTGTGCTCCACAACGGGAGAGGCCACAACAGTGAGAGGCCCGCGTACCGCAAAAAAAAAAAAAAAAAAAAAGTAGATATAGTAAGATTTAAGGGGTCAGGTGGTGGTAACCGCTGTGAAGAGCATAAAGCAGGGGGAGGGTCATAGAAGGCAGTGAGCTGAGGGGGGGGGACAGGTGTGATGCGGTCTTTTGTAAGCTGTTTCTGGAAGGCCTGTTTTAAGTGACATTTAGGTAGACCCCTGAAGGCAGTGAGGGGCTTCACAAAGCCAAGAAGAGAGCTTGTCTTCAAGCTGCTCCCTTTCAAGCCTGGGAGGCAAGGACTTCTTGGAACGGTCCAGGATAGC
Source organism: Aethalodelphis obliquidens (assembly GCF_003676395.1). NCBI lineage: Eukaryota > Metazoa > Chordata > Mammalia > Artiodactyla > Delphinidae > Aethalodelphis > Aethalodelphis obliquidens. The sequence goes on along the minus strand of NW_020837955.1, from coordinate 29,294,916 downwards.
ATACAGAAGCCGGCACTCAAAGAGTTCTCATCTGTTCTTAGTTTTGCATTCTTGCAGAAGCTACACACGAATTGATATCTTAACAAGTTTGCCGTCCTACTCTTATAAACATCTTTATTTATTTTTTTAAGTTTTATTGAATTATAGTTGATTTACAATGTTCTGTTAATTTCTGCTGTACAGCAAAGTGACTCAGTTACACATATATATACATATATATTTTTCATATTCTTTTCTTTTATGGTTTGTCCAGGATATTGAATATAGTTCCCTGTGCTATACAGTAGGACCTTGTTTATCCATCCTATATATAATAATTTGCCTCTGCTAATCCCCAACTTCCAGTCTTTCCACTCCTACCCCCCTTCCCTTGGCAACCACAAGTCTGTTCTCTATGTCTGAGTCTTTTTTTGTTTCATAGATATGTTCATTTGTGTTGTATTTTAGATTCCACATATAAGTGATATCATATGGTATTTATCTTTTTCTTTGTCTTATTTCACTTAGTATGATCATCTCTAGGTCCATCCATGTTGCTGCAAACGGCATTATTTCTTTTTTATGGCTGAGTAATATTAAACATTTTTAATAGACAAGGCTAAATTTCAGATATGGCATTTACCCTCCTGTGGAGTGAGTCAATCCTGTTTTATTTTCTTTTGCGGGGGGAGCTGGACTTTCTGCTTTACTCACCGGCCTCACAGAGCAAGCTTTCTCATCTGGTCGTTGGATGAGGGTGTGGTGTATGCCTTCGAGTTCTTTTCTTGGCTTATGATCACAGTTAGTGTTAAACTACTACATGCTGCCTGATCGTACACGAGGACTTGGTCATCCACTTAGACGTGATGCTGTTGTGAGTTCACTTTTCTATTTAGGGAAGCGTGTCAGCTGGGAATACCTCCACCTTATTTCCCAGACGCATGCGTGCTGAGCGAGTTGCCAAAATAGCCCTTTGAGTAAGTGGCAGCTTTAAAAACCGTCCAGCTGCTGACTTCAAACTAGAAGGTCAGCAGAGGAAAGTGGAAGTTGGATTCTGAACGGTCAGGGTGCCCACAGAAATTTACTAGGGGTCGGGATCTTGGAGACTTGAACAACTAGACTGGGGCTTCTCCTTGGATTTCTTACTTGTTACCTATCTTTGTCTTCTCTCTTCGGACTTCAAGATGAATGTGCAGGCTTGCTCCAGGTGTGGGTACGGAGTATACCCTGCTGAGAAGATCAGCTGTCTAGACCAGGTCAGTAGACTTTTCTTGGCCTTTGGGAATCATAACAAACATGAGAAATTTATCTTCTCACATATGGACATGTGGGCTTTTTTAAACCACCAAAATAAGATGCTTTCCCCACCTTTCTTCACTTCTACCCATTTCTAGCTACATCTCCTGTATTGCCTCAAATTTTTAAAATTCATTTATGTATCGTAGCCGTGTGTGTGTGTGTTTTATCACCATTTTATCACTAAAGCTCATTTTTTTTTACCCTGAAATATATTAAGAATCCTGAGTCTGAAAAAAAAAGGTAATTTTGCTAAATCTTTTCTGTTTGATTTCTAGATATGGCACAAAGCATGTTTTCACTGTGAAATTTGCAAGATGATGCTATCGGTTAATAACTTTGTGAGTCACCAGAAAAAGCCATACTGTCATGCGTAAGTGTTTGACGCCTCTTCCCACCACCTCTTGAGTTGTGTTTATCTTTTTTTTAACAAGCAGCCAACTGGAGGTTCAAATCACACACTCCAGGGTTAAATCCAAGAAATGCCTTCTCAAAAGTTTTTACTTCCATACAAACTTCCATACAATCATTACAGAGACTTAAGACGGGATTTTATGCAATGGACAGAAAGTTGAAAATTTCAGATTTCTTATAAGTAAAAGATCAAATCTATCCACTACAACCTCATGTCAAATTATTAAATATTGTGCAGAACAGTGTAATTTCCATGAATATGCATGAAGCTTTAAAACGTTTTCTTTTAAATAATTTCAGAATCCTTTTCTATTCCTTCAGAAAGTTTTTAAGTGATCATTTCCAGTTAAATTTGGTCTTTAAGTTAAATAGGTTGAATTTATTTGATTAGCCTTTGTTTTCTTTAAGACGCATTGCCTGGAAAATCTTGAATTTAATTATTAGGTTTTATATTTTTGATTTAAAAAATGACTCCGCCTTTAAGAATAGTCAGTCATCTTGGATAAAGCTCAGTTCTAATTTTGGCTTATATCTACTTTTTGTAGCCATAACCCCAAGAACAACACTTTTACAAGTGTCTGTCACACTCCATTAAATCTAAATGTGAGGAAATCTCCAGAGGCCATTTGTGGGGTAAGTTACTTAATTTTGAATTTCAAAATAGCCTTTAAAGAAGATTTCTTAGCTCAGGCACCTGTTAGGATTTTAAGTGTCTCTGCCTAGATGTGAACCTGCCCATTTTCTCCACATATACAAGCAAAGTATATTTAAGTAACAAATATTGCTATTTGCCCTACCACAACATAGAGGCCAGTACACAGGATAATCTAGCTTGAATATCTGAGATCCTTGAATCTATTTTAATCTCTCCGTGTCTGCCAGCTCTGGACACCTTGATGCAATAGGCTGTGCATACACTAGGTGCTTAATACATAAAACAAAGTTTATATAGTTGGAAAGTATTACAAAAGCCTTTCCTTTCTGTCCCCATGATATTTTGGTACAGACATTGAAACCTCTAGTTCCGTACTCTTAAATCTCTCCGAATTCAGTAGTGTTTCAGTTTCTTTGCAGTGTTTAAGATCTCTTTCCCTATGGGTAGTGGTAGGTCAAAGATATTTCTATTTGGAACTGATGTTTGGATAGACCAGGAGGCCATATTGATAAACCAACCCCTTTTGAAAAAACAACAGTAGAGTTTTGTCAAATAACTGTTGATTAAATGCTTGCATTTATTAAAATGATGAATCATTTCACTTCCCTCCCCCATGCTCCACAACAAGTTGTTTTTTGGGATGGACCTAGCAGCTTTCTAAAATTAGAAAGTGACACAGGAGGTGGAAGGCTCTCTAGTAATCTGCCTTCCTCATGTTACCTCACCTCATCCTGACTCTCCGGCCTGCCCAGGCCGTGTCCTCCTCAAGAAAATGGTTTAGATTGAGCTTATCATTACCATGTGGCTCTCTACACAGACTGCCAAGTAGCTTATTTCACGAAATGCTTTGCACCAACTGTGAGTTTATTATTTTTACAAGCTTATATAGTATTTACTGTACAGTCAGTTCATTTAATACATTACAATCCAATAAAGTAAATACTATTATTATCCCATTCTACTGGTGAGGAAACTGAGGCTCAGAGAGTTGTTCATATATCATTGATTTCTAAGGGTTAACAAGCCTTAAGAATTCACAAGCCTAGATTACTGAGAAGGCGAATTCTTTTAGGATTTTGCTTTCATCTCTGTTTGTTTGGTTTTTGTTGTTGTTTGTTTTCATCTCTTTTAGTCTAAGGGCAACTACACAAAATTACAATCAATACTGCATTTAGCTCTCAGTTCGATAGAGTGCCAGCACTCTTTGAGGCCCGTTATCTGTGTGATCTCACTTTTTCTTCACAAGAACCCTCTGTAATATTATCATATTACGGTTGGGGAGGCTGAGGCTCAGAGAGATTAAGTAACTTGCCCAGTTTTACCCGGCTAGTTCAATGGGCACAAATCCAGATCTTTCTCACTCTGGGACCTGTATCCTAAACTGCTCCATTGGTCTACTCCCATGTACCTAGAGGGTGGCAAACTCTCTAGGAGGAAAAAAAAAAGCACTTATTTATGTTTACAAACATCCAGATATTTCTGCAGTTCTGGGGCCAGAGTTTGACAGATTGAACGCAAGGAGACGTACTTATACATCAGAGTACTATTTGTATTTATTACAAAAAGATCCATAATATCTGTATCTTTCATCCTATGCGAGGTGTCAGCTGGCATGGCCCCCTTATGCTCTTACAACAGGTCACACAGTATTTACCTTTTTTTGAGGTGGTAGTGGATTCACTTTCTTTTTTTTTTTTTGTGGTACATGCGCCTCCCACCGTTGTGGCCTCTCCCGTCGTGGAGCAACAGGCTCCGGATGCGCAGGCCCAGCAGCCATGGCTCACGGGCCCAGCCGCTCCGCGGCACATGGGATTCTCCTGGACCGGGGCACGGACCCGTGTCCCCCGCATCGGCAGGCGGACCCTCAACCACTGCGCCACCAGGGAAGCCCAGTATTTACCTTTTTTTGAGGTGATAGCGGATTCACTTTCTTTTAACTTGTATGACAGGCCCAACCTGGAGCAAGATCATTGCTGGTTCTGTTTCCAGCCACAGACAGTGATGTGAGCTTCTCAGGAAGCCTGTGTGTGTGTATTTGTTCACATCTATGTAAACATATGTGTATGTGTATAAAAATGTATGTGTGCATGTGGGGAGTGTATGTATGTATGAATATGTGTACACTGTATACATATGTGTGTACATGGTGCATACGCATGTGTGTATGTGTGTGTACATGTGTATACATATCTGTGTGCACATCTGTGCAGGTGTGTGGTGTGTGTGTTATCTGTGTGTGGTGGATGTGTGTTTACATGCATGTGTGTACATGCGTATGTGTGCATGTGTGTACACGTATGTGTGTGGGTGTGTACATGCATATGGGTGTGTACATGCATATGTGTGTGTGTGTGTACTGAACAATTGACTTCTGAGACCCCTTTCTCCTCCTTTCCCACCAGGGAAAACATCTAATGGACAACAATGTCTGTTCTAGGCCCCAGATTTTTTTTTTTAATAAATTTATTTATTTGTTTATTTTTGGCCATGTCAGGTCTTGTTGCTACACACGGGTTTTCTCTAGTTGCAGCGAGCAGGGGCTACTCTTCATTGCAGTGCGAGGGCTTCTCATTGCGGTGGCCCCTCTTGTTGCGGAGCACGGGCTCTAGGCGCAAGGGCTTCAGTAGTTGTGGCACATGGGCTTAGTTGCTCCACGGCATGTGGGATCTTCCCAGACCAGGGCTCAAACCCACGTTGCCTGCATTGGCAGGCAGATTCTTAACCACTGCACCACCGGGGAAGTCCCCAAGGCCCCAGATCTTATAACCATTCTAGGGAGTGTGGTGGATTACTTTCTTACTCCCTTTTCTTCTCTGAGAGGCTTTGCCAATTGAATAAAAAACAGATTCATGGTGCACATGCTAAAATTAAAAAAAAGGAAAGAAAGGGATGCTTCAGTAATGGTGATGAAGGAGAAAAGTAAAGATTTTAAGTTGGCATTTGAAGCAGGTTGACATTTTTCTGTTTTTAAAATGTCATTCTTTAAAAAGTAAATGAATAAATAAATATTTACTAAGACAAAATTTCCTGTTTGGTAGGTGTGAATGGAACTTTTAGCAAAATAGAGCATCTGGGTTCCCTTCTATTTGGAGAATGCACTTCAGCCCTTAATGCTTCCTTACCCCACTATTAACATTTATGGCTTTTTCTCTCTTCCTGCTTCCTCTGAATAATCACGAGTCCTGTGAAAGGTCTCTGGGGAGGCAGGCACGGCCCCCACACCGCCACCCCCCGCCCCATGATGGATTTGTCCTGTGAGACGGGGCAGCAAATACGGCTTCCTGTTTATTTTGGTCATGTGATTCTGATTCCGTAAGTCAATGGCTCTCAAGGAGGGCAGTTTTGCCCCCCAGGTGATGTCTGGGGACTTTTTTGGGGGTCAGAACTGGGAAGTTAGGAATACTGTTGGCATCTGGTGGATAGAGACCACCTATCCTGCTCAGCATAGTGCCGTGCACTAGACAGTCCCCCCAACAAATAACGAAATGGCCCCAAATATCAGTGGAGCTGCCAACAAGAAACTTTGCCTTGAGTCTGTGTAATGTTTGTGGTAGTTTCTCAAAATCCAAGGGAAAAAACATGTTAAGATCTCTCAGTTTATCTATTTTAAAGTATACATATTAGTGCAGCATTAAGCAAGTCCAGACAAAGTGCCCTTGACAGGGAACTAGAATTCCTGGATTGTGAGCCTGGCTCTGCTAAATCATTGAATGTTTTCAATAAGTTCATTTCTCTTCTCTGAGCTTCTTTCCTCACCTGTAAAATTAATGACTTAAACTTCAACTTGTTAAAGTTGCAGGTTTCTGGGCCCCATCTTGGATCTCATACATTATAATATCTGGATTTGGACTTAAGACCTGATTTTTTTTCTTTTGTTGTTAGCTCCTTTTATGTTCTCCTCAAGAAATCTTTGCCTATTCCAAAGCCATGAAGATATTGTTAGATGTCAGTTCTCCTCAAATTGATCTACACATCCAATGCAATCCCAGCCAAAATCCTGGTGTTTTTCATAGAAATTGACAAACTGATTCTAAAATTGATATGTACATACCATGATTCTAGAATGGCCAAGAAGTCTTGAAGAACAAAATCAATGGACTTAGGTTACCAGATTTCTAGACTTACTGTAAAAGTAGTAGTAAGTAACTCAGCATAGTATTGGTGTAAGAATAGACAGACAGACCAGTAGAAAACAATACAACATCCAGAAATAGAGCTGCACATATGTGGTCACTTGAGTTACAACAAAGGCACCACTGCATTTCAATGTAGCAAGAATGATCTTTAAATAAATGGTACTGGAGTGATTGGACACTTGTGTCGAAAAAAATGAACCTTGATATCTACCTCATACATAAAAATCAACTCAAGGTGTGTTATAGATCAAGATGTGAAAGGTGAAATTATAAAGCAGAGGAGAACAGCTACATGAATTTGGGGAGCCAGTATTTAACAAGTTCCCTGGGTGTTGCACAGGCTAAAGTTAAGAACAACTGCTCGAATGTCTAGTGTTTTCTAAGCTGAACACTTGGTGTTGTGTGATTAGCTCATAGAGATGTTGCCTTTTTTAATTGCACTGCTAAATAGAGCTTTGCACACAGCAGGTGCTTTCTCTGTGCCCTTTGGCTGGTGGTACAGATGAAGCTGTGGTGACATTGACAGCTGTGGCTTGTAGTGCAGTTAAGATGCGTTGCAGTTGCGACTTAGGCTCCCCGCCCCAGTTTAGCTGTATATTATTTGTTTCCTTTCTCTTTTCTGATGGAAACATTACTGATAATATCTTCATTGTGCAGATCGATGACCAAGACGATGGCAAACGGTTTAAATCGTTTTTTCACTGGGACATGAAATCCAAGGATGGGGCGGCTGCACCTAACAGGCAACCATTGGTGGATGAGGTGAAGGAAGAGTTATAAATGGGTTTGGAAACAGAGAAAAGAATGACACACTATGCAAATGAAATGTATTATCGGTATTACTTCTAGAGGGCATTGGTTACACTTTCTTTTATCCAGTTTGTAATTCCAGCCGTCTGCAGAAGACCCAGCATCACCTCAGCCAGATCTGCTCCAGTCCAAGCTCACTGACTTCTCCCTTCCAACCACTGTGTTTCTGTCACTGGGATCAGCCACCAGGCTGGAAGCCAAGGCTGCCCTTTCTTCTTCTGACCCTTCACTCAGCTCCACCCCTTCCCTCCCTTTTCACTGTCCCAGCTCTGAGCCCCATCATCTCCTGCCTGGACCTTTGTGAGCACCTTCCCTCTCCTGGGTTTGCCCCTCTCCAGCCTGTCGTATGACATTGGTCACACACATCTTCCTGCTTGTCTCTGGTTTACTCTTCCCATCACCTGAGAATTTGTGGTCATTCTCTATTGACAGCCTCATCATTTCAAAATTCCCCAACCATTTGTTTTTAATGATCCACATAAAACAGTCCAGACAGTGCAAAGCTAACCCTTTGGCCACTATCTCCAATCCCAGTTCCTTCTGTAGAGGTACCCATTGTTGTCAGTCTTGTGGGTATCCTTCCAGACTCTCTCTCCTCATTTACAAATTAATATCTATATAATTTATTTTTTAGCTACTTACATTTATATATGACTACTGCCACTGATTGAAGGACCTTTAATGAGTTATTTAACCATTCTTTTCTTTGGCTTTCTTTAAGTTCAATTTTTAAGTGAATTTCAAAGAGTTCCTGATTCACAGGACTATTGTAAAAATTAAAAGAGTACATAAACATAAGGATCTTAGAACACTGGTTGGCACAACAAATGTCAGCTAGTATTTCTTATGGAAAATTATAGATGTATATTTCTATTGAAATGTATAATTTTGTTTTTCCATGAAACAATATGCATTGTTTTACAACTTGCATTTTTCGCTCAACAAATACGCTGGAGATGTTTGTATGTCAGCAACCTTTTAAGCTGTTGTAGGTGGGTAGATCATGGGTGCAATCATTAAGAGAGGATGTATCATGCTTTCTTATTGATGGGCAGGGTTATTCCCATTTTTTTTCTGTTATGAATTTGCAGTGAACACCTTTGTGCAAGGCCTCTTTTGGACACAGTGAGAGTTTCTCTAGAAGAGATAATGGAAAATGAGGTTGCTAGATCAAGGGTCTGTGCCTTTTTAATTTTAGTAGACAAACTGTCAAATTTCTGTCTGTACATTAAAATGGCTGTACAGGGCTTCCCTGGTGGCGCAGTGGTTGAGAGTTCGTCTGCCGATGCAGGGGACGCGGGTTCATGCCCCGGTCCGGGAGGATCCCACATGCCGCGGAGCAGCTGGGCGCATGAGTCATGGCCGCTGAGCCTGCGCGTCTGGAGCCTGTGCTCCGCAATGGGAGGGGCCACAACAGTGAGAGGCCCGCGTACAGAAAAAAAAAAAAAATGGCTGTACATTTTATATTCCCACAGGCAGAGTATGAGAATACCCGTTTCCCACAGACTCACCAACACTTGGTATTACCAGATAAAAGTTTTAACAACCTGTATTTGGTTGTTTGAATTTAAACTTCCCCGATTGGGAGTGTAGTTGAGCATATTTTCACATGTGAATTATCTGTCTTTCCAGATCGCCAAAAGATGGTCTGTGCAACTTGCCCCACCTCCAGCCCACTTGTTTCCTCATCCTGACTCCCAATTCCAATCAAACCCACCTCCTCATGGTCTTTCACATGAAGCCTATCACTGCCTTCATGCTTTTATTCATGGCAGTCCCCACTCCGAGAATTTATTCAACATATATGTACTGAGTATTATATGCCAGGCATAGTTCCAGGCTACTGGAATACATCAGTGCACAAAACAGATAAAAATCCCTGCCTTCATGGAACTGACCTCCTAGAGTAGATGTTTTTCTTTTTCCCTTTGCATCATCTGTTAACTGACCTTAGCCCTGGAGGACCAGCTCAAATTCCTGTCCAAAACAGGGGCCATCATATACAGATTGCTTTTTCAAAACTCTCACTATGTTTTATCTTCAATACAGTACGTTTAATCACAAAAATGTTCTCTAATAGCTCATTGTTTCATATGTTAGGTTTTTTTTTGGTTTTTTTTGTTTTATTTTGCGGTACGCGGGCCTCTCACTGTTGTGGCCTCTCCCGTTGCGGAGCACAGGCTCCGGACGCACAGGCTCAGCGGCCATGGCTCATGGGCCCAGCCGCTCCGCGGCATGTGGGATCTTCCCGGACCGGGGCACGAACCCGTGTCCCCTGCATCGGCAGGCGGACTCTCAACCACTGCGCCACCAGGGAAGCCCCCATGTGTTAGTTTTATCTCCATAGATAGGTCACAAGTATCTTAAAAGAGAAACTGTGATTTCTTCTTCTTCCTTTTTTGATTTTCTTTTCCCAGTGTTAACTGCCTAATCTAATGCTTGGCACGCAACAGGCAGCAGGTTTCTGAAGCTTGGCTGGATAGTGCTGATTAGTCTTAGGTGGCCTGTCCACAGCAGCTCCCCGCCGCCCATCTTGGTGCAATAATGAGCAAAGAAATGTTAAGTTACATTTGGACCTCTTCTATGATATAAGTGAATCTCAGAAAGCTTGGTTATTTAGGATATTAGGTTATTTTCTAGTTTGAAAAAAAATGAACATTCTGGTTAGGTGAGACCTACCATAACGCAAGAGGAGTTTATAGTTTTTAGAGAATGTCTACTTTTTCTATCTTATATTGACAATGCATGTCAATGTATGTATGTTGCCGGGAGGGTGGAGTAGGTAGGGGGATCTTACCAGGCAAATGTGTGGGGTGTGTGTTTGTATACATTTGTGTTTTTCCTCTATAGAGAGCCTATTGGACTGGATATGGGGAAGGGAATGCTTGGTGCGCAGGAGCTCTGCCAGACGCTGAAGTCGTAAGGATGGCTAAGGCTCAGAAGTCACTGGGTGAGGTAAGGGCCCTGGAAAGTTACTTTAGCAATTAGTTTGAATATTCCTTTATTTTAAGATTGTGGTAGACAGAATACTGGCCCTCCCCGAAAGATTCCCATGTCCTGATCCCTGGAACCTGCGTATATGCTACTTTGCGTGGCCAAAGGGATGTTACAGATATGATTATGGTAAGGATTTTTCTTGTTTATTGAAGGATAGTTGATTCACAATGTTGTGTTAGTTTCTGACGTACAGCAAAGTGATTCAGTTATACATATACATACGTTTCTATGTATATATATATATTTTTTTTCAGATTCTTTTCCATTATAATTTATTACAAGATACTGAATATAGTTCCCTGTGCTATACTGTAGGACCTTGTTGTTTATCTATTTTATATATTACTATATATATCTGCTAAACCCAAACTCCTAATTAAGGTAAGGATAGGAAGATTATCCTGGATTATTAGGGTGGACCAAATGTAACAAGAGTCCTTATAAGGAGGGAGGCAGGAGGGTCAGAGTCAGAGAAAAGATGATGTGACAACAGAAGCAGAGGTCAAAAGTGTTTGGGGCCATAAGCCAAGGAATGCGGGCAGCCTCCAGAAGCTGGAAAAGGCAAAGAAATGGATTCTCCACAAGAGCCTCCAAAAGGAATCAGCCCTGATGCCCTGTTTTAGGTTTCTGACCTGTAGCACCATAAGAGAGATCTTAGTAGGTTTGCATCGTAGAAAAGGCAATTTTAGCCCAGGTTATGGAAATCCTTAGTGATGTGCGCACAGTACCCTCTAGTCCTCTCCATACACCCAGGGCACCTGCCCTTTGAAGAAACCACTCTGGAAAATATTGCTAGTCTTTAGTAACTTTTCTTTAGCAAATGGAAAGAAGACAACAGAAACACAATTGCTAAGGTGGAAAACAGACCATCAGAGATACTCAAAAGTTAGGAGCAGAAAAGAGCAGACGTTTCACTCCCAGTGCTGTAGAACTGTCTCTAGTACCAGAAAGTCTTCTGCATAATAATTGCTGCATTATCATACAAGTCTTTGAGTTAAAGGGCATCCCTTGGGTTGTGCCAGGTTCCACATAGTTTAATATAAACATTGAAGGAGAAACCCTTTGACCTGGGAAATATGCTTTCTTCAGCCTTGAAGGTGTTATTGAAATCACCAAGTGAATAACATTTTCAAATTTATTCCAGGTGACTGAAATATTTTCCAAGTATCTTATACATCCAATTGCATTGGTTCTGATGATGCTTGCTATTGCAGTTTTATTCGTTCTCATTGGATTTCATATTGGTTCTCATGCTGACCTTGGTCTGACCAGCAGGAGTACACAGAAGACCATGAGGAACAGCGGGGCAAGGGCAGCTTTCCAGCCATGATCACACCTGCTCATCAAAGGGCCAAGATAGCCAACCAGCTGGCCAGCCAAGTGAGTGTCTTAGTGCTTATTCACCATTGATTACGCTAATGTTTGTCATTAGTGAACCCCTGGGATTGATTCAGATAAAATCCAAAAGGAGGGTGCTTTGGGGCAGTAGGTACCCTTAGTGTGATATTATGGAGACTATGTTCTTATCTTTTCCCTATCATTCACTCTCTGTGCCTTGTTTGGGCCACATCTATCACATGGAGAGAAGACCATGTAGCTCACCACAAGACTGGACCAAATAATTTCTTGTGGTGGCGTTAGCATTAAGGACATTGATTTTTATTAAGTGGATGGTGGAACCTCCTGAAGAGTAGCACAACTTGCTGGTTAAGAGCTCAGATTTTAGAGCTGGAATGTTGGGATTTGAACCCTGGCTTTCTCACTTAGTACCTGTGGGACCATGAGCCAATTACTTAACCTTTCTGTTCCTCAGCTGCTCTTTAGTAAAATGGGGAAAATCATAGTCTTGCCTTATGTGATTGTTATGGAGATGAATGAATATTTGTTAACGTTTAGAAGTTCCTGGCACTCTCTTGGACTTAACACATGAGCATTGATGCTTTTTGGAGAGGAGCTCGTAGAACAAACGAGAAAGACTTGCCATGTGTTTGCGTTGAGTGTGGCCTGATGGTGTAGCTTCAGGACAGCCGCAAGGAGAGGTCCTACAAAGGCTGTTGGGTGTGACCTTGACTCTATGCTGTCCCCTCACCAGGTGGAGTACAAGAGAGGGCATGACGAACACATCTCCAGGTTCAGCACAGTGGTGGATACCCCTGAGCTTCTCCGGGCCAAGGCGGCGGGACAGCTTCAAAGTGATGTAAGAAATGATGGAGACCAGATGCAGTGATTCTCGTTTAAGGTTCCCCATTCTTTCCTTACGTGGAGGAAGAGGCAGGGAGAATGCAGGCGGCATCTCAATCCTGTGCGGGGGCCAGGAAGAACTTTCTAAGGTCAAGGATGGTCGGGTCAGATTTGGCAGCCAGCACAGACCTTGCAAAAACTTTTCCTTAGAGAGAAAAGTTTACACGGTATTAGTAACAAACCAGGTATATCTGATTAATCTTAAAGAAGTCTCTCCTTGTCACTGCAAATTGTAGAAGATCACTTCCGAAGAATTTCTTCCCTTTGCCTTTTCATAGCCCAGTTGCTCCACGGCATACTAATACTGGAAACTTAGTATTGCTCTGAGTGGGAAGTTTAAGCACTTCCCACTTGAATCCAGGTTCAGCTTAACAAGTGGCTTCCACTTGACTTGGGTTGAGAAGCCTTTCATCTCCTAGACTTGACTGGCGGCTCCTTGAGGGCAGAAGCCTTCTTGCGCTGCCTGGCTTCACCCCCTGGTACACAGCAGGTGCTCACAAGTATGTGTCGAATTCTACATTGAGCATCTCCATGTATCAGGCAGCGAGCTGGGTATTGGGAATAAAATGGTAAATGAGATACACAGGGTCCATCAAGCTCTAAGCCAACTACATTGCGTAAGAGCTGGGACGGGAGATGTGCAGGGCACTATGGGAGCCCTGAGCAGGGCTTCTCAGTCAGATTGCCTGGGAGATGGTGGGATGGTGGCACGTGATTCAAAATTTGTTTTCCTTTTCCAGGTGAGATACACAGAGGACTATAAACAACAGATAGGGAAAGGCAGTTTTCCTGCTATGACCACGCCTGCTTATCAGATAGCCAGAAGAGCCAATGAGCTTGCAAGTGATGTAAGTGTCCAGAGCAATGTTTGCATGGGAGGGAAGGAAGCAGAAATTTACCTGGGTCTGGTGAGTCCAACTTCCTGTCTCCTTGTCTCCGTTTTTTTTTGCACCGTGGATACAGGAAGTCGCTTTCCTACATAGTTTTCAGTCAGTTTTACCAAGACAATGACCAGGCACTTTTATGTCTAAGACACATTCCCTAGATCCAAGCAGAAAAAGAACATTCCACAAGACATTCATTTTTACTGTTCTGACCCCTGTGCGTAAGAGGCTAAATTTATCCTTCCCCTTCAAATAGGTGAGGTACCATCAACAATATCAAGGAGAAACGAAGGGAATGGCTGGTCCAGTGGCTGGAGCTGAGGGCACATTGACAAAGGAATATGTGGACCAGTATGGCCAGGTATGTGATAAAATGACATCCTGCGAGACCCTTTTCGATGGTCATTTCTCAGTTTGGCAGCCCTCTAGCCTGTGACACAACCTATGACCATTTAATCAGGGGCTGGGCTGTGATTTTTCTTTGCCCTATTTATGGAAGGTGGAATTTCCAAGCCTGAAAGTAGCAAACAAACAATTACACAGGGCTCAACTTGACTCGCTTAGGAAAACAGATTCTAAGCACTTTTTCTTTCCTTTTTTAAAAATAAAGGACCTATATCAAAATGGTGGGCTTGCCAGGAATAAAGCATCCTCACCTATTCATTGAAGAAAAGTCCCAAGGACTACGACTGGGTGTGTTTAGCCTGTCACTGCATAGGCACAAAAGAGATCAAAATGCATGTCTTGAAAAATATTGAGCACTTCACTGAGTAGCAGCATTCATTTTCTTAGAAAATGAATTTCTTGTCTAGGTTGCTAAATAAAGCAATATGCCAGAGAAAGTAACCCTTTTTCTCAATTTCACTTCTTCTTTTTTTTTTTTTTTTTGCGGTACGCGGGCCTCTCACTGCTGTAGCCTCTCCCGTTACGGAGCACAGGCTCAGCGGCCATGGCCCACGGGCCCAGCCGCTCCACGACATAGGGGTTCTTCCCGGACTGGGGAATGAACCCGTGTCCCCTGCATCGGCAGGCGGACTCTCAACCACCGCGCCACCAGGGAAGCCCTCAATTTCACTTCTTAAATGAGCTACATCTTGGCAGGATGTAAAAAGGTTGAGTGACAATTGCAGCTAATTTTATTTGCATGTCCCTCTGATTTTCTGGTACTAGACAGGTGTTGTAAGGGAAAAAGGGAACATTATTTTTTCATGGTTGTAAGCAAACAATGTTGGAAGACCAAGCATGTGACCGGAAGGGTGCATTCAGTGGGCTTGGGTGATATTTCTTTCTTAATTTGACAGTTGTTTAAATTTTTTGGCACTGGGTAGACTTTACAACCTATGTGACATTCAATATACATAATTTATAAAAGGAAACAAATAACTTATTTCTCTTCTTCAGAAAACCAAGTTGCTTATATTGGGGATATATACATGTGAAACTTAAAACGCATGTGAAGATAGGTTTTGACCCTTTTGCAAATGTCTATCTGAGCAAAAATGTTTGGTTTGGAATTTAAAAGGCCATTTTATTAAATTTCATGATACGTCAGTTAAATGGTCTCTCAGTGCTTAAAACTCAATGAAAATACGTTTTTATTCATTTCATGTTGTAAATATGTTGTTTAGAATGCTCAGGACAACTTTTAAAAGTCAGTTTAAAAAATATTTGGCTTCCATATTTAGCAAAAAGTATTTTGTTCTAAATTTGGACTATCCTATCTGCCACTAGTTGTAACACACGCATATAATTTCATGTGTGTATCTAGACCTGTGTATACACAGTGATGAAATGTAACTTCATAGTATCATAGTGGAACCTTGATTATTAGGACATTTTGATTGAAGTTTCCAATCATGATAATAACAAATACAAGGATCAAAGTGGGTGTCATTCGATAGCACCGCCAGCAGCTGTCAGGCGAGAGGACTCCACATCCTGTGGCATTTCACTGTGATTTACTGTGACTCACCAGGGAGCGAGTAGGAGGGAGTGATAGAGAAGCAGGCGGACACTCAGATACACTATAAATATCTGTAGTGCCTAAAAGACCAACAATTCATTCTTCTTTTTTTTTTTAATAAATTTATTTTATTTATTTATTTTTGGCTGCGTTGGGTCTTTGCTGCTGCGCGCGGGCTTTCTCTAGTTGCGGGGAGCGGGGGCTACCCTTCGTTGCGGTGCGCGGGCTTCTCGTTGTGGTGGCTTCTCTTGTTGCGGAGCATGGGCTGTACGCGCGCAGGCGTCAGTAGTTGTGGCGCACGGGCTTAGTTGATGCACGGCATGTGGGATCCTCCCAGTCCAGGGCTCGAACCCATGTCCCCTGCATTGACAGGCGGATTCTTAACCACTGTGCCACCAGGGAAGTCCCCATTTTTCTTTTTAATGAGTAGTTTTTTACGTTAATGGACTATACCATGTAATCTATTATTTATAACCTGTCAACTCCCCAATAGGATTAAGGGTCTCAAAAAGATTTACATACACAATATATATTCATATAAGCACAGAAGTTAAAATGAAGCTACAAGCCAACTCCAAACCGTAAATCAGAATGGGCAAAAGGAGGTTACCAAAGAATTTGAGGGTCTTTGTTGTTATTATTTTTTTCACTTACTACGTTTGGCCCAGAACATTCTGGCAGCCAAGCATAAAGGAGCACCCAGGCTAAACAGTTGTCATTATTGGATGAAAAGGAAGCCTGGACATTCTAATTTGACCCAACTATTTCATTTAAGAGAGTATGTGTGCTGGACTCTGAACCGTGATGCTGGAGCAGGGAAGGCCCCTGCTTTGGAGGAGGCCAGAGAGAGATGCAGTCATGAGCCCAAGGGGGCACACTAAGGGCTGTTCCAGATTTGTGGGAACACAGATGAGGAAGCAGCTGATTCTGCCTGGGGTGGGGCTGGGAGTGAGGGAGGAGTTCCCTGGACAGAAGGTAGCATCTGACGGAGTCTTGAAGTACCTCTGGTTGCTGGGGAAGTTTTACACTAGTAACGTGATGACAGTCCCGTGAGAGAGAAGGTTCTCCTTTGTGGGAGAGCCTGGGTGATGGGAGGAGGAGGAAGGAAGAAATTAAGACTCAGATTGTTAATACTTAGTCTGAAATATACATTTGGTCCCAGCTGAGATCATCTTATTGCAGTGTGAAGTCTTTTCAGCCAAATTACAAAAATTCAAATAGTTACATAATATATCTTTCTTGGTAAATGAAATGAATCCATCACTGCGGGAGACAGTATGTGGAATATCAAGGTGTCTTTGCATAGATCTGCTAAGGGGCCTGAGAACGGTGGCATTCGAGACTACTGGAAGACAGAAGGACTTTCCGGGTGTCATTTAAGAAATGAATACTCCAAAATACATGAGCCTAGGAGACTCACAGAGTATCTTGATTTGTCTGATGGAAATGATGATGCTAATGATAACAGTTACCATTTATTTAGTGCTGACTGTGTGCTGGGTCTACCTCTAGTGTCTACCACCTTAACGACCACGTGCTACTGCTCTTAGGGGTGATCACAGGAATTTCCAAGGTGGACGGGCCTCCATGGGAACAGGCTGTAGGAGAGATCATTGCTAATCCCCCACCCATTCCAGGAGGGGAGCATTACTGATTAAACTCTTTGATTGACCCAGCAGGATTACTCAGAAGAGTATGGCGAGCGCAGAGGAAAGGGCAGCTTCCCGGCCATGATCACCCCGGCTTATCAGAATGCCAAGAAAGCCAACGAACTCGCTAGTGATGTAAGTGCCACATTGGGGTGACCCACAGAGCCACAGAAGAAGGAGAAATGAGACTTTGAAGGCTGTGCTTACTGAAACCTATGTACAGTTAAATTTATCAAGGCTGAGTCAAAGCAGAATGTTAGCCCTCAATTCCTATCCAAATTCCTGACATCTGCATTTTTAGCTCATGCTGTTAGGTCACATTTATCTGCTTCAAAGGAGATTGACATGGACAAGCCACACAACTTACTTGAAGTCAGCTGAAGCAAGTGCACATACCGGTCCAGCTAGATAAGCTGGGGTTAGGAGAGTCTTTGCAAAATAACCCATCTTAGAAATTGAGCACTTCAGAGGAATAGCTGATTAAAATAAATCGTATGATTATCAAACTCGGTGTAACCCAGTTGATAAAATGATTTTTATTTGCAGAATGTTAGCCAGTTGGCAGTCCTTGAAAGAGAAGCTATAATTAAACTTGGTAAAGTGACAAGCACACTGCAGATCTTACACCAACTTGAACTTGGTCTATAATCAGAAGCCCAGCATTCATTTCATACCCCCTTTGCCCTTCTCCTTTACTTTGTTACTATTCAGTTATTACCAATTTCCTTAGAAGAGTGCACTTTGCCCTGAGAGGGGAAGTAAAGGACACATTCATCACTGGAGGCTGGATGAGAAATGATTGTTAAAACCAAGGGCAGAATGGGTTTTGGATTATACCTTTAGGTATGATCATTTTGAGACCTTTCTCCATGCAGAATTAGAATGTAAAGTGTAAAAAATGTGAAAGGGGGCAGTAAAATGTTAATATAAAAGGGGCTAAGTGGTTTATGGACTTCAGTGGAGGAAAAACCCATGTGATTATTTTTTCCTCCAGAAAATTCTATTAAATAAATGTTGACATTAAATGTGAAGTAAGCGTAGAGTAACTTCTCTCACGGAGCATGAAAACCACAACTCCAGATGCTCTGTGTGCTTCTTTCAGATAAAATACAGGCAGGACTTCAATAAGATGAAGGGCGCTGCACACTATCATTCCCTCCCAGCCCAAGACAACCTGGTTCTTAAGCGAGCTCAGAGCGTGAACAAGCTTGTGAGTGAGGTACGTACGGGGACATTTTCACCTGTGTGCTGTCACCTCCTTTATCTCCGACAGACAGTGAAGGGGCGACCCCAGAATGAAAAGTTCCGTGTAACACCACATAAACTACACATGAGTTACCAGTTCCCAAAGAACGAATAGTCCGTAAAAAGCAATTCACAAGAGAGCCTAGGATCAAACTAATTAAATCCTTCTCTGATGATTCAAAAGTTTCTTCCCAGAATTCTCACAGGGCTATAAATATTCCCAAGTTCCCAGCAATACATTTCTAGTTGCCAGAATACTGGAGGAGACAAGCTTTATAACAATATGTCATTCTTATAGAGCGGAAATCAAAGATGGGAGCGTTTTGAACGTGGAACCTCCTTCATTCTCTCATTATTGTAGTCAGGTTTCTGAGAAGTTGTGTGTACCATGTGAATTCCCCTCGCCTTAGAGGCTGACCTGGCTGCCAGAGACTGTGTTTTGTTTGGCCTACCCAGTGGTTACGATTTTTATAATTGCTAAGACTGTTTGGCAAGGAAATCTCCCCTCTAGCTCCCCACATCCTTTTTAAGTCCTGGAGTTTCTTCATAGCAGCTTCTCTGTTTGCATTGCCTGTCGGGACCCTGCAGGCATTTGAGTTGTCAGCCTCTTGGCAGGCTATTCATAGGACTCACCTAGCAAGTTATCTGAAACTCAGAAAAGGATATGCAAATTTCCTAAAACATTTTTCTTCTCTAACCCCTAAGAGTCAGTCTTTTACCCCAAAGTGTTCCTTAACCTGTGGTGCTCTAATTGCTCAGAATCACAAGGGTGACATTTCCTGGGCCTCGTCAGCAACCTCAGATACTTTGAAGTAGTAGATGGGTGCCGAGCCCTTGGAACCTGCATTTTAAACAAATATTCCACATGATTCTGATGCTGTAGGCCAGAGGTCAGCAAACTATGGCCTGAGTGCCAAATCCAGCCCACAGCCTGTTTTTATAAATAAAGTTTTATTGAAACACATCATATTATCTATGGCTGCTTTCAAGCTACAAGAGTTGATATAAAGATGGGATGTTCCGCGAAGGGGCAAATATTTTCTGTCTGGTCATTTACAGAAAAAGTTTGCTGAACCTTGCTTTTGACTCAGAGACCATTAGATCTAGATGGGATCTTTGCAATCTCTAGGCCCTCGCTTTGTCATAGGCTTGGAAAAGTAAAGTGTCTTGTTCTGGTTCAGATAGACTTTTAGGGACAGAACTAGAACCAGACCGCTGATAATGTAGTTCTACCCAGGAATAACATTGTTACCATTTTGACCTCTTTCTATGTGAATATATCATAAACTAATATATGAATATAAAAACATACATTTGTAGAATTAGAATTCAACGTATATACAGTTTTGTGTACTTTTTAAATTTTACATCATATTGTAAGCATTACAATGCATCTTGCATACTTAATTTATTTATTTATTTTTTTGTGTGGTACGCGGGCCTCTCACTGTTGTGGCCTCTCCCGTTGTGGAGCACAGGCTCCGGATGCGCAGGCTCAGCGGCCATGGCTCACGGGCCCAGCCGCTCCGCGGCACGTGGGATCTTCCCGGACCGGGGCACGAACCTGTGTCCCCTGCATTGGCAGTCGGACTCTCAACCACCGCGCCACCAGGGAAGCCCGCATCTTGCATACTTTAAAAGTCATATTCCCACCAAATGTTTTATAAGATATGATAACAAGTTGCATTTCCTTTGGTAAGTGGTCACAAGGGAACCTTCCATTTCCTTTTGCTCTTATGTTTATCTAGTAAGACAAACCAGCCAGGCCTCTATTAATGGGAACCACCCTTCAGCTGCCTTCTCCAGCTACCTGGGATGACTTGGAGTCTATTTAGTAACTGTGGCCTCACATCTTATATCTAGCTACCCAGGGAGCTCAACTAGCCATTTAAAATTAGAAGACACTTTGCATCTATGAGTGGTCTCATTTATTACACTCTTTTGTAAAGTAACTTTTTTGGTTAAATTCTACTTAAGTATACATACAGAGACGTGCATATATCATAAGTGTACAACAGGAAGAATTTCCACATGTGGACACGTCTGTGTAATTAGCACCCAGATCAAGAAACAGGACATGACCAGAAGTCCAGATACCTGTCCGCAAGAGTATCCACTGTCTGGATATCTAAAACCATTTTGCCATTTTTTTTGAGCTATATGAAATCTTAAAGTATTTACTCTTGAAAGGGGCTGTATATTTTTAATATTCAGAACCAAACTGATTATTTACTTATCACTATTTGAAAGGAAAACACATATTGTTAACCTACAGTATCCTATGCCTGGTATTTGAAAATCTTGGGTTGAAAGTTTTCTAAAAATATCCCAAGTCGAGTCCTGGTGACATTTTCAAGAGTGACTTCGGGTTTGGTTCTCTTGTGCATCTGGTGTTTTGGTTTCCAAGGTGGAGTATAAGAAGGATCTGGAAAGTAGTAAAGGTCGTAGTATCAACTACTGTGAAACACCTCAATTCAGGAATGTGAGCAAGATCTCAAAATTCACCAGTGATTTGAGGTTTTAATGCCTACACGTCTGTTTGGGCTTTTTTTTTAACGACCTTAATTTCTAGGTCTCCTAAGAGACAGTCTACGTGAATGTATCTGGGTGTCTTGGAGAAGCATGGCGTCTTAGGCACAAATACTATGAGTTTTGATAGAGATTGCCTGCTGGGGCTGGTCCATGGAGTGTTAAATCCCCTGGCATGCACTTGACCTTGAGCCCTCAGGGCTGTACTTGTCCTCTTGCATCCTTCGTGTATAGTAGTATCTGGCTCCTACTGGTGAATGCTGGTGAGGGAGCCTGGCTGAGCATGCAACGTCCCCTCTCAACTTGACTTTGTGCTTCTTAAATTAGTACAAGATCTCAGTTAACCTGCACAGTCACCTAGGGAGCCAGGTGTTATTTCCCCATCTTACAGGTGAGCAGATATATGCTGGAGTGGCATTTGCAGATTTGGAAATTCTCAAAGTCTGGGGATGTATCCTTGAGAACATCAAGGACTAGTTTATATGATTTTACTTCTTTTTTGTTGTTGTTGTTGCCCTCATTTTTACTAATTCCAATTTTTTTTCACAACTCACACACACACATTGTATTTTATTTTTACAAGAGATAAATAAACTGATACCAAGCATTGTAAATGGATGACCACAACAAAAGCAACAATGATCGCAATTACCAAACACGAAACACGCTCATACTATGTCATGATATTGACGTTCAGTCCAGGGATCCTCCACTGCAACAGCTCCTTTACTTTGCAGTGGAAATTGATTTGTATATTTTTTCCTCTGAGTCCTTGTGAGATTTTTTTTTTAATTCAAACAGAAAGTCACAAAAATTATAATCATCCTCATTAGTTCACTCAGTCCCATGTAATTAATTTTTTTTCATCTTGATCTTTTGTTAGCACTTTTATGAATTCATCAGTTTTCCATTAGAGTTCTGAAAATGCTTACTCATTCAGTTCAGCAGTATAGTCAGTTACCAGAAACCTGTACTTGTCAGAGTCTTTTCCATGAATTCCTTGAAGATGAAACCCTTTTATAGGAACATTTTTGTGAAAACATCAGAGTACACCCAGAACTGTCTGTAAATGGCAAAAGACTTAAAAATGACCACGGTTAAAGATTTGATGAAAGTTCGTAATAATGCAATTGACAAGGGAATTTAGTTATTTCTGAGATATACATTTTAAAGTAATAACTAGAATTATGACTTATAACATTATACCAGAACATATAAGTTTTTTAGAAATTTCATGTAATGTCTGAAACATTTATATTAACATATTTCCATACAAATAACCCAAAGAAAGTTTAGTATTAGTTGGTTTTTTTGTTTGTTTTTTTATACTGCAGGTTCTTATTAGATTTTACTTCTGCTTAGCTGCATATAACAGTAGAATTTAAAATCACTTGGGACTTCGTGAGGCTCAGTAAGGAATGTCTTCTGCATAAATGTCATGGTTAAGAGCACCAGCTTTGGAGCTGACGGACCTGGCTCCACAATTAGCCAAGTGACCGGCTTCGGGCACGTTAAGTTCTTGGAGCCATTTTGCCCTCTGTAAAATGGGAATGATAATAATTCCTTCCTCCTCATAGAGCGCCAGAGATGAGTAGAACTGTGTCTGATGCAGAGTAATAGTATTCTGTTGGACTACTCTCAGTGCCTGGAAACTCCATGGCCTCCCAGGGGAGGTGATTTTAATGTAGCTTCATTAGAAGCTACCCACCTTTTCTTATTTATGACTTCTTGTCCTCCTGTTTTGTTCTTTGTTTGGTAAGCTGCACTTGGGACATAACATCGTTATGTCACATGGTTGCGGTAGTGACCAATGTGTCATGTATACGTCACAGATTTTGGCAAAGCTGGGGTTTTATTCCTCATATACTTAGAACTGGAGGTAATAGCATGCAGTGATGTGTACTAGCCCCCAGCATGGGGCTTGCATGCAGCCCCTGTACGATCAGTGCTTGTCCTTGGAAAGCTCCACACCTGTGCAATGGGTTTTCACATTGGAAAAATCTGGTATATTTACAACTGAAAATGTTAAAAAAAAAAAAAAAAAAATCAGGTCCGTTTTGTGCCGTCTGGGTGCATCAGATCTTATGTTTTCTTGTGTGCTTGTCTCACCCCAACTTCTTGAATTTTAAGTTATTTTTTTTTAAGTTTGTCTTATTTTTAATTCAGAGACACACTGAATACTTAAATAGGTTCTATTTAATCATTTATGTTTTGGATTAGTGCATTCAGATGAGTAGTTTATCTTCAACGAGTTGGGGAGAGAATGCTTTTGTTGAAGGTTCTGTGTTCCCATGTAGAATAAATATAAAGAAAACTACCAGAACCACATGAGAGGCCACTATGAAGGAGTTGGGATGGACAGACGGATGCTCCATGCTCTGAAAGTTGGAAGCCTGGCAAGCAACGTGAGTCCTGTTGTGAAGGGCCTGCAGGTCCTGGGGATCTGTTGGTGTGGAGAGTGGTGGGGGCACAAGGAATTCAGCCAATTCTTTTTCAACCTCTTTTTAAAAAAATCAGTGTTTTGTTGTGTAAAGATTGACCCAAAAGAGTTTGTAAATGTTAATCAGTGCAACCAAGGCGAGGTAAAAAAATCTTTGAAAAATTTTAAAAGCTTCAATTTATTAAACGCAACTTTCTCTGCTTTGAAGAGTACTTAGATCTATCGTGATTGATCCAGTGTGAGAAAAACTTTCAGTTTCTGAGAGATAAAGAGAAATGGATGAGCATAATTCTCATGTGAAGTGCTTCAGATTTCCAAAGCATTGCGATTTATTTAGAATTGGTTGGTTGGTTGGTTGGTTGGTTCATTCATTCATTCAATCTTAGTGTTCATTGAAAACTTCCTGTATCCAGGCACTGCTTAAGATACTGGCATAACAAAATAGATCAGGACCCTCTTTTCCCAATAGCATGTGATCTATTAATCTCTCTTTGGCTTTGTCAATTCAGTTTACAGGTTTGCAAATGCCAAATTGTAAATCTTGGAGGTAAAGGACACTGAGAAGGAACTGATTTCGTTATTAAAACATACAGACGTCAAATTTCCTCTACTTGAGAATGTCAAATTTGACCTTTAAAATTTTTTTTAAATACTCTGAAGACTCTTGACTTTTCATTGATTTTCTGGGGGTTAGCCAAGAAGCTCTTTTGTTACATACTTGTCTGCAAATGCTTCTTTTTAACAAAAAACTACAAGGGGTTCCATGATTAATAAGAAAGATAAAATAAATGTACTACAGATGACATTAACTAATTTTAGATTAATTAAGAAGAAGAATTCAAATTAATTAAAAACAAAAGTGTGAACATAATTTAATTTTCCTTGGAGGTGATGAAACTGAATTAATTTTGTTTCTGGTTATTTTTAAAAGATGCTTTTATGACATTCAAACAAGGTCAAAAGAGAGAGGGGACTAATTTCTCTTTTCTTGTTTTTTTCTTTGTGTTTCAGATTGCCTACAAGGCCAATTACAAACATAATGCTGTCGACTACAACTACCCAGCCACCCTTACTCCTTCCTATCAGACAACAATGAAACTGCTTCCCTTGAAAGATGTATGTCCTTTTCCAATAGTCCTTTCTGCTTTATTCCTGTCACTTCCCTCCAGTAGAGTGATTCTTTTTTTTGGCTGCTTTGGGTCTTCGTTGCTGTGCACGGGCTTTCTCTAGTTGCAGTGAGCGGGATCTACTCTTCGTTGTGGTGAGCAGGCTTCTCATTGCTGTGGCTTCTCTTGTTGCGGAGCACGGGCTCTAGGCGTTCGGGCTTCAGAAGTTGTGGCTCGCGGGCTCTAGAGCACAGGCTCAGTAGTTGTGGCGCACAGGCTTAGTTGCTCCGCGGCCTGTGGGATCTTCCAGGACCAGGGATCGAATCTGTGTCGCCTTCATTGGCAGGCGGATTCCTAGGGAATCCGAGCCACCAGGGAAGTCCCAGTGGAGTGATTCTTAGGCAGCAAGATGGAAAGAAACAAGATACAACAGTTCAGAGGAGATGGAAGGGACTGAGAAAGGGGAACTCTTTTCTGATAGGAAGTCCATATATACACGTTTGGAAACTCTTAGATTTCCAACATAAGGCGGGGACAACTCTGGTTTCATCTTGAAAATCCTAAGGTTCCATTTCACCTCTTAGAGTCTGGGGACTGTGTGTGCTGCTGGACACATGAAAGTAATTATTCCCTAACAATGATGATTTTTTTTTTAACGTTTTGGAGTGTGGTATGTTTAAGGACCAAAGGGAGTAAACTGAAATAGCTATAAGTTGAGAGGAAATGGTAACATTGACTGAAGTTTTTTCCCCAGGAGTGCTCGGGAAGTATGGGTGGAATAATATGTACCACTAATTTATTACAGCAGTGATTTTATTTATTTATAGTTTGGCTTGTCTCCAATGAAATATGTATAATTAATTACATTTGTTGTTTTCTAATTATAAGAATTTTACTACATGTTTATTACAGAAAATTTAGATAATACAGAAATGTACAAAGAAAAAGGTAAATGTTATCTACTATTTTAAAAGTACATAAGGTGGTTTAGAACTGAGTTGGTATCATGGTTGTCAGTGAAAGTTATCTCCCATCAATCAATAATTTAATGTATCGTTCGACATGTTAATTGGATGCTCAGGGCTACTTTCCTTGACATTCCTTTGGGATCAGCACAGCTTCAGCAGTTGACTTGGGCTTTGCCATTGGTAGATCAGTCTCTGCATCTTTCCCTTTTGCTCAGAGTAGGAGCAGTGTCAGGTTCAGCTGGGCATCTCCAGCGTCTAACAGTTTACAGGACAAAGAAGGCCAGTCATTGGCAAATGATAATTTGATGGATGAAAGGGGCTTATCAAACGTGTGATAAAGCAGGGGATGGGAAGTAGAAGAATATAAAAGGCCTACATTTTGCTTTTCCTTTTCCCAGAAAGTTTGCTCGAGTTGACTTATTCATTTCACCTTAATGAAATTCAAGGTTAAACTCGGCTACCAAAGCCAAGTTTCTCTTCTGGCTGCGTACATTACCTGGGAAACTGGAGGGATCAAGTGCATCTTGTAAAATTTGAATGCCAATTTTCACAGTAGAATTCTAGAAAAAATGCTTCATAGCGCAAACAAAACAGAGCGCTCTACAATTTTGTATTCCCACTATAACATGACTTGCTGTTACGTTTGTCTGTATAAGACAGTGGATCAAACCAGGCACCTGGACTATAGTCAGCTCTCCTGGGGAAGTCGGAGAGGTGAATTAAACTAGACTGGATTAGAAATATTAATTGGAACCAGAAGTAGTTTCCACACTGGCAACCCATGAGCCAGATCCAGGCTGCAGAGGTATTTTGTTTGGCCACACAGTGTTGAAAAAAAATTGGTTTTGAACCAATCTGTAGAAATTGTGAGAGTTCACATAGGGACTGTGGTCCTAGTTCCTGCATGGTAGCCATTGCCTGGCAAGGAGTGGCAGCTGCTTTGATCACCTTCATCTCCTTTATTTTCCCGGCTCCTGTGTGAATTTGAATTTACCACCCTTAATGAAGGGACTTTAGTATTCAGGAAGTTTGGGGAATCCATTTATAAGAAGATTTGTGGTCTCTATTTCTGTCTGGTAGTCTTAAAGGTGATCAAGTAGCTATGAATTTAAATAAACAAGCACAGGTCGGTCCTTCATTAGAGAGCATTCCCTTCAGATGGATTTTATAAACACTAATAGCATTAAAAATGAGACTCTACCCTCAGCAAAGGGACCTTTCAGAAAGTAGACTGAAGCAATGACCAAGCATCCGTGATGTTGCAAAGATATAATTAATCATGCAGAGTGTTAATTATGTCCTGCAGAGGAAAGTAATTGTACTCTGCAACATACTTAATGTAACATTATCAGGAAGGAATGTGCCGTTTAAAAAATATAGTTTTGTGACATTTTATCGTGCATAATTCTGAATTCTAATAGACTCTATTATGAGATGATAATTTTCCCTCTAACTTAATGCATTAGGAAGCTACTGTAGTATAATCTCATTAATGATTAACATTGAAATGACTTCACATTTCCTAGTTTTCTTAAATACCCCATGTCCAAAACTCAGAATGTGCAAAAACTTTTCTCCTTGAATAATTAACTAAAAAGCTTGAAGCAATGCTTCCTTTTTCTCCAAATCCAACAAAAGACTCTGTGGCCCAGTATCTGGAACACTCTGCTTTTCCTAGATCTTGTTCTAGAAGCTAATTTGTAAGTCTTTTTTTTTTTTCTTATTTGTCAGTCAGAATACATTTCCCTCTCTAAACAAAGTTAGCTCTGGCTATAGGGAACACCCGGCCCATCTGCAAGATAACAAGTAACTGTTCCAAGCACACCAGCTTTGGCAAACCACATTTATAGTGTGTAGACTGGGAGCCACGTTGGGAGGCCAACTGCTGGGATTTAAAACCTAACTCTGACACTAGCTGGGTGACCTTGAGCAAGTCACTTCAGGTCTCTGTGCCTGTTTTCATGGTGTGAGGTAGGGATAATAACAGTGCCCACCCACAGAGTGGTTGGGAAGATTAGATGCATCAATATGTGTAAAGCACTTGAAATAGTGCCAGGCGCATAGTAAGTGCTATTTTTTAGCCATAATTATTATTAGCTGATGTTGGGACAGGCAAGAATGGACTGAATACAAGGAAGAGATGCAGTATCAACTGGTCCTTGGGTCTGTTTCACTTGGGTCACTGGGTTTTAAAATATTGAACTATTTTCGAACCCATTATTATAATATTGAACCCATTTTCCAGCATTTAAAAAGTGTAAGAATTTACATAATAATATAGATTTCTGGTTTCTTTGGAGTAATTAGACTGTCTACTCTGAACCCCACTTTGATTCAGGATTGCCATCTCCTACAGCTGAGTGGTAGCTGCTGCCCTTCGCCCCAGTCCCCACCACTCCTTACTACTTCCCCAACAATGAGGCCAAACACTGACTAGTGCCAGCCTAGTGCCATCCAGCTAGTGGTCTGTGACTCACTGGGGTGGGCTGTCACCCAGGGAGGTGACAGCAGTCAGACAGAATGGCAAAGACATCAGAGTCTAGTTTAGACAGACAGAAAACGGTAGGAAAGTACAGTGCTGGCTGCAGTACTACCCCTGTGAGGGCAGAGCCAGCTGCCAGAGTATGGCCAGAGGCAGTAGGTGGAGGTCTGGACAGAGTTGGCAATAGCTAGTGGGGATGCAGGGAAGGGGTATGGAGGTCTTAGGCAGAAGCTAGGCCTAAAGGAGCTGCCACACGGTGTGGGATACTGGGAGAGGCCCTGGGCTTTGGACAATTAAACAGAGTCATGAAGACCATGCATGGGGTGTTTGATGGTGATCTGAATGCTACAAACAGAGCGAAAGCCTAGTTGACTAAAGGGCCTAGCCGGGAGCCTGTAGGTTTTAAAATACCTTTCTCTGATTTAACGATGTGGATGAACACATTTTCCTCCGTTCACCAGCCATTTAGTTGACCTCTTTTATGAGCTGCCTGTTCAAGTCACTCAGTCCTCAGTGGACTGTTTTTCCATCTGTTGGCTTGGAGTGTCTTTTGGTCTCCAAATGGAATCTGATTCTTTCTCTGCTGATTTGAGAATCATGGCTCTGTAGGGCTGAGCGGGAGGGAGCTAAGTAAATCTTAGAGAAAAGTACAAATGACTTCTTGTGTCTCTTTGCCTCTTTTTACCCAGGTCAACTACAGGCAAAGCATTGACAAGCTGAAGTACAGCTCTGTGACCAACACCCCTCAGATTGTTCAAGCCAAAATCAATGCCCAGCAACTGAGTCATGTAAGTGACCTGCCCCTGCCCAGCTGGATATGGGGGACTTGTAATTGCTTTGCAGGGTCTGGATATCTGGTTCCCCAAAGATTTGACTTTCATTGATGGTGACACGTGTCCTATTACAACCATGAGATGACTCTCTTTGATTTAAATGTTTTATTATACAAAATTTCAAATACATTCAAAAGTAGAAAGAATATCATAATGAATAACCAGGTACCCATCACTCAGCTCAACTACTATTAACTCATGGCCAGTCTTGCTTCTATATGCCCATCCACTTCCCCCCTCCATATTATTTTGAAGAAAATTCTAAGTATTGTATAATTTAATCTATAAATATTTTAGTATGAATCTCTAAAAGATAAAAATAATTTAAAATGTATTTATACAATTTTAATATATCACACCAAAAAACTAACAATTCTTAACATCACCAACGTCCAGGTGGCATTCAGCATTCCAATTGTCTCATAAGGTTATAATTGTTTTTTACAGTTTGTCTGAATCAGGCTCCAAATAAGGTCCACACTTTGTGATTGGTTGATGTGTCTTCAAGACTCTTTTCATCTTGAAGTTTTCCTCTTTATCACTTTTCTTTTCTTGCAAGTTGTTTGTTGAAGAACTTGAACTGTTTGTCCTATAACACTTCCCACATCTGAGCTTTGCTGACTGCATCCCATTGTGGACTTCATGTATTCCTCTGGCCTCCAAATGCCTGTAACATAGTGGTTGGATCTATAGGTTTGATCAGGTTCAGGTTTAATTTGGGGGCAAGACTGCTTCTCAGATGATGCTGTGTTCTTCCACTGAGAATCATATAATGTCTGGTTGGCTGTTCTTGTGTGTGATTTAAGATGACTTTTTTCCAATGGGGGCAGGCATTAGATAATTACTCTTTGAGTATCTACCCTGCACATAGCAAGAGGTTCAGAACTGCCCCAAGTTAAAAAAATAAGTTTCATACCCTCAAGTGCTTCAGAGAACAGTGGGTGAGGTAGCCACAGGGAAATCTTTTGCAAACTTATAACTTTGAGCATGCCTTTGAGTTGTCTGACTTTTCATTTGGTCTTCAATCTGTTAATTTAAAACACTCCTAAAATTACAGGCTTCCTTGTAAAAGGCCTTTTCCGGAAACTCCTTCTCGGCTACAGGCCTACAAAAAGAAAGTGAAAAAGAGAGTGTTCTCTCCAAAGTTCTCCTTCTGCCCATGTAAAAACCATGCAGTTACCCTGCAGGTTTATTTTCAATCCAACAGGTGAATTACCGTGCTGACTATGAGAAAAATAAGTTGAATTACACATTGCCACAGGATGTACCTCAGCTGGTGAAGGCCAGAACCAATGCCGAATTGTTTAGTGAGGTAAGCAGGCAGCATCGGTGAGATCGTGGTGAGGGTTACGCACAGACGTGGAAATGAAGATGCAAGGATGGTCCAGCAAAACAGGGACCAGGGGCTATTCTGTCCATGGAGAGGTTCATCAGAGGCGCCCATCAGGTTATAATTTTGAATTTTGCTGTCTCATGGCATGTGGTAGTTCACGGGGCTCAATGGATCATAGCAATTGAATTCTCACTGTATATGCACATGTATGATGTGTGCTGGGACACACACACACACACACACCTCATCATCAGTATCATCATCATGCTGATGACTTCTAGCTGGTGCTTTGCTGTGTGGGTAAAATTTAAGTTTTAAGAAAACCCATCTTAATACCAGATGCTTCCGGGAGTCACAACTAGGCTGTGATTAGGCTTCTCATTCTAGATGGGATTCGTAGGGCAGGAGAACGTAAAAAGGAACTAACCTTGGATGGGGAGAGATCAGTTAGGAGTTTGGGATTAACATATATACACACGACTATATATAGGATAGGCAAACAGTAGGGGCCTACTGTATAGCACAGGGAACTGTACTCAATATCTTGTAATAACCCAAAATGGAAAAGAATACACACACACACACACACACACACACACCTAAATCACTTTTCTGTACACTTGAAACTGGCACAACATCGTAAATTAATTATACTTCAATAAAACAAAATAAATAAGAAGGAATAACCTTTTCCATATGCTTATTCTGTGCTGGGCATTGGGATAGGCACTTTACATATGGAATTATTCAGTTGTTATAACCCCTTGGAGGCATTTACTACAGAGACACAGTTGGTGGCCTGGGCTTTGGTATCAGATAGAGAGAGTCAGGTGTTACTACCATGGCAATAGTAATAACTTACATCCGTGTTGCACCTTACGTGCTTAGGTTATCTGTTTTCGTGTATACAATTTATTCTCACAGCCACCCTGAGACAGATAATATAATATTGTTTTTTCAAATGGTAAACTGAGGCCCAAAGAGGTAAAGTGATTTGTCCAAGGTCACATGATCAGGAAACAACAGCACTAGGATGAACCCATGGGTCTTCTCTTTGCCCCCTCCCACTGCCCTGCATGACCCTATAGTGAGGGAATGAACTGTGTTAATAATTGATGTTATCACTTTGATAACAGCCAAAATTCTGGTCTGTAAACAGAAGAAGACTTTGTTATTGAAAAAACAAAATTCTGTTCAACTTTTGGCAGGACTCTGGATAGCGACTCCCATTCACCTGCGTTCTTGTTTGTCAGGTTAAGTACAAAGAAGGCTGGGAGAAGACAAAGGGGAAGGGATTTGAGATGAAGCTGGATGCCATGTCTCTGCTGGCCGCCAAAGCCTCCGGAGAGCTTGCTAGCAACGTAGGTTTTCTCTCATTAACTCAGAAATGCATAAGAAATTGTTCCGGTGAAACGTCAGTGGTCCCGCAGAAAAAAATAATGACTGTTAACATTGTAAACATCGCTATACTTTAATCTTCCACTGGGTTCGAGAAAGACTGGGAGGTGTTTTTTTAGATTTGTTCCCCTTGCACTTGTTAAACCACAGCCCCTTCCTTAGATGGCAAAGTTTCTCTCTCACAGTCGACTTTCCTCTTTCTCTCAAGATTAAATACAAAGAAGATTATGAAAAAGCAAAAGGCAAAGTCCTGGGAACTACAGACACGAGGCTTCTGCACTCCCTGCAGGTTGCCAAGATGAGCAGTGAGGTAAATGCTTTTCTACCCCCCAAAGCTTCACTTAGAGTTGTGCTGCTCTGAAAGTTTTCCCCCAGCCTGCTTCACTGGAGACTGTTATTTTTTCCACTTCCACTTATAATTTCTTTCCTGGCTTACATGAGAAGTGTTTTCTCTTTCTTTATTTTGGCAAAGGATACTGTTCTTTTAAAGTAGATGAGAAGCATGTGGTCGGGGACCGTCATCTACTGTTCACGGTACAAGACGATGGGCCACATCTATTCACTCTGCGGGTGTTTACTAAACAACCACTCTGCGTGAGATACGGTGTGAGACACTGGGGCCGTAAGAACAAACAGCACATAACTGCTTCCTCCCTAATGGAGCTTAATTCTACTGGGAGAGTTAGACAGGAGGCATCCTGTTTATGGAGGTGATGTCCTGGATGAATCCTCTCGTCCGAACACACACGATATTCAAAATGTTTAGCCACCAACTGGGGCATCCAGGCTCCAACCACTCAGAATGACACTGCTTGTAAACAACTGTAATGGCTGGAGGTTAACCTTGGTAAATGTCACTTACCAGAAGGCTTTGGGGAAGGAAAGTTCTGCCAGAAGGGCAGACTTGGTTTCTAATTAAGACTTCGTTGTCAATGCCAAACAGGCAGAAAGGAAGCACGGGCATTGGTTTTCTGCTTTACGAGGGCCTGCTCTACGCTGTGAGGTCAGCTTATGCCGCTCTGATGATGCAGTCAGATATAATTACCTAATGAGTCATGAAGGACCCAGGGCTTGAAATAGAATAAGAGTGTTGGCGTCTGGGTCACCAGTGTGGTCGTGCCTACAGAATGTGCATAGGCATGAAGCATTTGGCTTCAGTTTAGACAGAGAACAAATTGGTATTTCCCATTTGCAGTTGGAGCAAATGGGGCCAAAAAGGATGGACTTGCCCAAAGTCATATAGTAGTCCGTGGTAGTGGTGGAGGAGTGGAGAATTAGACCCTAGAACTCTTACTTACTGGCACCGTGCTGCTTCTGCTGTACTACCTTTCCTCACCATCACACCATCACCATACCACCATCATTATCACCATATCACCAGAAACACCATCACCACCATCATCACACCATCCATCCTCATTGCTAACATTTATCAAGTGTTTGCTCTATGCCATCCCTGCGCTAAGTGGGTTTGAGCTACTCTTTTGTTTACTTATCACAATAGCCCTCCAAGGAAAAGGAGCCATTAGCGAGGTAATGTGACTTTCTAGAGGTCATCGAGCTGACAAAGGGCTGATCAGATTTGAACTCAAGCTTGGCTGGCCCTGGAGCCCAAGCTTTGTTATTTTGCCTCTTAAAGTTTCTACAGAAACCACGGGTAGAGCGTTCTCTTCCTGGAGCAACTAAGGAAAAAGAGTTAGGAGGCATTCCTCCCAGAGACAAAGTAGTGTGAGACCTCAGTTTCCAGGTGCCACCACCTTACAGAGCCAAGACTTGGGTCACGTCCTTTGGACAGACAGGTGCCATTGTCCAGAGTGCCAGTTCCTCATGGAAACCTGGCCTGCTTTCCGGTGTTTTCACATCACTCCTGCCAAGGCAGGCTTCACGTAACACAGCGTGTTTTGGTGCGTTCAAGGTTGAATACAAGAAAGGCTTCGAAAAGAGTAAGACCCACTTTCACCTGCCCATGGACATGGTCAACATGAGGCACGCTAAGAAGGCCCAAGCTCTGGCCAGTGACCGGGGCTACAGGAAGAAACTGCATGGATACACCGTGCTGCCTGAAGATATGAAGACTTGCTGGGCCAAGAAAGCCTATGGGCTGCAGAGTGAGGTGAGCCCTGGCCCTTTGCCAGTTCTCCCCACGCATCTCTTGCAACTGGATACAGTGACAATTTCAGAGTGATTTAGAACCTGTGCATGAGTCTATTAGGTGACTCAGAGGACTAAGAAGAATTTCTGGAGATGTGCCAGGCCCAGGGAGGATGGATGGGGAGGTAGAGATAGAGAATGAGTCAAGACAGTGGAGACTAGAGGGTGGAGGATTGGGGCTCAGAGCTATTGCGAAAGTCAAGATGTGTCGGTAACGGGATGAGCAAAGAGGAAGCAAGTGTTGAAAATGGTAAATCTGGTAAATGTTGAAAAGTACATCTGGGAAGCGTAGCAGGTTGGCAGATAAGATCCTTAGGCAAAAAGTCTGAAAATCCCTCTTTTTGGTAAGGCAGTGAGGTGTTTCAGAGTTAAGGTAGAACAGCCTCTTCTGATTACAAGGTGAGCCAGTGGCTTCACCCCCAAGCAGAGTTCTGCCGGTCTATAACGGAGCGGAGAGCAGCTCTTCCACAGAGACAGATACAGGATCGAGGGCTTTCCTAACTCGCCCGTTAACTTTGCCCCATCCGCATCCACGTGTCTGATTAGAGCTTGGTTTTTCTCTTGCAGCTGCAGTACAAGGCCGACCTCTCGTGGATGAAAGGCGTTGGGTGGCTGACGGAAGGCAGCCTCACTTTGGAGCAGGCCAAGAAGGCTGGGCAGCTGGTCAGCGAGGTAACCTGAGCCCAGGCCCCCAGCTTCTAGTCTCTCTCAGCCCAAGTCACCACCAAGAGAGCCACCTTTCCCTCTGATTCCTCCCCCATCCCCAGGCTTATTTTGAGTGAGACTCAGAAGAGCACGTCTTCATTTTGCATGCATAGCACACCCTGAACTAACTTTCATACCCTTAAGCTTCCCGGGGAGGCATTTGTAAGAAGCCAACTAAAAGTAGGAGTTGGATCCAAAGCCTCCTTCAGAACGGTTGTGATATACAGTTAGTCACGTAGGAAACACGTTTATTGTGTAAGAAGTGTGTGATTCCTTCTGAATCAGAGAATCTGGTGTTTGGAGGTCGGCATTCTCATGGTGCGTGTGCCTTAAACTCACTGCAGACTTCGGGCAAGTCACTCAACACTGCCGATCCTCTTTCTCTCTTATAAAAATGAGAACGTTGGAAAGGATGCTCTACAAAGTCCCCGTGGCTCCAAGCCTGTGCTTCTCTTTATACCGTGTAGAGCTGGCGTTGGCAGCAGGCAGAGGAGGACTTTTGAAGGACATTTCGTTTGGAAATGGGACTATTGTGGGAGCTCTGTTTGGGATCTTCAAAGGGGTTTCTTATTTCGGTGCCAGGAAGGCTGGGTCGGCATTTCTCTCGCATAAGGTAATAATAGTGACGATAACAGCTGCCATTTATGGACTGGTAATAATTATGTACCCACTGCTATCATTCATTGATGACTTGGAGTGTATCGCATACCTACTGTTCATTTGTTGCTCACATTTACTATTGCTATGTGAGTAGACACTAGTAGTATTCTATTAATATCCCCATTTTACATTTGCGAAAGGTGAGAGACAAAACCGCATTTCAGTAAGTGGCAGGGCTGGGATCTGTACCCAGTATTTTGGTCCAATGCCCCAGCTCTGGACTATTAAACAAAATTGAATCCCCCAAACACGTTTTGTAATTTATTCTCATTTTTCAACTGTACTCATCCTTCTCTCAGACAGAAACACATTGAAAGTTAGAGTGCATAAATAAGGAGGGTTCTCATTACTTAACTTCTCTGAGACCAACTGAAATCCAGGTGGAGCAAGCCGAACCCCATTTGACTTGGATGGGGTGCAGTAAGGGGACCTTCTGCCTTAGGAATGCCCATTCCTGTCTCACTTCCTATACTGACTAATTTTCATGCTCCTCAAGGGGCAAGAAGGTATCATTTCCTTTGCCTTTTTCATGTCCCTGCTCTGCCCTGGGCAGAGTGGGTTCTTGGTACCTCCCTACACACTTAGGATTTGACCAATGCAGAGGCTGGGATGCCCGGGAATTTCCAGCCATGGGAGGGGCACTGTGACTTCCTTCAATTACGTAGGGAAGGAGTTTTCCCATTCAACACACTGGAATGAGAAAGAAAAAGTACAAGTCTCTTTGGAATATTTTTTGCAGATTCATTTTTTTCCCGAAGGGAAGAAATTTTGGAGTTTTCCATATTCCAATCCCTATTTTGGGTTTGACTAGTATCGACAACCCTCTTGCTGACAGCACTGGGGGCTCTGCTCGTCTCTGATCTCCCTACCACGTGTTCCATAAGCCATTCTCAGCAGCCTCCTTTCCCATCAACTCTGGCAACTCCAACGGAAAAGCCAGAGGAACCAGCCTCCGGGAGGGACAAGAAGTCCCCGTGGGGGGACAGAATTAGCACATTCAAATTTTGCCAGTTGCATGGTGGCTGTGAGATGGCAACACGATGAAGACAAGCCCAGTGATCTGGAACACGGAGAGCTGGGAGGGCAAATCCCACCTTGCCACCCACCTGCTGAATGTGACTCTTGGCGTTGCCCTTCGTTAGAGCTGATACTTCCTGGGTCATCCTGACGGCACCGTGAATAACAGTGATGGCGAGCATAGTGAACACTTACTCTGCCCAGGGACTCGACTCGTGGCAAGTGTGGCATGGAAGCCTCCGCACCACCCCCAGTGAAGCAGCTTCTATTGTTTTCCACACTGTACAGTCCAAGCCTGAGTGGCTCAGGTGATTCAGTGATGTGCCCAAGGCCGTGAAGCCGAATAGGTAGAGGGGAGATTTGGACCTTGGGATTCATGGTTGTAAAGTCCAAGTTCCCTCCACCTCGCTCTCCTATGTCAGATCTAGGTTTATAAAACGGCTCCATCCCAGGGCTCGTGGTAACATACAGCGTTCACAGAAGGGAAAATTCCAGTCCCCATTCAGTAGTAGCAACTCAAACAAGCTCACCAGGGCTGGAAGTCTCAGGTGTGCATGGTCCTCTTTAAGCTATAGGACCAGCCGGAGCATCCCCCCTGGGGAAATGCTTGGGTCACAGAAGGTATGCGTGTGTATGCATGTGTGTGATGGTGGGGACAGCCCGATCCTAATGCTATGGGGTCCCTTTTCTTTGGAAACAGAAAAACTACAGGCAGAGGGTGGACGAGCTGAAGTTTACCAGTGTGGCCGACAGTTCCCAGATGGAGCACGCCAAGAGGAGCCAGGAACTGCAGAGTGGGGTGAGTCCCAGGCTGCCCTTTCTCCACCGGGCTGCTGTGTCATGGGCCTGGGAACCTCTGGGGACAGCAGCGGGTGCTGCCCATGCACGATCCAGGGACCGAAGAGCCTTTCCTTTAAATAGGCTGGACCCAGCTCTCTATGGGCTTCCAGGCCTCCCTGCCTCACCCACTACACTTCTCCTCTGGTTGTTAAGGGCAGATGTCAACTGACATTATTCCTTTTCAGCTTTCAGTCTTTCCTAGTTCCTTCTTTCTTTCTCCTTCTTTTCTCTCTTATCAAAGACTCCATAATTCTGGAGCCAGGAGAGAGGAGGATAACATTTGCTTGTGGGATGTGTGCATTTCATGCCCACTTGAGCTCAAATGTGGAAGGTGGGACAACGAAACACCACATGTTATTTACATGTTAGTGGTCAACGGCCGAACAGGTGTAGCTGCTACCATCTGGCCAGGACATTCCTACCTTTCCTTCCTAGAGGTCCAGGTACACCTGCCAGAAAGCACGCAGTCAGCATAGTTCAGAGTCAGCGGAAAGCCACTGCATGGAAACTCAAGCTGGGGAGCGGGAGTGGAAGAGAGAAAGAGCAGGAGTGATATGGTTTCCACAGAGGACATGTTCACTCATGTTGCCTTTTTGGTTACTGTTCACTTTCCAGGTGTCAGTACCTGTGGAAACATTAGGTTTGATTATGGGGTGCAGGTGACAGGGGATGCTTCTTATTTTTCCCACCTGGGGAGTCTGTGCTCATCTGAGCCCTCAGGTGGGTTACTTTTTGTGGCCATGGACACTGTGGATGGGGACAGCTTGGGGAAGTCGATGCCTCCTCAAGGGAAAGGTGTGAAAACGAAAACCTTAGAGGAGGTCTCAGGTTGACGCCCCGGCTACATTCTCCTCCCAGCCCCTCACCGCTGCTGCTCCTTCCTGCATCACCTCTTCTGCGTTAAGCCTCGCTTCCTGCACGCTGCCAGCAGCATCAGGTCTGGTTGGTCTGGTAATGGACTTTGCACGTAAGACACAGGGAGCTGAGCGGCCAGCCACCTCCTCCCTTGCCTCCTGCTTCTGACCCGGTGCTCTCTCCCTACAGGCAGTCTACAAAGCAGGGCACGAGCAGTCTGTCCATCAGTACAGCATCAGCAAAGACGAGCCTCTCTTCCTACGGGCCCAAGCCAACGCCGCCAATCTCAGTGAGGTACAGCCAGAGGGAGTGAGCAGCCCAGGGCTCTGCTTCCCCGCGTGTAGGCGCCTGGTCCACAGAACCCACTGGCCATGTCGGTGTGTCTGTGTTAGCTGAGGCTGCATACGTCTGGTCATCGTAAACAGCTCGTGACCAGTATCTTAGGGGGAGGGAAGACCAGCCTCTGGTAGGAATGAGCTGGTGGGAGATTTGAACCACTGACTCTAGGATGGGGTAGGAGGAAGTGGTTATTCCGGGACTGGGGTTAAAACAGCGTTAAGAGGGGAGTAAATAAGAGCTCAGACATTAGCTTCAAACTGCCTGGGTTTGATCCTTGTTTCTAACACTTACTAGGTGTGCAAGCTTAACCAGTTTCTTCTCTCTTGGTTGTCCCAAATGGGACATGAGGGCACTCCTAGTCTCCTCGACATTAGGTCGCCTTGAGGCTTCAGCGAGCTGATATATGCAAAACACTCAGAGGAGCGCTCACAGGGCAGTTAGTTGTTCCTTAGACACGAAAGCTTGCACAGTTCCAGCTTTCCTTCTCTGTCTTCTAAGGAGGGGCCTTTCTTGGCTCTTCTGCTTGGCTCCCAGGTCTTTAGGGTCCCGATCCGAGGAATGGGTAGAGGGGAGAATTAGAAGGAGCAACAGAAGCTAAACTGATTCACACAAAGAAATGGAGGGAGGCTTCCAGAAGAAAGAACTTGAAATCTGGAGGTGGGAGGCAGGACAAACAATGGGAGGAACAAAGAAAAGACCCACATGGACTAGAGGCTGGGCTCGGAAAGGAAAAGGGGTGCAGCTGGAGCAGCTGCTGGGCTGGTGGGGTGTGTGGACAGAGATGGAGAAGAGAATTTTCAGACATGCTGCTGTGTGTTGTGCAATGTTATTCCACCCGTGACAAGTCATTAAGACTTCCATGAAGACGCCTAGTATTTTCCAAGTCTTCTGGAGTTCCATGTCTGCCTCTTTTGGCCAAAGCCCTATGTGGCAAGAGGCCTTAAGGCAGGAACAAGAAGGCCTGGTTGTATTCCAGTTACAGGCTTCTCTGGCTCTCAGGGTTTCTACAGAAGGATGTAATAGGTGTTTGCCTCTTGGAGAGGTCATTGAAGAGTCTAAGCGAAGCCCTCTCACATGAGGATGATCTCTTTTCTCCTAAATCCCCTTAGAAACTGTATAAGAGCAACTGGGAAAAGCAGAAGGTGAAAGGGTTTGAGCTGCGTCTTGACTCCTTGGCCTTCCTGGCAGCCAAAGCCAAGAGGGACCTGGCCAGCGAGGTAAGCCAGTCCCCAGCTTGTGCTCGACACCACGGATCCTGACATTTACATCTGGGAGAGTCTGAAAGTGTCCTGGCAGGTTTTCAGTCTCTCTGAGCCTCAGGGTTCTAACGTGTAAGATGTAGATAAATATGACCACCTTGCAGTGAGATAATCGTTGAAGTGTCTGGTACACTGCCTGCTGCACACTGGCTTTTGGTAAGTCGTAACTGTTATTATGAGCAGTAGTAGTGTGAGTGGTAATCCAAATCACTCATTTTACAGATAAGCTGATGCCCAGAGACATTCCATGACTTTCTAAGGTTGTAGAGGCCTGCTGATGGTTAAGAGTACAGGCTCTGGTGTCGGATAGACTTGGGATAAAATCCCAACTCCATCACCTACCAGTTTGTGATTTGGGGCAGGTTGTTTAACCTTTCAAAATCTCAGTTAACTCATGGGTAAATTGGTAATTGCAAAATGGTTATGAGGAAATGAAATGAATTGAGGTATATTAAGTGTTCTGTAGTCCAGTGCTGTCTGTTATGAGTCTGATGTGAGACGAGGAGCCTAGGACAGAATGTAAGTCAAACTCTGCTTCCTTCATCGAGAAAGTCTTGCTTCCAAAAAAACCCC
Source organism: Aethalodelphis obliquidens (assembly GCF_003676395.1). NCBI lineage: Eukaryota > Metazoa > Chordata > Mammalia > Artiodactyla > Delphinidae > Aethalodelphis > Aethalodelphis obliquidens. The sequence continues at coordinate 29,255,159 of NW_020837955.1, read as the reverse complement.
CAATATATATGCATGTATATATATTCTGTATCTATTGTGTGTGTATATATATATATATATATATAGAGTACATGTATATACAGAAAATATATCCGTAAATGTATATAGATATCAGCTGAACTAAACAGTGGCTTGGCAATGTGGTTGATTTCCGTTATGACACAAGCCCCTTATCTTATCAACTAGTAACATTTTACAAACCAGCACTTGTCTTCAGATGCACTCTGAGTGACACAGATTTATACCATGCCTGGCTCATCGTAAGTGTTCAATAAATTGTGGCAGATATTAATACCGTTGTTCTTGCTGGCAGATTTGAGAGTAGAGCCCAAGTCTCCTGATGGCCACGGTAATGATGATGTTGAAATGATGCCACACACCAGTATTCTGTTACAGTTTTCAAAGCATTTCTATATTTATTCTTTTTTCGGATCCTCATTACTTTTGGCCTAGTGCTTTTTCAGGCCAATGTGCTCCCTTTTGCTCCCCATAACTCCTAAATATTTATATGTACCTCAGTTGTCTTTAATTTGAGCTTCTTTCTGAAACAGCAGTTGTATTTTAGATATTCCGTGTATTTTTCATTTTGTGATGACTTTCTCTTTATAATATTCTCACTGTTACCAAAAAAGATTATAAAGTGGCTTTCATGAAAGCAACAGGCCACTTAAAAATAAACCCAGAAATACATAGAGACAAGATAGAATTTCACCAGGAAATTAAGAAGACTGTTCTATAGCTGAACTTTCAGTTTAGCTCTGAGCTTCCTGGCAGTCCAGGTGTAAAAGGAAATAATGAGTAGTAACATTTTTTTTCACTCTTTGATCAAAGGAAATACATCAGTTGTTCTAAGGAGGCAAGCTTTCTATGACACTAATTCTGATAGGATTCTCTTGTATGGCTTTGCTCTAACTTTCTTGCATGGCTTGATACTTAATTCCTTTAGGAGATGCTAATGTACCCCTGCTCTCTTCCTCTCATTTAGGTGAAGTACAAGGAGAACTATGAAAAGTCCAGAGGGAAACTCATTGGGGCTAAGGGTGCCCAGGGGGATTCGCAAATTAGCCACTCATTGCAAATGTCCAAGCTGCAGAGTGAACTGGAGTACAAGAAGGGATTTGAGGACACCAAATCCCAGTGCCACGTCCCCCTGGACATGATCCACCTCGTGCATGCCCGCAAGGCTCAGCACTTAGCCACAGACATAGGCTACAAGACGGCATCCCATCACTTTACAGCTTTGCCCACAGACATGAAGGTGGAATGGGCCAAGAAGGCTTACGGTTTACAGAGTGATGTAAGCTCTGTGTGTGGATTTATGTGTGTGTGTGCTGGTGTTGGTGCCAGGGTTTTCCCAAACCCTTCAGGATGTCGTTTATTCCCTGAGATACCTGTTTCTGGGTCCCTAAGTGGAAACATTTTAGCTTCCTAGTGCTTTAACTTTTACTCAAACTGTGTCTATTTTAGATTCTATACTACCCCTAAAAATCATACAGTTACTCCTTTCTTCTTGGAATTCTGATCTACGTATGTTTTCCGTATTTCTTTTTCTTGCAGGGCGGTGGCGACAGTGGGGTGGGAGGCATGTATTTGTGACCTTAACTGTGGCCTGCTCTGGGAGAGCATCCCTGGTACTCATTCTAATGTTGGTAGTCCCATTTTTAGAAAGGGCACCTTGCTAGTCGTCAACAACCCTCTCCCCTTTCTCGTTATATTCTTTCATCTTCGGTTGACTCTTGCAAGAGAAAGTGGGTGAACCGAACAGGCAGGTCAGTTGCAACCAGACTGTCACACGTGGGCGTGGGGTGGAGGCAGCGCAGACACACCCTTCCAGGTAGAGCTCTTTCCGGATCGAGAGGTGATATGCTAGTTTTAGAGACGTGTCCACTTAAATGGCTTTCCATTAAAAGTACTCCTTCAATGGCAAGGGAGAAAATGAGAACTACCCCCCGCCCTGCACCGAGCTTCCTAAGAAGGAACTGGCACTGTGGGAAGCCTCGAATGTCTTGTGATATTCCCTCAAATAGCTCCCCACCTGGGTTCTGTTGTGAATTCTCATTTTCTTCTCCCCTGCATGTCATTTTAAACAAGAGACCAGGCAAAGCAGACAACGAGGACGGCCTTCTTCCGGAGGCCTGCGTGGCCTGTAATGAGGGATGCGGCTCATTTGGCTCCTGCGGCCCCACCCCCAATAGTGTCGGGCGGGGCCCAAGCTGCTGGCAGCGGGGCGGCTCCAATTAAGCGGGAAGTTAATTTACATTTTGGAGCCCTACCTGTGACGGTGCAGAAATAGATAAGACAAAAGTGGCATCTAATTTGACTCAGCTGGCACCAGGGCGACATTGGGGAGCTGTTAACAGCCCTTTAAGTGTCCGCACACCAACAATGGCCTGCCTTTTTTTTTTCTTTCCTTTCTCCTTTGTCAGAACCAATACAGGGCAGATGTGAAGTGGATGAAAGGCACGGGCTGGGTCGCCACCGGGTCATTAAACGTGGAGCAGGCGAAGAAGGCAGGAGCACTCATTAGCGAGGTGAGATTCCCTGACAGCGTGCAGCAGGCCTGGCTGCATTAGGCGTGCGGCATTTCTGTATAAAATTAAAATAATTTCCACTCAAAAGGCAAAGAAGAAGGCAAAGCTACATGAAAGGCCTCAAAACCCAGACTAAGGCTGGTAATTAGAGGGAAACTACATACCAAACACACCCCAGTAGGGGCCCAGAGAGCCCGGGCCAAAACAAAGTGGGTGACAAATGATATTATGAATAATAATGACAATCAAACAGAGCTCAATTGCTACCCAGCAACGTACCTTTTTAATGAAGCAACACGGGACCGATGATAAAAAGATACATTTATTGCACCTGGAAAGCCCTTTTGTGACTTCACGCACATTTTCTCCCTTTCTTTCTGCAGCAGGCAGTGTAAACAGTTTTTGAATATTCATGTGGTGTCGAACACGTGACACGGTTCTGGTTCTGTTTTGTTGGAGGGTCTCATTTCTATTTGAATCTCACTCCCGTCTACTTGCGGCCAACCTCGCTGGACCCGAAGGCTTATGAAAGGAGCCCTTTCCTCGCATTTTAGGGCAGTATCCCTGAGCAGATCTTATAAAGATTAGATCAGGGTTTCTCAACCTTGGCCCTGTGGACATTTTGATAATTCTGTGCGGTGGGGCTGTCCTGGGCCAGTGGGATGTTTGGCAGCATCCCTGGCCTCTACGCACTAGATGCTAATGGTACCGTTTCCCATTATACCCATCACTTAGACTTCGAGATGATTCCTTCATGCATCAAAGTCTGGCATCCAAGGGATCTTTTTGGAACCATTTGTCCCACGGTGGTCTTAATCTTCTACCACATTTTGCAAACTTATTCAACAGATTGGCTTATCTTCCGAGCTTTATACTTAGTCCTCAAACTTCAGGAAGGCAAGACATCTTCCAGCAACTTTTCCCAACCATCTCATTCCAGCTTGGCACATGTCCAGTTTAGTGTCAAATTGGATTGGCCTCTAAATTTTCAGACAGAATGCCAGGCACCGTGAAAGAGCCACAGATGCACACACACCTGTCATTTAAAGCAGGAGTTAGCAAACCTTTTTTTGTAAAGGACCTGATGGTAGATATTTTTCATTTTGTGGGCCACACTGCTTCTGTTGTAACTGCTTACCTCTACCATTGTAGCATGATGCAGCCATAGACAATACGTAAGTGAACGGGCATGACTCTGTTCTAATAAATCTTTGTTTACAAAAACAGTTGATGGGTCAAATTCAGCGGGATATTGAATTGTCTTCTTAAGACAACCCAGTATACAAATATCCAACCCAATAAATAAGGAAGTGTTTCTAAAATAATTGATTGGAGAAAAGATATACTTCATAATCCCATTAAGGTAGCCACTGTTTTCAGTCTACTGGAACTGTAATTAAAAAAAAAAAAAGGAATGAATTGAAGCATAATTTTCAGAATACTTCAAAATTGGGTATCTAGGACTTTGTTAGCATTTGAATTTCTTGTAATTTTTTTTTTGTTTTACTCAGTCTGTTTCAAACTGTATGATGACTCCTTTCAATAATAGCACCCTTTTTCTTATAACACTTATAGAATTATTGTGTATGTCAACTGAACCGGTTTCTAAAGTGATTAGATAATGTACAGTCACTGACTTAAATGCAAGGGTTTTGACTCTGGTAATCTCTGCCCAGTTCTTTTGTGGAAGGAAAATGGAAAGCTTCAACTGATCAATGTAACTGTGAGTGTCCTTTCTTGCTTGGGAGACCCGAACTAAAATATGTAAACAACTGCAAGACAGTATTTGAAGGCTATATAAAAAAGCCTTTACTAAGTGTGTATCCTCTAGTATTTTACTGGTATAACCTAATTTTGAGATGTTTTCTTTGCACCAGGTAGAAATACTTTAATGTTAATTGACACAAGGTTATTCTTAAATTGAAACAAATATTAACCTGAAGGCACCTAGGATATAAAGATGGAGGAAGCCGAATAATAATTATGTTCACAAATTCACTCTAATCTCAAGCAACCTATGATTTTCTCTTTCAAATGGCATGAAAGAACAGCACAAAATTCACAGCTTTGATCTTTTTCTGCTCAACAGAAGAAGTACCGTCAGCATCCAGATGCTTTGAAGTTTACCAGTATTAAAGACACTCCGGAGATGGTCCAGGCCAGAATTAGTTACACCCAAGCAGTGGATGTAAGCGATAATGTATATACATTACGACTCTAAGAGTGGGCTCTTCTTTCAACCCTGCGATTGAAGCCCAGGGGTTCTTGGCTTGCTCCTTCTGTTGTTCTAAGGATGAAGGAGCTTCTTATCCTTTGTTGAGGGCTCACCTTAGTGGCGGGGCCTCCTCATCAGGATGTAGATGGGTGTTACCGCTGCTCTTAGGATACCAAGGAGGGCTCCACCACCCCACTGCCCCATGCTTTCACTCCTCCCCATTTGCACGTCTCCAGGATTTGTCTGTGGTCGAGGTCTTTTCCCCTCTCCTTTTGTTTCGAAGCACTGTTTTCGGACATGGGACTTCTGGGCGAAATTCTTGGTAATTATAACACCTAGGAATTAGAATGCGTAGGGCTTCTTGGGACACACGGCAGGAATTCTTGCTTTCGGAATTCTCCCAAAGACTTTGAAAAGGATTTGGGTCTGATTTATGTACATTAGACTAACTCTCGAGCCATTTCCCATACTCCCTTTATAAAATGAAGCCGAGATCTGGCCTTTTGCCCTCTCAGCGCAGGGTTCCTCGTAAACTAGACGGAATGATGAGGTCCTCTAAAAATTCATGTTAAGACATGGATTAGCCCTGGGCGGCTGATTCTACTGAGAGGGGCCCCCAGGTCATTGCGCAGGGTGGACGTGCCTTTTAAATATCTTCAGACCATTTAACTTGCCATGGGGGAAATTGACAAAACTTGGTGGGGAGGGCTTTCAAAATGTCTCCCTTGCTTCCCCATTGAACAAATTATTCCTGTTGGCCCTTATTCGACAGGCATTCTGAGATGGCTTGAGTGCCCGTCAGAATATGTTATGGGATGATTTACGAACTTACGGGTTTAGAAATGTATAATTTCTTGACCATCACCCCTTCAGAAGCAGATTTAATTCTGAGAAACACAGATGGTCAAACAAGAACTTTTGTATGGAAAAAAAAAAAAAAGAAAATAGCTGCTTTTTTCCTTATCCTAACCAACTCTAGGGGGCACTGCTGTGATACGTAGAAACTTGGACACATCTAATAAGATTTGGGATGGAAAAGCCTGGTTTAGAAACTTTCTCTGGTGGCAGATGCCAACTCCACGTGTCATTGCTAACTACTAGAATTATCATAAGCCCAGATAAGAGTTCTAGATGAAGAGCGCCCCAGACCCACCCAGGAAACGTTTATTAGCACAAGATTCCTTGAGGTGGCGGGATGGTAGGAGGGTAGAAGGTCCAGAGAAAAGCTCGCCTGTGGAAGAGCCATTTTCTCTTGTGCCTGCTGAATTTTGATGTCCTTTCTTAGCTTATAGTTAATAACGAAATTACTAGATGTTAACCAGCCATCATTTTCTCATCTGACACCCGTCTCAGCAGTGTGCTACAAGTGGAGTATTAACTGAGAGGGAAGTTTCAGCCTGTCATGTTCTGGGCTGGGAACTAGAACTCCGGAGGGAATGAAGTGCATGTCACCGCGCTTAGCTGTACGAGCCAGGGAGAGGCAGGGCGCCCAAGATCTTGTCTCTGTGCGGAGGTGGCAGCTGCAGTGCCCTTGTCTCCTGGAGTGTAACTTGGCTGACGGCTGTATGGGGGAGGCTTCTGGGTTTAATGCAAAACCTCTCTCCATCCACAGAGGTTATACAGGGAACAAGGAGAAAACATAAAGCATCATTACACACAGACAGCGGATCTCCCGGAAGTCCTGCTGGCCAAGCTGAATGCCATGAATATCAGTGAGGTGAGGCTGATGGAGGAGGGGGGGCTGGTTTTAATTACTGGAGGTTCAGGGACCTGCACAGTTGTACTGCATCCCATGCTCAGAAGCGTCCTGTTCTTCCACACTTGGTTTAATGCTCTGCTGTCACCATGTTGAAATTAGTTGAGATTTCTGAACAAGGGGCCCTATGTTTTCCTTTGCACTGGGCCCTGCAAATTATGTAGCTGGTCCTGCAGAAGATTCAAGCTCATTGATAAAGATGAGACTAGGAAAACTTCCTGAGTGCAAAGGACATTTGTACTGAGGGGCTGGAATATGGGAGCATCGGAATATAGACATCCAGCCAAAGAGAGACTTGGGAGACTTAACTCTTCCCTTCTGTCATCCCTATCCGCACCCGCTTTCCTCTTCTTCAGTAGAGACAGTCGTTCATCTTTATTCTCCATCAAGAGCTGTGCCCACGCAGCCTCATGCCTCCTTCTTCCCATCAACTGCTGCTCAGAGCGATCTGGTTCTGACTCCAAAGCTCTTGGTTTTTAAACCCACCCCCATGGCTCTCCCCTCCAGGGGTGGACATAGGCAGGATCCAACTCTTTGTTGGTTTTTGCTAAGCCATAGTGATCTCTCACTGGGGGAAAAAAACTCCACAAGAAACCAGATTCTCGTTTTGATAATGGGAGTTCAGGAAACCACCAGGTCACGGGAGGGTCTTTATTGGTGCACATCTTCTCGACAGACGCGTTACAAGGAATCCTGGAGCAAACTTCGAGACGGTGGCTATAAACTGAGATTGGATGCCATTCCGTTCCAGGCGGCAAAGGCTTCTGGTGAAATCATAAGTGATGTAAGCCTCCACCTCCATTCCTAGGACAATGTTGAATCCTCACCAATTTTTATTCCCTTTGCCCCTAACCCCTGCCTTCTTTTGCCTGTGGATAACATCCTCTGCTCTCCCAACTGACTGTGAGAAGGAACATGCCTTACAACAACAGCAAAAATCCCCCAGCCAGGGTACAAAGCTGATGCTGGACTGTAAATATGGACCCCCGGCAGATGAAATGCACCCTCCACCAAGCGCTTTCCTAAAGCAAGTCCACGTGAAGAGACTGTTAACAATGTACCCACCTTCCTCCAGTGTGGGCGGCCCAAGCGCTCTCATGTCCTGCCATTTCATATCCCAGCCCTTTAGTCATTGGGAGGCTTGCATATGAAAGAATAGGCCTTTTGACGACTCCCGCGCCTTTTCTTTTAACTCACCCAGTTACTGTCAAAAGAACAAAACATTTTCACCCAATACCCACCTCTTCCATTCCGTGTCCCTTGTCCTCGAGCTGTTACTCTCTCCCGCTCTCTTTCCCTTTAGTACAAATACAAAGAGGCATTTGAGAAAATGAAAGGGCAGATGCTCGGCTCCCGGAGCTTGGAAGATGATATCAGCCTTGCGCATTCAGTGTACGCGAGCTCTCTGCAGAGCCAAGTAAGTGGGAGAGAACGCAGTGGAGCCGGGGGCCCCCCACCTAATGACGCACAGCCGGCAGATATCCTGTGTCCTTCCGGTTGAGGGTATTGGCTCTGTCCTAGCTAGCTAGGTGGCGTGGTCAGGTCCCTTGGCCCCTCTGGGTTTCAGCTTCTTCCTCAGTCAAGTGAGAGATAGGACTACTTGACCCCTTAGCTCCCTTCCAGGCTGGACATTCTAGGGTTTTGACCAGTGACCACACATGGGGGCCTGTGGGCTGGATTTGGACTGCAGAGGTGTTCTGTTGGGTCTGCAGAGCGAATTAATTGCAAACCTTGCCAAACGGAAAACTTTACGTAAAAGTTTTAGACTTCTGTGCAGAAGCCAGACCTGGATTCCTCAAGGCTACTGTTGAAGTTGATTACTGAGAGCCCCATTTAGAAGGGATCTGTACTCTCCTAGTCATGCAGCCAACCCCTCCTCCCCACCCCCCTCCTTCACTCATTTATGCTACCTGTCTGGTCTCTGGTGGCATCTGAGTTTGCACCCCTTGATTTGATCCCCTGGATGCTGGCACATGTGTGTGTACGGTACCTCCTTGCCCATACGTGAGTTGGCTAATGGCTGTGATGAAATCGAATATGTGTCCAACATGTAGCAGAGGACTAAACATTTTACACGCAGTGTCTCATTTAATCATCAACTTATTTCTAGGAGCATCACTTGTTCATCCTGGTTACTGATAAGGAAACCTAGACTCTGAGTGTCTCAATCCCTTGCCCAAGGTCAGCTTGCAAGGGCCAGACTAGAACGTGCAGCTAGCTCGCCATCGCATGCTCTTTCCACAGTTTCACACGTTCTCGTCTCTTTTGTTCCCTGCCTCAGTTTCCCTGTTTCTAACACTTCTCTCCGCTTTCGGTACTGGGGTGGGATTGGACATGAATTGTCCCTGGCTGTATGCTGGGGTGGGGAGGGTGCGCGGAGGTGGGGGTCGGAGGTTAGGGACAAGTGGCTGGAGCTTGGAGGACAGTGGGAAGGGTGGAGGAAGAGGCGGCGCTTGCGCATCTGACTCCCCAGAAAGCCCAGAGTGAGCTTTGTGGACCTTCAAACGCTCCTCCGAGGACTGGGGCAGAGCTTGAGGTCTGGAAATGGGCCTCTCCCTTCCTCCCTCAGGATGCATGTTGGGCTCTTGGGAATACCCACCCCTCAGAACTGGCTTTTCAAGCATCTGCCCACTGCTCCTGGCTCCCAGATTTACTGGGATGTCATCTGATGTCTGAAGAAGCTCTCCGTTACCTAGCATGAGAGGAGAACCCCTGGTGTCTCAGTCTGAACTTGAGAGGGTGATGGGGAGAAAGCGTGTGGAGCAGGCGGCGGCTTAGCCGTGTGTCTTCTTGCCTCTGGAAAATGGGAAGATCTAAGGACTTGAGCAAGGGAACCACTGACATTATATCTGTCCCTTGAACTTCCGTATTTTCCCCAAGTAGGGGAACCATGGGCCTTGATCATCCAAGAGCTGGAGACGGTGAGTGGCAGGACCTGGAGACGAGCCCTGCTTGTTAAGCCAGTCGCTGCAAGAAAGGAGCCCTGGCCCTGCCAGGAAAGCCTCCTGGGCTCACCTGGGACAATCACTTCGCATTGCTCTCCCTCATGGTCCTGATGCAAATGGCGGCTTTGAAATAGCTGCTATTGATCTGTCTGCCCATCTAGGTGAATTACAGGAAAGACTTTGAACACTCAAAGGCACAGTTCCATCTGCCATTGGACATGGTAACACTGGTGCACGCCAAGAAGGCTCAGACCCTGGCCAGCGACCAGGACTACAGACACCCACTCCCCCAGCATACGTCCTTGGCCGAGGACCTGAGGCTCAGCTGTGCCAAGAAAGCTCACAGGTTGCAGAGTGAGGTAAGGGGACCGGGCCTCTCTCTCCAGGCTCTTTTCCTCTTAAATCTGACCGTGAGGCAGTGACCCACAAACTGCTGGTGGCTCAGTGGGGCTTCCGGAGATGAGGAATCCCGTACCTGGGTTTCCTTTTAAAGCACCTGCCCTGCTTGTTCCTGCCTAGCTCTTCATAAGCACAATTGCACAGATCTATTAACAGCAACGACAGCAGTCTATTGAGTACTTCTGCTGAATTCCGAGCATTGTGTTTTCAGGCATTATCTCATTTAACCCTCCAAATGACCCTATATTGGTACTCTTTATCCCCATTTTACAGAGAAGCTAGAGTGAGTCTCAAAGAAGTTAAATAGCTCGTGCAAGATCATAAAACTATAAATGAGAAAGTGGGTGCTGGGACTCGGATGGTGTCCAAGGAAGATGCTTTCAAGGCTTATGGTTTTGCATGTTCAAGACTTGCCAACGGTGTTGCCTCTGGCCCCAGCTTGAGCTGGGGGTTCTTCTTGGCACGTCATATGTTCCCGGGCCACCCAACTTCGGAAGAGGCCTGAGATCTGCTGGGAGAGTTGCTCAGAGCCCCTTTGGAACTGACCCACTTCAGGCAGAGGAGAGTTTGGGCAGAGGGCAGGGAAATAAGGGTCCCAGAGACCCCTTCCTGAGTCCTCCCAAGGAGTCTTGGAGGCCTTCACGCCCCCCCCCACCCCAATGAGGGCATTTCTAGCTCATGCCACCTGTTTTCTGAAGCAGGCAGGCCCGGGAGCGTTGGGAAGTGTGGGAGGATTTCCTCACTCCCAAGGAGATACAGAATGTGTCTTCCCAACAGGCAGCAGCATCCTTTTTGGTACTCGCCTCATCTCCCAGCTTGCCACCACGTTTCCATGCCGGGAGATTTGCAAGTAACGGACCTCTGCTGGAAACTAAAACAGTCCCCCCAGAACCCTCTTTCTGGTTTGGCAGGGCCTGAGAGCTGAGCGGTGCTCAGATCTGGGTTACTGTTGTCCACTGGAATTTTCCGCCTGTGTACAGCATTTACTAAGTGACATAAACTGTCAGGAACCCGACAGCAGGTGGAGGAACGAGGGAGCAGCCACGCTTAACTCAGGGGCCCGTTTGTCACTTGAGCAGAGCCCTGGCTTCCCCTGCCTCTCGTTGCCATAGCAATTGGAAGGCGGCACGCACCGGGGCGCCTCGGTGGCCGAAGGGGAGTGAACTTGGGGCTCCCCTTAAACTGTCAACCCAGGCCCCTCAGGTACACACACCGCCTCCACCCACACAGACTCGGGCCTTTGCCAGATTATTCTGGATTCATTTACTAGTTCTTTCTTAACGCATGATTAATTAATGCCGCCTTCTGCTGCTGGGTTTTGTTTTGAAGACCCATTAAACCATTTCCACATTTGCCCCAAGACAGCTGACTTTCTAACCACAATCCGCTCCAGCGTTTATTTTTTGATAGCCCACATTAAAATAAAAATCCGCCAAGCATCCCTCTAACAGCTACGGAGACAAGTGACAGCAGAATTATTTTCTTCTGACCTACATTTTTGTCTCCCTAATGAGCATTTAAGTAAGAAGCGTGTGTGTATTTGCTGAGTGTGATGTATCTGGAGACACTGCCTTGGCCTTGAGTTCTGATTATGATGCTGTCTGTCGTGGGTCCTTCCTCATTCTGCGAGCCTGGCTTTTCTGATTCCTCGTGTTGTTCCTTGTAGAATTTGTACCGGTCGGACCTGAACTTCATGCGAGGCGTTGCCTGTGTCATTCCAGGCACGTTAGACATTGAAGGGAGAAAGAGAGCATCTGAACTCATCAGTGAGGTAACCAGAGACCAGGACGGGTTGGGGGTGTCAAGTATATTCCATGGTAGAGGTTACACAACAATCTGTTTGTTTCTTACTAAAGCCAGTTAGATGCTACACTGTTAGCAGTGGCAGCTCACCCAGCCTCTCTCCTTACTCCCTTCTCCATTCAGACTGGATGCCGTTTAAGATAGCTTTGCAGATCTCGAGCCAGTTCCTATATTAACATATAAGAATTATTTGCTGGATCCTAAGATGTACTTTCCTAGGGTCCCTTTGAAGAGTGGCTTGTGGTACAATGAAAAGAGGGCGGGCTTTGGAGACACATGTAGTGACTGAAATTGCAGGCCAGTACTCATTTGCTGTGTGACCTCAAGCCAGTCACCTGCCCTCTCTGAGCCTCAACCTCTTAATCAGTCAAATGGGAATGCTCAGACCTCTCTCATTTAGTTTTTGTGAGGGTCAGCACTAATCTAAGCCCTGGGCTTCTCTGGCGGCTGTATATGAAATGGTGGCTATAAGCTTGGTGATAACTTCTTGGTAAATTACCGAAGTCTGGAATTCTAAGCTCTTTGAACTCCTGAGGAATCTTGCCCACCCCTGGGAGGGCTCTGGGATTTCCATTCACGGCAGATAGGCATAATGGAAGGCACTGCAAGCAAAAGGCGATCAGCGTCCAGCCTGGGTGCCTCAGAATGGCTTAGGCATTGATTAGAAGCTCTGAGCAAGCGGAATTGGCCTCACTGTGGGAGTTGAGATTTAATTTTGTGCTTTGCTTTTCCAATGAAATCACTAAAGCGAGTGGTTTCTAAACCTCATGGTGCATCGGAATCCCCTTTGGAACTTAAACAAAGTACAGAGCCCACTGACGATTTACTGAATTCCATCCCCTGGAGTGGCATACAGGCATGTGGATTATTTTAAGCTGCACGGTTGTTTCTGGTACCCCCCCAAAGCTGAGGAGCCCAGGGTTTCCAGCGAGCAAAGGAAATTTGGGAGCAAAACGTGAATTTCTATAGTCGTGTTCACATTCGTAGCAAAGGACTAGATCTCCCTTTCCCATTGATAAGTATCTGATTCCATCCGTCCTCTCCTCTCTGCTGCTTCATCCCACTGGGTTCTGAGGTCACAAGAGCAGGGGACGGACTGGATTCTGGGCCACAGACTAGCAGCCTTTGCAAAACGAGGTTTTATAGCTAGTGCTTAATGAGCACGTTCTTCTGCTGCTTTTGCATCTTACCTTGTCTTCTTATTGCCTCTTTGTGTGTGAGCTCAGAGTAAATATCGTCAGCATCCCCAGTCATTCAAGTACACGGCCGTGACAGACACTCCCAGCCTCACTCATGCAAAACTCAGCAACCAGATTACAAACGAGGTAAAATCTTAGGACGGCTTTGGGATGGGCTTTTTAAAAACTGCTGGATTGCTAAAAAATATGTGTGAATATTTGTGGGATTGGCGGGGGTCGCGGGAAGGATGGGTGTTTGCATGGAAAGAAAAGAATGTCATTAGATGGAGCCTCAACAGTTTCCAGAAGGAAAAAAGGCCCAGGAAGAAATCTGGTTTAGTCTGTCGTCTCGCCCCCCAAATGTGGTCACGGACCGACGGCATCAGCATCCCCTGGGAGCTTGTTAGAAATACCAAACCTCAGGCCCCACCCCAGACCCACCGAATCCACACGGTCATCTAACAAGATCCTCACGGGTTTCCTTTGCACGTTAAAGTTGGAGACGTGCTGGTCTGCCATTCGTCTGTTCTACCTGGGCACATATTGGCTCATCATTTCTCCACTGTCATTCTAATGATGATGATGGGAAAGATTTGTGGTTGTCCGGGGACAGTGATACAGTGTGATGTTTGCCAAGCTTCTTAGTTCTCTGCTTCCTCTTCTCACTCACCACTTACCCAATTATCATTTTAATATTCTAGCAGAGGGGTGGGTCCCAGGGGAAAGAATCTCACTCCATAAAATCATCATTCCAGCTCTACTTCTTCTTAGTGGCCCTATGACAAGTTTGAAATATCGAGTGAGCTTGGCAGAGAATGAAATTTCGTTTTTAAAATTCTCCTTCTGACTCTAACTTTTCAAAGTCAGTGGAGATTTGGGTATTTACACATTAGTTCCAAGCTTGGGATAAGAAAATCCAAAGGGCTGTGTAGCGTGACATGATCAAGTTAAAATTCCCACTGAACCTTTCTTGCCTGCTTTGTCATTGGGGTGCTGAGGGGTAACAGTGCCTCCTGCAGTGGCCTCTGGCCCTGGAGGACTCAGCAACCACAGATCCAGTTCTAATCACGAGAGCAGATGTTTTCACAACGGCTGAGGCCGTGCAGCGCAGCAGTGGTGTGAGTCTGCCCGTGGCAGGATCCCGGGATTTTAGTAAAGGATGCAGACTGGGGTTTGGGAACCTCCCTTCCAACCGGCAGAGCTTCTCCTAAATTTCCCAGATCTTAGTATTGTCTTTACACTGTGTCCTCAGCAAAAAAAAAAAGTCTGCAATGGGAAGAACCACGATAGTATTCTTAAAGGTGTTTTTCTTCCCTCGGCCTATTATTGAGCAAAGTATAGGGAAGGGGGAAAATATGTTTTCTTTTACCCATCTTAGGTTGTCGACTGGGGCTCTGTAACAAAAGATAGATTAACAAGAGAAAAGCATACAAATGTATATAATATAGGCTTTAGGTGGTGCAGGAGTCTTCACAAGGAAATGGAGTCCAGGAGGGAGGGACGGTTAAACCTGAGCGTTTTTATTCTAGGTTTGATGAAGAGTGGACAGTCGTGGGAAAATGTGTAGGGCAAAAGGGGGTGAGCTAAGGGCAGGGAACTGGGGGACACTTAGCGAGGTCTGTTTGTTCAAATGCCTCTCGGTCCTTCCGAGGTCAGAGATGAGCTTGTTCCTTCCCTGTGTCAGAGGGAGGGCAGCTCCCACAGGAGGGGAGAAGGTCAGAGAGAGGTCTTCCATCTCCTGCTGCTTCCAGCTTCCTTCAGCTTAAAATACGCACTATGCCAAGGTACCATATTTTGGGGTAACATGTCCTGAACCCCATCACAAGCAACTTGCAGTTTCTTCCCCATTCCTTTCACAGCACTCAATTTGACTCATTAAGGACTATCTCTGTTGAAAAAAAACATCTTCTCCAGGCTGAAGGTGTACCCATGACCCAGCGAATGGCCTTTTACAAACGTATTTCCCAATTGCAAAGGAGGGAACTCCAGCCCTGCAGAAATGCACAGCACTTACCTTCTTGCCTTTTTTTTTTTTTTTTTCCTGCCCAGCGCCTCTATAAAGCAGCAGGCGAGGACGCGAGACACCAGTACACAATGACCCTGGGCCTGCCCGAGTTTGTCCGAGCGAAAACAAACGCAGCCAACCTGAGTGATGTAAGCCTTTCCCGTTGCTGAGGTTGAGATGTGCTCCAGGGCCACATGTGTCTGTGATGGGACCTAACAGTGACCCTGGTGACTTTCACAGAAACTTTAAACAATGTATCCTGTAGACACTCATGTGAAATATACCTTACACAGGTATACACAGATGTGTTGATACCTGCGTGTCAGAGCCCACTTCCGAGAGGGTGCTAATGAGATTTTCTTTGCAAAATCGAAAGCTTTTGCTTGTCAGGAATTGATTCTGGAACACCACACTACAAATAAAAGGGGGTAGCATTTGTTCTTTGAGCCATGTAATTTTTTTTTTTTTTAAAGAAGATCTACATGTGTTCCTACCGTAGGCAAAATACAAGGAGTCTTGGCGGAAGCTCCGTGTTCAAGGCTACAAGCTGACAATAGACGCCCTCCCCTTCCAGGCGGCTCGGGTCTCTGGAGATATAGCCAGTGATGTGAGTTGAATGATATGACCTTCCATCCGGCCTAATTTCTGTTAACTTCATGTAAAACAATGTCTACGGCTGATTTTCCTGAATTAAAGCAAATCTATCACCATGTGAGACAGGATGTCACCTGCAGAATATATTAGTTATGAATGAGATTCTTTGACGGAGAGAGGGAAAGAAAGTCCCTGTTAATCAGAAGCTAAATGCAGGCAAAAGTCTCTAGCAGGAAGAAGATTACGATTTATTTCTATTTGCAGTGTCTAGGCAACGATCTCCCCGTAATGTGTGAACTGTCCGTTTTCTAACTCCACCCAGAATTAGAAAGAGAACTCGCAGTAGAGATTGTGATTCTGCTTCTCTGTCGTTTCCCGCGTCGGCAGTAGCATTTTCAGCTGTGTTTCAGCCACTCTGTTGATAGCATCCATAGCTTTGGGACATGAAGGTGACTTTCTGTTTCCCACAAACAAATCGCAGAAAATGTAGACTTCAAATAAATGGATCCTGTCTTTGGGGTTTGATGTTTTGTCAAGTGCAAGGGGATAAAGCACAAGTTTCTCTTTTACCCTTTTTGATAAATTCCTTTTGGGCACAGGACAAGTAAGGGGAGTGGGCCCCTCACTTTGGTTCTAAGGATCTGGTTTTAATTAGATGGGAGGAAGGGAGCAGTGTTTCCACTGTTCCTCCCCCAGGGAGGAAGCCGTGCTCTCAGGCCAGCCTCACTGTGGTTTTGCTTATAATCATCTCCTCCTAGTGTAAGAACAGGTGATTTTCTTACAGTCTGCAAGGAAAACGCATAAACGAAATGTAAGCGTCCCAAATGCCAGCCCCTGACCGCCTGGTCCCCCACCTTCCAGTTTCTCTACAGGCACGACTTTGTGAAGGAGCGAGGGAGGCTGATCGGGGCCCAGAGTGTGAGAGACGACCCCCGGCTCCAGCACTGCCAGCGGATGGGCCGGCTGCAGAGTGAGCTTCAGTACAGGAGGGAGGCGGCGGGCAACAGAGCCCAGTGCCACCTGCCCATGGACATGGTGCCCCTGGTCCACGCCAGGAAGGCCCAGGCCCTGGCCAGCGACCGTGACTACAGGACACGGTGCCACGAATTCACGGCACTGCCCGAGGACCTGAAGATGGCCTGGGCCAAGAAAGCTCACGCCCTGCAGAGTGAGGTAGGAGCGGGGGGTCCGTGGGTCACACATCAGTCCCCGACCTTCCTCCTCCCGCCAGGCCTGCGTGTAAATCTCTGCTTCTTCCTTAGCCTTTTGGATCCCCCAAACGATTTGCTTGGTCTGTGCCATCTAGGTTGGAATGGTTGGAATTATTCAATCAATCAACACGTATTTGTTGAGCACCTACTATGTGGCAGGCATCCCTCAAGGCCCTGGGGATACAGCAGTCAACAAAAGAGTCTAAAAATACAACAGTCAACAAAAGAGTCTAAAAACTCCCGGGGTCACGGAGCTTCCGTTCTGTGGGAGGGAAATAAAGTATAAGTGAGGCGTGTAGTATGCCAGATGGAGAGCGGGGAAGTTGGGTCGGGGGGTGTGAGTGTGTGTGTGCGACTTAAAATGGGGGTCAGGGTAGCTCTCACTGCAAAAGTGACATTTGAACAAAGCCCCTGAGCGGCAGCAGCCTCAGCGTATTTGAGGCTGGAGTGAAGCAAGCGTGTGGGTGGGTGAAGAGGCTGTCGCAGGGGATGGGGATGGGGTCCGAGACAGAGGCTCAGGGCTAGACTGTGTGCAGTAGGCGTGGGGGTGTGGCGAGGAGAAGAACTGCCCCCAGAGCTGACACCCACCGACTGCTTTGCCGGTGGGGGCCGTCGCTGCTCCTGTTTCTCAGGCGAGGTCGCGTGGGAGGGGCCGAGGCAGGACTGGCTCCAGAGCCCACACTCCCAGCCCTCCCGCCATCTGGTGCAGGGGAGTCACGCTTCCTACGAGGCAGGTGTGGACGCTGAGGCCCAGAGAGAGGAGGTCCTGGCCCACGCAAGGTCATCAAGCCTGTAGGTGGGTAGCGCCAGCCACTGCCCCCGTGGTGGAAGGCTCTGGAGTCAGTCCCAGGCCACTCCAAGCCTCGGCTCCCTCAGCCGGGCCGGGGCCGTGGTGAAAATGTGGTCACGGTCAGCACTTACCAGGCACGTGCGCGTGGCAGGCTCTGCACCACGCGGGCGTCCGTGCATCGTCTCCCCAGCCCCGCGGCTCCCCTAGGAGGAAGGCGCTCTCACGTTAGAGCAGAACCCAAGGGGCTGTGGTCACATCAGTCCTTATCATCCATATCAGGGTTTCCCAGCTCAGGCCCTTTGGACCTTTGGGGCTGGATGCTTTGTCGCGGGGGCCTGTCCTGTGCACTGCAGTGTCCCTGGCCTCTACCCTCTACATCCCACAGCACCCCCTTAGCGTGACAATCAAAAATGTCTCCAAATATTGCCAAATGCACCGGGGGACAAATCTTCACCCGATTGAGAACCCGGTTCTCAGTTGAGGGCTGGTCTATATGATGCACTGAGCATGATGCCTTGTCTGCAGGAACACGCCAGTGGGTGTGAGCATTTCGGGCTATGTTCTCCACCAAGCCTTCCGACTCTGGTGGCCTTCAGAGAAGCGGCTGCTTCTAGTTTGGTTATATTGCACAGGAGAGTGTTGTAAACACCTAACGGATGATTAATTGTGACAACGATGATGTGACTTAATGAACATCAGGGTCACCTAATTATGCCTCGAGATCTGCTGGAACTGCGGTATCGTGTTGGGCACCAACCAGCAGAGTGTAGAGCAGGGTGAGTTCATCGGGTCCACTCAGGGCACGTGGTCACTGAAGCACAGCTCAGGACCCACTTAGAAAGCCTTCCGCTTGCTAGAAGGCCACCCTGAGGTCCACGAAGAACTCATAGCATGACTTGGTGCCCAGCCCGGGACCCTCTTGTCGGTGGCCTATTCCTGGGGAGAAGAGAAACCTCCTGGGACAGGACAGGTCCTGAGGAAGTTACAGAGGCCACCGGGGAGAGGTCGGGGGCCACGCTGGAAGCCCAGCTTCGTCACTCACTGGCAGTCCTTCCGCGGCCACTTGGCTTTCTAGGCCTCCACGTCTCCACTGGAAAAGCAAAGAGGTTCGATTTAATTGGTGATCTCAGATTTCAGGATTCATAGATTAATGTTTTTTAAAATGCTGGCATCAACATAATGTCAGACTGTTTAACTAAGTAAGGAACAAAACCAAACCCTACCTCAGACTACCATTTATATTACAGTTACTTCTGAAATGAAAGGATATTTTAACACTAAAAAAAAAAAAAAAAAAGCCGAAGAGGAAGAACAAACTAAGACAGAGGGTCCTTCCCAAGAAGCGCTAGCTGGCAATCTTAGACTGACACTTTACCAAATGGGAGACGTATTAGAATGATGTGTGCTGAGAAATTATTGCCTAGTTGAAAAATGACTGTGTTATGCTTCATGCATTGTTTTGAAACTTCAGGTTTATTAAACTGGGGGGTCTTGGACTCTAGGATGCTGTGAACAGTAGCCCCGCACAGTGTCCACAGATGGCTCTGAGGCTTTAGTCTTCTCAGAGTCATCGCTGAAAGTCCAATTCCATGTGGTTATGTTACAGCAAAAGGAGACAAAGGCTTAATGTGAGCTCACTCAGTTCAGCAGAATCTAGGGTAGGAACAGTAGCCCTCAGTAGCCTTCAGCCATTTCTCCTGTCCTCTTCCACCCAGGCCAGAAAGAATGCTGTGGGACTAGGGGCTCACCCCTGGGGAGAAGGTCCTCAAGGCCGTGATGGCTCAAGTCATGCTAACCTCAGGGATGTATCTGAGACGTGTGCTCCGCCCAGGCCACGCTCCACCACGAATCGGTGCTGGTTCAGTCACCTCTTAGTCTTTCCCAATCTGCCAGTGCACACTCCCCTCCGTGATCTCACGCGGGGGCTGCAGGACATCCTGCAAAGAACAAGCAGGGACAGTCAAGGGGACGGTCCTTGCCCCGCCCTTTACGGCTACCCGGCCTCAGGAGACTCCTTAAGCTCTCCTAGCTTCAGTTTCCCCACCATCACAAATAACAACAACAATAACAATACCTAAAAAGTATGGAATGCTTATCCTGGGTCAGGCGTTTGTTTAAATATCTTGCGCGAACCATGTCATGTAGTATCTAGGTAAGTACTGGCATTACGCCCATTTTTACAGTTGCGGTAACTAAGGCACCTGTAATCTTCAGTAGCTTGCTTAGGGTCATAAGCCGGCAGGGAAATGACTTGCTCAAGACCATACGGCTAGTAAGAGGCAAAGTGGGGCTCGGGGCTGCCGACTCTGGGTTCAGTGCTCTCTGGCTCCCCCTGGTGGCTAGATTAGGAACCCAGGTGCCCTGGCTCCCGAGTGTTCTCTTAAGGACCACCCATGCAGCATCCCCACAGGACAGCAGCTGGTAACTCTTCTGAGAATCCGAACAAACATTTAAACCCAGACATTGTTCTGTAGATGGGAATAAGAGCTCGTCCTTTGAGAATGGCACAAGGGCTGAATAAGATAATGAGTCTGAAGCAAACCACACCCTATGCAAGGTAGCAAGGTAGTGGTTATGGTGATTCTTATTAATATGACGAATATACCCCTTCCCCTGGCCACCTCCTAGGTGCATCTGCTTATGTCATTCCTGTTAGAACTCAGGGGCTGAAAGCTGCAGCTCGTGTGTCTGCCACACTGTGCTCCAGGATAGGGGTGCCGGGAAACCCCACGTATGACTCCGAAGGTGGCTTCTAGGCCTTCATATATACAAGGGCAAATAGTGAGGCTGCCATGTGGGGAAGCCAAATTCAGCTGGGCATCCTGAGAAGGTCTCTTATTATCTTAGAATCCTTCTTTGAAACCGTCTTTGGGCCGATTCTCCTTGACTCCCCTCCTCTCTCTCCCTGTTTTATCGTGAAGTCTGGGGCAGGCGTGTTGTTTTTAGGGTCTGCGTGAATAGTCAAAGCTGGGCTGGGAGCAGAAATATCAATAGACAATTCATTTATAAGAGAGTCTAAGGCGCAGTCAGATCTTTGGGGAACCTGCATCTTGCCTTCTGACTCACCTGCGCTCGCACTGTTCAGCCCCACAAAAGGCAAGTTGAAAGCGTGCTCCCCCGCTTCATCTCACTTATGAAAGGAGCAAGGCCTGGCTGTGAAGAGGCCCTGTAGGATGATTCTCTCTAACTTAGAAATTTATCCAATTTTCTCTGTTCTTTATCAGAGTGGAAGGCAAAAGCTTTGCCGGTGTAGACTGAAAGATCGCGGTATAAAAAGCAATCTCACTGACATGGGGTTTTGAAACGTGCTCTGGGACCTGAGTGATGTCTCCCTGCACCAGTTGGAAAGCAGAGTGGAATTTGCACAGGGGCCTTAACCAGCAGACAGTAGATCAGAAACGGACCCACTTTGAGGCCAGCTGTGAGGGGCACTGTGATTCCCGAAATGAAAGAAAACTAAAAAGGCCGAAAAGGCTGATTTCAGGAGTGGGTGTTTTGCGTTACAGCAGAGCTTATATCTAAATTAGAGAAAGGCTAGCAACTTCGTTTAGATCCAAATTTCAGATTTCCTTAGAGAGTCTCTTTCCACCTTTAAAAATGCCTAATTTCCATATGGAGAGGAAGAAAAGCAACTGTCTCATCGTAGGTAATGGTGAGCAGATCCAAGCATGGTAATTAGATTTAACATTTTAGGAGACTCCTAATCAGACCCACTGTCTTTTGTTTTGTTTTGAAAATGTCAAAACTGAGTTCATTTGATGCCTTCAGTTTCCCTTTTATATACACAGGTGTTAAAGGCTGCAAGTTACATGTTCCGTACCTACTACGGACCCATTGTCTTAAAACCGTACTTACTATTTTCTCCCCAGAATTGATGCTGTACTCCTGATCTTTTGAGTCCTTAAAAGGAAGAAGGTGGATAAACCTTAAGCCCATTTGTGGAATATAAGCAAATCATGAGTAGAAGCAGGAGAAGGGGTAAACCGAGGCACAGAAAGAGTAAAATGGCTTGCACACCATTCGCCAGGTGTAGCCAGGTTTGTTCCAGTTTTGAGAGTCCTGCTGTAATCGTCTTCCCCTCCCCCCCACCACCGCAAGAAAAAAACAAATCTAACACATAGAGTGGCTTTTACCCCTCAGGACTCTCAGGTGTTTTCATGAGAACAGAGGGGTTGTCATGACCTTCAGGTATCACAGAGAGAAACTGAGTCACATTTTGGTACAGTGATTTGCTCCGAGTCACAGCAGGTTTGATCCAGAGCTCAAAGCCCTTTGATCAACTGAAAGTGTATAAAAACGTTTCTGTTTAGGCAGGCGGTCAATCGCCTCACTGCCAGAATGAAACAAAATGATGGGGGCTGATGTGTGGGCTGGGGTGTATATCTCAGGTCGTTCTTAGGGATCGTTCCCGCAGGTCAGTACCTTCTGCTTCAAATCCAGCCAGTTTACGGGTGGGACCTTCCTGTATCGTACACTGGACCCGTTATTTGATTCTGGACAGAGTGCACAAACTCAAACAGTTTGACTCGATGACATGCAGAACGCACCTGAATGAAGATGTTGAAATGTTGCGATGAAGCATTTTTACAAATGCCCCACAGTCTTCGACCCTCTCCTGATAAAAGCCAATGATTTTCTTCCTGCAGTTGCACTACAGATCAGACCTGATGGGCATGAAGGGGACAGGATGGCTGGCGCTGAGTTCCCCACAGATAGAGAGTGCAAAGAAAGCCGGAGAGCTCATCAGCGAGGTACCATTAATCTGACTCTACCACAGACGCAACCTGGCGTTTATTTCCTCCTGACGAGGGAAACTGCAGATGGACTGGAGATCCCAAGAGGGCCCCATGGCCACTGGACTCCTGATATTTCTCTGGGGCCATTTGCAGCCAAATCCCGAGACAGAACAAGATTTCCCTCCCAGTGAATTCACTTGCTGGGGAGTTAAAGGCATGTTCCAGTTGGGCAGTGAAAGAGGGGTGATGCATTAGAAGATTCTCAAGAGAGGCGTTAATGTACAATTGTGATCTAAGCTGGCCCATTATTTTGGGGGAGGCAGGGAGAGGGTTTGCCACCCATCTCCTGAGTTTACTCACAGAGTCCAGTGTCTGGGGGTCGTCTGACTTCAGAGGCTGTTAAAAGTTGCACAGAGATGGTTATGTTCCCTGAACTCCCCGCCATATTGATGACCTAGAGATTCTTGCCCTGGGAGCTCGCTGAGGGCGTCACTGCTTTCTTCAGTTCCTTAATAACAGAACCTACTTTTATAGGGTCTGAGCAGGGCCACCTTGTTGCTGGATCCCTCCCTTTATTGAATTCCTTTATTGCGATGAGCTATGGCATTTTGCAGCCTCTCTTTTCAAGAATGTAAATACCCGGAAAATGTTCCTTATCGCAGAGGCAGCTTGGATCTCTTCCGTATGCTGGTGAGGTGCCCACCGAGAAGAGAGACGTGTTTTCCAATCACATCATTGGCGCCTTTGGTACTGAGTGGATGGGGTGAAGCTGCACTCAGAAAAGTGCATGTGGTGTTTGATTGTTTCACGAGAATCTTGGTCCTTCTCTTATAGACCAAATACCGTAAAAAACCAGACACTATCAAATTCACCACGGTGGTTGACTCTCCAGACCTAGTTCATGCCAAGAACAGCTACATGCATTGCAATGAGGTGGGTGTTTTCTCTTCACTCATCCCAGGCCCAGGAGTGGGTAGTGCTGTGCAGTGGTCAGTGCTTAAGCTGTGAGGGCAAACCTTTTGTCCCTTCCCCAGGCGATCTTGGGTCCGCTTTCTAATGTCTTCTAACTCCAGTTCCCTTATTTGAAAGGAGGGTAATAATAGCAACCATTTCATAAGATTGAGTGAATTAAATGAGGGTTAAATAAATAAAAGTACGTGAAGCTTTTAGCAAGTATCGGAACATAGTAAGTCCTCAATAAATGTCTCTAGTTTGACTCATAATCATAACAATAATAATACTAAGTATTATTGATGATCCCTTACCAAACACTAGGTCAGATACATCTGAATTGTTGATAAATGTTAATGGAATTAAAAGCTTAACATAAGCCAATTAGAAAAAAGAAAAGAAAAACCGGCTATATCAAAGCTTCTTTCTGCTTTTACTCTCTACATGATTTAGCCCCATTTCCTCTCTCCTGTATTAATTTCGAAGAATAGGAAGTTACATATATATTTTTTTCTCTGAAATTGTCCAGGGATTGGATTTTGCACACTGACGAAGCTGCCCCGTGCTCACAGAGTCCAAATGTTGTACTGACCAGTTCACATCTGCAAAACCCAAATTGAATTTGGGAAAGGGTTGAAATATTAAATATTGTATTTCCTCTCTAAAACTGGATGAGACTCAACCACTTCCTAAAATTGTTTGCAGTTCTTAGATTGCTGCCCTAAAGATAGCAACTAAGATAAAGCTTGAGTTTTAAAATTGTGTCTTTTTGGGACACAGGGTGGACTGTGAAAACGTCACACTTCTGAACAGATATTAAGGCATTTAAGACTTTTCAGCTGTTGTGTCTTTTTATTATTACTATTAGTGTTAAGTAGCAGAGGTATGGAGGCATCTTGTCACTAGTAAAAAGCTTGAGCAATGCCCAGTTGCAAAGGTTCTCTGAAATATCCACCCGCTTATGCTGTTTGTGAAACACACAGGCATAGCCAGCCATGGTGATGGTTTGTGACCCTTTTGGAGCAAATCTTGATGAATATTTTAAGCAGGGTTTATTTAAAACCAACCCCGGGGGCTTCCCTGGTGGCGCAGTGGTTGAGAATCTGCCTGCCAATGCAGGGGACACGGGTTCGAGCCCTGGTCTGGGAGGATCCCACATGCCGCGGAGCGACTAGGCCCGTGAGCCACAATTACTGAGCCTGCGCGTCTGGAGCCTGTGCTCCGCAACAAGAGAGGCTGCGAGGCCGCCATATGAGAGGCCCGCGCACGGCGATGAAGAGTGGCCCCCGCTCGCCACAGCTAGAGAAAGCCCTCGCACAGAAACGAAGACCCAACACAGCCAAAAATAAATTAATTAATTAATAAACTCCTACCCCCAACATCTTCTTTAAAAAAAAAAAAAAACCAACCCCGCCACCGCCTGACCCTGGCCACATGGGCCCCTCCCTTCCTGGGTGGCTTCTGGAGGGATGCTCTCCATGGGCTTCTGTGCCCTGGGGCGAGGGTATGGGGTCACTTGAGTGGGAGGGGCAGGAACGGGAATCGGCCCCTTCTTCACCTTGGCTGCAGCAAGTGCGGTTTCCCATTTACTGTGAGCCTTCTTCCCCGCAGCGCCTGTACAGGTCAGGGGATGCCGAATCCCGGCACAGATACACCCTGGTCCCCGACCACCCCGATTTCACCAGAGCCCGCCTCAACGCGCTGCATCTGAGCGACGTAAGTGAACCAGAGGTTCATGTGGTGTGTGCCTGTTCCTGTAAATGATCTGTGCCCAAACGGGATTTTATTTGTTAAAAAAAAAAAAAAAAAAAAAAAAGAAGGTCCTAGGAAGGGAGGCTGGGAGTGGAAAGAACCGTGGATTGAGAGTGGGACAAGTGACATGTGTGACTTTGAGCCACTTTCCTCGCTGGGCCTCAGTTTCCCAGCTGTAAAATGGGGCTGGAGCTGTGCTAGCCAATGCCTGTGGTCCTTCTAGCTCTCAAATCCTAATGCTGGGCATGGCTCCAGAGACCTCGGTCAGGTGCTGGGTTACGGCCAGAGGAGTGTTGCCGGTGCCCTGGCCCCGCGGGTGTAGACACCTGCTCTGTTTGTTCTTTGGACACCTCTCCTTAGCCCTTCAGAGCAGTGTAAGTTTGGAGACAAAGTGACGCTTTCTCTGCTTTCTGCAGTTTAGAAAGATGCTGCAATTGTAGTCCATCTGGTCCGAACACAATCCGCTCCTTTGTGTGTGAGGCTGTGGACCCCAACACGTCCGTTTCCCTTGGATGTGTGCCCTTTGCATGCATCACGGAGATGCTGTTTCCTAAACCCAGGCTTGTTGGCAGGGGTTGGAGGCCCCTGGTTGTAATAGAATAGGCGGCCGCTCTACCAGCAAAGCTGTGATCCTGGGATAACAGGTATCGAGGCGGCAGAATCAAAAGAGGCTGTCAGATCAGAATAACACAGGCTGAGTGTGTCGGCCTGGGGCAGCG
The DNA here is from genome assembly GCF_003676395.1 of Aethalodelphis obliquidens. Classification (NCBI taxonomy): domain Eukaryota; kingdom Metazoa; phylum Chordata; class Mammalia; order Artiodactyla; family Delphinidae; genus Aethalodelphis; species Aethalodelphis obliquidens. The sequence goes on along the minus strand of NW_020837955.1, from coordinate 29,229,574 downwards.
CGGGGCCTCCCAGAGTCTGGCCATTCTTCCCGCCCTGGCCCGGCCATTGTGTCCTGGGGCTCCGTGAAGATCAACAGGGGGCTGGCGAGAGGCGCCTTCTAGTTAGCGTGTGTATTAGTTTGTTGCGTTTGTAAAGCCCTGTGGGATCCCACACAGTGAATGTGATGGTGCTTTGTAAATATGAGTTATTATGACCATTTGATGCTTTTGAGGGCTGTGCGAGGGATAATTTTAGAACAGCAGCTCTGGTGGGCTGACCTCCATCTGGGGAAGCGGGACCTCCCCCTCAGCAGAGCTTGGACAAAACATCCATCTCATTAATGCTGCAAGGATGTGGGAAGGCAAGGCCCCCATTAGAGGAACTATTGGAGGCCCATTGCCCTGGAAACTGGGATAAAACTACCAGTCCATTTGGGGCCCAGCTTAAGGAGGACAGCCACCCCAGGCCGGTGGCAGAAGCCTCTCTCCTCCCACGAGGGATGCCAGTCTGCCGAGTTCCGGAGATGAAATTAGCCGCCAGGGCACGCGGGTATGGAGAACTCATGGACCTCTTTTGAAAGAGCACTTCTTCGGGGGCGTGTAGGATACGCACAATTGGATCAAGTGCTCTGTGAGGATGATGTGGAGGGAAGGTGACCTTCCTGGGCAAAGAAAGCCACTGAGATGTGTAAGGCAGCCGAAATAACTAAAGAATCAAATGACTCTAATGTGTGAGGATGAGGGCAAAGCTGTGCCCACTGTGATAAAGAAGAGAAGCGCCCAGGGTTCCAAATCAAAGAGCCTGCGAAGTCTAAAGGCTCCCAGTGGCAAGGCGAGAACCTCAACAGAATAAAAATACCCGGGGAGGAAGTGATGACAATCAAGCAACTAGTGTATAGGGAGACAGGAGGCGGGGGTCCAGCACCTCGGGGAGCACCCCGATTTGGGCCTCAGTTACAGAGCCTCAGAGGCTGGGATGCACTGAACACCGGAGCGGGGTGACCTCGGAGTTTGAGGCTGTGGATGGACCGGTGTCATTCCCTAGCCCAGATCTGGCACGGGGGCGCTCATTAGGAAGGCACCGCAGCAGACCCCTTTCCAGGGAACGATAAGGGCTTTGGCTCTATTTGCTAGTCTAACATTTGCGGGACCATCAGAACGGGAAGCGTAACGCTGGAGGGGCTGGTTGGTCTGTCATTGTCTGAATGCCCCTCCCCTTCCTCATACCTCTCGGTCCAGCCAGGCTAAACTCAGTGGTGACCCAGGAAATCTAATCCTTTGGGCCCTGATTGTGATCTGTCCGTAAGGTGATGACCCCAGCAATGATTGGTTGAGCAAAGTAGGCGTCTGGCTCCTGGTTTGTGGTGTTGGGGCCGGAGGCGGGGATGAAGGTGGAGGTGGCGAACAGCGGCAGGGAAGAACGATGAGCCCCACCGCGCTTGGCTCAAGCTTTCCGTGGTCCCCTCTAGCTCCAGGCCCGGTTGTGGGATGGCGTGAGGGCACTTGGCTTTTTTCTGCCACTTTTCCTGGGCTTAATCCCCCGAATCCCCTGTAGAACAGAGCCTCAGCCTTGACCTCTATTTCCAAGGGCCCCCTCGCCTGCCCTGGCTCTGGGAATGAGTGAGAGACCGACACGCTCTGGGGCTGTCACTTTGTCATCTGTTGGTGATGTGCCTCGCCTGCTGTCTCCCTTCTCTGTGGCGGAATAAAGAACAGCCTTCCGCTGGGATCTCCAGATGACTCCTTTCATGGAGCCATTCCCTTATCTTGAAAAAAAAAAAATTAGCTACATGAAGGCACGGGAGATTTTGATGCCTCCATCGGTGATGTGGTCTACCTGAGGACTGAGAGGATGTGATTACAGACTCCCCGAGGGTGTGTGAGAACAACTTGAAAAGGGAAAAAATGAAAGAGGAAGATGTGAAATACGGGGGTCAGGAACTCGGGCAGGTTCCTGACGATCAATTTAATTCAGGGGAAGGCTCTCCCTCTGTGCAGGCACCAGGGGTGCGTGTGGGATACAGCATGCTTCATAGGGGTGCTGTGACGTGGCATCAGAGGTAGCCCAGGGGCCCCCAGGAAGTCAGTGGAGCCAGTGAACACGTGGGTGCCAGGACCCAAGGAACAGAACCTTCGGCGTGTGGGAAGAAACGGGGTTCTTGAACTTCTGAGTTTTGGCATCTAGAGGCTGCAAACCTGAAACGCTGAAAGTAAAAGCAAAGACAGAAGGAAGGGGGTCAGGGGCACCTGGTACCAGTGGGACATAGCAAATGAGCCAGACCCACAGACCCCAAGACCCACCAGAGCAGGGCCTGAAGCTCAGGCTGGGGGCTGAGAGCCGAAGCCCTTTGTGGCCAGAGCTGGGGAAGTCCTCAGGATGGATGTGGGGCCACGGGCTCTGCCGTTCTGGGCACCAGCAAGACAGAGGGTGTGTGTTTAGGAGCCGCTCCCACTGAGAACCAGCAACATTCCAGACATGGAGCTACTCACTCCCCGCTCACTCATTTCTTTGTTTCCCCAACTAGAAAGTCTACAGAAACTCTTGGGAACAGATCCGGGATGGTGGCTATGACTTCAGGCTGGACGCCATCCCGTTCCAGACCGCCCGGGCATCCAGGGAGATTGCCAGTGACGTAAGACCTCACATTCTCTCCCTCCTCTCTCTCTCTTTCTCTCACTGATAGGTTTTGCTCTGGTTTTCCCAGATCTGTTGAAAGGCAAACCACCGGGAACCAAAACTGAACAAATATTTCAAATGAAAGAAAAAAGTTGACCTTATTTTTTTAGCATCTTAGCCAGAAATTTGGAATTGGGGAGGGTTGTATTCCCACTCCCTCTGTTTTAAGAGAGGCACTCTTAAAGGTTGACGCATGTGGACAGTACCTAGAAGTCAATTAACGTATGATTGATTTGTTGACCTTCCATTGAGGGACTATTTTTTTTTAGCTGAAGTGCACTGTGATAGGTTAGAAAGAGATTGGGTTTCCCCCCTAGATTGGCTTGAGTTCAAATCCTGGCTCAGTCACTTAGGAATTGACTCTATGGTCTTGGGCAAGTTGCTTAAATTCTCTGAACTCAAATATCTCCATCTATGAAATAGACATCTAATACTGGTCTCCTAGGATTGATGTAGGGATGAAACCAAAAGGGTTCATAGTGTCATGCACAGAACATGACAAAACACGGCCGCTTCCCTTACTGAATAGGAAGATGTCATTAACTAGATACGTCATCATTCACGAGTGGCTTGTTACTGGTCCAAAGTGAGATAAGTATAGAAATCAAGAGCAAGCATTCAGAAACGTTCTTAGCAATTGGACGTCATGACCTCCAAGCCTGTGACTGGTGGACTTCTCTGGTTGAGCAGAGTAGAGGCCAGTTTTTACGTGTTGTAGAATGTACCTGGTACCACTACATACGGATCCCAGGCAGGAGGACCGCATATTGGACTTTGACAGATTGGAAGTTTTAAAAATCGAAACAAAATGAATCCTGTCCTTCACTATAGATGGTTTGAGGAGCATTGGACTGGGTCCCTGCAAGCTGGAAAGAATCAAAGGATGAGCGGCTACTGAAACAGTGGACACATTTTTCTTGCTGTTGGGTTATTAACCATTACAGCAGCAATGATATCATCAGCCAGCACTCGGTGGGCATGTGAGCCTGCGCCAGACATGAAGCTCAGCCCCACTGAATCCTCTCAGTGTCCCATGGGGTGGAGGTTCATTCTCCCATTTTATCAGGTGGGGAAACCAAGAAACCAGAGAGACTCAGTAACTGACCCAAGGCCACACAGCTAGTAGGCAACAGAGGGAGATCCAGACCCCAGGTCTACTTGAATCCAAAGCTGTGCCCTTAACCCACGGTTGAACCTCCTGCTGAGATCCTGAGGACTGGTCCTAGAAGGGAGGTGGGCACCCATGACCCCCCTCTGCATCTCTGACCTGCACTCCTGGTACAGAGAGGCCTTCCTGCGGGACCGGGGCCTGCAGACTGGGTACTGCAGCATCCACGACCACCCGAGGATGAAGCGTTTCCTCAGCGTCAGCAAACTCCAGAGTGACAATGAGTACAGGAAGGACTTCGCTAAGAGTCGGTCCCAGTTCCACGGCCGCCCAGACCAGCCTGGCTTCCTCCAAGCCACGAGGAGCCAGCAGCTGGCCAGCAGCGTGTGCCACAGGCAGCCCCTGCCCTAGCCCTCCTGCGACCCAGAGCAGCCGGCCTGAAGCCTGCCGAGAAGGCCCACCAGCTGCAGAGCGATGTGGGCTGCCCTCGCTCCCTGGCCGAGGCCCGGCCTCTGGGGCCTCTTCATAAGAGATGGCCAGAATCCCACATCCCACGTTACCTTCAGGGAGGACCTGGGCTGAGATAGAACCCGGGAGACCTAACTCAATAGTGCCAGAAGAAATGACAGGAATCGCAGTGTACTGAGTCCTTCCTGTGGGCCAGGCTCTGTGCTGAATGCTTTCTGAGCGCCGTGCCACATAGCTCTCACAACCAGCCCATCACTGCCCCAGTTTACAGATGGGGAACCTGAGGCTTAGAGAGGTGAAGTAACAAACTCAAGATCACGTGGCACGTAAGTGGCGGGCCTGGGATCTGAGCCCCATTTGGTCTGATGTGAGAGCACAAGCTCTGGATTGCTGTGCCGTACTCTTTCCAAGGGATCTTCGTAGTCGCCTGGACTGTGACCTTTCTCTGGGAGGCAACTGAAACCCAAAAAAGGGAAAGGACTTCCGTAAGGCCACAGAGCAAGTCAACATGGGAGCTCGGCCTTGAGCCAGGTCTCTGACCCTCCACCCCCGTTACAGCCCCATCACTTGAATGGAGAGATGCAGAGGACAGCGTTATGCTGGCCCAGCTCCCAGCACACAGGGTCCTCGATGCCAGGGAGCTGCTGCTTAAGCTGAATTGCCTCCCTTGACGGGGCTTCACGGACAGCATATTCTCCAGGGCAGGCATTTTAAGCCTCCCCCCAAACCCTGCTGACCTATTCCTCTTGCCTCCCTCCTTCCCCCAAGGTTAAGTACAAATCAGACTTGAACCTGACCAGAGGTATTGGCTGGACACCTCCTGGCTCCTACAAAGTGGAAATGGCTCGGCGGGCTGCAGAGCTGGCCAACGCGAGGGGCCTGGGTCTCCGGGGAGCTTACGTGAGTAGCGGGCTGGCTTTCAAGGCCACGGGGGAAAGGCAAACTCATTGTTTCTTTTCAAACTTTATTTTTGGCCAAAGGTCAGCCGGCTCTAAAGACGTGTGAAATGCAGCTCAGGCAAGGCGCCTAATTTCATGGGTCTGAGGTGACCAGGAGGATGACACCCGGGTTAAACTTCCTGCAGAGTTTTCTCTGAAGTCACAGCCATTAGTTCTTCGGAGACAAAACGTGCCAGGGCTACAGCAGTAGCAGCCGCAGCAGCCCAGGCTGTGCTGACTGTTTGCTCATTACATTCACGGAAGGGGTCAGGGACTTGCTGGCTACAACAGTCTGGGTTTTGAACCCTACTTTGTTCGGAAGAAAGATGCCACGTCTAAATGAGAGATTGGCTTTACTTCTCTCTCTTTCTTGCCTTGAGGATCCTTCTTCTTGGGGAGGACGGAGGAGGGAGAAAGGAAGGGGAGGGCCAGCATTTTAGACAGCTTGTCCTATGGGAGCAGGACAGAAGGTTCGTCTTAACTCAGGGAGGTGTGTTTGATTTCTGCAGGGGGGGCAGGAGGCTGTAGAGACCGGAGATGATCAGAGGGGGGATGTGAACCCAGATGCCACCGAGATTCTTCACGTCAAAAGGAGGAAGGCCCTGCCGTTGTGAGTGGGCGGCGTCCACCTGGGATTCTTGGGAGAGAAGCTGGAGAGGAAGTTTGCACGCCAGGGACATACATGGCTTCAGTTGGGGCCAACTGTGAAAGCAGCACCCCAGCCCATGCTCCGATCCTCCTTTATTAAAATAATAACTCTCTGAAAGTGGGTGGAGAATGTTGTGTTTTGGTCCTCTGTCGGATACCTAGAAGTGGGTGGCCCTGTTGCGTGCCTTGAGTGTCTGGGATGAGGAATAAAGATGTAAAGGTGACCCCCGCTGACGCTAAGCCGTCTGAAATCTCACATTTGCCAATGTCCGAGGTGAAGGCAGTCGATGAACACTGATTTTCTAGAAGCTACAATTGTTGGAAGGGAAGCAAACATCATATACTTCAGGTTGATTCATTTCTGGGTTTCCCAGGAAGGAGCCTGAGGAAGTGGCAGCCATGCTGGTCCAGGGCATCCCAGGCTGGGCAGCAGTGGTCTCTGCTTAGAGCCTGCACACTCGGAGGCGTCAGGGGCTGTCCACGGCTGCCCGTGAGGCCTCGCCTTGGCTGGGTGTCAAGGAGGATGGGCTGTGAGCTTTGGAAGACACCTCAAAAGCTAGCCTCGCTTTCCATGGTGGCTTTGATCCAAGTCAGGAATTTGGTCACTTGGGTGTAGACTCCTGGCTTCTTCCCACACTCCAGGCCCCAGCTCACGATCCCATAGACGTAGTAGGTGCCGTCCTTCTCACAGGTCAGAGGGCCTCCAGAGTCACCCTATGGGAAAAAGACGCAGGAGTCAGCTTTGTGAATAGGAATACATTCAGAGGCAGCTCCACCCTCCATGAGGGGATGCCGGGGCGGGGGCGGGGGATGCCGGGGGGAAGGGGGGAGACTGCTGGCCGGCCCTGGGGAAGGTAGCAACAAGGCTCTTCCAACGCCTCATGTGACGCAGTGCTCTGAAGGGAGAGAAACAAATACTGACCTACGTCCTGAGTCAGTGAGGGCTTCCTGAGTCAGAGAAGCCATGGGGCCGGGGCCCAGTGCCAGGCCCAGCCCTACTTCCTGACCCGCCATGACTCTTAGTGATACAGGTACTACAAGGGGCCCTCAGGCGGAGGCTGAGAGGTGCCCTGTTTGGATAGAGCCCTTCCAGGGGCCACAAGGGCACACACACGGCAAGGAGGATGGGGCTCAGAGGCAGCATGACCTTGATGTTTAACACGGTCCATGGAGTTAGATCTGCTGGGCTCCAAACCAGGCTTACTGCCTGCTGGCCAACGGGGCCTCGGTTTCTCACACTGTGAACCGTGGATAGTAACAGAACCCCTGCCCCACCCTGAGGGTCTTGTGAGGACTAATGTTTGTAAAACACATAGAACAGTGCCTGATTCATATTAACCCCCCAGTTTAGGTGGAGGGGATGATGATGGTCTCTCTCTCTCTCTCTCTCTCTCTCTCTCTCTCACACACACACACACACACACACACTGCTGCTTACACACCACAACTGGTAGGATTTTTAATGAATTGTCTCTTTCAATCTTAGCCACCATCTGCTGATTTTATGCATACACTCTTTCCGTTTTATAGGTTAGTCACCTAAGGTTGGAGAATTATTTCGGTGCAGTGGGTTGAATGTTTATGTCCCCCTGCCCCCAAATTCATATGCTGAAGCCTAATCCTCACTGGGATGTTATTAGGAGGTGGGGCTTTGGGGAAGTGATTAGGTCATGAGGGTGGAGGCTACATACATGGTATTAGTGCCCTTATAGAGGAGACCCTAGAGAACTAGCTTTCTCTCTCCACCATGTGAGGACACAATGAGAAGTTGGCAGTCTGCAACCTGGAAGAGGGTCCTCACCAGAACCCGCCCATGCCAGCACCTGATTTCAGACTTCCAGCCTCCAGGACTGTGAGAAATAAATGTCTGATGTTTAAGCCAGCCACCAAGTCTAAGGTAATTTGTCATAGAGGCCTGACTAAGCCATTCAGTGATTGATAAAGGTCACAAAGTAAAGGATAGAAGCAGGTTTCAAACCCATGACCATCTGCTTTTAAAGCCTACAAGGGAAGCCCTTGAAATACCTAGGGAACTGAACAATCTGTTTTCTTATTCGTCTTCTAGGGACCTAGGGAAAATCAATGCCATCTGCCCACACACCTCCTTTGATTAGGTGGATATCTGTGGCTCCTTGGGAAGGGGCAGAGGGTCACAGTACAGCCACAAACCCTGGGGAGAGTGACCGTGATTTCCCATCCCCAAAGGGGCTCAAGGCTGGGAGATCATTGTTGGGTCCCTTTGTAGGGAGGAGCTCAGATTTGAATGTGCCCATGCTGGTCCCCCAAAGTCCTCTATGGGGGCTGGTGTCAGGCAGGTTCTAAATTGGCTCTGGCCACAGAGAAGCCACTCAGCCAATTAGTTTATTAGGGTTAAGTCACCCTCCCCCTTCGCACACACACACACGTTTAAACCCTAACGGTTAGTCAATATTACTGCGAATTCTCTGGCGTCTCATCTCTCTCCTTCGAAGCACTGGGCTTTGGGACTGTCCCCTGCTTATTGGGATTTGCAGACAAGCTGCACAGTCCTGAGGCCATTTAAACACAGTGGAGCAAATTCCTGCTCTGCCACTTGCCACCCAGGTGCTATAGGCCAAGATGGTTTCTCTAAGCATCTGTACAACGGTGATAATGACATCCCCTTCACCAGATGGTTGTGAGAATTAAGTTGGACAATGTGGGCAAAGTGACAGCTGTGGTTATGCTGAGTCGTCCTGGTTTGATGTGGACTCAGGTTTGCCAGAGGACAGACGTGTCCCCTCTAGCTTAATGGCAAGTGGGTCTCTGAACCCACCTCCCAGCCCAGGGTTCTAAGGGCCCTCTGTGCCCGGTGTAAGGTCCTGTCAGCCCCTCCTTCTTCAAGTACCATTTGGAGTCTCTGACCTGGCAGGAGTCTTGCCCAGGCTTCTGGAGGTTTCCTGCACAAATCATACTGTCATCAATCATGTGGTCATACAGTTGGCGGGAGTTGCACACAGTGTTGCTGATGAGCTTGACCTTGGCGTCCAGGAGCTGGTGGGACCCGTCCCCTGAGGGGCAGAGAAAGGAGGTTGCCACTGTAGAGACCAGGCTGGAACCTGCCCCACCAGAAGCCAGCAGCAGTCAGAAGAGGGCCACGAGACCTGAGCTTGGCAGGAAGGGTTTTTACGGGAGATGGGCAGAGCAGCCTCATCTTTCAGGGCTGGGGACTCTTTGCTTTCAGCCTTCACGATGGTTCTACACACCTTCAATGCTGTGCTTATCCCATGCAGCAGAATCATTTATGCCCTCCTCTGTCTCCCCAGCTAGACGGTGAGGTTGGGCAAGCAGGGATGGTGTCTTAAACCTATTTTTAATTTCCCATGCCTGACAGAGGGCTGCACGTAGTAGAGACTTCATGACACTTGAAGTGCCCTGGTTGATCACCTAGAGTGCCTGCTTCCCAGAGCAGACGTTGCCTTGCTTAAAGAACCTCTGTTCTTCTCAATCTGCTCTCGTCAGCACGATGATGCTGAAAGGTTTACATGGACTCCAGTGAAGCTGGCTACAAAAACGTTTCCTGGTTAACCCTAAATCTAATTATCTATCAGAAATCTTCTTTCCCAGAAGCCTTCTGACAAATGTGTATATTACATTTCACTTTCTTCATGAATATGGGCCTATTTCAAGTGATTCTTGCTTTCCATTTTTTGGAACAAGATTTGGGAGGAAGAGAAATCTATTTTGAGTATTTGAGAGAGACTTGATACACGCTTCTGAATTTCATATGTGAGAGGATGTAACCTTGTCAGTACTATAAGAAAAGTAGCCCTTTGGTTACTTTTTAAGATCAGACCAAATCCTAAAGATAAATCAATAGCTTGACGTAACAAAAGTTTATAGAATGCTACTATGTAGAGAGCCTTGACCAAAGCACCGTAGTAGAGTCAAAGGTGAATGAAACCTGACCCCTGCCCTCCAGGGGCTGACTTAATGAATATCTCTGGAGAATTCTATCATCTCTTGTTATCATGATTCCAAACCTAGGATGTTATTGGGAAACTGAAACTCAGCTGTCCAAGTCAAGTGACAAAGCCAAGAACCTAATACAAGTCTGTCTGACTCCAAAATCCATCTTCCTTCTAATTTATCCTCTTTCCAATGTACCTAGGAAAGGAAAAAGTTCTCCATGGATACAAGATCAAGGCTTGTTGAAAGTCAAAGATCTAAGGGTTGGGGCCGAGGACAGATATGGAGATCAGAGGAGACTCCTTGAAGGTGATGAGATTTAACTGGAGCTTGAGAGATGGGGCAATCTCTTTCTTTGGTCTATACATTTTGAATATAACACTGATATCTAGTTCAGGAGGGCAGTTGAGTGTAACCCTTTCTTGTCTGGTGGATGTAACTCACCTGGGCCTCAGGAGAATGCATGGCCAGACTCACCTGTTTCTGTAACACCCCAGCCGGAGATGTGACACTCAGTCCCAGGGGGAAAGGGACCATCAGGCAAACATACAGTTTTCACATATTTGGATTCCAGAGCACAGTGACCGTCCACTGGCTTTAGCTTGAGCAAAGCTAGGTAGAGAAAGGGGAAATGGGCAGTGACATCCTCTCTGTCAAAGAAGCATCAGCTTCAACTTGATTGGAAGGTGGACCTAGCAAAGCCCCATTCCCAATACCTAAAAGAACTCTCCCTTGGTCATTTCATTCTTTTAACTTTCAATTCGGAGGAGTAATAACACTTCAGGCTGAGTTTTAAATTACTTCTAATCCTTTTTTTAAAAAACAGGCTTTAAGGGGGAAAAAACGATATTGAGGAAGCAGAAAGAATGAGAGGTCTGTGAATGGAGAAATAGGGGACAGAACTAAGCAGGAGGCAGATCGAGTACGTCATTGCCTACCAGGTGCCAGGTGTGCATGGGGATACATGAACATCACGTCACTTAGCACACAGGAAGTGGAGACTGTACATCAGTGTGCCCGTTTTACAACAGAGGGAATTGAAGCTCAGCCAGCTGTTAATTCAAGGCTGAGCTCTCGCCACAACGCAACGTTCCTAGCATCTCTTCCCCTCAATTTAAGAACTTGTGCACATTTATCTGCAACGCTAACACAGACCTTGAAGAACTAAAAAACTCTGGAATAAATGCTCTACCTTACAGGGTCTATGAGGGACCAAGAAGGCAAGAGCACCTTCTAGAACCAAACCTCAGCTTTCCATCAGTAGAGAAACCCACCCAGGGCAAGACCCATGGGAAAGCCACGATAGAAGAGACTTGCCAATGTCGTTGTAGGGAATGTCATCTCTTTCGTCATAGTGGCTGTACTTGAGTATCTTCTCCACCCCAAAGCTCTGCTCGTGGAATTCTGTCTTCTTCAGGTCCTGGTCCCCTAGCACCACTTTTAGATATTTGGCTTTTAAGCTACAAGGGAAAGTAAGATGATCAGGAACTAGCCCTGGAATTTGAGAGCCTGGAGCCACACCCTGGCTCTGCTCCTGGTCAGCTGTGTGACCTTTGACAGATGACCTGACCTGCTCACGCCTCAGCATCCCCATCTGTAATCACGGTCTTGCTAAAGAACTCTCCTGCTCGTCTTTAAGTAGCTAGTTCTGAGGCTTGCATGTCATAACACATGTAATGCACGTGGTGAGCATTGTACACATGGGAGCTCTCTTCTATCTGGTTGTAAGGAAACATCCTTTTGCCCTTGGAGCAAGATCCGACCCCCAGGTCCTGCCAGAGTTGCCAAGATGCTGCTCGGATGGGGAGAGAAGAACACCCCTGGAGACTGCAGCCACCCTAACCTCTGCTCCCAGCAGGCACCTACTCGGTGCAGTGGGCGGCAGTCAGCACCCAGCAGGGGTGGATCAATGTCCCCCCACAGAAATGGCCCTGGGGCATGGAGATGGTCAGTCGCAACGAGGTCTGCAGGGACGCCTGCCATGGGTGCTTGCCCGCTGTGCTCTTAAAGCCGCCGTAGATCCTCTTGACCTTCCTGTCTGCTACCTCAGTCCTCCCGCATGAGTCAAACTCGGGAAGTTTGGTCAGGGGCTCTGCGTGGGCAACATCTGTGAAGCACAAGAAAAATAAAGCACACTTCTCACCCTCCCTACAGATCCTCAGAAGGACCTTGTCAGAGGCATGGCTCTGCATCCGGAAGCTTAACTAGTGTCCAGAGCTAAGAGACTATACTGGTGCATATAGGATAGGCACGTGTGCAGTTAGCATTTGTGGAATACATTGATTAATACAAAGCGAGTCTATAGGATTAATGATGAAGATGTTGCTTTTTCCTTCTTATTCTGACATGTAGACAGACATATAAAAAATGTTTATCACTTATACGTGGAATCTAAAAAATACAACAGATTAGTGAATGTGACAAAAAAAAGAAGCAGACTCACAGATAGAGAACAAATTAGTGGTTAGCAGTGGGGAGACAGAAGGAGGGAGGGGCAAGACAGGGGTAGGGATTAAGAGGTATGAACTATCACGTATAAAATAAGCTACAAGGATATATTGTACAACGGGGGAATATAGCCAATATTTTATAACTATAAATGTAGTACAACCTTTAAAAATTGCGAGTCACTGTAGTGTACACCTATAACTTACATAATATTGTACAGCAAATATACTTCAATAAAAAATGTGTGTATAGATATATAAATCCATCTCTGGGTATGTATTTAACTATTTGTTAATGCACACATATATTCTGGAGGCTTTTTTGGTGCCTAGGGGAAGATATTCAGATGAAATAGAGCGGGGGAGAGAAGACATTTGCACACATAACTGTCATGCAAAGGGGAGAGCAGCAAGTGTTGCATGGATGATGCCCAATCTATTCCATGCAGTTTGTAAGAAGGGAGAGGTAATATTTCACTTGGTAAATCTTGGAGGACTTCCTGGAGGAGTGGTTACTTGGGTTGATTCTCAAAGAATGGTTGGATATGAACAAGAGCGGGTATGGGACACAGTATTACAGACAGAGGTGACCATAAGAGCAAAGGCACAGAAATGAAACTGTCCAGGGAAGTAATTCCATTGAGCAGAGGGAGGGTGCATCGCTTCAGACGTGAGTGGAGAGGTGGGCTAAGGCAGCAAGGCAGGAAGACTGTGAGGCTGGAATTCAGTCCATGCTGTGTCCCGAGAGGCTGTGGAGACCCAGCCACCGTTTGATCACCACTGTACACTGAAGGCCTGGCATAGCGCCTGGCACCCAGCAAGCAATCGTTCAATATTTGCTGAGTGCACTGACTGGGAGTCGGGAAGCCTGAGTCTACAAATGTATCCAAGTCTGCTCGACCTCCCGAGAGGGGAGCAGAGGATTGGGCAGTTGGGTTGCCACTGGGATGGCAAATGGTAAAGCAGGAGTTGTGGAAGGACAGGGGTAGGACAGAGAGGGAGTTCCAGGAACATCTTTCTATGGCTCTGCAACCTCCCCACTACCCGGGCCTCCAGACAGCCACAGACTTACCTAGAGCTGAGCAGGAGGGGACATCACAGTACTCCCATTTCAACTTTGCATTGTTTAATTTAAAGAAACACCAGGGCTTTTTGTCTCCATCTGGGTTTCTAAAATTAAAAAAAAAAAACAAAGTAAGCCGGAGTCAAGCCTTGGTGAACTCGCTGGACCTCATTAAAAGTCCTTTGAGTAAGAGAGCACCAAGCTCTTGCATCCCCCTGGGACCACATTCCATTCCATTCCTCCAACAGGTTAGCAAACCTTGACATACTAGGGTGGTTATAGTTTGGGGGCCAAATCTTAACTTCCAGAGGAGAATCTCAGTAACCAGGGAGTAGTTCACGAGCTTCGTGCCAGATCCACGGGACATATTACACTGTTTGTAGGAAAATAAATGAGATCCCTGTTGAAGACCCTTCTTTGTCAGGAAAGTGAAATAACTACACAAACATGGTGAGAGTAGGGCTCCGCTGCCCGAGCCTTCAAGTTCTGTGCGTGGGAATTCTCTGAGAGCCGCTGCTGGGGGTCACCCTGAAGAGTCCCGTGGAGGGGGCAGCTCAAGGTAAGTGAAAGTAGAAGGAAACTTGTGTCTTGTGTCTTGTGCTAGGGAAATCCTCTTGCTTAATGGAACCAGTTTAAAGCCATACAAAAACTCTCTGTTTCTATATGCAGACCATGCATGTCCTTGGCCTTGGTTAGACAATGAGCTGTGGAAGGAAGCCAACAGGATGGTCAGGAAGACGGGGAAGAAGGTACCAGTCATCACCAGGGATAGAAATGGCATTATTCTTATTTGGGAAAACCTGCACATCCTTGTGTCAGAGACCGTCATGCTAACCAAACATTCCATTTTCCATTTATCCCTTTGAAGTTCCATTTATCCCTTGAAGTTATGTGAGACTATATGACTATTTCTGGCCAATGAAACATGTGTGGTAAGATGATGTGTCACTTCTAGGCTGAGGTAGTAAAATTCTCACGCTCCACGTTCCAGTCTCTCCTTCCCCTTCCTGTGTATTTGAGTAACTAAGTGAAGCTAAGAATACCCCCTACCTCCACACCCAACCTACATGACACGCGTAGCATTAATGGGAAATTAACATTGATGTGTTCAAGCCACTGGGATTTGGGGGTTGTTCATTACAGCAGCATAACCTAACCTAGCCTGAGTTGGAAAATCTTCCTAGAGGGAAAGCTGATGAGTTTCAGTGTTCCGTTCCAACATTTCGAAGCTGGCCCAGGAGAACTAGGAGCAGAGGGGAGGGACAAACAGATCCTTCCATTGACAAGTGGCCAAGGCAGAGGACAGGGAGGATGGTAAGCTTTACCTGCAGAAGTTGTGCTCCCCAATCCCATGGGCCTCAGCGTCCTCCATGAACATGTTGTAATTCTCCTTCAAGAGGAGGTGGGAGTTCCAGTAAAGGCACGAGTGCTGGTTGATTGTCTTACTCACTTTCCCTCGGTAAGAGTAGCCATCGCCAACATAGCAGTCATCAGAACCTTGGAGAGAGCAGTTGGGACTGTGAGAACTGAGACCAGCTGGTGTGCCGTGCCTGGAAAGGACTTGGCAGGTGTATCAGGTGGTGAGAGGATTGGGCCTGAATACTGATCACCCTGAGGTTTCACTACGAGTTCCCAGAAATAAGGTGGTTTGAACGCTCCACATTCAACCCAGCTTAAAAACAAGGAATATCATGGGGGTGGGGGTGAGAGCTGAGTTCTTTAATTTGGGCTCAAACAAGAACCAGTGGTAGGTAGGTTGAGGCCCAAGGATACCCAGGAGTGTTTGACTTGCCCGCACTATATCCCAGTTTATGACTTCCTCTACATGGAGCCAGACATACCCTACGCCCTTAGGTTGGAAGGCCGAGGCAATAGCAGAGCTTGGGAATTGACTTGAACCCTGTTCTGGCAACAAAATGCAAACAGATAAAGGAGTCCAGAGGCCTCACATGTGTCCCTGAGTTTCTGATGAAGTGGTGCTATAGACCCATACCTATTTCACAGAGTTTCCCCTTGAACTGGTCAGGACAGGTGCAGGTGAACTTGGATCTCCGCCTATGCCGGGAGCAGGTGCCGCCATTTTGGCAGGGATTTGGCCTGCATGCAGGAACCGCTGTGAACACAGGAAGTGGGTCCAGGAAGGCTCTTTAGAAGGAGTTGCAGCTACATCTGAGCTGATGAGGAGGTATTGGTGGCACTTTTCTGGTGTCCATCCTTTCACAAAAATGGGTCACCAAAGGGGAAAGAGAGACCCACTGACATGCAAGAAAACATACACACAGACCTTAAGAACATAAGCAAACATGGATGAAGCAATATGATGGAGGCCAGCAAAAAAGAGTCTATAAGTAGATGGGTCGCTCATTAAGGAAAAACAAGGTGCATAGACTGAGCAGGAATTTGGGGGCCAGTCTGAGCTAGGTTGAAACTTAGCTCTGCCTCTTGACAGCTGAGTGACCATAAGCAAGTTAGCTAACCTCTCTGAACTTCAATTTCTTCACCTGTAAAACTGTTTCTTGTAGTGTTTTGGGGACAATGTGAGAGAGAATGTAAATCTCCTGGGACAATGCCTGACTCATAGCAGTGAATAAATATACATGGCCCATTCTAGGAAAAGACCAGGGCTTACTTCCTAGATTAAATGAGTTTTAAGATGATTATTTTTTGTTGGGAAGAGACACAGACAAGTCAATTCTCACTGGACTTTCCAGAGGTAATGAATCTTAAAAAGTCCTAGTTAAAAGGGCCATCTTGGATGCCACCAAAACATTGGATGTATCTGGACTTCCACACAGGAGGATATTGACATCCCAGGCACAAGCCACAGTAGAGAGAGCTTAGCATAGAAGAGGCCTCCAGCACTTACCTCTGGAGCAGTCTTCACCCCTGTAAGGGTGTTTACAGGCACAGCGGTAGTAAGGAGAACTCTGAGTAATGAGACAGTCTCCTCGGCCACATGGGTTGTTCTTGCATTTGTTTTGCACTGTAGGAGATCAATAGAGAAGTAGGGACAAAGTACAGGACATTATTTGGGGCACATTTTACTTTGAGAGGTACCTGTACAGTACAATGTTTGGGAGGGGAGTGCGGGGGCGTGGGGAGAGGTGGTGTTGGTGACTGATAGAGCATGTGCCCCCTGTCCATGGTTCTGAAACATCATGCTACCCACCTAGACAAGGCTTCTCTCTTATCCTTGGGTCGTGGATGATTGCTTCCCAGTTCCTTATGAGTTTCTAGGGCTCATAGTCTTTATTATGCTATTTTTATAAACACCTTGATAATTTTTACACCTTCAGAAAAGTGGAGCTGCAATTTGAGTTTCTCCATTGTATAGCTGATTTTATATTCCATTTACAATTTTGTCATTCTTCCAAGAAGTTGAGGGATAAACCCAGTAACTATGTTTGGGCCTGGTATCCCAAACCATCCTGAAAATTTTATTGAAAGATTTTGTAGGATTGAAAATGGTAGGAATAACTGAAGAGGGCACAGAGAAAACAAGTCAACCATAAAACCCTCACTTCCTCCCTCACCCCACTTAGATGGTTGCTAGATGTGACAGAATCCAGGTTCTCTCTAGGGGTGCAATTAGCCTGTAAGAATTCTATTCCCAATACCTTATTACATAGCCTCATGTTATGCCCACAAGAGGTCACTAAGAGTGGACACACCTTTTTTCAGAGTCTCCACGAGTGAGGATGGCAGGAAGAGAGAGCATGGGGCTGGGAGTCAGGCACCAGGTCTGTAATTTCTGCTCTTCTCTTAATTAGCTGTGTAACCATGAGCAAGTCCCCTGTACACTCTGGGCTCCCTTTCTCTAACAAGGTTGAGCCTTATGTGCCCTGAGAGCCTTCCTGCTCTTGTATATGAACAACATTTCTCTGCTGAAGTTGGTCTAAACACTCTTGGTCAGAACCCAGCTATTATCTCCTCTTACCCTCAATCTTCTCATCTGTGGAATGGACATACTAGTCCTATCTAACATGTAAGGGTGAGGACTCAGTGAGATGCTGCCTGTGACCATGCTGAGGAATCTATTATGCATAACATAATATGTGTGATTGTCAGCCTTTTCACGGGACTACTGAACCCTTCTTTACCCCCTAGAATTGGAGGAGAAACTGCCTCTTGTTCAACATGGAGGGAAGATTGGATCCAGTGAAGGTCCACTCACCATTCTGACACCTGTTTCCAGAGAAAGGGGCTGGACAGCTGCAGGTGAATGTGGCCCCGCTGATGAGGCAGTCCCCACCATGTGCACAGGGGTTGGACAGGCATGGATCTAAAACACGTGGGCGGAAGTCAATGTTGCAATGAACAGCAGGCAAGAAGCCCCCTGTCTGCACTGAATTTCCATCTCCTGCCCCAAATGAGAGAGGAACTGCCTAGCCAGTGATTGGGGAAAGGGGGAAACATGCATTGACCTTAAAGAGCCGGGAAAACTGCCATGACAAGACCAGAGGGAGGAATTCAGGTTAGTAAGAGGAGAGGCAAGAAGGAATCGTGACTGTCTCCCTCAGCCTGGCTTTGGATGGGGCCTTTCTCGTTGAGTAACTCCCCTTTCCCGTCATCAGTGTCTCTCTCCTCCCAGGCTCGCTGGGAGTGCCACGGGGTCTGTCTCTGATGCCGAAGGCATTTCACAAGCCTGAAGACCTCCCCTACTCCCAGTGCCCAGGGGTGGAGGTCAGGAGTGGGGAACGAAATCCCACCCCTAATGAAACACAAGCTTTCTGAACATCAGGAAAGAAGACCAAAGGCAAGAGGGGGACAGAAGAATTGACGGCGAGGAGGAAATGACCCAGTGGCCTTCATCTTTCTTCAACTACTTGTTCAGTTAGATTTTGTCATATTTCATCTGTGCCTTTGGCTTTTCATGGTTGTCTGAATGGATCTTCCCTTGGGGAATTCTTTATCCTTCTGTTCACACACATTGTTCTTTGGTTCAGGAACTAGGATCCCTGGGCCTGGCTCTTGTTTTGATGGTCCCTTCTGATGTTCCCCTGATGCCCCGTATCTTGGCCCTGCCTTCCAGGCCACTTCGCAGTTACACAGCTTTTATTCCAGCTGCTAAGTGCTTTCCATTACTTCTACTGATTTAGTCACATGGCTTTGCTTAGGCCCAGCTTCTCATTTTCCTTTCTGTCTCAAGAAGCCACAAAAACAAAAACAAACGTGGCCGAAGCACACATGTGTGAGCGCGCGTGCACACACACACACACACACACACACACACAACTGTGCAAATCTTCTGAAGAGTGAAAAGAGAAAAAAAAAAACAGCATAGCACAATGGCAAATTTGTGAATGCTACAGTTTGAAGCCTAATGCTAAGACAGACTCTTCTGCATAATTAGGACTACCTGTCATGAAAGCTCTGGGGATGATTTTGAACATGACTCTAACCCACAGTGTCGGGAGAGCTAGATGATGATGCATAACTTGCTGAGTGACCTTGGCTAAGTCAGCTCCTCTCTTGGCCTCACTTGCTTCACCTGTCATTTGAAAGTGGGAGAGATGGTCTCTAAGAACCTCCCCAGTATTCATAGTATGTAATTCTAACTGAATAAAAGCCAGTCTAAATAATTTTGTAATACCTATTTTATGATGCTGGTCAGAGAGTAAGAGAAGAGAGAGCCCTTGCATATGGTCACACATAAACTCCCCTCCAGGTGCGCTGCTCTCCTCCCAGGAGGGCCCCCCCAAACAGCTCTGGTACCTACCGTCCTCCGCGTAGTACCAGTCAGGATTCTCGGGATGGCCTAGAGCACTGCTGGCATTCCCCTCCTGGTCGTAATACTCTTGGCTGTACTCATAGTGGTCGAGAGTCCAATCTGCAGATGTGGGAACAGGACAGAAGCAACCCTAGTCATCAGACCTAAAGAAGTCACCATTTTATTTCACTGAAAACCCCCTTTCCCAAAGATTTCTAGGTCCTGAAGGAGGGTTCATGTGTCTTTCCAGCTCCTGACACTGACGGGGCAGATGGAAGGGGTCGGGCACCGTGAGTTTTCATTTGAGGGGGCTGTCATGACCCAGTGAGCCAGCGCTGGCATTTGGCAGGGTCAAGAGCACGTGATTGGAAATGGCTTTTCACTAACCGTGACCTTGGACAAGCCAACTGTATCCTCCGTGCCTCAGTTTTCTCACCTGTAAAGAGCAGGAAGATGACTGGGGCGCAGGGAGTCTCCAAGGTCCTGTATGAGATCTGCCCAGGGTCAGATCCAGTGGCACTTGGGTGCCTTGTTGGGTGGTTCTGTGAATGAAGTTTCTCAGTGGGACTTTATCAGTCACCTTAGCTGAATAAAGTCAAAGAAACTTGTCACTTTTCTTTCAGCTTCAGCATCAAACTACTCCCGAGTTATTTACATAGAATCATCGTAACTGTTAATATTTACTGAGTCTTTACTACGTACCAGGCTCTGGACTAAGCATTTTACATGAACCACCCCATTCCATTCTCATAAAAATCTAGATGTATTATTATCTCTACTTTAAGCTTAGAAACCTGAGGCTCAAAGAGGTTAAGTAACTTGTCCAAGGTCACATAGCTAATAAATGACAGCATAGGAACTAATGCAGTTTATCTCCATATATCCCTTAAATTGCACTCTCTCAACTGCTTCAGCGGGCCTCTCATACTGCCTCAGATAATTCAGTTACCCTTGGGAAAGGGGTCCTATCATTCCCGTTGCATGTCCAGCCTGCTAATTAGGGATTGTCCAAGGACAGCCTTGAGAAGGTTCACGGATCTTGCCTACTGAAAGAAAGGGCAGTATATGGCGTTGCCCTTGGTTGTAAACCTTACACTAGACCAATCCACTAGGAAGAGCAGGTGTGTGTAAGCCTGGACTCAAGCTCTTTGTTGTCTGGGGCCTTGGAAGATGCTGATCGCTCTGTGGCTGAAGGAGAGGAGTTTGGGATTTGAAGAAGGTTGGGTTGACTTTGCTCTCTCCAGCTGGCAGGAGTATGGCAAGTCAGCAAGTTGAAGCTGTAAGGAAGCTGTCCAGAGATGCATATGTTAATGAGGCAGGAGCAAATGCAGATAGCCGACTTGAAAAGGCGCTCCCACGGAGCCACAGCGATGGCCCGGAGGATGGGACCTTACCTACACCCGATTATCAACCACATTATCTTATTCGTCTCTCAGTCATTCCCTTATAGTCTTTATCTCTTTGGCTTTTGAAAAATCGACTTTTGCACAATGGCTGTTTTATATTTCCCATTAAAATGGAACTATCTTTTTATTTCCTTTTTGAATACGCCAACTCTGGTTCCTTGCCAAAGTGTCACCTCATTTATCACAGTGTCAAGTCAAGACTCCCTTTGCCTCCTCATTATTTCTCCCGAGCTGCTTTTCCCCACTATGAAAATGCTCTCAGAGGAGGCCACCTTTCCAGGCATGAGGATCTAGGTTGAAGATAAGGCCATTGTCTTCCTGGAGCAAAAAATGTTTCTTTCCATCTAGCATGATAAAGCAGAGAAAGGGTGAGAAAGTAAGGGGAAAAAAATGTTTTTCTGAGTTTGACATGAAAGATTTCAAACTGACATTTGGAAGAGACAATGAGTTTGGTAATGAGATGATTGCCCCATTTCTTTCTTTTTTCTTTGGAGAATTGATTTTTGTTTTTCCAACAGGTGTTTATAGATAAGCGCCTTTGAATCGCTCCTGTAATTTCTCCCATCACTCCCACAAGTCGAGGGTCAGACTGGATAATCTTGGTTAGACCGTTAAGAATCATTTCTTTTGCAGATATTTGGAAATGAGGGAAGGTTTTTCATAAAGATGGAATGGTATGATTTTTCCAGGTGACAGAGGATGGATGAAATGTCTGTTGGAGGGTTTTGATTTGAATCCAGCCCTATTTACAAGGTCTGTTCACCTCTCAGTGAAGCTAAGGAGGGAATAAAACACATAGACTTTGAGTTACATTCCTGCCAAGTGAGGCATTAAGTCCCTGCTATCCTCCAGGGTCCAGGGCCCTTGGTTGAGGTGGGATAGAAGCAGCAGAGGCTCAGTGGCCCCAGATTGCCAGAAGCCATCAGTTGGAAGACTGTGCAAGGGAAGGCCAAGATCCTTGACATTTGGGGTGGGTTGCGATATGTTTTGAAAATGCTTTTTAGAAGAGTCACCTGGGAGGGTTTCTCTACCTCCAAACTTAAAGCTTGTTTTGTCTTTTCTATTCTATTGGTAGTTCATCCCATTGCCTATGTAAGAAACATGTATTGTGCACCTACAGTGGGACAAGTATTATGCCAGGTGCAGGAAGGCTTTGGGAACAATGGAGAACTATACAAAAAAGAGTGGGATGTGGCCTCCAGTCAAAGGAGCCTCGAATCCGGGGTGGATGGGGGAAGGAAGCCAACCAAGGAAGGAGATGAAAGGGTAGTGAAGAGGCAGGGGAGCTGGATGTGGCCAAGTCTAGCTGACAGCCTCAAGTTCCACATTGGTAGTCCGGTGTGGTATGAGCCAATCTGATGAAATAAAAGAGACCTGATTCTTCACCTCTCCCTGTGGCCATGCTTATTGCAATGTGCCTTTGCAGCTCCTCTCACCAAAAGATGGAGTCACAAATCAATAAAATTAGAAATGAAAAAGGAGAAGTTACAACAGACACCACAGAATTACAAAGCATGCTAAGAGACTACTACAAGCAAATCTATGCCAATAAAATGGACAACCTGGAAGAAATGGACAAATTCTTAGAAAAGTATAACCTTCCAAGACTGAACCGGGAAGAAATAGAAAATACAAACAGACCAACCAATCACAAATAATGAAATTGAAACTGTGATTAAAAATCTTCCAACAAACAAAAGTCCAGGACCAGATGGCTTCACAGGTGAATTCTATCAAACATTTAAAGAGCTAACACCCATCCTTCTCAAACTCTTCCCAAAAATTGCAGAGGAAGGAACACTCCCAACCTCATTCTATGAGGTCACCATCAGCCTGATACCAAAACCGAACAAAGATATTACAAAAAAAGAAAATTACAGACCAATATCACTGATGAATATAGATACAAAAATCCTCAACAAAATACTAGTAAACGGAATCCAACAACACATTAAAAGGCTCATACACCATGATCAAGTGGGATTTAACCCAGGGATGCAAGAATTCTTCAATATATAGAAATCAATCAATGTGATACACCATATTAACAAATTAAAGAATAAAAACCATATGATCATCTCAATAGATGCAGAAAAATCTTTTGACAAAATTCAACACCTATTTATGATAAAAACTCTCCAGAAAATGGGCATAGAGGGAAACTACATCAACATAATAAAGGCCATATATGAAAAACCCACAGCCAACATCGTTCTCAATGGGGAAAAACTGAAAGCATTTCCTCTAAGATCAGGAACAAGGCAAGGATGTCCACTCTTGTCACTATTATTCAACATAGCTTTGGAAGTTCTAGCCACAGCAATCAGAGAAGAAAAAGAAATACAAATTGGAAAAGAAGAAGTAAAACTGTCACTGTGTACAGATGACATGATACTATACATAGAGAATCCTAAAGATGCTACCAGAAAACTACTAGAGCTAATCAATGAATTTGGTAAAGTTGCAGGATACAAAGTTAATGCACAGAAATCTCTTGCATTCCTATACACTAATGATGAAACATCTGAAAGAGAAATTAAGGAAACACTCCCATTTACCATTGCAACAAAAAGAATAAAATACCTAGGAGTAAACCTACCTAGGGAGACAAAAGACCTGTATGCAGAAAAGTATAAGATACTGATGAAAAAATTAAAGATGATACCAACAGATGGAGAGATATACCATGTTTTTGGATTGGAAGAATCAATATTGTGAAAATGACTATACTACCCAAAGCAATCTACAGATTCAATGCAATCCCTATCAAATTACCAATGGCATTTTTTCACAGAACTAGAACAAAAAATCTTAAAATTTGTATGGAGACACAAAAGACCCCAAATAGCCAAAGCAATCTTGAGGGAAAAAAATGGAGCTGGAGGAGTCAGACTCCCTGACTTCAGACTATACTACAAAGCTACAGTAATCAAGACAATATGGTACTGGCACAAAAACAGAAATATAGATCAACAGAACAGGATAGAGAGCCCAGAGATAAACCCACGCACTTATGGTCAACTAATCTATGACAAAGGTGGCAAGGATATACAATGGAGAAAAGACAGTCTCTTCAATAAGTGGTGCTGGGAAAACTGGACAGCTACATGTAAAAGAATGAAATTAGAACACTCCCTAACACCATACACAAAAATAAACTCAAAATGGATTAGAGACCTAAATGTAAGACCAGACACTATAAAACTCTTACAGGAAAACATAGGAAGAACACTCTTTGACATAAATCACAGCAAGATCTTTTTTGATCCACCTCCTAGAGTAATGGAAATAAAAACAAAAATAAACAAATGGGACCTAATGAAACGTAAAAGCTTTTGCAAAGCAAAGGAAACTACAAACAAGACGAGAAGACAACCCTCAGAATGGGAGAAAATATTTGCAAACAAATCAATGGACAAAGGCTTAATCTCCAAAATATATAAACAGCTCATGCAGCTCAATATTATAAAAACAAACAACCCAATCCAAAAATTGGCAGAAGACCTAAACAGACATTTCTCCAATGAAGATATACAGATTGCCAACAAACACATGAAACAATGCTCAACAGCACTAATCATTAGAGAAATGCAGATCAAAACTACAATGAGGTATCACCTCACACCAGTCAGAATGGCCATCATCAAAAAATCTACAAACAGTAAATGCTGGAGAGGGTGTGGAGAAAAGGGAACCCTCTTGCACTGTTGGTGGGAATGTAAATTGATACAACCACTATGGAGAACGGTATGGAGGTTCCTTAAAAAACTAAAAATAGGCCTTCCCTGGTGGCACAGTGGTTGAGAGTCCACCTGCCGATGCAGGGGACACGGGTTCGTGCCCCAGTCTAGGAAGATCCCACATGCCATGGAGCGGCTGGGCCCGGGAGCTATGGCCACTGACCTGCGTGTCCGGAGCCTGAGCTCCGCAAGGGGAGAGGCCACAACAGTGAGAGGCCCGTGTACTGCAAAAAAAAAAAAAAAAAAAAACTAAAAATAGAATTACCATATGACCCATCAATCCCACTACTGGGCATATACCCAGAGAAAACCATAATTCAAAAAGACACATGCACCCCAGTGTTCATTGCAGCACTATTTACAATAGCCAGGTCATGGAAGCAGCGTAAATGCCCATCGACAGACGAATGGATAAAGAAGAGGTGGTACATATATGCAATGGAATATTACTCAGCCATAAAAAGGAACGAAATTGGGTCATTTGTAGAGACGTGGATGGATCTAGAGACTGTCATACAGAGTGAAGTAACTCAGAAAGAGAAAAACAAATATCATATATTAACACATATATATGGAATGTAGAAAAATGATACAGATGAACCGGTTTGCAGGGCAGAAGTTGAGACACAGATGTGGAAAACAAACATATGGACACCAAGGGGGGAAAGTGGCGTGGGGGATGGTGGTGATGGGATGAATTGGGAGATTGGGATTGACATATATACACTGATGTGTATAAAATAGATAGCTAATAAGAACCTGCTGTATAAAAAATAAATAAAATAAAATTCAAAAAAGGAAAAAGATGGAGTCAGTTTCTCCATCCCTAGGGTCTGGGCTGGCCTTGGGACTTGCTTTGCCAATAGCTTCTAGTGGAAGCATTGTGTACCAGCTCCAAGCTTCTCTTTCTCTCTCTCATGGACCCCTGTGACTGCCGTGTGAACAGGTTTGGGCTCTTCTAAGTAGGATAATGGAACATGTGAGGCAGCCCTAGGCCCCAGCCAAGGTCTCAAACATGTAAGAAAGCCCAGCTAATCTCCCAGCTGACTACAGACACATGAGGAAGCCCAGCCAAGATCAGCTGACCCTGCCTAGGCTAGAAGAACTGCCCAGCTGAACCCAGTCTAAATTGTCAACCAACACAGTTTACTGCACACATGGGTCCACTTACATGTGGATTTTTTTTCAGTAGATACATATGCACATGCACTGTAAGTGTATTTTCTCTTCCTTATGGCTTTCTTACTAACATTTTCTTTTCTCTGGCTTACTTGTAAGAATACAGTATATAATACATATAACACACAAAATTGTGTTGATCGACTGTTTATATTATCAGTAAGGCTTCCAGCCAACAGTACACTCTTAGTAGTTAAGCTTGCAGGGAGTCAAAATGGATTTTTGACTACATGGGGAGGTCAGGACCCCCAACCCTTGAATTGTTCAAGAGTCAACTATATCATGTAGTAACAACAAATGAACACACATGGTTTAATATTGAGTTGCTGGTGGGATATGAATTTTAGATACTAGAATTCCTCAGTGGCCCAGGAGGTTGCAGAATTTTAGGTTTCACAGCTGGATCTCAGAGGGCACATCTCTTGAGTTTTGTATTTAACTTGGTCTATCTGATTTCTTTCCTTCAACTAGACAGTTGGTTTCTTAAGAGAAAGGGCCATGTCCATTCCTCTTTCTACCCCACAGTGCCCAGCACAGAGCCCTATATGCTGTGAATATATGTGTTGGACAGATCAACCTTTCCCTCTATGGCCAAGCCTCCCTTCCTTCTGATTGGCTGGCACACAGTGGGCACATAGCTCTGCCAGTGAAGATGGTGTCTGCCTGGTGCAGAGTAAACAGGGAATTCAGGAAAAAAAACTATTTGAGATTTGGGTCATAGATATTTAGTGAAGAAAATGTCTGATGAGCTCAAGAGGAGTATAGAAATTTGTCCAAGGGTTTTCCTGGGGACACAGGGACTGCATGCAGCCTGACATGAAATTTGGTTCCATTCGTAGATTTTTAAAAAGTTTTCCAGGTTCCAATACAGATTACTTGAGATTTTCTCTAGGCTATAGAGAAGGAGAAAGCTTTGCAGGATGAACGGGGGAGCTGTCAGAAGCATTTCATATCAGGTATAAAAAGAAACCCTTGTGGATTTGTCTAATTATAAGAGTCTGTTTTTAGAATTTATCAGGAAGAATGGTAAAGAATATCCCGAGTTAACTCAAATATTCCAAATAATAGGTTATTATGTACTGAGTATTTTCTATGTATTGGTGACTATACAAAATAAACGTGGTTGCACACAACCTTATTTAACTTTAAAAAAACCTCTATAGCATAGGTATTATTATTCCCATTTTACAGAAAAGGAAAAACTAAGGCAGAAGGAGATGGTATCAGAAGCCAGGTCTACCTAAGTCCAAGTCTGGTTTGCTAGTTTATGAGCCCTGGAGCCTCTTGTGGGTTTGTGTTTCCGGAAACTCCATGGGTTTTGGCTTCCAGGAAGTAACACCATTGGGAAATCTCTTTTGTCACATCCTCCATGTCCCTCAACCAGGATTATCGTGGTCCATACATGGGGTCTCTCGGAAAAACTCAAGAGTTCCTGGGATGGGGTTTTGCAGCTGCTTGGGTTAAAGAGCTTGCCAGATGTGTGGAACAGAATAAAAATCCCTGGAATGCCGTCCCTGTTGGCACCATCCATCACTGTGGCACAGACGGTTCCTCCGAGGGCCTCCCCCAAACCCCAACCCTGTCAGCCTGCATTTGATGCTTCCATTCTGGTTGACAGGGCAAGCCCAGCAGAGACCCTTGCTGGCAGGCGTCAGGACAGCTGATGGATGGGCTCAGCCTGTGTTGCTGGGCAGAATCTAGCTGGCTTTGAAGAGGCATTTCTGCAGGCCTGTGGGCTGTCATGTCACCTGCTTTGGGGAGATGGGCAGAGTCTGTGTTGTTTGATGGTCACCTCCTCTGCCACCCGTTGGGGACTGTGGCCCAGGCCCATCTGCTCCAGCCAGGCCCTCACCATGTACTGTCTCCAGCAAGACCAACTCCAGTAGCAGCTTGCCCGTGGACTTGAGCACAGCATTTCCCTGGCCACACTGTTGTCAAAGCCGGCGGGGAATCTGACAAATTCCATCAAAGTACAACCCTCAGGTGAAATTAAATCAGACGCGAACAGGGCTGTTTCTAGAACCTAACCTGCTCTTTGCAGAAAGACCCAGCCACTACCTCTCACCCTGTTCCACAGCCAGAGGCTGACAGAACACCTCGAGATGGACTCGGGGGCATGCATGTGGCCTGTCCCAGGATCCCTTCATCTACTTAACCGAACTATCAGAAGCCCTTGGCAGGGTTCTTATAAAGCCCAGAAGCTCAGTATGTTAAATACCACATTTTCCACTCCTTACTAAGTGGCTTTTCAGCCTGTGCTCGAATACCACCAGTGATGGAGAACTCACTACCACTCAAGAGCCCAAAAGCCCATTCAGATTTTTTGACAACTATGATGATGAGAAAGTTCTTCCTGTTTGCAGATCAAATCTGACCCTAAAGTTTCCAATCTATTTGATTAAAGCTGAAGGCCTTATGGACACAAAGAATGTATCCACTCCCTTTTCTGTGAGGTCTGTTCAGTAGGGCCACTGCATACATTTGTTCGTGTTGTTCACTGCACAATCCAGGGTGTCATAAACTCATAGTCATTGTAGATGTCTTTTGCAACTTTCTGGCAGGTGGCAGTAAAGTTTCTTGAGGTAAATACTCCTGTTAACTCCCACAAAGCCCACCTCGTGGACTACGGGTGGGGCTCCTTTTCTTTTTTTTTTTTTTTTTTTTTGCGGTACGCGGGCCCCTCACTGCTGTGGCCTCTCCCGTTGCGGAGCGCAGGCTCCGGACGCGCAGGCTCAGCGGCCATGGCTCACGGGCCCAGCCGCTCCGCGGCATGTGGGATCTTCCCAGACCGGGGCACGAACCCGTGACCCCTGCATCGGCAGGCGGACTCTCAACCACTGCGCCACCAGGGAAGCCCGGGGCTGCTTTTCAAACACTTGAAGAGGGTGAGGTCCCTTGAGTGTTAGATGTCCTGTTTCTTCCTCTGTGCAAGCCCACAGTTCCGAAGCTCTGTCTCGTGGGCACCCAGACCAAAGCAGCCCCTTCAGTGGTGCCTGAGAAGTTCGCGCTGAAGGCTGGGGAGGGGGCATCTCTTCCCATCTCTTGGCCTTGGACCCACCCTGGATTCCAAGTATGCTGCTGGTCTGGCCAGCTGGGGGAGCCCCCTGAAATATGATTCTTCCAAGCAATTGAATTATATGTTGTTGAATTCAACACTCTCCTTTGCTTTGGGGAAAGACACTGATCCTTTCCCAGTCCCCACACCACGCTCATGTACATTTCTATCCAATTCCACAAACATTCCCTGAGCGTGCAGGGCAGGACAAGTTCCAAGCATCGCTTGCCTTGAGCCGGCACAAATCTGTCTGCCCATCCAGGACTTTGCTGCCAGAGAATATTGACTGTCAAGCTGAATTTGACCCAGTTATCACCTTCTTTGCTCCGAAGAGACCCTTGATCCAATGTTTAGACGCGACTGTGATCTCCATGTGCCTGGCTCTTGTCCTCTGTGGGTGACCAACGCAGGTCGTTACCAGTGGGGGATGTATCCTCTGCCCCAGTGAAATAATCAGTGGAGTTTTCTCCCTTGGGCCTCAGAGCAGCAAAGGGAGACTCAGACCCAGAGACAGAGACCAAGAGATGGACGATGTGGCAGGAAGGAGCAGCTCTGCTCAGCCCAGGCCCGGCTGAGGGCACCAGGCAGAGGAAGCGGGGCAGGTGAGAGGTGGCAGGTGTGTCTGTGAGAGAAGAGCCTGTGTGGAAGAACATTGAGGAGACACACCAGGTGGAGGAGCAACCCAGTGGGGGTGCTGGTGAGAGGCCATCAGCAGCGGTGGGCCAGCCGGGGGCTGCCTGTACAGCACCACCCTCTCAGCACAGAGGGGCTGGCTCCCCACCGAAGTGGGTGGAGAGAGTGGGGTAGCACAGGGCTGGCCTTCCTGGAGCCATTGTTCAAGACACCCTCACTTTGCCTTGGCCTTTTGGTCTCATTTCAGACACTAATGGGCTGTGTGACCTCGGGCAGGATGCTTCCCCTCTCTGGGCCTCAGTATCCTTCTGTATAAAATGAAGGGGTTTAACGGCTTCAGCAATTCTTCCCTTGGGGTCATGAGACTGGACATCAGGGATGTCCACAGGTACCTCAAAATTGTGTAAAGCACTGTGTGTGTGTGTGTGTGTGTGTGTGGACACACAAATACCCAGGAATGCATTTCTCTGGGAAGA
Source organism: Aethalodelphis obliquidens (assembly GCF_003676395.1). NCBI lineage: Eukaryota > Metazoa > Chordata > Mammalia > Artiodactyla > Delphinidae > Aethalodelphis > Aethalodelphis obliquidens. Next base: position 29,200,120 of record NW_020837955.1, on the reverse strand, counting down.
TCCTCAAAGCGGTCCGTGACACTTCTGAACCATTGGAACCCTGAGGTCACATCCACACTCACATGTACGGGCCCCCTTTTCTCCATCCCAGAACCAGCCTGTGGGGTTGGAAGCCCCAAGGGGGTCCGCACACTCACCTGGGTCCGGGTCGGTGAGTAAAGACAGGAGGGAGAACTGAAAAACAAAATGACACAGAGCAGAGCAAGGTTGAGTCCTCTGAGCAGGCCGGGTGCTTTCCTGAGCTCCTGCGAGCTGAAAGGAGCCTTCTCGGAGTCACAGCTGGGGCACAGGAGCACGGGGTACTTCCTGATGGCTGGAGCGGTGGTGTCGTGGATTGGAGAGAGAGGGGCTGGGGCCTATTTGACGATGCTCCCCACTCTTCCTGTGCTGGCTGAGTGATCCAAAGCGTCACTCTTTCTCCCCAGGGGTGATGTGTAGTGCTTGCTCTTACCTGTTTCCATGCTGGAACCTGGCCGCCCAGGTACTGACCGTCTTGTCAGGTACAGTGATCAGCATGTATTGTGCATCTCCTCTGGCCGACTACACATTGCTGCATTTAACTCTTCTAACAACCCTATGAAGAGGCTTTATCAGCCTGTTCACAGATGAGAAAGTTGAGGCTCAGAGGTCACACAGCCGTGAGAGGATTCGGATTCATGCCCAAGTCTAGTGATTGTCTCAGGTGACAGTTCCTTAAGGTTGGAGATGGACAGATGCTTAAACTCTCCAATTACTTCCCACTGTTCTTGGAATAAAATACAAACACCAACTATGACCTGTAAACCTCCTCCCATACCCCTCTCTCCTTCCGCTCTTTACTAATCTCCAGCCACACCTAGGTTCAAAATGACACTAGCCAAGCTCTTTCCACCTCAGGCCCCTCTGCCTAGAAAGCTCTCCACCCAACCCCTCCAATGACCATCACTGGGTCTCAGCTTAAATGTCACTTCCCTGACTCCCCTATCAGTATGACATGCCCCCATTGTTTTGTCTCTGCACCCATTCATTTCCTCCATGGTCCCCATTACAGCTTGTAGTTTTGTATGTTTATTTGCATGTTATCTGTCTCTCACATCAAACTCTGCCCTCACAAGAAAGTGGAGGCTCTTGTATGTTTCATCACTGAGGTATTTACCCAATATTGAGCCAGTGCTTGGCACATGGCATGCCTCAAAAAGTTTTGCATAAAAAAGTAAATAATGATAGGAATAGTGTTTTTCGTGGTGGTGGTAGTGTTTTTTGTTTTTTTTACAATGCAGTACTTACCAGAAAAAGAAAGTTTTACCTATTTAATAGCTGGAATATTTTCTTTCACTTACATCAGATGTCAGCAAAGAAAGGTCCTTGAGCTGAACCTGGCAGTTGTGTTTTTGCCAATAAAATTTTATTGGAACATGGCCACGCCCACCTGCTTACACATTGCCTGTGTCTGCCTTTGTGCTGCAACTGCAGGGCGTTTGTTGACACAGAGAGTATAATCCCAAATATCTCCTATCGGGTACTTTACAGACCAAGTTTGCTGACCTCTGACTTGGAAAACAAGAGTTCTATCTCCTGACAGGGTTCCCTTTGGGTGGGTCTCGGTGACCAGGAAGCGGCCGTCGTCAGTGTGATGTATCTTCCTCACACCCAGTCTAGGCAGTTTGGTATATTTGCTTCCTCTACCCTCAGCAGAAGTTTTAATTTTCTGTTTTACTGTAGCCTCCTCAGTCATTTTTGGGTAAAATGGTAAAAAGAAAGAATGCATCCCGACGTGATGTACGCACAATAGGGCACAACATCAACGTGTAGTATTCTGGACAAAAATGCTTATCCTAAATCTACTCGTGAGCAACGTGACAGGCCCAAGTTGTGGGCTTTCTACAAAATAACTAGCCTCGACTCTGCAAGATTGTCAGTGTCATAAAAGGCAAAAAAGATGGGAAGACTGTTCTTTATTAAATGAGGCTAGAAACACCTGACAACTAAATGCAGCGTGGGTCCTTGATTGGATCCTAGATTTAAAAAAAAAAAAAGAAAAGAAAAGCCCTAAAGGATATTATTGGGACAATTGGGAAATCTGAATATAGATTTATGTCAGTATTATTTCGTTAGTGTTGAATTTCTTGAGAGTGATCATGGTGGTGTGGTTTTGTAGGAACACGTCCTTATTCTTAGAAGATGCTGAAGTAGGGAGGGAGATGTCTGCAATTTAGGTGCAAATGATTCAGCAAACCAACCAACCAACCAACCAAACAAGCAAAACAAATGTATATATCGGGTTGGCCAAAAAGTTCGTTTGGGTTTTTCCCCAATGCATAAGAGATCATGGCAGAAAGCAACTATGGCAAAGGTTCTGTGTTGCATCTATCTGGGTGAATGATAATCAGTGAATTATTCTTTCCAGTTTTCTGGAGGTTTGACAAATTACAAAATAAAAAGTTGTGGGGCAGAAAGTCATGCAAAGAAAGGGAGAGGGGGCTTCCCTGGTGGCTCAGTGGTTGAGAGTCCACCTGCTGATTCAGGGGACACGGGTTCGTGCCCCAGTCCGGGAAGATCCCACGTGCCGCGGAGCGGCTGGGCCCGTGAGCCATGGCCACTGAGCCTGCGCGTCCGGAGCCTGCGCTCCGCAACGGGAGAGGTCACAACAGTGAGAGTCCCGCGTACCGCAAAAAAAAAAAAAAAGAAAGGGATAGAAGCCATCTGTTGTCTGGACAGTGACTATTTAAATGCATCACTATTGCCCTGCCCTGTTTATGCAGGAAATAGACAAGGGGTGGGGATTTTGTTTGGTGGGGGTTGGTAGTGGCAGGCAGAGTTGGCAGAAGAAGGGCAGGTTCAGGTCTCAGGGTGTTTCTGGGGCTGGGGTGCTTGAACAGGGAGCAGCTGACGTTGACACCTCTGGGCATGAGTGGCAGGCAGGTGACAGAGAAGAAGCATGAGGGGACCCTGAGGACAAATGTTACACCTCCTTCAGTCTCTCCCTCGTCACAGCCAGTCCTGGTCCTTTGCCTGCCTCATCCTCCCTCCATAAAGCTTGTGTGGACGTCAGGGCCCGTCACTCTCTACCTGTCTTCATCCAGCCCTTCAGGACCTGAGCCAGGGCGAGACCCCCAAATCTTAGCTGGAAACTGGAGCTTGAGGGAGAGTCAGGTGCTGCGCTGCCCACAGCCAGCAGGTGGCAGACGTGCCCTTCCCAGGAGTTGGAGCTGGAGCTGGGGCTCAGACGGAAAGCAAACAGAAAGAAAACAGGACCTTCCTGGCCTGGGGCACCTTCAGATCCCATAGGCTCTCAGGGGGTCTGAAGCAGCTGCTGCCCAGCTGTGCAGCCTGGGCTGCATGTCAGGGTGTCCCAGGGGTCGGAAGCAGACCCACTCATTTTGTGGATCACTGGATCCACCCTCAGAAAGAGGCTGTGGTGAAATGTGGACACCGGCAGCCCAAACACCAGGCTGGATATTGGGGGACCAAACCGGAAAGGCTAGGACAATAGCCAGTGATTTATGCCGTATACCTGGATCCTGAAACTAACCTGGATGATGGCGGGGGGCTGAGGGGGATGGATAGACACAATATCTGCCTCCTTTCATCCCATTATTCCATTCCAGTTTTCAAAAGAGACAGGGAAGTAAGAACTCCTATGCCTGGGACTTACAAATCTAAATAGGAAGGTCATTGATGCAAAAGAAGTAGGAAGAGGCGCAGGAAGGGACAGCTGTGATCTCAGCTCGCATTTATTAAGACCAACAGTTGCCAAGGACTGTGCTAAATGATGTATGTGCATTTTGTCTCTTTTATTGCACAGAATCCTTGATAATTGAAGTACTATAATTATGCCCATTTTAGAGGTGAGAAGACACATTTGCAGAGATTAAATTGCCCAAAATAACTCAGCTAGTAAATGATAGAGCCAGGCCAGAAAAGAGCCAGTCTAACACCAGAGCCATTGCTGTGAGGGATGAGGGACCCACAGCCTGCAAACATGGTGTTGAAAAGATAGAGAAGGAAGTGGGAGAGCTACTTAATGCTAAGAGAAGCAGGACATTGAGCCCGGTGAAGAGATTGGGTCCTTATTCTTGGAAACCTTTGGGAAAATCTTGTCCAGAGTTGCCCAGGCCTGGGAAGACACAGAGAGGGCCACTAGGTCCCATGGACATCTGGGGAAGGGACAAAGTCATCTGCAGCCTCAGCCAGTCCACTGTGACAAACACATCTCAGCAAACATCTTCACCCAGATCAGAAGGCACACGAGCCACTGCCTGTTTCGTCTACCACATTTATTCCCAGTCTCACCAGGGATGAGGGGTCACAGCTGCCTCGGCTCCTCTTAGAGGGCTGGGAATAGCAGCTTCTTGCACATGGAAAGGTAGCTGCTTTGCAATAGATTCAGAGAGACCTCTCTAGATGCAATTGCTGGTCCATCTACAATCAGGCTTCCACAGTGGACCCGTGGCTCAGGACTTTGGCCTTCCCCAGTTAGAAGCAAATTATTAGCAATGTTCATATCCCACCCCCCAGCCCAGTCACCAGGGAGCGTGTCTCACGATCTGGTGTCTTCTAGGCTCAAGGTGGTTGGTGGGCAAGGCAGGGAGGGGCAGAGAGAAGGATCCTGCTTCAGAGTCTTCCTGATTTACAGTGTAATCTCCTCGAGGGTGGAGGGAGTTGAGGTCTAATCTCTTCTGTCCTATCTGTATTCTAGTAATTATTTCAACTCAGGTTCTTCCTCCACCTTTCACAATTCTAGACCTTCTTGAAAACAAAACAAAAAGGCAGAGGCTAAAATCTGCCTTGATGGGTTCCAGGAATTAACTGATAGGAAATATTCTCAGAGGACTGGGAAGCAGTAGAGGGGAGAAGTGGGGCTAGACCTGACCTTTGGGGCTAGAAGCTTGACTTAGAATGAACCAATAGCAGAAAAATCTTTCACCTGGTAAGTAAGACATTGGGACTCAAATTCCAGCCATCTCTTTCTCTGCAGTTATTCTGCCATGACCGGGTGGTAGACCAGATGTCACTGCACACCAGGAAAAGATTTGCATTGCTCCTAAAGGTAGCTGGGGAGGAGAGAACTCTGCACTGTGGCCAGGTGAGGGTGAGGCTGCTGGGCTGGAAGGCAAGCCAGGGATAGGACTGCGCAGCTCAGCAGAGCCAGTCCCCACTGCTGGACACAGCTCAAGGTTAGGGTGAGAGGCGGAGGTGACAGAGGACAGGGGTTGCCAGTATCCCAGGCACCATCCCAACTGCTGCCTCACAACATCCTCCCACTCTGGCCCCTCCTGCAAAAAGCTATGTCATGAGATATGCAAAGCCTCAGTCATTTTTTTTTAATTGTAAAATATATACTACATGATATTTTAACCATTTTTAAGTGTACCATTCAGTGGCATTAATTACATTCACAATGTTACGTAACCATTACCACTGTCTATAGCCAAAACTTTTTCATCATCCCCAACATAAACCCTGTACCTATTAAACAACGACTCTCTTCCTTCCTCTTCCAAGCCTGTAGTAAGCTCTATTCCACTTTGTCTCTATGACTTTGCCTGTTCTAGGTACCTCATATAAGTGGAGTCATACATTATGTGTCCTTCTGTGACTGGCTTTATTTCACTATGAATAATATTTTCAAGGTTTGTCCATGTTGTAGCATATCTCAAAAATGTGTTCCTTTTTATGGCTAAATAGTATTCCATTATCTATCACAATTTGTTTATCCATTCATCTGTTGGTGGATACTTGGGTCGTTTCTATCTTTTGGCTAGATGAATAAGACTGCCATGAACATTGATGTACAGATATCTGTTTGATTCCCTGGTTTCCATTCTTTGGGGCCAGTACCAGAAGTAGAATTGCTGGGTCATATGGTAATACTGTGTTTAACTTTTTAAGAAACCGCTGGGTCATATGGTAATACTGTGTTTAACTTTTTAAGAAACCGCTATACTGTTTCCGCAGTGGCTACACCACTTTACATTCCCACCAGCAATAAATGAGGGTTCTGATTTTTCCACATCCTCACCAATACTTGTTATTTTCCTTTTTTTTTTTTTTTGCGGTACGCGGGCCTCTCACTGCTGTGGCCTCTCCCGTCGCGGAGCACAGGCTCCGGACGCGCAGGCTCGGCGGCCATGGCTCACGGGCCCAGCCGCTCCGCGGCATGTGGGATCCTCCCGGACCGGGACACGAACGCGCGTTCCTTGCATCGGCAGGCGGACTCTCAACCACTGCGCCACCGGGGAAGCCCTCCATTTTTACCAGGTTCTAGGCATCCTAGCAGGGATGGGGCGGTGCCGCTCAGTCCTTTGTAGTCACAGGAATCTCATCCCTGCTTTAGCGTACAAGCTGTGCGACGCTGTCCCAGGATCGGCAGCTTCCCTGTGGCTTTGCTTTAATCTGAAGCTCAGGGTGAGGAGGAACGGCTCTAACGGGAAAATTCAGAGGCCAAAGGAGAGGCACCAGCCAGTGGTCCCTGTGGGTGGTTTCCTTCTCGAGGGCCTGGAGGAAGCTGTTCACAGGACCGCAGCGATGAGCCAGGAGGCACTGTGGAGAGGAGCTGGCCTCGACCCTTTATGTGCAAAGGAGGAAGCTCAGGCCCAGCAGGGTGACATGGCTCCTGTAAGGACGCGAGTGGATTGGGCCAGGGAGGAATTCAAGGCCGGGTCGCCTCCCTGTGAGGCTGATCACCTGTTCCTGGCTCAGAGCCACCTGCACAGACCTCTGCCCGGTTAACTGGAGACTGGACTGCAGCTTCAGGCGGCGAGCAGGGCCGGGGCAGGGCAGAGAGGAGAGTCCCGTTTGTAGACCCTGGGAATTTCCATTTTTATCTGGGGAGCGTTTGATAAGAATTCAGATCCCTGGGCCCCACTTGCAGGTTGTGCTCCCATGGGCCTGGAGTGGGCCCCGAACATGCATTTTCAATCAGCCCCCAGCTCACTCTGCCGTTGGCCACACTTCAATTCTACCTCTCTTGGGCCTGAAGCTCCTGGCCAAGGAGACAGGTGAGTCTATCTTTGCTCCCGTGCAAATTGTTGAATCTCTTTGTGCCTCGTTTCCCCAGTGATAAAAGAAAGAATTCCCTTACCCAACCTGACGTTTGATTCAGGGGGATTTGTCTGCTCAGGGAGAGCGCAGCATTTGCAGTGGGTTACTCTTCAGGTAAGCACTTAGTGAGAAGTACTGGTACAGATGGCTCATCCCAGGACTTGTGGGGAGGGGGCTGAAGGATTGGTGGTGAGACCATCCAGGATAAGGAGACTGGATAAAAACAAACACTCATTTCTGGATGTGATCATGCACTTCAGAACCCTTTGAAAAGGCAGGTGTACAAAAAAAGAAACAGAAGGGCCTGTGGGAGTGGAGTCTGAGGCCCACCACATGGGCACAAGCCCCATATTCACCTCCTTGGCCAGTCGGTTCTCAGGAAAGTAACTTCCCCATTGATGGGAACCAACGCCACCCCTGAAGCTGTCTTTAGTTCTGTGCCTTCTCTGTTGTGGGACATGAACCGCTGCTGGTACCCAAGCTGATTTGGGTGGTGCCTGGCCAGGGAGAGTCATCACATCAAAACACAGCGTGAGAGAGTCATTCCCTTCTCAGTTTTACTGTCATCTCTTCCAATCCCATCACAGAGACAGACTGGGGTGGCCCTGGTAAGTCCCTCCCCTCTACCTCTTGCTCCTAACAAGGAGAAAGCAGGCGTCAGCTCTGCGTTTTAGCGTGACAGCTGCAGCCGGTTAGAATTCAATGGCATTGTTTCATCTTCTTTGATTTTCCCATTTATAGTAGTGATGGTTTCCTTTAAAAATATATCTATCTAGGTAGACAAAAAGTGAGTCTGTTCAACAAAAGTATTAAGAAACTAGTCTGGGCTTTGGCAAAATTTCTGAAGATGGATTCATTCATGACTAAAGTTTTGAAAGCACTGAGCTAGTGGGTTGCCATCTAGCAAGACTTGATCCTTCTGGTGTTGGAAAGAAAAGCTCCGGGGATTGTTGAAGGAGCCTCCAGATGGGAGTGGCTTTTCCTCCTGCCTGAAACTGGAGTCTGAGGCCACTGTCCCCCTGGACACCTTCCATTCCACATTGAGAGTCCCAGTCGTTTCGGGGTAGAGCCCGGCATGGCAACCTCTAACACAGTGGTTATGAGCATGGAACTGGCATCAGGCAGACCTGGGTTTGAATCCCAGCTCTGTAACCTCGCAGGCGGGCCATTTGCACAGATTACTTAATTTCTGTAAAGCTTAGTTTCTTATCTGTAAAATGAGGATAACAGTGGTCCTTAACTCATAGGGCTGTTGGGAAGCTTTACATGAGATAATAAGCATACAATACCTGACATATGGTAAAAATTTGATAAACTTAATAAATACTTGCTGCTATGATTATGATTAGCCACTGTTGTCAATGAGTTTGAATTTTTTTTTTTCAAATTATTAAGTGATTGAGGGGAGCTCACTCAGCACAAACTCTTCCTCGAATTTGTTCATCAGGTCACAAGCACGTCACACCAACCCCCTCCCCTCATTTTTCCTGGGATCTTTGCCAAGTCCTAAGCCAGGAAACCTTGTTATATTAATTATGAAGAAAAAGCATGTTTTATTTAAAATCCCGGCTGCCGAATATTCTGCCATGCTGTTTCTCTGTGACAGCAGAATTGCTTTTGCATTTAGGAAACTCTAATGAATTGAAAATATAAATATATCTGTGCCTACATACACATGCGATTTCCTGCGACCTGATTTCCCTAAATACCAGTGTACACCGCCAAAGCTAATGAGATGGACTTGTGCTTAGGACCAGGTTTCTTAAAAATCTATAAGAACATGCAGTGCAATTCAGTCCCTCTCTTTTCCAGAAGACTCTGAATGGGTTACAGCAAGAGGAAGTGATGTCTCCTAGGCCTGAAAGAGACTCTGACATTCCAAAGCATCAACACTTTGAAAAAGGTGGTTCGTGTTATCCCATCCATGGCCTTGTTTGGTCCTGGGGGCCAGGTAGATGTGGATGCTTGAATTAATCAGACACTGAGCCCTGTTACCTGACCATCCAAAATTGGCTCTAATCCCTCAGCCTCCACAGGGTTGCTAAACAATAGCCGGACAAGCAGGCTCTCTCTCCATTTCTTTCTCTTTCTGCCTCTCTCTTTCCAAGGTAGAATGAGGTAGATAGTGTACACCTGTCAAGTAGAGAGGGTGTCAGAAAGAGAGGGTGCTGGGGCCTGCGGGATCTGGGAGGCTTCAGCTTCTAATATAAGCTTCTAATTCAGCTTCTAATAAGCAATAGTTCCTTCTCCCCTTTGTGCCATGCAAGAATGGGAGCCTGTGTCACTAGAATGCCTGATTTTCAAGAAAAGCTGGGGATCTGTATTGTTATGTGAAATGTCTGATTCTCAGATGTCACCAGGCAATTGAAAGGAAATGAAAATACTCTTCAGGCTGAACTCCTACCCACCAAATAAAACTCGGGCTGTGAGCAGGATGTACCCCAAGCTGCCAATTTGCCACCTCTGGTCTGTGCAGACATTTTGGTGACTCTCTATCTAGGAGGATTCTGGAGTTCTAGAGTTCCTGGACTCTAAACTCTAGGGTTTAAAAAGCTTAGAAATGGGAGCAAACATGCATTTTAATTGTAAGGCCGCTGTTGCGCATGGGCTGAAATAAGCAGGGCGGGCCCGACAAGCTTGTCCTCTGGCTTATGACCCTAGAAGAGGTCAAACTACATTATGGCTGAGGCCAGTGGCACCTCAAATCACCCTAAGAACCACAGCAAGAAGAGATGTCCAAGCCCTGGGGACGGGGCACATACAGTTGAGCGGGCCTCCTGTGATGGACAAGGAATTGGACGGAGCTGGGTCTTTGTCCTGCCTGGGAAGTTAGTTCAACGTCTTTGGGCTTGTTTCTCCTTCAAAAAATGGGAATAACAATACAAGACTGTGCTGGGGACAGGTGTTCAAAACTGACAGGTAAGGAGAACAAATCCAGACCAGACCAGGAAGGAACTAAGAGGATTCCCTGGAATCCATGACAACTATATTTGACTGCACTTTTTTGGATCGTGGATATCTGAATGAAAACCTAAGTTAAAGACGAGCCTACAGAGAAGTCTTCATAATTTTTGTTGCATGATCTGAGCTCATGGGAGGGTCTCCAGGCACCTTTCCAATGGGCAGCAATCAGAGACCCTTTGCTTTAAAGTTTCAGAGGCACATGGAATCTGTTACACTCCACCCAGGAAAGAGGCCCCTGGTCTAAGAGCCTCCCATCCCTACAGGAAGGACAATGCCCTGAAGGTATATGGACCAAAGAAGTCTCATCCTTAGCCAGGGCCCCAGGCAAGAGGCCTTATCCAGACAGATGGACACCAGCCATAGTCTAGGACTCAGCTCTGCCACCTCCAAGCTCTGTGACCTGAGGACACATTACCCAGCTCCTGATCTGTAAACTGAGATCAGGAACAGTACCTATTTCTTAGGGTCCTTCTGGAGGACCCAAAGACCAAGGCATCAAAAGCACAGAGTCTGGCACACAGGAGTTTTCATCAAATGGTAGCAGTTGGTTATTATTTTTAGCTACATGGGGCAGGAGAGGCCACCCTGTCCATCGGGCTATGTGGCCCCTTCCTTCCTGGTGTTGCCTCAAACTCTCTAGACATCTGAGTGAACTAGCCACTTTCCCCTGGATGTCTGTGTACTGGCCTATGGGACACAAGCCTTCCCGCCCACCTGTCTGGCACACATCTGGAGTAAGAAAACATTCCAAAGCCCTGAATCCCCTCTTTGGAATTGACTAATCTCATTGCCTAAAGGCTATCTCTCGTATTTTCTCTTTTATCCATTATTGACTTATATTTTCATCGCTAACCCTAAAATTTCACTGGGGCTTGCAAAGAAGGGATTTGGGGCAAGCATTACCTTTTGGTGAATTTCAAACAGACTGCATCCACTCTCTTCCTTGCCTGCAAACTTTAGGATCTGATTCTTTCTGACTGGTACTTTCTCCGGGTCCCTTGTGAACCTCTGATAGTTTCCATCGCTTTTCTCTAGACTTGCGGTATTTCTGCAGGATCTTGGCCCCAGACATCCAACAACAATCAGCGATGTAGGGGGTTTGATAACAACCGGTCATTGTAGCCACACACCACACACACACACACACACACACACACACACACACGCACGCACGTCATCTCTGGAAAAGAAAACTCTTCCAGAGGTGAGTCATTGCCAGCTTAATATGGAACTAAGGTAGATGTCTGAGTACAATTGACCAAAAGGGGAGGAGAAGCTGTTGTTTTTAAAGCGTGCTAATCAGAAAACCTGGAATTTAATCTGCTGCCTGCAGGAAAATCTCTATGGAGTGAAATGGAAAATAAGATACAAAGGTATTTAATGAGATAAATAGGTTATGACTGTTATTTCAGTTCTCACCCCTTTCTTGTTCTCTATTCAAACCCCCTCCACTCCAACAAAGGGGCGCATTCTCTGATTTTTATAGAGAACTCGTATTCACTTTGGAAATCTCAAGGGAAAAGAGCTAACATTTATTGAAAGCCACATACATTGCCCCATTTAATCGGTCTCGACCCTCCCCAAATCTGGGGGAGATTATCACTAGGTTTGCAGTAGAGGAAGCTGAGGCTCACAGAGATGATGTCACTTGTTACTTGTTCCACAGCTAGAAGGCAGCAAAGCTGAGATTCAAACCCTGGCTCCCAAGCCCACACTCACGCCTCCGACCCAACCAAGAGGCGCGAGGTCTGGTGAAGGCCCTCTCTCACATGTCCGCAGAGACCCAGCTAACACTCTTGGACCACAACAGCACACAGCAGGAGCCGACACCGCCACAACCCACCTGCTCCCGGATGTCTTGAGTCCCCCACGTGAGAACCCCTGATGTCCCTTTCCTTCCATTCTCACCATGACCTTCCTGGGGCCCCTGCTCCTCTCTGACCCATTCACTACAGCCACGGTTACAGGGTGATGGGAGAAAAAGTGCTGCCCACAAAGCTTCTCTCCAAATCTAATCCATCTAAGTGAACCTGTTGCCAGCAGGATTCTCCTCTAGAGCCAAAGCACAGGGATGCTTACCCTAGTGTCACCTGAAGTAGCTGGAGGACGTGGTATGTGTGTTGGCACGTACAGAGAGAGAGCTTGTAGCTTTCGGCAGCTTCCCAGAGGGATCTCTGAGATCCACGCCAGATCACAACACACTGCCTTAGCAGAGTTTCTTGCTCTGATCTCCTTAGTTGGAAGGTGTTCGTGGAGACTCTGCTCCAAGAGGGCTCATGTCAATTGCATGGCTTCATGGAACTGGCCCCTTAACAGCAACCAACATGCCAGGCCTGCATGAGCCCTTGAAATCAGGACATATTCCACCTGGCGGCACCAGCCTTTCACGACTAAAGTTTCTCATCACTCCTGGCCCAGCTGGTTTGGTCCTCCTAATAACCTCAGAGTCTCTCAACTACAGATATTTGAAAAGAACACTTACCCCGAAGGCTGTCTTTCCCGCCAGAAACATTAACAGCAGAACATGGAGATCAGACATTCTGGCAAACATCTTTGTAGTGTAAGAACTCTTGTTTTGCTCTAAAAACAATTTCTTTTGTTGTCTGTGCCTTGAGGGGGGAAAGTGTCAGTCTCCAAGGATTCAGGAACAAATGAAGAGGATGCAAATTATTAACTAGGCGTCAAATACTGTTTAATGTTTAATGTTTTGCAAACCAACTATCTTGATTAAACAAATGGTAACTTTGGGGCTGGGCTGAGCCATGGGGGTGGTTTGTTTTCTGGAGAGAAAGCAGCAAAGTGCCCCTGGCTCCTGGGGTTGGGGGTGAGGGGGTAGCTGCTGAGTGTTCAGCGCAGAAGGCCTGATGGTTCCCTGGCATCCCAGCCACAGGGTGAGAGCCCTAATAGGGTGAAACTCCTGCCATAGGCCTCTGACATTGCCGATTTGAACAGAATGTTAATAGAGTTCGGATTCATCAAATCTCAAACAGAATTAAGGCATGGATGGGCTCCTAATAACATCACGCTTTACATTCATGAAAAATAAATTAAAGGAGGCAAAACTGCTATTGACAAACATTGATTCTGGGCCCTTTGAAGCATGGCCCATGGTTGCTTGTTGGCTTCAAAAGTTTTCTTTTAAATTTCATTACATAAGGTTTTAACTTTTTAATTAGTTTTTTTTTTTCTCCTTTCATTGGAGTCTTTCTTTGATCAAGAGCAGGAAAAAAACCCAGGGTGTTCATATTCGGGGCCAATTGTTTCCTGCGTTCCTTTTATAGCTGCGCTGGTTACAGGTAGCAATGTGTAGAGCAACAGTTACCTGTGAAGTGTGGGTGCTCGTGGATACAACTGATCTCTTTAATAGGCATCACTGTGAGCTCCCGTCAACACCTCACTGCCCACAATAATCTATGCAAGGGCTCCAGGAATCGTCTCACCTGAGTCCTAAATCCAGGTTCTGAAACCCTGCTGCCGACTGAGGCGGGTGCTCACCTGGGCCCCCTGTTCACCCATTTGCCATCCCTACTTGGCACGTGTACTTGGACTCCTCAGTGGCTGCTTCCACCTTTGGAGGTCAGGTTGCTGGTCATGAACGGCCCCAAAGGTACCAGCCCAGGAGAAGGCCAGAGTCAGTGCCCCAGCCACCAGATAGACAACCCTTGAAGGACAAACCAAGTCCTGCCACTTTACCTCCTAAATTACCCCCAATCTGTCCTTTGTTCTCCAATTTTTTTTTGTCTCCACCCTCATTTAGGCAGTCGTCAACTCACTCTTGGTCCACATCCATCTGATCCCTATAATACAGGCACACTTTTCTGGAAAAGTTCTTCTCTAACCTTCCTCTATTCTTCCCCTTATCCTTATTCCACCCCTAACTCTGTTCCTAACTCTAACCCTGATCACTCTTTAGCAAGTTCATTTAGATAGCCACCTAGTTAATCCATCTTTCGGATTTCAACCCAAACATTACTTCCTCAGAAGCCCTGCCTGAGTTTTTCCTTCATGGCACTCATCAGGGTTGTAAGTGCATAGCTGTATAGCTCTTCCATTAATATCTGTTTCCCCACTGCCCCCGATGGACCAAAAGCTCATGAGGTGGGCGCTCTGTTTCGCTCACCATTGAATTCTCGGCAGGGATGCCTGGCACATGGCTGGCTCATGATAGGTGTTCAATAAATACATCGTGAATGAATGAGCAAAGGAATAACCACTGTCTCACAGTGATAGTTGGATACTTTGTAACCTGGGCGCCTTAGATAGCATAGCCAACTCAATGTGAAAAGGAAAACTGGGTACGGAAAGCTAAAGTATTTGTGCACTTGTAAACTCCCTTCAGTTTATTCATGAACACTACATGAATATTGATTGATTATCCACTGATGATCTGCTGTGAGCCTGGCATTGGCAACACCAGGATGGAGGAGGTGGACGTGAACTTTGCTCTTAAGGAACGTGCATTCTGGTCGAGGGGGAGTTAGGCGGACCATGAAAGAGTAAAGAAGTTAATTTTAGTTAGTGATAAGTCTGAAAAAGAATGAAGCAAGGTGATGGAACAGAAATCCTTGTGAGCGGGAGGCTTCCGTAGACTAGGAGGTGGTGAAAGTGGGGATAGTGGCTAAGTGGGTCCTTGGTGGGGCGCTGACACCATCGCTGGTTATCTGGTCATAGAGCAAGGGTCACAGAGACAGCGTGCACGAAGATGTTGCTATTTTCCAGATTCAAAGCTGGAGCCCTCGTAGCATCTGCTCAGGCTGTAAAAAGTGGAAATGGAAATTCCAGGCAAGTCAAATCACTGAATCAGCCATGTGACTTAGGCATCTCTTTTAGCTTCCAAAGCCTTGTGTGAACTAGTGACTGTCTAACTTTGTGGAGAGATTCCCAGAAAACAAATCAGAAGCTTTTCTTCCTGCGTGAACAGGAAGTGACCCGGTGAGTTTGTTGTTCTCCTTTAGAATCCGGATTCATTTCCCTGACGTGTAATCTTCCCTCTATCTCTAGCAAAAAGTGAACACTTGTGCTCTTTGTGTAGTAGCCACAGGTCTCTCACATATTGTCTTATGTCCCTAAAGTTTTATTATCATGACAATGTGCAATTGAATAAACGTCTGCACGTAGCCCGAAAAGAGAGAATTCTCTAAAAGATGCTTAATCCTTTTAATTTGTAAGGACAAAAGACTAGTTTATCATGTGATATGGTTTTATCTGGGGAGTTAGAACAAACCTACCTGGGATCTCTGTTTTTTAAATCCAAACACGGAGACTTCAGCCCTCACCCCAGCGGGGGTTTCAGATGTGATCAAGTCAATCTATTCTCTTGAGCTCTGGGAGACTTTTTCTCATGTGTAGGGTTACATGCTGCAGGAGAGAGACTCTGTCCTGCCTCAGGAGGCCTTGGGACTCAAGTTCTCCAGCAGGCTGATTCTTCCACCCTAAGGGAAGAGTCTCTCACAATGTCCTTGCTGGAGACCCAGGCTTTGATGTACTGGGTCACATGACATCTGTTGGGCCTGGACCAACCTGCTTCATGTTTATTGCTTATAACAGGTTACAGAAGAACTTGAATGAACTTTTGGCCAACCCAATAACAACAGTCCTCTTCTTGCTAGGCCTTCCGTACGGGAAGGTAGCAGAGGGGAGGGCCTAGGAACAGCAGCCCAGACTCAGAACTGACCTGGGGTGAGCCCCGGCTCCACCACATCCCTGCTGTGGATAGCTGGTCAATCGTTTACTCTCTCTGAGTCTTGGTTTCCTTGTCTGCAAAATAGAGATGCTGTGGTTCCCACTTCATGGCGTTACCTCGAGGTGTATGTGAGAACATAAAGGCGAGGGGCTAAGTACAGCAGCTGGTGTGGAGCCGACTTTGCAAAACACACTGGCTTTGGTATCAGGGATGGTATTTCCTGAGCCCCCAGACCCTCACAGATGAAAGTACCTGTGTTCAGTGAGTCTAATCTCCAATCCAGGAACAGAATGACTGCCTTCTTGGGGGGACCCTTGCCTCACTTGTTCTCTCTAGAACAGGGGTCAACAGACGTCTGAAAGTGCCAGGTAATAAAAATTTTAGTTTTTTTCTGGCCCTCCAGTGTATGTTGTGAGTCCTCAATCCTGCCATTTTAACACAAAAGCAGCCACAGCTAATACATTGGGCACTCCATATCCACGCTTCTGCATCCGCAGATTCAACCAACCACGGATCAAAAATGTTTTTTGAAAAGTTCTAGAAAGTTCCAAAGAGCAAAACTTGAATCTGCTGCATGCTGGCAACTATTTACGTAGCATTTACAACTATTTATATAGCATTTACTTTGTATTAGATATTATAAGTAATCTAGAGATGATTTAGAGCATACAGGAGGATGTGGTGTAGGCTTTATGCAAATACGACACCATTTTATACAAGGTACTTGAGCATCCAGGGATCGTGGTATCTGCGGAGGGTCCTAGAACCAATACTCCCCAGACGCTGAGAGATGACAGTACTTACGCCAATGGCCTTGGCTATGTTCCAACAAAACCGTATTTGCAGAAAGAGGGCCATAGTTTGTGGATCACTACTCAAGGAGAGAGAGCTGCAGATGTAGCCAGAGCATCGTGCAACTTGAGGGGCCCTGGAAAACAATGGAGACACATTGGGGAACACGGGAGGAGCCCCTGGGCTGATGATGTTGCTGCCCTCAGAGTGTTTACCCAGAAACTATGCCCTCCAAACCCCAGAATCATCAGAACTTCTTTGTGTGGTGGGGGGACTAAAGATCTTTCGTCATTCTTTCTACAAGGATTTATTGAGCACCTACTACGTGCCAGACGGTGCTGTTGGGAATACAGATGACAGACTAGGTGCCAGCCTCATGGAGTTACCTTCCCATGATGATCCTCACTCAGCGTCACATGGCTGGTCTTTGGCTAAATTGTTCAAGCCATCCCTAATCAGAGATGACAACATTGTAGGGACATGTCACTGCTCCTTCCCGTTGTTCCCAGAGACCTCTGCCTGAGCCATTCACTTCCAGGGGCACCCTCTTTTGGGGGGAAGGGGAGATGGCTTGCTAACTTGGCGTGGGGCAGTAACCTTTCCCCAGTCTACCTCACACACACCCCCCACCAACCCAGCATGGTTCAGTATGCTCAGATCCATGGTACCACACGCCCCAGTCTCTGACCTGGAAGATACTAGGGTGCCCCTCACCCCATGTTTGTGAAAAGAAACCAGCATTTATGGCGCAGCTTCTGTGTTCCAGGTGCTTTGACAATTCTGAGCTCGTACAGTCTTTGCAACGACCCTGAAAGGTGATTTGGCTCATTTAACAGATAAAGAAACTCAGAGGCTCAGAGAGGTTAAGTAAATTGCCCAAGGTCACAGAGCTTGAGACAGAGCCAGGTTTGAAGCTCTTCCTACTCTACTGCATGGACTCGAGAGCCTTGGGGTGGTGGTTTTGCCCTTTACCCTAAGCCACCTAAGAACTATTGAAGGAAACAACTTGTCTAAAAGCAAAGATTGCCCATCGCCTGACCAATTTCCCTGTTCTCATCTTCCTTACTATCACTTATTCTTAGGGGTGGCAATGTGCCCAGTGTTTACAGAAATCGTGTCCTCCAGCAACCGCAGCCACTTGTTTTAGGCTGGGTTTCCTGGGAAACAGAGATGCTGAGATTTGTGGGCGGGAAGTTTGTTGGGTAGTACTCTCAGGACCAACACCCATGAGGGAGGGAGGGAGGGAGGGAGGGAAGTTGGTATTCTCAGGACCAACACCCATGAGGGAGGGAGGGAAGGAAGGCAGTCACAACAGACGCCCATTTCACGGAATGTTCTGGAGCCGGGATGGCCTTCAGTGTTGTCCTGCCATGAGACAAGGGGGGCTGGGACTTTGTACTGGGACCACCTCGTCACTGATTAGGGACTCTGCCTGTGAAAGAGGTGTGAGTTTGGGCAAGGCAACCCTGGTTAAGACGAACGCTCAGAGAGGAACGCAGCTGAGAGCCCCTAACAGCCGACACCTGGCCACTGAGAAAAAGAGGGCTTCATTTGTGAAGAGGGGATCTGGTGGCACACCCCAGAGCATCCACTCCAACTGTTAACTGGGAATTTACCCCACATCCCTTAGTTCAAATATCCAATTCAGGAAACCTGAATGGCGTAGCAAGGTTTTGAATGAACATTCATAGTCAATACTTGGTCTAATCGGAGATGGCTGGAGCCACAAACGTGGCCAGACTGCTCCAGGTCCATGGCGCAGACAGTGACAGATGTTTAGCTGAGGTAATCAATATCAAGGAGAAAATCAGAATGCTATTATGAGAATCATAAACTCGACATAGTTGTTAAGCAAGCCAAGCTACAAATTTATAGCTAAGCTTCCTGCTGGCCAGAGGAAATCGAAAACCCTGATCGTTTGGCATGATTTTCATATTTAAGTCAATTTTATAAGAAAAATAAAGATTCTTTTCCAATGACCAGTTCCAGGTCAATTTTCGTCTTTTAAACACCTTATGATCTGATGAGCACAAGTTGGCGTTGAGTAAACAGGAGGGGGAACCTCGCGGACACACTGGTGATCCTGAATTCCACATGGTACCTCAGCATCATCCGTGAAGGGTCTCTGTCTCTCAGGCCGAGTCAGGAGTCTGGATGAACCTATGACGTAGATTGCTTCTTTTTCTCAGAAGCAGGTGTTGAGTCTCTAGCACATAGTAGATGCTCAAGAAATGCCATCTGGAGGATGGGAAGAATCAACAGCCTCTTCCAATCCTCTCCATCTTAGAAAATGGCACCAGTATACACATGGCTTTTCAAGTTGGAAACCTGGAAATCATCATTTGACTCTTCCTCTCCTTCCCTAAACCCAAATTATCAGCGTGTTTCCACCTCCAGAATGCACCTCAGATCCTTCTAGCACCTTCCACCCTAGTCCAGGCCCACGTGATATCCTGCCTAATCTCTTGCAATAACTCCTTCACTGCTCTGCCTGTTTTCACTCCTGCCTGCTCTTAAATCCATTCTCCACCGTATGATAGCATTATTGTCGAAAAGCCTAATCTTATGATGTCATGCCCCAGCCTAAAACTCTCTGATACCTTCCTTTTGCACTTAGAATGAAATCTCAAATTCTAATGGAGATCCCGTTTGATCTGGTCTCATTGTGGGTTCTTCTCAGATACGCAGTATTCTCTGTAAGACCAGAGACCTCGTCTGTTGCGTTTACTGCCCTAACTTATCCCCTAGCCCAGGGCCTGGCATGGAGTGTCAGTATTTATTTGTTGGCTGAATGGATGAACAGATGCTTGGTTGGTTGGATAAATGGATGGATGAAGGGACAGTGGGCAGCCATGTTTGATCAGACGCCAGAAGCCTCTCTTCCGGCAAAGGGCTCAGCACGGACTCCAAATTCAGAGCTGTCTCCCTCTTGCCAAAGTGATCCCTGGTCTTCGGTCATTGGTAGCTCTGGCTCCTGTGATCTATGAAGTCTGGAAAAATATAAGAACCACTGATGCAAAACAACTGTGTAACCTCCAAACACAACGCAGCCCAATGTGAATTAAACACCTCAGGATCTTCACACGATAACTGATGTGACAAGTTGTGCTTCTTTCCTTTCCTTGGTCCTTCAGTGCAGCTTCAATCTTCCCTCTTTCATTTTGAACTTCCTCTGTTCAGTGGTTGTCTACGGCAGAGAGTATATTTTTCCCCCCCAGTCTGTCCCATTCCATCAGTTCTACAGAAACACGAGATCCCCCTTGGATCTCCAGTCTCACAAAGAGCTATCACCTGGGTTGTGTGAGGCTTCTTGTTCTAAGTGTGTGTTTGATTTATTAAACATTTTTGAATAAAGTTCTACATACGTTTTACATGTTGGAAAGTTTCCCCTCCCTTCAATATAAGAGAAAACCTGAAAGAGAGGAGGGATCTTGAGATTTAGGTGTCCCTTTCTGTCTAGACTTGTGGATATTCTGAATAGAAGGTGCAGTGAAATTTTCAAAAGCCTTTTCTCTTTTGGGGAAGGCAGACCTCTGAGCATTTCTCTAAAATGTACATTTCTAGACACTGCCTGACATTGACATCTTTCCTAAGCACACTTTCTTGCTGCCTCTGTGGTGCAGTGGCAAGAGCCAGGGTTGGAATCAGAAAGAGCCAGTGGCAAAGCTGTTTACTTGCTGTGTGAGCTCGGGCAAGTTGCTTAACCTCTCTGAGCTTGTCTTAAATATGTGTTTTGTGTTAAATGAGAATATATATGTGAAAGTGCCTAGCACACAGCATGCACTGGATTTGTGTTCACTTATCTTTCTCCCTTTTTCCATTCCATTTCTTCGTTTATTTGTAATTTATTATGGAAACTGTACATCTTTCTCCAAATTGGCATGATAGTCAATGAAGCAAGTTTTTATAAAAAGAGCTAGACAGAATTGGAAACAACAACACACACACACCCCTATGTGATTTGACTTCCTGAATCATGCATTCTTTCATTCATTTTAGGAGACTCCATTGAGTGCCCGGTGCTACGGCAGCCTAAGATGCCTAAGAGACTTCTGTCTCCGTTGAGAAAAGACCAAGTAGGCCAATCTGCAGACATCTAGGAAAACAGGTCTTTGCGGAGGCCAATTCTGAGCCGTGGAGATTGGAGGAAAGCATACTAGAAAAATGATAGGTGCAAAGTGGGTTCCATTAGTCATTACAGGATAGCTCTCAGCTAACACATACTTAATCACCCACTCCAACCTCAGGCCGCTCATAAAGCCAGTTGCCATATGGGTGACTCCTATCTATCACCAACACATATTTCTTGTGTGTCCAGCACTGAGCTTAGCTCTGTGGTTGGAGGTTGGAGGACAGACCCCCATAGGCTCACTTTCAAGGTCCTCACACCCCATCTGGGGAAATATTCCTTAACTTTTCTCTGTGACTCAGTTTCCTCATCTGGGACATGAGGACAATGTTAATAGGTACCTCATGGGGTTCTTAAGATAATTAAATGGGTTATGACGTGTCAAGTTCAAAGTGCTTGGAATCATTTCAGAACATAGTGACTGCTCTAAGGCCATTCATTAAATGACCCACCCTCCAGAGTGTCCATGGTGGGGCTTCACATATTACTATGTAAAGCCACAGCAAAGGCTCAGTTAATTAGCATAAAGGATGTTAAATATTAAAGTTTTGTGGATAAAATGAGCGATATTCACGATAGATGGTTGACTGAAATGACAGAGCAGGCACCGCGGCCCTGGCGTAAACAAAAGAAAAGAATCTGGTGAAGCTGGCCGCGCAACACCTTCAGAGAAGAATTCCAGGTCTAGACCTCCTTTCAGTCTTGTCTCTGACTCCTGGTCCAACCAGAAGACCAGCACACTCTGCCATCCAGCTATGATTGCAGAGTGACCCTTTTCTGCAAAGTGGTGTCAGGGTACCTGAAAAGGCAGAGAGTGGGGACCTACCCACACGTGGGTGACTTTAAGCCTCTTGGTACTTGTGGCAGAACTACTACTGTAACGCTGCCAGGTAGCAGGTTGAGAGGGGAAGCCACGAAGCTCCCCCTCCTCTAATTAGCAGAGACCCTGCTATTTCCCAAAGAGCCTGGCAGCTGTCGTATGGACACACGGCTTTAGGTCAAACAGCATCTAGAGTGTTTAGAGCATCTTCTGCCACATAGCCTAGACCTCAAATGTTAAGCCTTATGACAGAACTAAAGACTGGTCAAGTGTTAGACCACATGGAACAGATGACTTGAGTCACAGAATTTGACAAAAGGGAATCAGGCCAGTGTGGCCAAAAGCTAAACTTGGTCTCCAGAGACCAGGGTTGAGTTCTAGATGCTTCTCATACCAGCATGGCAACCCTGGGCAAATCAGCAACTTCTCTGGGCCTCAGTTTTCTCAACTGCAAAAATGTCCTTCATTCTTCCAATTTTGCCAAGTGGTGATGAAGGGCTGGAATGTTCCACAAGCACGATAACCTCCCCAAGGCAAGGCTTGATTCTTCTCTTGCCCGGGCTGATAGCCCTCTTCCCTGAACTGTTAAATGTTGATTTTTGTGCTGACGCCATGCCTTGCACCCCGCAGCCGTTTCTGCAGCCATCTGTGTAGTCGGTGCTTATCAGGGCGTCTTGAGTAGCCCCCTTTCTCCAGAGTTTATTTTCTCCTCCAACCGGCCAGGGTCTGTGGAGTGTGCTTCTTCCAGCTCACAAGCTTAGTTCATCCCCCAGGCAGGGTCCCTACAAAGGATGCACGTGGGTTTGTCGGTCTGAGTGTGCGCTCCACAAAACATCCTTCACATCTGTTCTCTCAGCTCTGCCCTCGCCTCCACACTTGCGCTCACGCCCTCAACATCCCTGCCTGCACTTTTACAGTAGCATCCGGTTTCTCAGCCCCGCCCTCAAACCCACCTTTCACCGGGCGGGAGAGCCATCTTATAAAACGCCAATCCGGTTGTGTCACTCACCCACTTAGAACTCATCAGCAGTGCTTCATTGGCTACAGGACAAAGTCCAGACCAAGTAGCATGACACAGGAGGCCCTCCTAAGCTGGCTTCTTGTGACTTGCTTTCCCCTCTCCCCACCAGCTCTGTTCCCAACTCTCATCCCACTCCCCTGACGTCCACCCTAAACACGCACTTTAAGCTCCAGCCACAGGCCTGCCCGATGCCTTCATTTATTTACAATTGTGGTTCCCCTGCCAGAGAAAAGTCTTTTCCCACCTCTGGTGCCTGGAGAATTCCACCCTTTTCTCTCTTATTTATTTATTTATTTTTTTTGCGGTACGCGGGCCTCTCACTGCTGTGGCCTCTCCCGCCGCGGAGCACAGGCTCCGGACGCGCAGGCTCAGCGGCCATGGCTCACGGGCCCAGCCGCTCTGCGGCATGTGGGATCTTCCCAGACCGGAGCACGAACCCGTGTCCCCTGCATCGGCAGGCGGACTCTCAACCACTGCGCTACCAGGGAAGTCCCCACCCTTTTCTCTTTTAAAAGGCTCAACAGTCCTCCTGGGAGAAGTTTCTTCCCCTAGAAGTTGCAGTCTGCTTTCTACAGTCTTCATTTGAAGACTCCTATGGCATTTTGAAGTTTATGACCTTAAGACCCTGGTGTGTTACTCTTGGGAACACTTTGGGGCTGAGCCTATGATTCTCTCATTTTGGGATTTCCAGCACATGGGACACAGTAGGTGCTCAATAATTGTTTTCTGAATGAAGTGAATGTGTATATGTCACCTTAGGGGTGTGTGAGCTAACAAGGATCTTGGAAGAGGGAAAAGGAAGGCAAGAGAGAGGTGAAGGCAGGCTTAGAGACCAGCAGTGGCGCCCTCGGGAGACACTACGCCCCCACATCTAGTCTGAGTCTACTCATACGTTATTCTTGACTCCTGTCTCTGGAGTTGAGTAAATGGAAGCAGCAGCAACAACAAATAAATAAATAAGGGAGCATTTGTCAATGGGCCCCTGGGAACTGGTTCTTTCAGAAACAGGCTGCTCTTGCCTGTCAGTTCTCATCCTCCTGCCAGCTCTGGCTTCAGCCCGACCCCTCCCACTGGCTCTTATACAGATGTCTGCTACAAGCCCATCTTGAGGGCGTTCACGTGCAGGAACAGTGGAGCTCGAGTTCAGGGTTTAGATCCCAGTACATTCATTTTCTGGCCCAGTGATCTGATACTGGCCAGATGGGACCAATAAGGCCAATCGAATCAGATAATACACGTGACGATCTTTGCACAGTTCCTTGCATGTAGTAAGCATTCAATAAATGCAGCTATTATTTTCTTGGGCTGCCTTAGAGCAAGAAATTCAGCAACCACAAGTGAATGCACATATGACAAGAGGAAATTATTAATGTACTTTATATAACATCCTGTTGGTTCTTTTCTGAGGCTGGCATTCTTCATTTGATTCCTCTGCTTGATAATGTGTACCCAAGGAAATCACAATAACAATCATTATTCATCTGAATTCGTTTCTAGAAAAAAAAACATACATTTTCTAAAAACAAACTCATTTTGTGGTTGGATTTGGGACTTGGTGATCACATTGAGGCCAACAGACCACAGCAGTCTCTGGGTCTCTGGGTCTCTTTCTAGGTAGTTTTTTCCAGCCTTTTCTCACAAAACCGGTTCTCTGATATGTTCTTCTATCTTTGAAACATTTACACTGGAGGTGGCACCAATCCCAGAAATGGACACACTTACACAGAGAGCTATCAAATTTTCCTGGATTTTGAGAAATCAATGATTCCTCAATGGTATTTGGATCAATTAGTGAATTCTTCATTTTACACACAAGCAGTGGCATACTGGAGCTGACTCACACTGGCTCACAAGAGCTGACCGTCCACATCTCTTCCCAGCTCTGCGTTCAATGACATCACATGGTAGCTTAAAATCCGCCACGTGGGAATAGATCACAGAAGCTGGCAAATGCAGGGAATTCCCCAGTGGTCCAGTGGTTAGGACTCGCACTTTCATTACGGAGGGCCCAGGTTTGATCCCTGGTCACGGAACTAAGATCCCACAAGCCACGTGGTGCAGCCAAAAAATTTTTTTAATTTTTAAAAAGAAAAAGAAAAGAAGTTGGCAAGTGCTATAGATCAGGGCTTCTCCCTCACCCTCGAGAGCCAGCTACTAAACATTTACCAGCACACCATGCATCCAATGGAAATGTGAAACAGAGAGATCAAGTGACTCTCTAAAAGTCACACAGCACAGTAGTTTAGAAGAGAAATTGTTAAGAAGGACTTTTTAGAACACTTAAGACTTAAATTGGGCTTCTAAGATAGATGGATAGGATAGGACAGTATAGGATAGGATAGCATAGAATAGAAAGACAAAATAATGGCTCCCAAAGATGCCCATGCCCTAATCCCGCAGAACTTGTGAATACATTACCTTATATTGCAAAAGGGACTTTGCAGATGTGATTAAGGGTTTGGACCTTGAGATGCTAAGATTATTTTGGACTATTGGGTTTGCCCAATTTCTTGAAGACATGAGTACTTAAAAGAAGAGAACTTTTCCTGGCTGGGTCAGAGATATGAGATAGAAGAAAAAGGAGAGATTCAAAGTGTGAAGGGAGTTCCCTGGTGGCCAGTGGTTAGGATTCTGGTCTTCACTGCCATGGCCCAGGTTCAATCCTTGGTGGGGGAACTAAGATCCCAAAAGCTTCAGGCAGTGGCCAAAAAAAAAAAAAAAAACCCCAGAGTGTGAGAGAGGCCAGATGTTTAAGATGGAGATATGGGTGGCCTCTAAAAGCTGAGAAATGGTCCTCAGCTGATAGCCAGCAAAAGAATGGGGATCAGCAAGGAATGTAGCCCAGCTGACACCTTGAAACCCTCTGAGACCCACGTCGGGTATCTGACCTATAGAACTACAAAGGAATACATTTGTGTCGTTTAAGCCACTACGTATGGTAAATTGTTATGGCAGCAACAGAAAACTAAGAGTGAGGCTAACATTTAGCTGCTAAAGGAAACATAGGGAAAGCATGGATGCAGTGGAAATGCCTAAGCAAAGGCTCGGAGGCAGGAGGGGCAAAGCATTTCAAGGAACCGAGAGTAAACTACTTGTCTGCATGGAGGCTTCCAGTGGAATCAGAGTGGGAAGTAACTTTGGGAGGGCAGGTCAGGGGCTCTGTGTGGCCCCATGGGAACTACTGGCAAGTGGCAAAGACAGAAGCACCGGCAGCAACAGGCTAATGAGTCTGGGGCTACTAATGTAGATGCCTGCAAGGGCCAGGCAGGTAACTTGAGATGAGTAGAATGGGTGACATGTAAGGAAAACAGCCAGAGGATGGTGATGGATGGTAATTAACACTCAGCTTCAGGGTGGTGGGCAATGGTGGTGGTGGAGACTGGGTGAGCTGGGGATAGCCCCACCCAGTGTCAGCATCCTAGCTCTGCAGGAATGTGGGCTGGAGAGAGTTAGCTTTTTCAAGAGAAGACAGAAATCCTGAGTTCTGATTTCTAAACGTTGAAAACTATTTCATTGATTTTTTTAACCTGTGATGGTCACTGTCGTCTGTGTCCCATGAAAGCACACGCACAGACCAGCTTTTGACCTTTGTCTCCTACTCCCAGCTTTTTCTCCTCCTGGTTTTTGGATTCTGTGCTGATTCCCCCTATGAATTGAGTAAGCTTCCGGGATGATTACACAATTCAGTAGTGGGAGGGCTCAAGGGGGGCAGACTCTGGTCTTCCTGTTAGTACAGGCCCAACTGATTCATTATAAAAATGACATGAGATCACCCCTTCCTCACCCCATCCCCTGTCTCCCCCCAAAAAGGAAAACAAAAATGAACAAATTTTGCTGGCCGACTTACTAAAGACCTGCTGACTCCATCTCAGACCCATCTTTTTTTTTTTTTTTTTTTTTTTTTTGCGGTACGCGGGCCTCTCACTGTTGCGGCCTCTCCCGCTGCGGAGCACAGGCTCCGGACGCACAGGCTCAGCGGCCATGGCTCACGGGCCCAGCCGCTCTGCGGCATGTGGGATCCTCCCGGACCGGGGCACGAACCCGTGTCCCCTGCATCAGCAGGCGGACTCTCAACCACTGCGCCACCAGGGAAGCCCTCAGACCCATCTTTGATGCTGAGGAAGAACAGGCCCAGCTGGGAGCCTTGTGCTTTGGGATGACAGGAGGGCTGCTGTCCTCCCTCCTCCCCGCACCGTTTCGCCCAGAACCTGCCCAGACTTATCTGGAGGCTTGGGGAGGGGAGGGGGAAAGGGAGGGCAATTATTTGGATTTCTTGTCAGAAACCAATTTACACCGCATTTATCTGAACAGAATTCAATATTTTTTCTTCCCCAGAGCAATCACTTATTTATTTATTTTGGGGGTAATTGTTCCTTCTTACTTTTCCTGTGCTACCAGATGGAGTGTTGCTGAGGAAGCAGTTTTAAGTGGTAAAGCGCACAGAGATGAACCAATGAAAGCAGGAGGAAGGCTGCCCTGGAGCATTTCCTGAAGGAGCAGGACCCCTGTTCCTGAGGTGGGCCCTTTCAGCCACTTCTCAGTGCAACGGGACCCTGGTCTTGACAGAAGGGGGAGCCCGAGCTCACTCGGGGGGGCTGGGTAGTGCGGTGGCTGGGAGCTCCAGCTCCGGGTAAGACCGACTGGGCTACCGTTCTGGATTCACCGCTTACAACTTGTGTGATCTTGGGTAAATCAAGCCCTCGGAGCCTCAGTTTCCTTATCTTACAGGGTTTGGGGAAGATCTACTAGGGTAGGTTACGTAAAGGGCTTTGTTATTATTCCTTGCTGTGTTATATTTATGAGTTTGCAACCCAGACTGCACATACCCCAAGTGCGGAGACATGCACACGTGTGCACACTGCGTGTGGATGTCTGTTTGTTCTCAGAACCACTTCCTGTCCTCTCCCTGCTTTAGGAGGGAATTATTGATCACCTCTCTTGCCCTCTGGCTTCTGGGCAGGTTTGGTCACCAGGGGCACTAGAGAAAGATTGGAGGGCTGAAGGAGGAGAGAATCTAGGGAAAGCCTCCCCTTCCCTTTGTTTCCTGGCAAATCTGGAAACTTCTGTGTTTTCTCTACGATCCCAGCACCCACAGAATCTGGTGGAATTTCACTGATTACACTGACAGGGAACCTCCTTGAATACTTCCATGTGCTAAGTGCTTTACATGTAGTTTAATCTTATTTCATCCTCTCAGTGCCCCTGTGAAGAGGATGCTACCGGCATTAGCCCCATTTTACAGATGAGAAAACTGAGCCTCAGAGCAGTTGAACTGCCTGTCGTCCGTCTCGCCGGTAGTCACTGGTGTCGCCAGGATGTGAATGAACAGAGTCTGACTCTAGAATCTTTGCTCACCAAGGGCTAAGCCTTATACAACTGAGGGCTGGCTCAAGCCTCACTTTCATTAGCCAGCCATGACCCTAACCACCAGGACAGGTTGACATCAGCCCATGCTGGGCCTTTACAAGTGACACCTGCTGCACTACAGCGCCAAGAAGGGGAGAGCTGCCTCCAAAGGCTGCAGTAGTTGAAGTTTTGACAGACTCCACTAGCTGGGCCTGAGAAAGGTTCTGCAGCTTTGATGGGCGACAAGATCCCATCCAGGCAGCTCCCGGAGACGGCTTTGCTCTGAACAGATAACTCAATATAAAGAGAGGAAAAAGTGGAGAGGTGGAGGGAGGGAGAGGAAGGAGAGGGGGCGGGGGAGAAAGTCCCCGATTTCACAGAGCCCAGCCCTGACCAGGCACTCTCTGATGACCAGGGGAAATGCTTTGAAAAGTGGAGGGGCAGTGCCTCAAACCCCGTTCCCTGAAAGTGGGGGTGGATCCTGACAGAAATCACATGGGGACCCCTGCTGTGGAGCCAGGGAGACCGGGAAAGTGTTCAGGTGATAAAAAAAAAAAAAAAAAAAAATGTTAATAGAGGACTGAAATGCATGTGGCTGTAATTCCAGCCTTCTGATTCCCAGTCTGCAATCCTGGGGAAAGAAGGCTGTCAGGCTGCTGCCTCTCCTGCCCAGCAGACTCCGCTCACCCTGGGATGATGCCCCTCAGAGCTGGCGTGCCTTTCCTTCGTTCATGATGTGAGAGTCGCCATATTAAGTGTAGCCAGGCAGGCACCTTGGTTTGAACGGCTCTTCTGTTAAGCACCTTCCTTTCTCCCAGATGCCTGAACCACTTGCTGGCCACAGGTGAAAACATCTGGAGGGGAGATGGACCCCTTGCCTCGAGAAAGATGGAGTGTCCATGCCTCTGGTTGGTAAAGAAGAACCCCATCGATGCCTCCAGTCCATTCTGCAGAAACGACATCATATGGCACAAAAATGGGGTCACGTTGCTTCCCTGCTGGAATCCTTCAGTGCCTTCCTCACATGCTTAGAATACAGTCCAGACTCCTTACTTTAACCAGGTCCTCCGTGGTCTGCCCTTGCCTCCTGGCAACCTCCCCTCAGACCATTCTCCCTCCTCTGCTCCTCCTTGCTGCCACAGGGCCTTTGCACATTTACTTTCCTCTTCCTGGGCCCCCCTTCAGGCTGCTCTTTACAAACTTGGCTCCTTTGCGTGCTTTGGTCTCAGCTTTAACGCCTGGTGGCATTTCTCTTCAGAAAAGAGAAGGTTACCATTTTTGATCTCGACATCCTTTATGGTATTTTTATAATATGAAATTCGTTTATTTACTGGCTGTCCCTTTCACTGGCCTCTTAAGCCACCCTCCCAAGGGGAGGTTCAGGGGCCTTGTCTGTCTTGTACACACCTGTGTTCTCAGTGTCTAAGCACAGGTGGGTGCTCAGTGAATATTTGTTGAATCCATGCCCGTCTGAGGAGGGCAGGAAGCAGAGAAGCAGAGCTGGGAACTGCTGAAGGGGAGGGGGCTTCCCGCCTAGTCTGTGGGTGA
This sequence comes from Aethalodelphis obliquidens, assembly GCF_003676395.1. NCBI lineage: Eukaryota > Metazoa > Chordata > Mammalia > Artiodactyla > Delphinidae > Aethalodelphis > Aethalodelphis obliquidens. Next base: position 29,170,794 of record NW_020837955.1, on the reverse strand, counting down.
CTGTTCCTGGAGGGGATGGGACGCAGACCTAACAATTAGGGGCTGGCTGACAAAGTGGGAAGATTCCAAAAGCGGGTCCACGCAGGCAAGAGGAAGCCTGTGCTGATGTGCCTTCCGGGCTTGGCAGGCGTGTGTGTAGACAAAAGTGGGGTGGACCTTGATCCCTTCGTTTTATCTGAGCCAGTTTCCAGAGCTGGGAATGCCAGCTGCTCCAGCGTGTCGCTTTCTCCTTTTTGCCTCCCTGTGCGACAGTAACAAAACTGTGAGTGGTAATTCCACCCAGCCAACCAAATTTTGTTAACTGTTTTGAGATCATGGAGTTGAAGACATGGTAAAAGAACTGACAAAACAGAGGAAAGAAAGACACAGCCGCAGATACAGACGGATACGTGTGTGTAAATAGTACCTATTTCTATTATTATTATTATTTTTTTTTTTTTTTTTTTGCGGTACGCGGGCCTCTCACTGTTGTAGCCTCTCCCGTCGCGGAGCACAGGCTCCAGACGCGCAGGCTCAGCGCCCATGACTCACGGGCCCAGCCGCTCCGCGGCATGTGGGATCTTCCCGGACCAGGGCACGAACCTGTGTCCCCTGCATCGGCAGGCGGACTCTCAACCACTGCGCCACCAGGGAAGCCCCAGTACCTATTTCTAGATGATACACATTTAGACATTTTAGACCAATTTATTATTTAGACAAAGGTGACCAACAGAGGAACCAAGAACTGTGATTTAGTCCTCCTGGAGAGAAGGAAGGAGGAGAGATGATGGGTGAGGGTCCTGAGTGAACCCAACCCTCATTTGTCCAAGTACAAGCTCAACAGATACAGTGCATAATCCATGAAACAAGGAGTGGTGATGGAAGCAGAGTGTGTGGAGAAGACCATCAGAAGAGCTAAAAACAGAAACAATTTTAAAGATTAAAAAGAACTTGCGGGCTTCCCTGGTGGTGCAGTGGTTGAGCGTCTGCCTGCCAATGCAGGGGACACAGGTTTGAGCCCTGGTCTGGGAGGATCCCACATGCCGCGGAGCAACTAGGCCCATGAGCCACAACTACTGAGCCTGCGCGTCTGGAGCCTGTGCTCCGCAACAAGAAAGGCCACGACAGTGAGAGGCCCGCGTACTGCCATGAAGAGTGGCCCCCGCTTGCCGCAACTAGAGAAAAGCCCTCGCACAGAAACAAAGACCCAACAAAGCCAAAAATAAATAAATAAATTAATTAATTTTTAAAAAAAGAATCAGATTTATATTTTATTTATTTATTTATTATTATTATTTTTTGCGGTACGCGGGCCTCTCACTGTTGTGGCCTCTCCCGTTGCGGAGCAAAGGCTCCGGACGTGCAGGCTCAGCGGCCATGGCTCATGGGCCCAGCCGCTCCGCGGCATATGGGATCCTCCCAGACCGGAGCACGAACCCATGTCCCCTGCATCGGCAGGCGGACTCTCAACCACGCCACCAGGGAAGCCCCAGATTTATATTTAAAAAAAAAAAAAAAAAGAAGTTGCCTCTGGGCTTGAGAGAGGAGTGTTGTTTTGCATAAGCTGTTGAGCGCTATTTTTTAAATTGCATACATGTCACTTTGAAACAATTTAAAAACACATTTTAAGTGTGCGTTTCAGTGGTTTTGATAAACATTAATAATATTTTATATTTTCTAGAATATTCATGTATTTTTTTTCAAAAGATAAAGACAGGTAAAATTGCAGAGGGGAAAGGGGACTAGGTTACAAGGAATGTGCTGGAAACCCAGTTAAGCCTGTGTAACTCTCCATCAGCATACTTCTCCCCAGGTTCCAGGCTAGCTGCACAGACCGTTGCCTTTTCGGGCATGTTCTGCAACCCCCCACCCCCCACCCCATCCCGCTCTCACCTCGTGCTCCCAGGGATACCTCAGATCAGGGGCAGGGCTGCAAGCCCTTCCTCACCACACGACCATGGGTGGAGAAAATTAATTACAGAGAAGCCCGGGACCGTGAGACGGGTCAGAATGCACCTGCCCTGAGATTTCCAAACCCCCAAAGTAGGGCATCCTACTTTGTGCTCCCGGAGCCTGGAGGAGCTAGGATGGGGGAGCATCTCGGGTCACCTTCCCCTCATGGCCCTTGAGGTGACACTCCGGGTTCTCTCCTCCCTACAGCCCTGCCCAGACCCGCAGACCATGCTCCCATCTCCCAGTGTCCATGTGGGACTCCTGGACGGGTCTGAATCCCACCTGGCATTCCTCCAAGCTTCAGACAGAAGGGGAAGGGAGACAGTTCTTCTTGTAGCCAAGAGCCATCTCCCTCCCCTCTGACCATTACTGTCCTCCTCTTCTTTCTCGATTTTGGGTCTGGTCACTTGTGCCGCCTTCGGAGCCCCTTTCCCCGCCAGCCCCGCTCTGCAAGGCCCTTCCTGTGCATTGGGTCCTGTCCTGTTGCTGCTGCTGACGGCTAGGGCTGGCAGGCTCCTACCTGCAGACATGGCAGTTCAGTCCTTATTGGTGTGACTGTGAACTCGTGTGACTGTTATTTTAAGTCGGCAACACCTCCAAAGGAGCGCTGTGCTCTTGGAAGTGCCCAGATCTCTTGGAAGTCCCAGGGCATCACTCCTGTTTGGGTCAAGTGGCATCAATCCTGTGGGGACTTGCCTTCAGATCCTTCATCCTGTTAGCCTCTCTGATGGCAATCTTCCGCCTTCAAGCAGGACTTGGATTGCTTTGCAGCTGAAAGCTGCCTCCCTGGAAAGGGCCAGGGTCTTGGGGTCAGAAACCAGGCACATGGCCGGAAGGGGGTAGCTTCTGCGTGCCATGTTAAGGTCCTCTGCGGGCGCCCTTCTGCAAAGCGAGCCCCCCCTTGCCCTCGGCCTTAGCAGAGCCCAGTGCTTGGGCTTCGTATGCTGTGTGAACAGGCAGGTCGGCGGCCCCCAGGTTGAGAAGGAAAGACACCTTGGTGTTTCGACAGAACATTTGAGCAACAGGCATGTGGCCGCTGTTTCCTTCTCTTTTCGCCCGCACTGCCCCCGACGGTCCTCAAGAAGCTCCCATCCTCTATTCGTCCTCCACGGGCTCGTCTTTCTGTCCTCTGGCTGCAGGGGAAGGACGCAGTCTGCGTTTCCACAAACAGCTCAATGCTGGGGCTTTGTCGGGGGCCTTTCTCTTATCTCGGCTCTCCTTTCTCAGAAGGATGTGCAGGGCCAGTTTCAATTTGGGGATTAATCTCACCAAAGTACAGAATCTCCTTCTCTGCCTGGAGAACGCTCTCCATGCTGTTGTTGATCTGTCCTCCTCCCACCCCCCCTCCCTGTTTCACCCTAATCTTTGGAGCTTAAAAAGGCTTAAAATGCTTCTCAGGCCTGGAATCGTTCTTGGGAGGCAGCTATTGATGAGCTAAACAGAAATGACTTCAAAACTTAGTGTGTGAACTTTCCTTCGTGACTGCATGGCCGGAGGTGGAGCGAAAGGGGAAGGAGAGGGCCATCCTGTTGTCTTGTGTTGTCGGATATTTTCTTCCTGGGGAAAGGCTGAACGTCAGGATGTGCAAATACAGAAGCTTGAACCTGCCGTGGAGGCGGCGATGCAGAGGGGCCCCCTCCCTTCTCCCTTCACCCGCTCGGCTGATGAGATAGGGACAATCGGTGTGATGGCCTCATCCTGTCACAGACCGAGCCCTGGGGAGGAGGAGCTGTTTCCCTTCACATCATCCTACTGCTTCTCGTTTCATCAGTTCACAGCAGAATGACATATCAGAGTCGAACCCTAACATCCAAGTTGCCCCCTGCAGTGTGAAAACTGCTTTCACATGCATCGCTTTATTTGCCTCTCACCACAACACAAAGACATAAGTACAATGATTCCCATTTGCCAGATGAGAAGACTGAGGCTTGGAGAAGGGAAATGACTTGCCCAAAGCATCTCAGTTACTAGGGTGTAACGTTAGGTTCAAACCCAAGATTCTGGCTCTGCAGCCCTCCTGCTGCCCATTCCTGGTCCAGCTGTTTCCCATAGTGATGGGCGAAGCTGCAAACTAGATGATGATCGGTAACTTGGGCAAGGTGTGAGCCCCTTATGATATTAGAAAAAGAAAGGTCCATGGATCATCCCCAACTCAAATCAATTGGAGGCTCCATGCAATAGGATGGGAAAGAAAGGACCCAGAGGAAGGTATCTCTGCGCTGAAATGAACACACGACGAGCAATTTACCTTCACGATTTGAGGAATTAGAATCCAGTGACCTTAAAACCTACCACCTAGGGGCTTCCCTGGTGGCGCAGTAGTTAAGAATCCATCTGCCAATGCAGGGAACATGGGTTCGAGCCCTGGTCCGGGAAGATTCCCACATGACACTGAGCAACTAAGCCCGTGTGCCACAACTACTGAGCCTGGGCTCTAGAGCCGGTGAGCCACAACTACTGAGCCCGAGTGCCACAACTACTGAAGCCCATACAGCTAGAGCCCACGCTCCACAACAAGAGAAGCCCACGCACCGCAACGAAGAGTAGCCCCCGCTCGCGGCAACTAAAGTCCGCACGCAGCAACAAAGACCCAACACAGCCGAAAATAAATAAACTAAAAAAAAAACAAAAAATCCTACCACCTAGAGCATGTTAGAGCTGACCCCGCACATGGGAAGAGGGTGCAGAGAATTAAGGGCACAGTCAGGTGATTGAGAGAGTGCTGCCGGTTTCTCAGAGGAGCAGAGGCTCGAAGTCTGTTGATAATTCTGTGCCTTTCCCCTCACTCTGCTTGTGTAGCCCGGCTGAGCTGACGAGCAAAGAGAATGTCTGAAACGCTACTTGCCTAAGCAACTCCATCAACGCTGATTTCAGAGGCAAACTGCAAGCACCAGTTTTGAGGTAGAAACACTTGCTGCTGACACTAGCTTTTGCATCTTCACTTCACATTGTTGAGAAAGCAGTAAATGTTTGATGCTTCCAATCTTTGTCTATCCTCCAGCTGCGGAAGGACAAAATTGACAAGAGGTGAAAAGAAGGAATTTAGGTATAAGAAGAGATGCACGTATGGAAATCTGTGGGTATTTGTCCTGAGTTCTGGAGGCCCCCGGCTGTCTTGTCTAAATCACCCGAGGAGCATGTGATATCTACTCAGAGACTCCTGGAAGACCCAGTGGTGTCCTAATGAAATAATAATGGGGCACATCTTCCTCTCCAGCATTTCTACAGGGAAGACTTATCGTTACTCCAGACGGGGATTAGGTCTAATAAATTACACCTCAGAATGCAGGATGCGCACAGAATGTCAGGGCTGCGTACACACGCAGATAGCCCCGGCACAGAAAATTCATCATCCTCAGGGTAGACACACTGCAGGCGCCAAGCAGCAGGAAGTGGCCTGGAGTGTGTCCCTCTGAAGTGGTTCTTGGAGCTGAGAAGGAAATACCAACAGCGATCACTGTTACTATGTGTGTGCTGCAGGCGGGGGGAGGACTCAGGGCCCGAGGGACATGGACGCTGCCTTTGTGGCTCCCTGCCATCTTCCTAAGAGAATACTGCCCATTCCTGGGCCTACACCCGGCTTTCTCAGCCTCGGCACCAACCGTTGACTTCCTAGGTCAGATCATTCTTTGCTGGCGGCGGAGGGGGCCGTTCCGCGCATCTTAGGATGTCTAGCGTTCTCCCTGGCGCCTGCCCACTAGACGCCAGGAGCACAACACCAAAAATGTCTCTAGACAAAATGTCCCCAGGGTGGGGCAAATCGCCCCCAGTTGAGGACCACTGGTCTATACTAGGAGAGACAGAGTGATTGTGTTTTTCTGTTGGGCCACCAGAACTTCCAATGGCTTCCGGTCTCACTCAAAGTCCACCGGGGCCCCCAGGCTCCTTCCTCATCCACCGATCCGGCCTCACCTGACATTTCTTCCCCCGCTCACCCCACGCTTGCTGTTCCTCGTGTGCCCCCAGCTGTTCTCTTGTTAGGGACTGTGTGTTTGCCTTTCCTTCTGCCTGGAATGCCCTTCGCACCTCCCCGCCTCCCCAGTATCCACCTAGCTCATTTCCTCACTTATTCGGGTATCTGCTCAAGTGTCACTTACTTGGAGACATCTTCCCCTTGACTTTTCAACTTGAAGAGCATCCCACTCCCGTCGCTCTCTAAGCCCTTATTCTTTATTCTGACTTCCCCTCCCCATAGCTCCATTTTCTCCAGCCATTCCGTATCTGCTGCCCGTCTTCCTCATCCAGACTCATGACCCTTGAGGACAGGACCTTGTCCGCTAGGTCAGTTGCTATAGTCCCAGAACCTCCAACAGGGCTTGGCCACCATAGGTGCTCAGAAACGTGTTGACTGAATTAGGACAGAAGTTGTGCCTGTATTGGTCACCAACGTGAACTCAGTGCCCACGAAATGTTAAAGAGGGTTGTTGAGTTATGGTTAATGAATTCTTATACGATGTCCTCTCTTATAGGTGTGAGGTGGGGACAAAGTGGAAGTCAGAAATAACCAAGCAAAATGCATATGGAGCTGAGAGCTTAGCTTGAGCTCAGACCGACCTGTGTTCAAATATCTGCTGTGCGTCCTGGTGAAGATGTCACACGCTGGCTGTTGGACCTTTGGCAACTTCTCCAGGCATCAGTTTGCTCATGTAGACAGTGGGGATAAGAGCGCCCCCTCCTGGCCAGGCTGTTGGGAGGAGAACGAGAGCTGATGCTGACAAATGATTGGCCCATCCTACTGAGGTAGACCTGGCTCCCAATCTGGCCATTTAACCTCTGTGAGATTCTGCCTGCCCCTCAAAGCAGAAGCACGGCAGTTCCCTGTGTCCCCTTGTTCCCTTGACCCGTGTGGTTTGAACAGGTTGGGTAATGGTGGGAACGGGGGAGAGAAGAAGGGATGGCTCTACACCTTCAACCTGGGCAAGTCCCACCCAGCACATCTGCCCAAAGCTTCCTGAAGATGAGCAGAGAAGGGGGGCTGGCTGAGCTCGGGGCCCGGCGTCGTCAGGCAGTTCATTCAGGGGGACCCCAAGTGATGCCTCCATCACCTCCCTCCCCCCAAACCCTCAGTGGAGTCGCCTGGCCAATGTCATCCCAGTGGGGTCAGCAGGGAGGAGCCCCGTGGAGTTCTGAGCTTCCAAACAGCAGTCTGGAGCTGTGTGGGCCTCCGTCCGGGGGCCTGAGGTCTGCTCTCTTCCAGACTGTAGGCTCCCTGGGGACTGTGTCCATTTGGGCTTTGTGGGCACAGCTCGTGGCAGGATGCCCATGTGCGGAATGAATGAGTAAACCATGAATGATTGGACTCTATTTCATTCCTGGTCTGATGGGCTCAGTGTGGACCCAGGGATAGGACAGCACTAGGAGGTCTCTGTGGATTTATTCTCCAAAAGCCAGTGTGACCCGAGATACCTTTCCATATTTCTGTCTCTGCCATTTCTACCTGCGGTTCGTCCTAAGACTCTAAGAGTCACCATCGTACCTTTGCACCAGTGACTGCAAGAGAATATTGTTACAGATGCTATTCTTGGGGTGGCCCCTAGCCAGGAAGGAACCTTTCACTCCTACTTCTGAAGCTGGGAGCCTGAGCGCATCATTCCCCTCCCACCACTCCAACCCTGCCTCCCCTCCTCAGTGGCTTCCTGAGAGCAGAGGCAAAGGTGGGAACAGAGGTCAAGCCCTTGGGTTACACTTTCAACAAGGAGTCCTTTAGCCATGCCCCCTGCGCCGTCTCACCAGGTCCCCATGAGTTGGGAGGAGGATGGTGTCACAGGGAACTTCTAACCTTTCCTGTTAAAAATTGTTGGGGGGCGAGCAGATCATATGAGTAAATATAGGAATTGGAGAAATTCTCTGTGTCCTATTTATCCCCAGGAAAGGAACAAAGAAAAGAAAGAACAGGGGCCTGAGAAGAGTCCAGCAGCTTCCTGAGGGTGACTCACCATCGGGAACATCTGACAGAAAGGCTGTTTATCCGGCTGCCTGGCACTGGACAGAACATTCCACCGAGGTGGGCTTAGGCCTGGGCAAACCGCACTAACAGGCGATTTCTTTACCATCGGAGCCTTTCCTCAGGAAGCCAGGCCTCGACTGCGGCCCTTCCCCTCCCTCAAGTGTGGAGCCCGGCCCGGGACACAGCTACAGCACAGTGGTAAAGAGTACAGGCTCTGAAGTCAGACTTCCTGGGTTCAAATCATTCTTCTGCCACTTAGTAACTGCAAGATCTCAGAGAAGTTTGGTCATGTCTCTGGGCCTCAGTGATCCATCTGTAAAATGGGGATGATAATTCCCTCTCAGGTCATGGTGAGGATGGAGCAAGTTAGTACGTAGTTCAAACAGTTCCTGGCACATAATAATTGCTCAGTAAATGTTAGGTATTGTTATTATACTGCAAGTTTACCCCTCCTACAACAAATTGCCTTTCTACCCTAAACTCTAGCCTATGAACTGGAACCTTCCAGAACCTGGCAGGTTTTTAGTCTGCCACTGGCCATCAGTGGTAGGAATTCTCCAAGGTCTCCACAAGGACAGACCTGGGGCCAAGTAAGGACCCTGTCTTTGCTCACTGGCCTAAGTTCAAGGACATTCCTTTGGGTGGGCAGGGCATTCCCACCCATGAGTCAAGGGAGCCATCACACATGTGACCCCTCAGGAACCCCTGTGTCACGTAGACTGTGGTGGAAATGAAAAAGGACACTGGGGAGCAGACAGCAGAGCCCTCCAGACCCTTGCTGGGGCACAAGCCCACGGAATGTGGCCAGTGAGGTGTTAAGCTCCTACAGAATTCCTGAAGCCCCTCCCACTGTGTCACTTTAGTGGGCGATGCAGTGGATGAAGAAATGTACCCTCCTGGTTCCTCTCAGTGGTGTCTCTGTCTCCCTCAGAGGACTTCCCGGGACTCACAGCAGCCATGAAAAGAATCGCCGCTTGTTTAAAATCCGTTCCTAAAAAAGGTAATGGGATAAAAAGATAACTCTCTTGTGCATTCAATGCTTATTACATGTCAAGTACTGGACCAGAACTTTATATACATTATTTCATTTGATTACCACAACAGCCCTGTGAACTAGGTCCTCTATTATCTCCATTTTATGAAGGAGGGAACCAAGGTTCAGTGAGGTTAAGTATCTTGTCCAAGGTCACACAGCTAGGAAGTGGTGGAGCTGAGGTTCAAATCCAGGTCTGTCTGACCTTCGAGCCCAAGTGACTTTATTTCGCATTAGGAAATGGAGTCTCCTAATAAAGAAATCGTTCCTCTGACCTCTCTTCTGATTGCTGGGGTATTTCAGTTAAATATACACTTTCTTTCTTAGCAACGGGGACATTTGGGGTCCTGTGCATGAGACCTACTGTTCCCTATTACCAAAGAACACTTTTTTCCTACTCATTTTAGGTGATATTGTGAAAAGGACACTTGACCCAGATACGCAGAATCTTTTGGAATAACCGGATTGCCGCAAAAGCCTCTTAATTAAGCTGTGACCTTCACCCAGTTTATCTTTTTCCTGAATGCATGTTCTCTTTTTCTACCCAAACTGCTTTGAGTAAAAACGAGGCTGGACCTATAAAGCATTAACCTTTTTCTCTCTTCCTTTCTGATATCTGTCACTCCAGCTCTGGTTCCCATCTCCCATTTCCAGCTGCCCACAGGAAATTGCCACTGGTGGTCCCAAAGGCAGCTCCAACTCCACTCCCCCCCAAACAAAGCACATCCTCTCCTCTGTGCCCACCCCTTCTTATTGGGGGCGCCATTGTGCTCCCAGCCTGCAGAGTTCAAGGTCAGAGAAGCAGCTCCGATGGCACTATCTCCTTCATTTCCGATGTGCCAGGAGTCACCAAGCCCACAAAAGCTGCCTTCCCAGCATCCCAGGCATTTGCCTGCATCAGCACCTTGTCCTGAGTTCCAACCCTCCTCACCTCTCCTCAGGACTCGGGCCGTTTTACAATCTGCCTGGCACAAGCTGCTAGAGAGGTCTTGCATCCAAAGGACCGTGATCACATACCCCTGCCCAGCAACCTTCAGAGATCCCCTTTGCCAGCAGCTGCAATCAGCCCAGAAGCCCAGGGCTCCAGAACGCGGCCTCTCTCTACTCCCTTTTCCTATCAGTTCTGTCTTCTCACTCGTAATTTAGCTTACTTTATTCCCTCTGGCTAAGATGCCCTCCCCCTCCCCTATACATCTTTAACTACCCATGTGTTAAGACCTGGAAAGGTAAACTAGACTGTTCACCATTTTCTCACTCTGCTTAATTGTTGTAACTGCCTGGAGCTCTGTAATCATATACTTGGTCTATAAGAGAGAGAGAGAGAGAGAGCGCGCGCACTATGATTTATTAGTGATGTCTGCCATGGGAGTGGAAGGAGAAATGATTGATTAGTGATGTCTGCCATGGGAAAGGAGGGAGAAATTGAAACCAGTGGGCTCTGGCTAGAGTCAACTGATAGCCTGACTCTTCCATGAAGCCTTGAGACAAGGCAGCCCTATGGGTCATCTTGCCATTGATGCACTATCATATTAATAAACACCTTATTACAATGGGCTCTGAGAATTTAAAAAACTAAGGAGATTTGCCTTTGAGAAGGCCATGGTTAGGAGTATATTTATCCTACTCTTTATTACATCCCACCCTGTTCTCTATCTGTACTTGACAATTAAAAATCTTACTTATAACCTTAATGGCTAACACTTACGGAAATTGCTCAGTGCCGAGAACGATGCTGAGGTCTTGACATACATCATCTCATTTAATCATCATGACTCTGTGAAGGAGGAACTCTTACTAGGCTCATTTTGCAGACGAGGAAACTTCCAAAGTGGTGAAGCAACTTGTCCAAGGTCACCTAGGCAGTAAGTGGTGGGACCAGGATAAACACCCAGGGCTATCTGATTCTGAAACTTGGCTGTCAGGTTGACAGGTATTTTTACCATTCTTTCTTAGTGTACAGTGTCCTATAGTGTCACCCTGAACTACTTACTTTTGGTGAATGTGTTACAAATAGACTGCCAGGTCTTTGAGGGCAGAAATCTGCCACACACGTTGTCATTTCCTTCCCTTCCACAGCTAAGTACCCAACACAGTGCTAGGCCAGAGCTGATGGACACTTGGAGTCTCTGATGCTCATTTTAAGGTTCATTAGTTATCTATCTAGCATCATTTTAACATATTTTCAAGGCACTGGAGGATCACAGGTACATACAGGGTATGTGGGACTGGATCAAAATGACTCAGGGATCTGAAAAGCACTGTGTTCCATGAAACAGAAACATCTCCCTCTCTGCGGCCACAATGAAATCTGCTTTTTCACGTGACAGCAACATTTTTGGCCACAAGAGGGCAGTAAAGACAAGGCTACCAGGACCGAATTACACCAGACTCCCTCCAGGCCTCAGAAGCAAGTGGAGACCTCGGTGGCAATCACTGTTTCTTTTATTACGGCCACTGTCATAAGTCTTCAGATGAAATGTACCACAACAGGCTGATGTGAAGATCTAACTTATGGCTTCATAAACTAAGCTAAATGGGCTTGTATCCAGGAATGTATTTGTTCCACTTGCATTTATTGAGCACCTACTGTGCAGCTACTGAGGATGACAGAAGTAAACTGACAGGTTTCTAAAAGGCATCTGCAACCTCGGAGGAGGCACTCACCGTGTTCCCGGAAAGGTCTGGTATGGCATCTCAGAGGAGGTGACACTTGAGTTGGGTCTTGGAGGAGGTCTAGGAATTCCCCAGATAGAGAAGGCTGGGCAGAGGGCATCTCAGGCAAAGGGAACAGGAGAATGGGGGCTGCACAAGTCACTGACGTGGAAGTGGATTTTTTGCTGCTCGCCAGGGGCTGGAATTTGAGGACTATTTTTCAGATTCTTGAAATTCTCCTGTCATTTTTGGTCGGGTTTGTAAACACCCACAGGAGCAGAGCTATAAGCTCTGGCTAAAGGGTACCAGTGGGAACCATCTTTTCTAGACGGTTCCTATGGTTATGTTCCTCCTGAGCAGATTCGTGGGAGTTCCCAGCAAAGGCATCACGATCTTCCTCGGGAACAAGCCCCAAAGGGACAAGGTGGGAACCCCTTGGGGCACTCCCACCCGCACTCCTGCACCTGGCTAGAGACGGCTGAGGGCCTAGTTCTCAACTCTGGAAAACAGGCTGCGATCCCAGCCCCAGAGCAGCTGGATTTCCAGCCCTGCGCTTCCTCCCCGAGCTCTTTTCCCAAAATGGTCCTTCCCCCCTTTTCTCCTGCTTTAGGCCAGATTCTGTGGCAAACAACAGCTGCCCTGGCGGTTGATCTGAGCCTCTGGGTATAAGGCGGGGTAGGAGGTCATGACGTCTTTGAGGTCAGCCCTGAGCTCAAATCTAGGTCATGTCCACACCTTGGCTGTGTGAGCTCGGACTTGACACTTAGCCTCTCTGGGCCTCCATTTCTTCATCTGGGAAATGGGCATCATAGTCCTTTCCTCCCACAGTCCTTTCCTCACTTGTGGTGAGCAGTTGCAGAGGTAAATGTGAACTGGGGTCCCAAATAAGAGCCTGGGCTGTGGACCCCAAGATGCCTGAGCATTTTGGGGGCAGTGACTGGGCATGTCAGGGTGTCAGGACCTGAGCAAGGGCCATAGCTTAATCTGCCCAGGGAGCCCCCTAGGGCAAGTTGGATGCCCTCCCTCCCCCAGCAGAGGGAACCCCAGTGAGGAAACGACACCCAGAAACTGTTGGGAGAGGCCATTACTGTTGTCTCCCCCAGTGCTGACCCTTAGCCAGAGGAAGCTGGGAGCCGAAAGGGGCTGAAATGGATGCAGGAGGAGCTGACCCTGGGGGTGATGGGGGGAGCGTCACGGCCTCCTCATCCCAGAGCTGCTTCTTCTCAGGGGAGCCCAAGAGAGGGCAGGGCTGGGTGGGAGCAGGTGTCCCTGTCAATCACAGTGTCAGAGCTGCACCGTGGCCAGGAAGGGGGGGCCTCAACCCTGCAACTAGGGAGCCAAGAGGACAGGGCGGCAGGGCCTGGGGAGAATGTAGAAGATGTGAGGCACCGGAGAGAAAGGTCCTGTGTGTCATTCAGCAGCAGCATCTCCATCACCGTCATGACCGTTATCACCATCATCACCATAACAATATTACTACTACTACTACCCCTAAGAGTAACTTTAGTTTACTGAGCTCCGACCACACTTCAGGCCTTTTCCATACGCGAAATCCTCACAACAGTATTTCCACGTATTTGTCCTTATTACTCCACTTTACCGATGAAGACTCTGAGGCTCAGAGAGTCTAAGGAACGTACCAGCTTGCTAAAAAGCAGCAAAAGCCAGGATTCAAACCCTGATGCACCTGACTGCAGAGTTTGGCCTCTCTCCACCTCCCCACTGCCTCTCTGAAAGAATGAGTCACTACTGAACCGAAGGACAGAGACCCCATGAAAATTTTCTTCCACAGTTTGGTTACTCTGAGTTAAAATGCATCAAATTCAGAGGCAGATTTGGAAAATCAGCCGATGTTTAAGGGATGAGCAGTGACAAAAACAGAACGCTGGGTGCCAAAAATGGCCCACAGACCTGGAGGCCAGCCAGCACTGTGCCCTCCTGTTCTCTCACCCAATCCCATCCTAGAGGCCGGCAGACTGGGCCAGATTTTGCAACGCCCCCTCTCCGTCCTCAAGACGGGCTGAGAACATCCCACTCCCTGCAGGGATGGCGCTTCCAGCTCCTGCCCCAATGGAAGCCAGAGACTGAGAGTCAGGCGGACCTTGTATGAAGTCCAAAGAGTGGCTGTGTGGCCTCAGGCAGGTCTCCTAACCTCTCTGGGCCTCAATTGTCTCATCTGTGAGATGGGCTAATACCTGACTTATCACATCTAAGATGCCCTCAGTTATAAGATGCAGCATTATATTATGTACTACTGCAAAACGGTTTCTAAAAATGCTGCCAATTAAACTCTGACTCACTGCTGAGATGCCATGAATACTCAGATACATCCAAATTTTGGTGATACTAAAATATGCAATGGATGTTTGTTTTAAAATTGATGACAGAGGCTGATGGTCCCCACATACAGCCTTCAGCACAGTGCCTGGCGCGAAGCCATCACCCAGTGAATGGGAGCCAGATGGAGCTGCGTTTTCTGCATTATCTCTTGTTTATAACGTTCCCACCAGAACTCCCTCCACCCTCGGGACAACTTCCCAGTACTGCCCCTCCCCCGCAGTGAGCACCCCGGGCTCCTCCCCACTCCCTCCCGCCTTCTCCCTCCGTCTCAGGAGCGGTTTCTCTCCAGGCAAGAACGTGGGCCCAAGTCCCTACAGAAATGGAGAGAAAAAAAGATGATTTTAAAAGTTCTCGGGGAAGATTTATTTTTCTCTCTCTATTTTCGGTGAGCCCGTCAGTCTCCTAACTGTTCTTTGAAAGTTAGAACATTAGCTGGGTCAGCAGGGGTGCCAAGTACACTGCAGAGCTTCTGTGCTTGGGCAGAGCTTTTCTTCCTGCTGCGGTGAGACTGAGTCCTCTCTTCCATCCCCAGCTCTCCTCCGCTGGCTCTCTGGATAGCAGGGCTTTCTCACTGTCTTGAAAGATATTCACAATCTGCCTGAAGGGATGGACGTCAAATGTGGTGCTTCTCCAACTCCCTGTAGCCCGCAGAGCAGTCATCAAGGACCGACCAACCCTGTCCCGTGTCCCTGGGATTTACACAGGAGCCGGCGGTCCGTCCATCAGCTGGCAGGACAGGGACAGGGAGGCCCCAGCCCATCACACACCCAACCCCTCATAGCTTTGGTCTGTCGGCTCTGGACCCCTTGCTTCCCCTTGGCCAGAAATTAGGCAGGTGAGAGCAGGCAGAGACCAGCAAGGATGCTCCTGTTTTTGCAAAGGAACTGACTTGGACCCCTGCTCAGAGCGATACCCACTCTCCCTCACACAGACGGGTAGACTCAGCTCAGTCTCATCACCTAAGCTTTGCCAGTAGCCTTCACCTGGCCCTCGCCGGCAAATGCATCTCTCCTGTGGGTACCATGCATACCTCAGAGTCGGGGAGATGCCCGCCCACTTCTGCTAGCGCCTTTGATTTCTTTCTCCCCAGACCACTGTGGGCCGGGGGTTATTACACGTTGAGCTATAGCCTCTGTGTGTGGATGGACAGAGCTCCTTCCCTGCTGCCTTGGAAACACTGTTCAAGAGACATGGAATGTTCTAGAGCCACAAATAACAGCTCCCAAACCATGGGGCTCCCAGGCAGGGGAGTCGTAGGTATCTCAGTTTTTAAAAAATGAGCCATATTTTTGCTTTTTGTTTGCCCACTGATCTTCCTTCCTGAGACAAGGAGGAGGAAGTGGGTTTACATAAAGAGGGGGCAGTGCCGAGTCCCCAAGCAGCTGGGGAACACAGGGGGCGCTCAAGACAGCCAGAGCAGCCAGCCTGTGGCCCCGGAAGGACGCCCGGCCTCAGGTCTAGAAAGGCCGGAACTGGCCGACCCTCAAATTCTGAAGACTGAGAAGGAGTTAATGGAGAAACGATTGTTTAAAATTAGAAGAGACTAAGATACAGAGAGTGAACAAGTTTCCTTACCTGTCATGTGGGCCTTACAAGTACAGGTCTAAATGGCCTTCTTGTCATTCTGAAATCCCCAAAGCTCTGAAAACAGAAAGCCTCATCTTTTTCCCTAAATTTTTGGCACAAAAATTCATTAGTGGTGAAGTCTGACCTGCGTTAATATGAAGTAACGTATAACTTTACTTTTTCCCACCAAAGGTGAAAATACTCATGTATCTGATCAAAGCCCGCTACTGCTGATCCTATGGTGGTGGGGGTGGGGGTGGGATCATGTACCGTACGCCCATATTATTCCTTTACTAAAATCTGGGGGGAAAAGGCTTAATTTTGAAACATATCAGACCCCAAATATTTTTGGATAAGGGCCTGAGGAACTGTAATACCTTCCTCAAAAGATTATTCTAGAAATCAAATGAGATAACACAGGTAACACACTTAGCACAGGGTTTTGCACCTAGTAAGAAATTCTCTACCTGGCCCCTGCCCCCAAATGGCATCCCTAGCAGGTTTGGGCCTAGGATAGAAAAAGACAGCTAGACATTCTTTTGAAAAGGGACCCTTTCCCTAAGGGAGCAAGAGGGACTTCCCTGAACACCAGGAGAAACACCAGGACCCCTCCTTGCTCCCCCAAATCATATTTCTCCCAGTGGATCAAGGTATCCATGCCACTGCCTCCCATTTTGCCCACAGTTTCCAGAAAGAACATTTTATTATATGCGGTTTTCTTCCCCCAGCTGCTTTAAGTTGCAATACTCCCTGTTGGTTCTGAAGTTGAAAAATACATTCCCATCTGTCCTTGATCTGATAAGTCAAGAACGTAAAAACTCAGAAAACACAAAGACATTCTTCCGCACTCCTTCCTAAGGGGCAGTTTCCATCAACTGTGCAGACGAGTAAGAGCTGCTTTACATATGTTTTTGATGCTGAAACTATAACATTTGACTTCTTTCTCCTGCCCCAAAGTGTTAACCAAATAAATAAGAATTAGACGATGTTTGCGTAAACTCCGATACACGACCTAAGATTCTTGTTTCTCTTCTGACTTCAGCGTAAGGCTTAGCTACTTAATCCCTACACTTTAAAGCACGTGTCCTACTTATTTATTTATTTTATCAAATCCATTTATGCGGCGAATAACCTCTCCCTTGGCAAATATACAAGCAAGGAGTTCGTTTTGTATTCTCACCAAGGGGGAATGAACACTGGAGCTTTGTGGCTGCCTAGGGGTTGGGCCGCTTTACTTCCTTATCTGGGTCAATGTAGGTTATTTTCTGTCCCTGTAACCTTGGTCCCCTGACTTCTGGCCACAAAGGAGAATGGGTGTAGGGTGACGAATTGACTCTGCTTGTCTGAGACTGAAAAGTTTCCCAGGCGTGGAACATTCAGTTGTAAAACTGGGCAAACAGGGAACAAGTGGTTCCCTGGGCATGGGCGGGAGAATGGGTGCATCAAAGTAAGCTATCCCATCTACTGCATTAGAATACGTGCGCCATCTTCAATTCTAAAGAGGAGCATGGAACACATGGTCACACAAGAGGAGGATGGGAGAGGATGGAGGCTTCTGAGGGTGAGGACCTTGGCAGGAAGCTGCTGTGGGTCATGCGGGAGCCAGGGGGCACAGTCCCACCCCAGCAGGTACCAGCCACCAGGGACCTTGGGATGGGTCACCTCTCTGGAGCGCTTGGTGAAGATCCAGGGGTGGCACAAGGAGGAGAAGCCCATGGGACACAGCTCTCCTACAATGCCAGGATGGAACAGAAGCTGCCCCACCACTAACAAAATAACAAACAACAACAAGGAACAGTGAGGCTGCCTACAGAGGAGGGCTGAGGAAGGGGATAAGAAAAGTCCAGAACAAACTGAGATCACATTCTGAAAAGACCAAAATTCGTCCCAAAGAGTTCATCTCAGATTGTTCTAAGTTGGAGATATTAAGAATGTCAAATATGAGGTCTTTATTTCTCTGTGGTGAAGAAGATCTCTGTGCCAGATGAGACTGACATTACTTAGAGGGAAGACATTACATTCTTGAGTCCTAGAGAATAAGTGTGGACACCCCCTCCCCCACTGGCTTTATAATTATGACAACTTCCATTACTTTTAGGAGAAGGTCCAAATCTCTACCACAAGATGCTGGATGACATGGCCTCTGCCTTGCCTCTTTTCCAATCGCATCTGGTACCATTGCCTCTCCTCCCTCTGCATGCTCAGCACACTGACCTGCTTCCCATTCCCCACTGTTAGATTTCCTCCTGCCTCAGGGCCTTTGCACACCTCCTGGTCCTTCTTCCTGAATACCTCCCTTACTTCTTTTCCTGGATCACTCTTATTTTCCCCCACCTTATCCCACATTAAATGTCTTTTCCTTGGGAATGCAATTCATAACCCCTGAAATTAAGCTTCTCTGCATCCCCAGTACCTAGCCCAATGTGAAAATGGCAGAGTAGAACTCCAGTAGTTCATTCCTCCACAGAATGATGAATAAACTGGCCAAAACTTCCTCAGAATAACTTTTTTTGGAATTCCGGAAACTAAGCAGAAGCATACAGTAACAAAGAGAATTGTGGTTGCTTGTTTTGATCTGTCTGGTGGCTGCCTGGAGGAGTAGTTCAAAGGGCTTGCCATTATCTTGTCTAACTCAGAACCCTCCCAGTACTGAGATGGTTATCCAAGGGGCATTTGTCAAAGACATTTAAGGAAATGCATTAGTTTCTGCTAACTGGACGACATATAACAGTTGGGGCAAACAATAAACTAATCAAAAAATTGGAGAGGAAAATCTGGGGGATAAGATGCTTTGGGAAATAAGGGTTTTGAAAAGCTCTGGCATTTTCTTGGGAGTCTTGAAGGCCACATGCATGTCAAGTGGATCCATGCTAAGGAAAGAACTGAGAAGTCTCTAGGGTCTTATCGCTAACTGACCTTCAGGTGTTGCACATACGAGAAGAAAAACCAGAAGGCAGAGTTGTCAGCTGCTTGCCTGAGTGTTGAAGGCATGCCCCAATAGGTACCAGAGCTCATCTACAAAGACTGAGAGTTTTTGTTCTAGACATTTAAAGAAATCCCTTTCTACACTCTGGCTGATTACTAGGCCAATGGAACAGAGACTTCAGTGATCACAAATGACAAAGAATACAGGCTTTACAAAATTAGTCCAGAAAAGTCATTAAACAAACAATTACAAAACAACAACAAACCGTGGGAAGGAAGAGAATCTAATTTCCAGAATTGCCACATTATAATGTTCAAAATGTCCAGTTTTCAACAACCACAAAAAATTATGAGAAACAAAATGTATGGCCCATGCACAGAAAGAAAAGTAATCAATAGAAACTATTCCTAGATGTTGGACTTACTAGACCAAGATTTCATATCAAATGTTTTAAATATGTTCCGAAATCTAAAGAAAATCATGAGAATGATGTATCACCGAATAGAGAATATCGATTAAGAGATAGAAATTATAATAAGGAATCAAATGGAAATTCTGGAGTTGAAAATTACAATAACAGAAATTAAAATTTCACTAGGTAGGCTCAATAGCACATTTAAGCAGACAGAAGAAAGAATCAGCAAATGTGAAAGTGGATTAATTGAGATTATCCAGTCTGAGGTGCAGAAAGAAAAAAATAAGGAAGAAAAATTAACAGCCTAAGTGACCTGTAGGATACCCTCAAGAATACCAACATATGCATAATGGGAGTTCCAGGAATGAAGAGAGAGAAAGGGAAGTAGAAGGAATGTTTGAAGAAATAATGACTTACATTTTCTCAGTTTTGATGAAAACATGGATCTACACATCCAAGAAGCTCAACAAACTCCGAGAAGGATAAATTCAAAAAGTTTCACACAGAGATAAAGTATAATCAAACTGTGTGTATAATCTAAGGCAAAGAGGGTATCTTGAAAGTAGCAAGAGAGATGTGACTTGTCATGTTCAAGTGATCCTCAATAAGATTAATAGCTAATTTCTCTTCAGAAACCATGGAGGCCAGAAAGCAGTGGGATGACATATTCAAAATGCTGAAAGGAAAAAAAAACCACCAACCAAGAATTCTATAGCTTTCAAAATTATTCTTCAAATATAAAGGAGAAATTAAGACATTCCCAGATGAACAACAATGGAGAGAATTAGTAGCTGGTAGATCTTCCTTACAAGAAATGCTGAAGGGAGTCTTTCAGGCTGAAATGTCTTTTAGAAATAACTCAAATTCACCCAAAGAAATAAAGAATATTGTTAAAGGTAACTACATAGATAAATATAAAACACAGTATTAGTCTCTTTTTGGTTGGTAACTCTTTTTTCCTATATGATTTAAAAGACAGCTTCCTAAAACAATAATTATAAGTCTATGTTGATGGGCACACAAAGCATAAAGATGTATTTAATTTGTAACAATAACCACATGAGGAGGGAGCAGTGCTAACAGGAGCAGTTTTTGAAACACTATTGAAACTAAGTTGGTATTAATCTGAACTAGATTGTTATCAATTAACATGTTAATTGTAATATCCAGGGCAACCACTAAGAAAATATAAATATATGGCAAAAGAAACAAGAAAATTAAAATAGTATCATAGGGCTTCCCTGATGGTGCAGTGGTTGGGAGTCCACCTGCCGATGCAGGGGACATGGGTTTGTGACCCGGTCCGGGAGGATACCACATGCTGTGGAGCGGCTGGGCCCGTGAGCCATGGCCGCTGAGCCTGTGCATCCGGAGCCTGTGCTCTGCAGCGGGAGAGGCCACAGCAGTGAGAGGCCCACGTACTGCAAAAATACAAACAAACAAACAAATAAAATAGTATCATATAAAATATCTATTTAACACAAAAGAAGGTAGTAATGGTGAAATTGAAGACAAAAAAAAAGGTACAACATATAGAATAAAAAGCAAAATATAAAAGAGTAAGCCCTCCCTTATCAGTAACTACATTAAAAGAAAATGAATTAAACTCTCTAATCAAATGGCAGGAATAGGCAGAATGGATTAAAAAGAACATGATCCAACAATATACCATTTACAAGAGATTCACTTTAGGTGCCACTAGATTCAAATTTCAAGGGAAAGACAGGGACTGAGGCACCTATTCTAGTCTATTTCTGTCAAACAACATCCTTTCTTCT
This sequence comes from Aethalodelphis obliquidens, assembly GCF_003676395.1. Lineage (NCBI taxonomy): Eukaryota > Metazoa > Chordata > Mammalia > Artiodactyla > Delphinidae > Aethalodelphis > Aethalodelphis obliquidens. The sequence goes on along the minus strand of NW_020837955.1, from coordinate 29,150,205 downwards.
CTGACAACTTGGGTAAGTGGAATCCAGGGAAATTATTGCTATTCTCCCAAAAATCTGGAAACCACTTTCTGCTAGGCTAGATCAAAAGTGAAAATTACACATATATGGAAACTTTGAAGGTTATTCTCAGCCGGCTGATAGTGGGCAATGACTGTGTCATCTGCATCTTCTACTTTTAATATGTAATCATGTCCTTCAGTACCATCCATGGGCCATGTATGTGGTTTTCTTAGTAGCAAAGAAGGGGCTGGTCCTCTTATACATCTCCCAAGGGCACCTGTCTACCTGCCTTCAAGGGCTGCCTTACAATGGGACTTGAGAGGAGATCTGGACCAACTTGTCTATGTGGGTTTGAATTCAAATTCAATTCAACCTTTTTTTTTTTTTTTTTAAGCACCAAGCATTATGCTAAGTTCTGAGGCTACAGCATGAATGAAGCCAAGTCCCCTGTCTCGTGGATCTTCTTCATTGGGGCGGGGGGAGGGCAGGCAGACAGACAATAAACAAGGAAACAAGGGAATACAGTGAGTCCTGGCAGTAAATGCTTTGTAGAAAAATCTCTCAAGGGAAGGGAGTGAGGCTAAGGGAGGGGAGCTTGTTGCTACTTTATACAGGGTATTCAGGGACGGCTTGACCAAGAAGGTATCTTTGAGCAGAGACCTGACACAAGTGAGTGGGAGCCATGGAGCTATCTGGTGGAGAGTGTTCTAGGCAGAGGGATGAGGGAATGGGGGGGGGTCTTGGGGCAAGAGCTAGACCTGTTTGAGGAATGGCATGGAGGCCGTGTATCTGGATGAGAGTGAGCAAGTAGTAGAATGGTAGGACGTGAAACCAATAAGGGCCAGACCACACAGAGTCTTGTGGACAAGTCTAAGATCATTGAACTTGGGCTCAGGACTCAATGGCTCAGCGATCAAACCACATGAACTTATCTGCCACAAAACCATTTGCCTCCTGGACATGAAACGCCTTGGGTGTGTGGAGGGTCTATCCGAGACTAAGTCTGGGCATGTCCTGGTCCACATGGCCAGATGCTCCAACGGGAACGAGCAGGGCAGCAGCTGGCCTACCCCAGACCCACCTGGTTCCCCAGTCACCCCAAAATCACTGGGGAGCAAGCCAGTCCTTAGAAAGCGAACAAATGAAAAGTCCAGTTCTTCGTGCCTGACACCAGAGCAAGCTGTCCTCTGGAAACAAGCAATTCTCCCTCACCCTGTGTCTTCCTTCTGCTCCCATCACCCTCCTTCCAGGAAGTTCCTTCTGGGGCTTGTGTTGCCTCGGTGTGCCCAAGCTGCATCTCACTCACATTATTATACAGCTGTCCTGACTTTGTTGAACATTCCTGGCTGACTAGTCCTAGAGAGAAGAGCCACAGGCTGAAGATGAGTTCCAGTCTTGGGGCACAGCTGCTGAGTCATTTGGGGAAAAAAAAAAAAAAAAAAAAAAAAGAGCCTTTTAATGAGCCTTTGTATTAGGGTGTAGGTTGGGGATGTTTCTTGAGGTCTAGAAGATATTTGGGGTCTAGAAAGAGGACCTCGTTTGACTTCCACACTTGAAAATTTCCTTCATTGCGAATCAGTCACTGAAATCCTAGTGTTTCTAGCATCTATCCAGGATGAGTGCCCTCTACTGACTACACCGTGGTCCACACAGGGTTAATTCAAATTTGCCTGTGCTCCCCTAATAGGTAAAAGGCTGGCAGCATTTCTGTTTTATTTCTGTTCCCCTGTTTAACTGTTTTCCTAAGTCGCTCATTTTTCAAGAAGTAATTCCTTTGTCCTTTTGGAATGATAAAGTGTTTTTATCTCATTGTGTTTACCCCTAACTTTTATCACCAGGGGTTTTGTAAGTTACTCCTGCTCTTCCTTAGTTTCCGGGCATATTAGTGCCCATTGTAATCATACAACTGACCAATCATGGGAGCCCCAAGGGGGCCAAGCCTGGGAAAGAGACTATTCATAAAATCATACTTAATATAGTCTTATCTTGCCAGGGAAAAAAAGCCATCTGTCTGGCATCCCACAACCCAACGCCATGCCGGTACTCCAGCACTCCTTGCAGTGGCAATTCTCACCAAAGTGTGCAGAAAACAGGCTTCAAAAGAAAAGAACCACACACAGGAAGTGACCCAATTGCTTATGGACTTTGTCAAAGGGCAGTTGCCCGGGTGCTGTTAGTGCACAAATGCACCTTGCAACCCAGAAAACGGAAAAGGACGAAAAAAAAGAGAAGAAGAGGCAGGCCCTTCCGCATCTCTCTCCCACACCAGCTTTGCAGAAAGCAGCTGGTTTGTCCCCCTCCTAAAGATTTTCCTTGAAACTACGGCAAAAAAAGCGCACTGATCTACATAGGTCAGCATCTGAAGGTAATTAAAAATGTAATCTTATATTTGCAGCAAGCTCTCTCATCTCTAGTAAATTCCCACCACCAAATCATACTACTGCTCAACATCTGGCGTGCACTTTAAGCTTCTTTTTTCCATCCTCTCACTGAGATCATCGATTTAGGTCCTCAGTGCAATCTGCCCCAGCTGGGTGGGTACAAAAGGAGTAAATATCCCCCTTTTACAGATAGGAAGACTGAAATGCAGAGGGATTTCATGACTCGTCCAAGTTCAGCAAAGTCAGGTTTCCTTGTTCCAAGTGAAGAGTTATTTCTACCGAATCATGAAGATGATAAGGAATGGTTTATTCTGGTGCATCGATTGCTTTGGTCCATTCAGTTTCCACGTGTGCTGAATTACGCTGCAAAATGTTCAAAAACTGAAAGGAAACTGCTACTGAAGAGGATTTTACATAGAATTTTACGTAGAATTTTGGAGCTAGAAGTTGACTTGAAGCACGTGTAGACCACTTCTCACATCATGGACAGAAATCTGTGCCCCAGAGGGGGCCGTGTCAGCCAGGAGTGACACACAAAGGAAGCAGCAGCCCCAGTCTGGAAGAGAGGACTCCCAATTCCTGGAAGATTGATCCAGCATCTTCTGATGGCATCAGAATTTCCTTCTAGATCCTTCTCCTATATAACCTTTCTACTCATTGTCAGTGGTTAGCATTGTGAAAACACATGGGATTAAGTGAGCTTTTTAGTTGTTTGGGTTCTAAGTGGAGTTTACTGTCTTAAAACTAAAGGATCAAGGATTGGAATGTTACACCAGAAGGCAGTATGATGTAGTGGATTGAGCACTTGACTGGGAAGAGACACCTCTTTTCTTTTATTTTTTCTTACTGTTTTGTGGGTTTTTTAAACATCTTTATTGGAGTATAATTGCTTTACAATGGTGTGTTAGTTTATGCTTTATAACAAAGTGAATCAGCTATACCTATACATATATCCCCATATCTCCTCCCTCTTGTGTCTCCCTCCCACCCTCCCTATCCCACCCCTCTAGGTGGTCACAAAGCACCGAGCTAATCTCCCTGTGCTATGCGGCTGCTTCCCACTAGCTATTTTACATTTGGTAGTGTATATATGTCCATGCCACTCTCTCACTTCGTCCCAGCTTACCCTTCCCCGACACCTCTTTTCTGACTTAAGTTCTGTTAATAGTTCACTTAGGGAAGGGGTTGGAGGTCTGGGGTCTGGTCCCCCATCTGACACAAACTGGCTGTCTGATTCCAATTTCTCTGCCTCTGTTTATTCATCTTGAAATAGGGAAGGGAGAGGTTGTATGAGTTGACGCAGAAGGGCCATTCTGCCTTGAGAAAACTTTGGTTCTAGGGCACATACGCAGCACTGTCTCTCTCCATCCTGCCACTGGGAGATCATCTTGGAATTAGCGAAAAAATTAGGAGTACATGTCCAACCTCAACCGGACCTCCACGGAAGCTTGCATTTTAGTTACATTGTACTTGTGTTCCAGGGGGTATAAAGCGGGGGTGGGTGGGCATGAGAAGTCTTCAGTTCCACAGCTGTTTTTGTTCAAATATAATGGTATTTGTTCTAATAGGATTTGATCTGTATGAGTGAACATTTAAGTTCTCTTAATAAAACATCTTCCACTCCTACAGTCCAGGGGCTCTTTCTTCCAGCAAATCCAGGAACAACTTTCTCCTTGTTGTGGAGGTGACAGCCAGGTGACAACGCTGGGAGACCTTCCAGTCCAGCCCTTCACTGTTCAGAGGAGGAGGTTGGTGGCGACTCTAAGCACCGTCAAGGCTCACAGCTCGCCACGGCCTTCCGGGCCAGTGACAACAGAAAAGAAGGACGCGCACAAGGGCTTCCCTGGTGGCGCAGTGGTTGAGAGTCCGCCTGCCGATGCAGGGGACGCGGGTTCGTGCCCCGGTCTGGGAAGATCCCACATGCCGCGGAGCGGCTGGGCCCGTGAGCCAAGGCCGCTGAGCCTGCGCGTCCGGAGCCTGTGCTCCGCAGCAGGAGAGGCCGCGACAGTGAGAGGCCCGCGCACCGCGATGAAAAATGGCCCCCGCTTGCCGCAACTGGGGAAAGCCCTCGCACAGAAACGGAGACCCAACACAGCCAAAAATAAATAAATACACAAACAAACAAACAAAGAAGTGCTCTTCCTTCTCCAAGCCCGTTAGAGAAGTTCAATCACAGGTCCATAGGGAGGGCGCCTCCATTGCTACTTCCCTGCCACTCGGGGAGCAGGACAGAGAGGGAGTGAGGAGGGCGCCCCCTCTTGTCCCACCATCAGAGCCCGAAGCCAGCCTCCTTCATGCCTTCTTCTTCAGTCTGCATCTGCACGTCACCTCCACCCCCGGCCCCTGACACACAATACTGAATAAATATGCCTGGCCCCGGTCCATGTGGGAATTCTGAAGAGTTACGACTGTTATTTCCAGGAATGCACAGACCCCAGCAAAAATTCATTTCCCAGACGCGTGGCTATTTTGAGAATCAAATCTCTTGCTCTGCAGTAATCAAACTGGGGGCTTTTCCAGTCTTGCTTTCCAATAGATTCTGCCTTCAGCTGCCTTTTACCTGCAAGAACTCAATAAGAGAGAGAGAAGCCATTAGAGTTTCCTCTCGCCATCTCTGCTTTGGCGCGACATACATTCCTGGCCAACTTTCCTGACTCTACATCTTAGTAAATTCTTCCTGACAATAGTTAGTGACAAGCATGTCAGAAGCAACAAACTCCGTCATCTGTACGTCCTATCAATAATTTAGTCTCTTCCCCCTCGTGAGAGCCTGTGTGTTTTGCAATAATGAAATATATGATTTTAAAAATAAATAATAGGCTGTTGTCAGCCCGATTGTAGCTGCAAGTTATGAATGTGATTGATTGATTGAACATTTGACTTCATCCGCTCGAGCAGGATCAAAGAGAGACTCTTCCACCCGCCTAAGGCCACTAGCAATTTATTTAGAGGCTGTGTTCGTATCCCAGCAGGTAGCAATATTGGACTGAGGTACACAGAAAATCAGCTCTTTGAAATTTTTTCCAAGTCCAAGGGAAGCAACAAATGAGATTTTTTTTCCCCCTAGTTCATTAAATCATTAACCACTTGATCACTAAAACGAGACATGATAAGCATTCCCTTTAGCTGGGATACCCAGGAAAAAAGGAACGAGGCTTTGCCGAGATCTGGTGTTGGAAGGTGGGCCCTTTTTACACGACGTGACAGTCTCTAATTTTTTATTTATATGACACTGTAGTTTTTTCTTCATCTTAACTAATCAGTGTGGTAACCGCTACAATGACATCCAAAAGTGACAGGTGTCTGAATTGTAATGAGGTGTCTATACAACTGCCAACATGGGGAAGGAAAAGACAAAGGTGTGGAGGAGATGTTTGTAAAACATATTGCGACTGCTAGGCTGATTGGATGGAAAAGGAAAAAAAAAAAAAAGAGAGAGAGAGAAAAGAAAATGAGGCAATAGCATAGCAAATTGCTGGCAGTGTGGAATACAGGCCCCCCCGTTCAGCCAGGGCAGAGCTCCTCCTGAGTGTGGATGCCCAGCTGGCACAGGAAAGACTGTCCCTTCTTTCTCGAGACCCTCAGGGTCAACTGTGACTCTTGCTGTCTCACACAACAGCTTCCCTGAGCTTTTAAAAGTTCTGCAACCCAGAGCTCTCCCCATGAGCAGGGGAGCTGTTTGGCATTCTGATGAGTGGGGCTGGTGAGCAGCCCAAGTCTGGTCCTAACCAGGGTGCCGGGCATAAAGGAGACAGGATGTGAAGGCCTGAAGACATCCACCCACAGAGGGACAGGCCTATCTTAACAAGAACGGGTTGTGGTCTTCGTTGTTCTAGCAGGGGACTGGAAGAAAGGGAACAGACTCCCCTTTCTGGGTCCCCTAGTCCTGGGCTGTCTGACCTCAGGCAAGGCAATTTAATAATCATCCTAACGCTTTTGACTTCACAGGGCCTTTCAGCCACGGATCTCAAAGCACTTCACAAATACCAATTCATTAACCTTCACAACCAGCCCTGGGGGACAAAGTGTGGGCGTGTTTCCCCTGTGGTGGAAATGCTCAGCTGGAGGCATGGGGAAAAGCAGTTTTTCCTTCAAGGTCACTTGAAAGTTGACCAGGAAACTCTGGAGTGAGATCCAGAGCGGCTGGCATCAACACACAGCGTTGCTGATTGCCGCGGCCTCAGTTTACCACCCTTTGTGCCTTTGGGCTGGACCCACACCTCTGATTCTCCTCACAGAGAGCAAAGGAGCTGCACGTTCAGGGAGGACAGAACAAACCACGTTGCTTACTGCCGGCTGTGTGTTAGCTGCTTTCACGTGCTACGTCTCATTCACTCCCCACGAGAATCCCGTGAAGGTCTACAAACCCCATTTTACAGGCGAGAAAATTGAGGCTGAGAGACGTAAAGAATTTACCTAAGGTCATCTAACTCATAAGCAGTGGAGTGGACAATCTGTTTGCAGTAGTAATAATAATAATAGTAATTATTATAGTATTATTATTGTATTCACAGTCCCTTTCCCTAGGCTACCTCTAAGAATTCTGTTTTTGTTTCTGGGCCTTTTTGGGTCTATGATCAACTTATCAATCGAGCCTATGAGCTGTAACAGGAAATGTTCAGGCCAGGAATGGCAGACAGCCTGGCTCAGTTTAGAGAGCTAGAGAGTGGGGTGACAAAAGAGTAGCTCTAAAAAGGAAGGGGGAGACGGCGACGGTGAGAGGGACCACACTTGGGCTGGGTTTAGGGAGAGGTTTTAGGGGGATGAGTCTGGCATAGAGGAGGACAGAGGCTTGGGACGCAGCTGCCATGCATGTGTGAACCATATCACAGAGAGATGGGGGAAAAAAGAATTTTAAGAAGTTTTGCTTTGTGTTGTGATGTGGTTTCTTAAGGGACTGCAATGTGGATTTGAACTGCTTCTGAGCTGCTTTTGGGTGCCAGACTGATGCTTCCTAAGTGCAATGCTAGGCAGAAGCCAGCTGATACTTCATTTGGTTCTGTGAGCCACGCATCTGTCAGCTGCACATCTCTGCTCTCTTCATGCCTCGTTGCCTGGCATCCCTCCCACCTTGGCTGAGCTTTTGTGCTCTCGTGGTATATAGTGCGGGTGTTGCTCACATGCCATTCACCTCCTCTTATAACTGTTTTGTGATAGATGCTGCTTCTTGTGAGTAGCCTGGGTGAGACTCGGCAGGAAAAGCGGCATAACTATCTCTGCCATCCAGGTGAAATAACACATGCCAGGAGGCAACCCAACATTTGCAGGATGTATTAGTCAGGGTAGATTAACTGTCGTAACAAACAGCTCCATTGGGTTGATATAATGAAAGATGATTTCCCACTCGTGTGATGTCCCCTGTTGTTGTCCCTGATCAGCAGTTCTCTGGGGCAGGTCACCCCCTAGCCATGACTCAGGGGCTGGGCTTCTACAGTCTTATTATTCCCCCCATCCTCTGGAGCCTTGGAGTCCTGCACATCCAGTTGTAAGAATGGCAGAAAGATGGAGTGTGGAGAATGGCACAAGAGCCAGGACTGGAAGTGTTGTACATGTCACTTTGCCATACGCAGGGTCCCACCTAACTGCCAGGGTGGCCAAGATGTGTTGTTTAGCTGTGTGTCCAGAAGGAAAAAGAAATCTGTTTTAATAAGCACAGGAGAGTCTCAGCTACCTGGGGTTCTCCCCCTCAACACCAGGTACTCCCTCATCAGCCAAACTTGGAACTTTGCTAAAGTTGCTTCTGCAGGCAGCTGGGCATCAAGGTTGTGGGTACTGTGTGATTCTCTTTCCCCCCACATGGATTTATGAGTAAGCTAGAGGTCTCCAGAGGGGAGAATTGTTTGAGGAGTTTTGAAAAAGGCTGTATGGACCTAAGACCATTGGGAGGCACCTGACATTTTCTGGTTGGAGGGAGGACATATTCAATTTAATAAATGCCTTTAAAATGACATTGACCAAGGCATCCTTCCCTTTATTCTGTAAAAAACAAAAAGAACAAAAACTCCACTAAAGTTCATGTGTAAAAACTGGGCAGAAAGTGGCTCCTCACCTGGACACCAACGGTGAGTGCTAACTCTCCTCAAATTTCTATCTCCAATGTCCATCCAGCCAAGGCTGACCATGCTTTCTTGGAATATCCAGTCAGTCTTGGGGAAAAGAGTGATTTGCCCTTCATTTTCAGAGAACAGTCTCCATTCTCTTTGCATGTGCAGTCATGGCCTCAGCAGTAAAGCTGGTAGGAAACTTCATTCCTCTGTTTCCCTGGAGAAGCTGTGCTTTCTGGGTCACTATGACAATCCCCAAACATGTAGTTTTATTTTGGAACACAACTGTGCATACTTCTCATACATTGCAGGGGTTTAATAATGGCAAAAACCTCTTAAAGCACAGTCTGTTTCTATTCATTTCCCCTGAAAATACCAAACTCTGGTTGTTTCCGAGAACCAAGGCTAAAATATTCCAAAGGAAGGTCTCACTCATCCTTTCTCCCAGGTTCTTTTCTCTGCTGCCTTCAATTCCCCCTCCCTTCCTATTTGTAGAGACAAAAGAGAAAACTCTGTAACCACTGGCCTCTGTCCAGGAATACAGAAGAAAATGAAGCAAGGCAAACAACAGAGAAAAGTGAACAGCAGAAGAACAAACTCAAATGAAGCTGTTTGACAATTGTACAGCGCCAGCCCGGCAGGGGCATGCTTTGACTTCTTTTCCTCTTTCTTCTTAATGTCCAGTTTGTGGTCAAAATCCTTAGAATAAAATTGAGGATTGGTAAAATCTCTGAAAACCCCCACATGGAAATGACTTGCCCATCAATGTGTATCCTGGATCTTTAAAGAAGTCATCTGGTTTGACTTAGTAATTCTGCTGCTGAGATTCTATCCAAAGTTAATGACTTAGCTTGGAGTCTCCCAGAAGCAGAGCCTGAGATAAGGATTTGGTACACGTGGGTGGTTTCCTGGGACGTTATCCCGGGAAGCATGGTGAAGGAGTGGGGATTGTGGAAAACAGGGTTGAGAATGTTGACCTTAAAAATAAAACAGTTATTTTACCAGGAAAAAGGGGTTTATTCAGGAATAGCAGAGGAATTGCAATTTGGGACAAGCAAGCTATGGCAAAAGCCATAGACAAGTCCAACAAACAAAGGAGAAGAATGCTTTTTTATAGAGAAAAAGGAGGAAGTTGGGAGGGGTTGTTTTGAAAAAAAAAAAAAAGTCTGTTGGAGAAAAGTGAGAGTTTAGGGTTGATGATGGTTTCTCATTGGCTGAGTTGCTGAGGTAGTTGATGTCCTGTAGGAGGTGCAATGTACATCTTCTCCTGTTGGGGTCTGTAATTGACAATTCTTCTTGTAATTGACATTGAGTGGTACCACATGAGTACTTCCCCTTCTGGCTTCCTGACTCCATTTTCACAAGAGGAAAGCCAATGTGATGGATATGCTAATAAGCTAGCCACTGTGGGCAGCTAGAGCTCAACCCTGTGGGGACAATCTGTGGGATAGTGCAGAACACACTGTGCAGAACACACCTTTCATTGGTCATCCTGAGGAGCAAGGAAGCTGAAATTCCCATCCCCATTTGTTGAGGTTTGCTTAGGGACATCAAGGCTGACACATCCAGGCTATTCTACCTGCATGTAGGACAAGCACGCCCCCATGGCCAGAGAATAAGTTCAGGCAGGTGACTTAGGAATCCAGCAGACAGTCCAGGGAGAGTCTTCAGGTTCCCCTGGGAAAGACCTAGGGATGGGATGCTGACAATATCTGTTACAGATAATAATCCTAATATAGAAAAACAAATACGCACATCAGAATTGCATCATGACCTATAACAGTGAAAAATTAGAGGCAACTTTAATGTCTACATCAGAGGGAGGGTTAAACAAGTTCTGGTATACCCACTCTATGAAATACTCCCCGTTGTTATTTTGTTCAGTAATATTACTGTGTACCAGGTCACTATGATGAGAAAGACAGACCCCATTCTTACCCTCCAGGAGTGTATGATCTCGTTTGTTTAAGCAGGATTTGAAAAAAACATGAGGGCATGCCTGGGTTGTACTGGAATCAGGATTGTACATACAGCTTGACCTTAATTCCGTTTTCTAAAATGCATAGAAAAAAGACTGGAGGGAAGTACACCAAACTGTTAATAGTGGTTTTATTTGGGTGATGAGGGTTTCTTTGCTTCTTGCATTTCTCTTTTCACCAAATTTTCTATAATAAGAATGTATTCTTCTCATAAGGGAGAAAATAATAAACTTTATCTGAAAATAAGAGAAAAAGAAGTCACCTGCCAAGCAGAAGGGAACTCAAAGCTGGCCCTTCTCACCTTCTCCCTGTGCCCAACTTTTATATGTGTCTAACATTTCTGGTTCCCTGCTGAATCTGGAACCAGCATCTAATGCAAAGTAATTTGGGGCACTTCTCAGGCATGACTGGGGTCTGAAGGTAGCAAGCACCCCCTGATGAAATGTGAAGTTCTAGGGCACTGCAAAGAGAACAAGGAATATCTATTCCTTTTATTTTTCTTAAATTAACTCATGGGAATATGAAGGCTTCCGTTATGTTGTCCAGGCTGGTTCCTCTGTGCACTGATTAGCTCTGATGCCATCTTCAGCAGTTTGCCGGTAACTTCAGAGTCACCAAATTTCCTGCTACTGGTAGAAACTCACGATCCCACTATAGGGAGGTGACCACCATGTTGGGGAATTTCTTGCCAATCATCTCAATCTACTAATTCTTGAGACTTGAGGCTGAAAGATGTGACCTAAATACAAAGTGTTCTCATCAAATGCTGTGAAAATTCACAATGAGCGAGGTTTAAAGGAGCAGAAATATGACTACATTCAATGAAATTTCATGTATTGGAATAGTTACAATTGGCAAAGTTCATCCTGAAATATTTTCCATGCAGTTTAAAAGAGTTAAATATCTTGGAAACCCTCTCTCTAGACTCCCCCAAACCCCTTAATTCTAAGTTATTTCTGGACAATGGAAATATTTTAGTTCTTAAGCCCCTCATTAATTCCAGATTTGGCTATAAGTCCAGGCTGCAGTGATGCACAACTCCAGGGGGCTCCCTTCCCACAGGGCTGTCCCTTGGGGCTTTGTTTTCTCAAATTAAAAGGTATTTCTTTTAAAAATAAATAAATAAAATAAAATTTAAAATAAGTTTAGGAAAGGCCAGTTCAGTGATGTGCAACAGGGCTTTTTTTTTTTTTTTTTTTTTTTTTTTTGCGGTACACGGGCCTCTCACTGTTGTGGCCTCTCCCGTTGCGGAGCAAAGGCTCCGGACGCGCAGGCTCAGCGGCCATGGCTCACGGGCCAAGCTGCTCCACGGCATGTGGGATCTTCCCAGACCGGGGCACGAACCCGTGTCCCCTGCATCGGCAGGCGGACTCTCAACCACTGCGCCACCAGGGAAGCCCCTGCAACAGGGCTTTTGACTCCAGGACTCTTCCTGGTCTTGAATAGGCCGGCAGTATGTATCTTCATGAATTTCCAAGAGGAGAAGAGAATATACAATGTTTCCAAATTTTGAACCCAGACATGCCCCTGCCCACTATCCTTTTTTGTTTTTTTGTTAAGACACCTCCTAGAGCTACAGTCTGTGAAAAGTGTACATTGTTAGTATTGAAGCACGTCTGAGCATCAGGTCCAGGCCAGTGGTTCTCAAACCTCAGCGTGAATCAAAGTTACCTGGAGAACTTGTTAAAACGCAATTCCTGAGATTCTGATTCAGTAGGACAAGGTGGGGCCCCAGAATCTGCATTTCTGAGTTCCTAAGCGCTGCTGGTGCTTCTGGTGCAGGGGCCATATTTTGGGAACTGCTGGTTTAGAGTGACTTCGTGCTTCCCCAGAAAGACAGGTGACCGGGAAGGAAAAAAGTGGTTTTCTAGTCACACAGCTAGCGCTTTGGGATATGTGTCCCATTTCCCCATAAAAGGCATGATGGGGGCTTCCCTGGTGACCCAGTGGTTAGGAATCCGCCTGCCAGTGCAGGGGACACGGGTTCGAGCCCTGGTCCGGGAAGATCCCACATGCTGCCTAGCAACTAAACCCGTGCGCCACAACTACTGAGCCTGTGTTCTAGAGCCCGTGAGCCACAACTACTGAGCCCACGTGCTGCAACTACTGAAGCCCACACTCCTAGAGCCCGTGCTCTGCAACAAGAGAAGCCACCGCAATAAGAAGCCCGCGTACCGCAACGAAGAGTAGCCCCCGCTCACCGCAACCAGAGAAAAGCCCATGCGCAGCAACAAAGACCCAACACAGCCAAAAATAAAAAAATAAGTAAATTTGAAAACAACAACAACAAAAAAACCCAGGCAACACATCTCTCTTGAGCCTCAGTTTCCTCATCCATTATATGAGCAGCATGGGTCTTACCTGCTATGGTTGTGGGAAGAGCAAATCAGATAACAGGTGTAAAGCACTTAGCACCATGTAACAGGGCAGGCACTCAATAAATGAGAGGGTGAAAGACTTGCTCACTGGGGCACGAATTGGGTGCAGGAAGTAAAGTATCGAGGCCAGACCACAAACTTGCTTCATTGAGCACTTAGCCCAAGTTCCCTTAACATACTTTTGTCTGTGATTGGTTTCTTAGTGTAGCAGTGGGATTAGGACTGAGAGGCCCCTCATTGGACCAGTGGACTGTGGACTCCAGGAGCAACACATCTCAGGAGCTACCAGGTCTCATGCTTCTCTCAAAGCCCTCCAGTGCCCACCCTGCCACACAGTAGGTGCTCATTTATACCTGTTGAAGAATCAATGTATTTGATAGAGGGATGTGACCAACTTGACCCCAGGAGCCATCAAACAATAAAACACCACGACTTGGCTTTAGTCAGTGCAGCTTTTTCTTCTCAGAACAAACGAACAAAAAACAAAACAAAACAAAAATAAAATCAGGCAAGGCTTGGGTTCTGAAAGACACTGAACAGATACACTTGAGTTCTTATCACAAGAAAAATCAATACCTTTCCCAGCGTCTGAGCCTTCGGCATTGACTTGGAAACCCTGAAATCCTCCTGGCCGGAGGCTCTCCTGAGTCCAAAGGCTGATCACTCAGGCTCCAGCACCCCCAGCGGCCCAGCCAGTGTGAAATCATTTCCTTCTTGGAACGCGGGGCAGGCATTAGTGTGCCTTCCAAGCCCGCTGCCTCCTGGCTAATGTAGCGAGTGGACAAGGGAAAAAGGAGGCAAATCGGGCAGCTGTGGGGCTTGGGGTTTTCTCCTGCTGTGGGAGAGCGGGTTTCGGAATATCGCGGGGGAGTTAAGCGCAGCTGGGAGGTTGGCCAAAAGCTAAGCAGATGCTTGACCGAGCTGCAGCTCGGGGACCTTTCATTTAAATTATTAGTAGTATTTACATTATTACTTTTTTTTATTTTTATTTTTTTTTTGCAGTACGCGGGCCTCTCACTGTTGTGGCCTCTCCCGTTGCGGAGCACAGGCTCCGGACGCGCAGGCTCAGCGGCCATGGCTCACGGGCCCAGCCACTCCGCGGCATGTGGGATCTTCCCGGACCGGGGCACGAACCCGTGACCCCTGCATCGGCAGGCGGACTCTCAACCACTGCGCCACCAGGGAAGCCCTACATTATTATTTGATGACCAATTCCTGGGTCCTGCCCTGGAGCAGATTCACGGTCGCCATCTTGACATCCTCTTTTGGAGATTCCATGATGAAAGCACTTGGAGGAGTCAGTTTCTGCCTCAGTCCTGGAGTCCCCATCGTTCTAAGCTACCTCCAACCTTTTCAGCTCAGCCAGGGGTCCCAGGCTCGAGGGAATTCTCCCCAAGCGCTCTTCTTGGAGGAGGAGCAAGCTGACGACACTGGGGAGGAAACGTCCTTTTCAGAACATAGAGTGTGGAAAAGAAGAGCTGGAGAATTCTCAAAGACTCTTCTCATAGTTGCAGCCACGTGTGTCAGTACATCTTGGAAAACGTTCATCTTCAAAAATCATTACAAAGAGTGTAGAGAAGTGTGCCCTTCTGTCTGTTTAGAAGCATGTCAAGATTCCCCCTTTCAGCACTTCGGCTCCTACGAAGAAAAAGTGTCCCCTTTGGGTATCTTGTTAACAAATGAGGGATAGTCCTCGTAGCTCAAGGAGCTGTTCACAGCCCTCCAGTCCGCTCCTCCCTGGCTGTCCCCACTCTGCATGAGAGTAACTCCCGTTATGGGGAGGCCTGTAGTAAGTGTTTTACACACATTTGTCTCGTTTACTTCTCCTGACAATCTTATAAGTTAGGTCAGGGGTGGGCAAGCAACGGTCAGCCGCCTATTTTTGTAAGTACAAGTGTATTGGACCATAGCCAGTGCCATTCATTTACATCTGTGGCTGCTTTTACTCTACAAGGACAGAGAGAGTAGTTGTGACAAAAACCCTATGTCCTGCAAAGTCTAAAATATTTGCTATGTGGCCCTCTACAGGAAAAGTGTGTCGAACCCTGAAATGGGTCATTGGTACCATTTTACAGATGGGGAAACAGAAGCACAGAAAGGCTGTGTCGCCTAAAATCATTTAGGTTAGAAATGAGTGTCAGAGATGTCCCTGGCCCCAGAGAAACTCTTCCTGTGCTTCTCCCCACCCTACACTGTAGAACCTCTTACTCTATCATGCTGGTCTGTTCCTGCTAAATGTGTCAGCCAAGAAAGACATGCGTATTTGCTCTGAACAAAATGTCGCAGGCTGACCATCACACAGAGAGGCCTGCAGGAGATGCTAGAGTCCCAGAGAGGTGGTCATCCAGCCCACCCCCTCCTCTCCCAGCCCCTAACATCAGGGTTCCCAGCCTGCCCAGGGTTTATAAGAGAGACCGTCATCCAAAATGGGCAGAGATAGCTCTTTGAAGTCCAAGAGATCAGCTCAGGGATTTGCTGACTGAAGAACTAGAGAAGAACCAGATAGCCCCCAAGCCAAGGACAACAGCTGCCCTTGCTTGGGCAACACCCCAGGGGAGCTCATCCCTAGTCCTAGCCCTGGGGACAGGCCCTGCCATTCTGCCCTTGCCGATGTCTTTTCACCCAGCCTCGCCTTGATTTGCCTGTTGGTATTACTCATAGCCATGCTGCCCTCCTGTCCAGAGTTCCCATCTGGTCCTGGTTTCTGCCTGTCTGACCTTGGCTCACACTTGAACTCTGTGGGTAAGAGGCTATGCCTCAATAGTGGTCTGCAGTTCCTAATGGATGTCAAAGCTAAGGCTCTATATCTTGGGGAGAATGGCCCAAATTTCCATACATATTCTGAGACCAAACCAATTCTGAGAATAGAATGAAAAGTGAAACCGGTGGAAAAGATTGCTGAGTCAAAAGCCACCAAAATTTCCAAACACATAGAAATCGTTGTATCAGTTATGATAAATCCGTACAATGGAATACTGTGCAGCCACTTAAAATGATATTAAAAACGATTTAAAAATAACGTGTTACAGCAGAGACAGAGCCAGTTTCACGGGTGTGGGACCTATGCAGTGAAACAGGGCCTGTGTTTGGAAGGGCTCCACACTTGGTTTAATTCTCCATGGCCACCATCTTGAAATTCTTAATAAGTTTTGAACAAGGGGGGCCCATATTTTCATTTTGCACTGAGCCCAGAAATTATGAAGCTGATCCTAAGCAGATCTATCTCCCCAAATTCATCCTCTCCTGACTTCTAGTAGTAGAACTTCCCCAACCCAACACACATACACATTCATCCTGACTAAACTCTCCACGTGAGAATTCCTTTTCAGTATTTCTTGGGAAATTTTTATGTTTTTCCAAATTCTGAAAAAAAAATAATCTGTAAAGAAATTGGAGGGCTTCCCTGGTGGCGCAGTGGTTGAGAGTCCGCCTGCCAATGCAGGGGATATGGGTTCGAGCCCTAGTCTGGGAAGATCCCACATGCTGCGGAGCAGCTGGGCCCGTGAGTCACAACTACTGAGCCTGCGCGTCTGGAGCTTGTGCTCCGCAACAAGAGAGGCCGCGACAGAGAGAGGCCCGCACACCGCGATGAAGAGTGGCCCTGGCTCACCGCAACTACAGAAAGCCCTCTCACAGAAACGAAGACCCAACACACCCAAAAATAAATAAATAAATAAATAAATAAAAAGAAATTGGAGTAATAGGAAGAAGTATAATAATCCTCCTTCAAGAATTGAAGCTTAACAATCAGCATAGAGACATTATTGGTTTTAATCCACCAATGTCAAGTCAAAAGCTAGAGCAGAATCACAAACAGGTTAAGGTTGGCATTTCTGGGAACCAGAACAGGAACACATAGGAGAGAACTGGTCATGACCTAACCAGTCATACTTGTAGCTCTTGTCCTGCTATAAGTGTGTGTTTGTGGCTGTGACTACTAATAATAGCAAGTCATTCTTGCAAATAAAATAAATATTATTGTTTATGTACATGTATACTTTATATATATATATATGTATCTTGTTAATTATGTTCTCAGAAATAACAAGTTTGGGGAGCAAAATAAGCCCTTAAGTGGGCAATTTTGCCTGTGATTCTATATAGTGCTTTACCTGCTTGAGGTTTGAATGTTAAATTATTTAAATATTACCCAATAATGTTCACTGGTATTTTCCAATGTTTGATTATTTACTACAGGCTCTAGTTGTTTGTAAATTCACTAAACTTAATATTGCTTATTTATTAAGCTATCATTGTTAGATATCCATAGTAATGAGTAAAGACTGTGAGGAATACTGGAAGTCCTTTAAGAATAACACGATTTCAGGAATTTCTAAGAATTCCCAGGAATTCCAACTTCTCGTTTGTAAACCCTGAAGATTCATATCCACTGGGTATTTGGAAACATTGATTCTGCATATAATTGTTCAACTAGAGACTACAATTTGCAGCCTCCCTTGCAGCTAGTTATAGTTATGTTCTAAGTTTTGGTCAGTGAGATGTAAGCCCGAGTGAAGGGTACACCTACTGAATCATGTTTTATGAAGAAGCTGCTTGCCGTCCATGCTGTCTTTCCCTCTTCTCCCTGACCTGGAAATGATGAAAACTGGAGGAGCCGCCTGGGACCAAGATACGGAGACCATGTGTTAAAGAAGAAAGAGCTGCTCGTCCAGTTTGTTCCCTGGATGACCTTGTGGAACAGAACTGTCTACCTGCCCTAGCCTATCTTTAGACTATAAAATAAGAGATGAATACATCTTGTGATTTATGAATCCTATGAATAAATAAATCCGAAGATAACCCTCTGCATCTTCGAGTCTCTTTATTATAGCAGTTTAGCTTATACAAACACATCCAGGAACAGGCTTATACTATAACGCTACTTGACAAAGCATCACACATAATTGCGTATCACATTATGTTTCACTATTCTGTGTATTATATTACACACAATTGTGTATACAGTTCCAGGATGCCCCATGGATACAAAAATCTGCAGATAAGTTCCTTGTATAAAATGGCCCAGTATTTGTAGATAACCTACCCACAACCTCCTGTATACCTTAAGTCATCTCTAGATTACTTATAACATCTAATACAATGTAAATACCATGCGAATAGTTGTCAACAACAATGGAAATGCTATGTAAATTGTTGCCAGCATGCAGCAAATTCAAGCTTTTGCTTTTTGGAACTTTCTGGATTTTTAAAAAAATATTTCGACCTGCACATGGTTGAATCCATAGATGCAGAACCTCCAGATACAGAGGGCTGACTGTATATGCAATATAACCTCAATGACTAAAAAAATACACAAAGAAAATATGTCAAAAGCCTGGCAAAAAAAAAGGAGATGAAAGAAGCCAAATCAGACATTGTTCCAGAAAGAATTAGGTAGCGTTATCTCTACGGTCTTTAAACTAATACTTATTGAGCATTACTTATACTCTGAGCAGGGAGCTAGAACAGAGAACAAGAAAGACATATTCTCTGTTTGTATAAAGTTTACAGTGAAGCTAGAAAGGAAGATGTTTGTACATAATTACCGGCATGAATGATATGAAGAATTTATTCTCTCCTTTCTATGAGTCTTTCTCCATGGCAATGGGAATATTGGTGAGATGCGGGGTTTTGGATAATCTCAGCCTCCTTCAAGGACTGGTCATTTCCTAATGCCTTAGTAGAAGCTGAGGTTTCACCAGGAGGTGGTCCGCCCCTTCAGCAGTCCTCGGAGGCTAAGACGACGGGCAGGAGAACTCCAAGGATTTCCATTCACATTCCTGCCGCTCCTCTCGAGCAATCTCCATCCAGTTTCCCCAGCCCCGGGCTAAAGAAAACTGGAAAGTATCCCAGCCTCATTATGCTCTCTGTGTCAAGGGACCCCTCCTTATCTAAGAACACAGGGCTGGCTGTTGGGTTGCCATCTAGGGAAAACCAAGAACGTCTCTTTGGTTTGCGTTTGGGGGAAAAGCAAAGAAAAGCTGAACAAACATATGAGTAGAAATTTGGCACTTGTCTTACACAGTAGCTATAATTTTTGTAGCCTTAAAAAAAGTGAGAAAGTCTAGTATTCTGTTCAGCAGAAGTCGGCAAATATGCTGTAAGAGGCTGTTTGAGCCACTGAGAGGAGATCAGTTTGCTGTTGGGTAAAACTCGGTGCTTACTGAAGATTATCTGTCCATCTATCTGCCCGGTGAACACGTCCAGCTCTGCCAGCCACTGCAGGGCATTTCTGTCCACATACCTGTCAGATTCCATTTTTCACCAGAAGCTTCATTAGGAAATAGAGGCTGAGCATTCTTAGAGGCAGTTTCAACAGCTGCAAATAATGAAGGAGAAGTCAAAGCAATTAGCCAAGCCCTTGGCAGTAGGATTTAAATAGCTAAGGAACTAATTATGTGTCCCAGGCACCCATGCATTGTACTTGCCACATCATCAGGCCACAGTAAAGACTGTCTCACAGCTGTGTGTCTCACAGGACAGGAGTGAGACAGGAGTTACCTTGGTGAATTCCTTTCCTTCTCCTTCTCGGTAAAGAAGGCTGAATCTTGCGAGAGAGAGTCTGCTCTTGTGTACCCACTATCCTTTCTTCCCTTCTTCCTTACTATCAGAAACAAGACTTTACCCAGATTGACAATGTGCCCAGATTTAAAAAAAAAAAAAAAATTTCCTAGTCTCCTTGGCAATTACAAATGGCCAATAAAATATTAGTGGAAGTCAACTGAGTCTTCTGGGAAAGCTGTCCTTCTCTCCTTTCTCCTTCTACCTGGAACATGGATGTGATAAATGGAGTTCCAGCAGCCATCTTGTTACCACGAGGCAATCTTGGGAGTGGAATTCATGAGCTTAAGATGGAAGAGCAGAAAGATTGAAGGAGGCTGGCTCCCTGATGATCATGAAGCTGCCATGCTGCCATGGGATTCTCAGCCTCTAGACTTCATGTTACATGACAGAAAAAGAAATTTTTATTTATTACAACTATTAATTCAGTTATCTGTTTCTAGCAGCAGGTCTAATTTTAACACATACATTCAATTTCTACCTCTCCCCCAAGTTTTTCTAAGAGCCCCTAGAAAAATTCAATCATTCACTGAGGCAGTCATTCATCAACAGACGTTTACTTAATGCCCATGAAGGCCCAACCCTGTGGTCCACATGGGACAATGGAAAGGCGACTATGCATGGTCCCTGACCCCGCGAGCACAGTTCCCCACTTTACCATTAGGATGATCTGTTTTCTCCCACTGAACTTTGCGTCTCTGTTAGAATGGCCTTGCAACAGAGGAATTGTGTAGGCTGCTGAAAGGCAGAGAACCTGCCTTGTTCATTTTGGTATCTCCCTCCCACAGTCCCTGGCCCAATGCCTCTCCTTACGTGCCCAATGTCCATGGCAGGGGTATATAAAAGTTGAGCCTTCAGTCTTTCCCAGCTTGTTTCAGCCACTGCCCACATTTGGCAGTCACCATATAAAGAGTTGCCCTGTTCTGACTCAGGGTTCATCGATGATGCTCGTCTCTCTCCAGCCATGCGCCTTGGGGTTCAACCCCCCATTTCATCCTCACCATTCTCCTCAGATATGACGCAGTAGAAGATGGGGCTTCCTCTCAATTCTGCCTCTGCCTCTCAATCCTGGCCTTGCTTCTGGTATGGCCTTGTCACCTCAGCCAGGTAATGAGAACCCTTTGCGTCCCCCCGCCCAGCCACATATATTCAGGGTGAAGAAACCATCAAAGGCAGTGCCTTATTCTATCAATTGGTCTAGAGTGGGATAATCTCTGAAGATCAAGGGTTTCATAGAAGGGGAGCCAGTGGGCTTCCCATGGTACATCCCTGGGGATCATTTTTAGCAATGGGATTGTGGGTCAAATACACCATTTGTTTCCCTCTAGCCTTCTCAGATTCTCCAGTGTGCCAGTTCCCAGGCCCGTCATGACCAAGGCAGGCTGTCTGCTAGATCCTTACTCTGGCCAGCTGGTGAGGGGGGCGGGCATCAGTCTTGGGGTCCAGGCCCAGATTATGCTGCAGGGTGGTGTGGTCTGCATACCAGCTCCATCCTTTTCCACCTCTGGGACAGTGGACATATTACTTAACAATGCTGTCAGTTTCCTCGCCTGTCCAATGGGGACAACACATCGACCTTAAAGAGTTGTTCTAAAGATTAAAGGAGTCAAAGTGCGATAGCCCTTAGCCCTGTGCCTAGGACACAGTGAGCTTTCAGTCAACGGTAACTGTCATCATCTGTCATCATCAGTATTAGTAAAACCTGGCATCACCTGTTGTTAGAACTGTCTCATAACTTGGTGAATATTAAACATATTTAAGGTTCCGATATTGGTAAAGAATCCTAATTCGATTGTTTTTTAGCAGGGGGAGGGGTAATTTTTAAAAGTGACCTTTTCACTTATTTTTCTCTACTCTCTACTTTATTTCCCATTCTTCACTCTAGTGATATCATTTGTCCTTTAGGTCATAAGGAAACAACCAAATTGCAGTCTAAGTTCTCATTCTAACATCCTTGCTCTGAAGCATCTTTCTTACTCACTATCCGTTGGGTCAACTTGCCGGTTTTTTTTCTTTTATGAAGTTTACAGTAAAGGGTCAAATTACCTGCTCGTTTTCTTCCCAGGATGCTCCCATCCATGGATGTGTCTGAGGTGTGGTGAGACAGGCAGAAACATAAAGATGCATGTGGGAATAAATGTGTAAATGTATTTAGACTTTATTTGGGGAACCTGGGCTTTCGCTGTCATCCCAGTTCAACAGAGATGGCTGTGGAGACCAAACAGTGGTTAGTCGTTGACACCAAAAACCATTTGCAGCCCAAATTAGACACAACAAATCTGGGAAGGAATTTTTAAAAATCCAAACCTTGCAACCCTCCCCTCACCCCAGACTACTTAAGGCAACAGAAGTGAAGGGAAATACGCATGCCAAGAGGAGGCGGGAGTCCAGAGCGGATTCCTCAGGCTGCAGCAGGTGAAAAACACATTTGCTAAAGCAGAGCACATTTGGGGGATTGGGACAGAAAAGCTGGGAGTGCTTGTGAGACTAGGCCCTCGGTCCTGCCTCCCCTCTATTCCCGCCGTGCAAAGCTGTCCAAGCTGAGGGCGGGGTCATCCCTATGCCAATGTCATTGGTAACAAAGTAGAAAAACTCAGGGATTCTGGCTGAGGCTGAGCGTACAAAAGCCTGCAAATCCAGACAGGAACATAGGTGAGTGGAGTGGGTGGCTTGAGGGCCTGTGGTGGACCAGAGACAGCAGACCCTGCAGGAGAAGAGAGCCTCCCCCAGGGGGCGCTGTCTGTGCAACCCTGCCTGGCCGTTCCTAGGAAGAAATGTAGGCGGAGAGCGACCAAATCTTCAGATGTTTTAAGAGATGCTATAAAAGCTCCTGATTTTCAAATGCTGGCAACTGATTCAACACATTGTACAACACTGTGTACAGACGGAAGAAAACAAATCTGTCGGCTGGATCTGGCTTGCAGGGGAGCCCGCTTCGGCATTCTGGATGGGGGCTGACTTTTATCTTACCTCTGAAGCTTGGGGTTTCAGGAGCTGGGTTGAGAGCCCTCATGTATCTGCGTTCACTCTTCTGCCCAGATCATCCTACCGCTAAATTAATCTAGCCTAAAACTCCTTTGCAGCACTGAGAAAAGCAAAGCTCCAAAATCAAAGTACAAACCCAGACAAAAACCTTCCGGGTAGAAGCCTCACAGATTGAGCTTTGCTTTTCTTTTTTATGTATTTTGTCATGTCCCGGAATGCTTGGCCATTTTAAAATCACAAGTGGAATAAGAGTCACGGTCCTCTGTAGCTCCTGGGACAGTCTGGGGAAGGAAGGGAGAAATGGAGGGTGCGAAGTGACACGCCCAAGACCACCCAGGAGGCTGGGGGCAGGGGCTAGTTGGGGGCCAAATTTATTTCCTCGGGCTTCCCTGGTGGCGCAGTGGTTGAGAGTCCGCCTGCCAATGCAGCGGACACGAGTTCGTGCCCCGGTCCGGGAAGATCCCACATGCCGCGGAGCGGCTGGGCCTGTGAGCCATGGCCGCTGAGCCTGCGCGTCCGGAGCCTGTGCTCCGCAACCGGAGAGGCCACAGCAGTGAGAGGCCTGCGTACCGGAAAAAAAAAAAAAAAAAATTATTTCCTCCTTCTCCAGCTCTTAGTTTGAGGCCTGTATTCCCAAGCCACCCCTGGAATTTGGAATATCCAGATAATGGCTCTGGTAGATGGCTTGCGGAGCAGGGTTTGGAGGGAAAAGCATCATGTCTGGGTGGGAAGGGTGAGGTCAGAGGGAGCCCTGTTAGCAGGGTTGAGGGGAAACCCCGACCCCAGTGGGTCATGGTGGCACCACTGTCTTTTGCAACAACCAGGCAAGGACTGTCCACAGGAGCCCAAATGCCAAAAAGGCCAGTGCATCCTGGGGCGAGGATTCGAGTCAGAAAACACATTGCACAAAAATCTCCAATTCCAAGCGAGTGCTGTAGCAAGCCAGCCAGCCAGGACTTCCAAAGTCTGACGTCCTCCTCTTCCTGCACAGCGTGACTTCACCACCGCAGCGTGTCTGGGGAAAGGGAAGAAGAAGAAGGCAAAAAGCAAAAAACAAAAAACCAACACAAAAGGCAAGGTACGGCTCCCCAGCCTGTGATTAAGCCCCGAAGGGCTGGCTGCTAATCACCACAGCCCCGCACCCGCCTTGCGTTTCCCCCGCAGATACCAAAGTACCTCCCTCATGCACCAGCACATGGGAAACTTTCACTTCGTTCCCTAGAGCTCAGACACTGGGCCTGCTCAGAAGGATCTGGGAGCTTGCAGAGCATTGTGGGTACTGACATGCAAATGAGGAGCACAACCAAGCGTGTCCCACATTGCTTCAGAGGACCTGAATTTTTTATGGCTTGCATGTGCTTTTTGATGTTTTCATTGTCTCCCAGCATAACTGATACGCATTCCGATTCTGACAACTAGAAGTTGTCTTTTTTTGTTGTTGTTTTCTTCTCCTGCAGCTGGTCTTCTCTACCTTAAAACAAAACAAACAAAACCAAAACCAAAACAAGGGGTGGGGGACGCAAAAAACAAATCCACCACGGTAACAATCGGAGGTTACTTTAAGAAGTGAAATATTTTAAGCAACTGAACCACAGATGCAACCAGGAAAGGAAACATGTTGATTCTCTTAAATTCCTTGGAGGAAAACAACTCCAGCTTGCCTACCTCATTTAAAGGGACAACTTCCAAAAGGAGTGGATGTCCAAAAGGAATAAGGCAGGGAGAGAGCGATTTTTTTTTTTTTAATTTGCTGGTGGTCAGTCTTGAAAAGCCTGTTTCTATTATGAAATACACCCTCCCCATCTGTTCGCACTTGCTCTTAATTAGGGGGAAGTTCATTTGGAAAAAGTGAGACCCCCTTCCCTACACACACACACACACACACACACACACTCCAAGGACTAAGTGAACTTTTAAGGGAACCATTTTCATTTTATAGTTATTTGCCCTTAAAGGATCCAGAACCCCGTAACCCATGCCAGATACCTCAGGCTCAGCGGTTTTTCTGGTTTGGCTGAGGGAAGGAATTGCTGAACAAGTCAAGGTCACTTCTGAGAGAATCCTGTCGGTGCCCACTCCCACTTCCCAGCTCTGGAGACTAAGATCGTGCGGGTGATGGGCAGGATGGCAGAAGGCCTGTCTGAAGCTGGACGTGGGACCTTCGAAGCACTCCAGTTTCCTTCCAAACTTAACCGCACGAAGAGGAAACAGGGCAATTCTTGTGAATGTGAGCGCAATGGTGATGTCTACAGACATCCTAACACACCTTGTGTTTTGCTCGCCATTCTCCTCATCCGAGGTCTTGAAACTCATCCTTCCAGCCTCCATATACCTCCTTTATCCAAACTCAGCATCATTCTTTCCCTTCGGCACCATTCCTGTGCATCCACTGGCCTTGGACAACCAGTCAACCAGTAAAGGTCAACCTCCCCATGCACCCGTGCGCCCACACCCCACCCTCCATAGCTCGGACAATTTAGACCCAGTTATTCTTTCCCATCCTTCCTTGGCACTTCCTCCCATAGCCATGAAATCCCCCCACAGCCTTGGCAGGGGGCCTCTAGGTTCCGAGGCCAGGGCTGCTGAGGTCAAAGGTCAGCAGCTCTGACCTTTAACCTCAAGGTCAAAACTGCCCCTCAGACAACTTCTGTCTCCATCCTCAGCTCCCAGCAGCCCATCTTAGGAACAGTCAGTGTTGAGAAGTATTTATGAATGAAAGAATGCAGCACTTCATTGTTTACTCAACAGCTTCACACCCTTTGTGTCTAATTTCCACTGCGTCTAAACAGACACACATTGTGTCTCATTTCCACTAAAGGCCTAAGAGGCAGGTGTTAGCATCTCCATTTCACAGGTGATAAAATTGAGGCTCTGAGAGGGCATGTGACTCCCCAACTGTTAGATAGCCAAAGTCCAGTGATCTCCCAGCTACGCGCTGCTTCTCCACAAGAGATACCACTCAGCCCTTCACCATCTTCAAATCACTTCCACAAACAATATTTCTGGGACTTCCACAATGACTCTGTCAGATGGGTATGAATAATAACCCTGTTTTACAGATGCAGGATCGAGTAGCATAAACCCCTGCATTCCCATTGCAGTTCTGTTCTCTTCTTCCAGAACCTTCTTTGGAAGACCACGACAACTGCAGTGATTAAAAAGGTGTCTGATTCTCCCACTGCATAAGCTCCTGGGAGTGGGAGGGGGTCAGTTAGGAACTTGAAGGCGCCATGTTAACCTTTTCAATTACAAAAGACTTTAGGGACTTAATTAACCAAACCACCCTCAAGACCACAAGAATTTATGATCCTTCTAAACGTACCCAAATGAGTCTCGGGAAGTATCTTAGGTAGCCAGAATCCAGCTCCATAAAGCATATAAATACATTTAAAACAGCAGTAAATGTTTCCACCCTTCTATTTTTTTTATGACTGCATGTACCCCAAATAGAAACGTTGGCAGTCACCCCTTTAATAACGCTATTTATACTTAACTTATCAGGGTAGAAATAGAAGCACAGTAGGTATACATACCAGACTTTGGTTTCTGTGCTATCAACTTCAGAGCCAGACAGTCCTGATTTTGTACTGACAATAAAAATAAAGAGAGTCACAAGTGTTCTCACCCCATCCTCGGCTTCCAGCTCTGGTTGCCCTTCAGCATATCCAGTTTTCTCTGGAGCATCTCAGAGGTCACCCCTGGGGGAAGGAGAGAGTCTTCAAATGGACTCAGCTTTTCAAATAATGAACAGGAGGAGGATTTCTTGAGAAAGGTTTTGTACTGGTGGCTATAGTAGTGCTCTAGAAAAAAAAATCAACTGGCACAAATTAGGGTGGACACAAAAAGAAACAATATCCCTAACTGCACATAAAAGCTGTCCAAACATCCCCAGCCCAGCCCCCCTCCCCCAGCACCCTCACATTGTTTAGATTTCAGGCTCTTGAAGAAAATGTATTTCTTTTGACATTTAATAATGTCTGTTGACATGCAACATCCCTGCTAGGGCTTTTCATTTTTTTATTAAATGATGTAAGTTCTGTAACTGATATCAGTTGTCATCAAACATCATAAAGCCAATCCTGCCTCAAGTCATCAATATTTATTGTCCCTGGTGAGGGAGAGGCTGTTTTCAGTTTGGGGCAGATGGGTTTAATTTTTAAGTAGAATAGTTAAGGCAGACGCACCTAGTATAAAATATCAGACCGGCAAGGATCTGCCGACATGGTGCAATTGAGATGTTCATGCAGTTGAAAGGAAGAGGATGGGGGGAGAGAAGGATAGAGAGGGAGGAGAGAGAAGGAGGGGGGAGGTAGACGCAGACAAGAGGGGGGAAAAGAGCGAAAATGGGGAAAGGGAAAAAGAAAGGAAAGAGGAAAAGAAAAAAGGGAGTGTGGATGCTCACCAGACGTACGGCATGTACGTGAACAAAACCCTCTTTTCTAGTGAAGGCTATCAAAACAGATTTATGGCATAGGAAGGACACACCATGCTCTCGAAGGGCAGGCTGAGTACTGCAGCGAAAAGGGAGTTGGAGAAAGTGAAAGTGAAATAGAAGAGAATGAAAGTAAAAGAGAGAATGTGAAAGACAAGTCAAAAGGGAAATGAATAAGATAAAATGTGAAGGAGAAAGACAAACGAGAGAGTGAAAAAAACGGAAAGAGAAAATGAAAAAAGGGATGGAGAGATCTGTAGGGAGAGAAGGTGAAAGAGGAGTGAGTGGAGAGGTAGGGTCAGGAGATGCTAGTGGGTCTGACAGCTGGTACCAGCCTGGGAAGAGAGGGAACCAGGACTAGCATCCTGGGGGCAGGGTGGGAGGGAGTTGGGTAGCCTTTGGGCAAGCCAGTCCCAACCAGAGCCAGCAGGAGTGCATCAGTTTTTCTCTGGCACCCTCACCTGTCCTACCTGTGCCCTCTTCCCCCTTAAAAGTCTCCATCTTATGTGGCAGGCTTCTGGAATCTTCTCACACTCTACCTCAGGCTCTGAGCATCTCATTTACACTGAGGCATAAATGACTGATAAAGCTTAATGGGATACTCCTGGCTGGGTTCAAGTTTTCCTTATTTGATTTTAGTGCTAATGGCAAATTCTTAGACCACAGTCAGCCAGGTAGGGAAAATTTTAGGGGATGTGAAGCTAGTGGCTAGAGTCTCATCCCATAGACAAGTCTATCCTGCCTCCTAAATGTTCTGTTGGGGGCACACTTTGCAGACCCAAAGTTCTTTTTTTTTTGGAGCGATGGATTGGGGAAGTATGATAAGTCTTGGGCTTAGATGGCCTTGGACAAACCTCGGGTCCTGAGGCTTCTGCTTGGGACCCCAGTCCTGGGCTGCTGAATAGAGAGACCAGAAAGTGGGACCTCCAGAGGATGAAGAACCTTGTCCTTCATTTTGCGACTTCAGAGGGACTCTTGCAGAGAGACCAGGGCCTGGGAGGGAGGAGGGGTCGGGAATGGACTCCTTGCTCTGCAGTGTCCTTAAACGCCCAAATTCTGCCCACGCTGGCTTTTGTGCTGATGTCAAAATCAGAGGGAAGAAAGGAAGAAGGAAGGAAAAGCCTTAACAAAGACAGTTTCCAAAAAAGCTCCTGGTAAAAAAGAAATAGGTCAAACCTCAAAGCAGCCCAGCAAACTCTTCCTAGTGGTTCAGCCCACCACTTGCATTTTGAAATCGCAGGTCTTCGTATTTATGTAACCTGGCCTGTGAGGTAGGCAGGGGCAGGGAGCCCTCCCACAGTGTGGACGAGGATTCTAAGGCAGGGAGAGTCCCCCACACAGGGTCCCAGAGAATGTTCAAAGCACCAGAGGAGCCAGACCCACGGACCTCACTCATATCTGCTATCTTCCTTTCCTCCTTGGAAGAATGAGAGGCAGGGGGCAGGTATTAATGTTCCAACACCCCATAACTGGCTTCTATTTCTCCCACACTCCCTTGTACATTTCCGTGTAGAAAGATACTGTATTCTTTAACCCTCTCCTGAATTTTCCCATCCGATCTGGACAAGTGCCAGGACCTGGATGCCACCCTGGTCTCTCCTGTTGGCGTGCATCCAGGCCACCCTTGGCGGTTACCTGGTAGCTCATTGACAGCTCACGTTGCGTCACTTGAAGTGGCTCCACGCCATTCCTGCCCAAGCACCCAGCTAGCAGCCCAGAGCTCATTGGGGACATTGGGGGCCTTGTATTTCTGGAGAATTGAGTGATTGGAAATTTCCTGTTTCCCCATATCCTCACTAACATTTTGTCTTTTCTTCTGACTTTTCTAATTGTTGCCAATTGGCATCTCGTTGCTATTTTAATTTGCATCTTTCTAATTACTGATGAGGCTGAACAGTTCTCCATTAACTTATTGGCCACTTAGCTTCCCCTTCTAGGAGCTGCTCACATCTCCCCATCAGATTTTCTGTCTCTCTCTTCTTAGTTTGCAGTATCTTATATTCTAGAGTCTACTTCTTTGTTAGTTTTAGACAGTGTTTATTATCTCCTCCCAATATGCCACCCATCAGTTAATTAGGGCTTTAGTGGCCATGTTTGAGCAGATATTTTAAATTTTGATGTAGTCATGTTCACCAATTTTTGCCATGTGGTTTATGCTTTGGGTGTCTTATTGAAGAAAGCTTTACCACCCTAAGGTCAAAAAGATATTCTTTTACATATTCTTCTATTGAATACACAGCATTTTTCTTTCACATTTAGGCCTTTTTTGAGTTTATTTTTCAACATGGTTTGAATTAGAGTCAAACTTTATTTATCTTCATCCACTGAGCCAGTTACCCTAACAGAATCTATTAAATAATTCACTTTCTTTTCTCCACTGAATCCTTGTGCCTCTTTATCATACATTATTGGTCTCTTTCTGAGTTTCCTTCTTTATTCCATTTGTCAATTTGTCTGTTCTTTTGCACTAATGCCCCATTATCTATATTACCATGTCTTTGTAGAATATCTTGATATTTAAAAGGGCAAAGTTTTCTTTCTTTGCTCCTTTTTATTTTTCAAAATTATCTTCGCCATTTATGCAGCTTTATTCTTCTTAATTTCAGAAGATTTATAAAGGTCCAAAAAAGATAAAATTTTATTGGAATTGAATAAAATTTTAAGAACTGATGTGGGGAGAATTGACATTTAAGTTGCTCTATTTATAAGTATGTTCTATGTCTCTATTTATTTAGGTTTATTTTACTTAAATTGTTTTCTCTGTAAAGATCTTGTGTACTTTTAGGTTGATCTCTAGATACTCCTGGTAATGGAGGGTAATGGTAGACTATTATGAATAGTGACATGATCTCTATTATATTTTTCTAGTAGGTTATCACTGGTGTAGTGGAACCACAATACTTTTTTTTAACTTTTTAAAACTTCAACGTTATCAACACAAAAATTTATAGACAGTAAGATGCACCAATTTTGATTATAGGATTTAATGAGTTTTAACAAGTGTGTACACCTATGTAATCACCACCACAATCAAAATATAGAACATGTACATCACCTGCAAAAGTCCCTTCTTGCCGCTTTGTAATCAATCCTTACAACTTCTGTTCACCCAAGGCAACAACTGATTCGCTTTCCATCACAATATATTAGAATTGCCTTTTTAAGAATTTTATTTTCTAATTTTTGTTTGATAGTGTCTGGAAATAAACTGATTTTTGTATATTGACCTCGTATCATAAAATACTGTGAAATTAGTATATTAGTTCCAGTTTCATGTTTATAGACTCTTGGTAATTTCTACATAGACAATCAAATAAATTCTCCAAATAAAGAGAATTTCACTTCTTTTCCAATCTGTATGCCTTCAATTTAAAAATTTCTTTCCTATATTATTGCACTGTCTAGGACCTCTAGTACAATACTGAACAGGCATGGTGAGAGCAGACATCTTTGCTTATTTCCAACCTTAAGGAAGAAATTTTCATTTTTCACTCTAAAGTATGATGTTAGCTGTAGGTATTTTTTATAGATAACCCGTATCTGTCTGAGGAAGTTCTTTCTTATTCCTAATTTACTGAGTGTTATTATCATGAATAGGTATTGAATTTTATCAAATGTCTTTTCTACATCTACTGAGATGATCATGTAAGATTTCTATTCTATTAATAAGGTGAATCGTGTTTATTGATCTTTTTTATTGTTTTTGCATCCCTGGGATAAACACCACTTGGACACAATGTGTTATCCATTGTATACATTATTGGCTTAGATTTACTAAATCGTGTTAATGTTTTTTGCAGGTATTTTATGGAAAGTATTGGTCTATAATTTTCTTTTCTTAGAATTTCTGGGGTTCTTTTGCCTTGTTTTCATATTCAGGTAATACCAGCTTCATAACATGAGTTAGGAGGTGTTCCCTCTTACTCTATTTTCTGTAAAAACTTAAGATTGATATTGCTTCTTCCTTAACTGTTTGATAGACTTTACCAGTAAAGATATCAGGGGCAGGATTTTTCTTGTGGGAAAGTTTTTAATTACTAATTTATTTTTAAACTGATTTAAGATACTTGAGGGATTTTTTTCTTAAGTTATTTTTTGTTGTTGTTGTTGAAAATTTGGGTCTTTTAGGTGATTTTTCCATTTCAGATAGGTTGTTAAATTTATTTGATAATATTGCTCAAACTATTCCCTTATTATTCCATTATTATTTTAATGTCTGTAGGATTCATAATGATGTCTCCTCATTTATAGTTGATATTAGTAATTTCTGTCTTCTCTTTTTTCTTTTGACGACTCTAACTAGAAATTTATCAGTTTTATTGACATTTTTAAGAAACCAGCTTTCTGTTTCATTGATTCTTCCCCCCCCCCTTTTTTGGTCTGTTTTCTGTTTCTTGGATTTCTATTCTTATATTTATTATATTCTTCCTTCTACTAACTTTAAGTTTATATTGTTCTTATTTTTCTAACTTCATGTAACAAAAGGTAAGATTACTATAGTGGAGGGTAAGATTACTGATTTTTAACCTTTATTCTTTCCTAATATGGTTATTTAAGGCTATAAATATCTCTCTAAATCCTGCATTAGCTGCATCTCACATTTTTTTTGTCTTCATTTTCATGAAGTTAAAATATTTTCTCATTTCCCTCGAAATAGCATATAATTGGGTCCAGTCTGACAAATTTGTCTTTTAGTTGGAGTGTTTAGATCATTTACATTTAATGTAACTAACAATATGGTTGGATTTAAATATACTGCTTTGTTATTTCCTTTTTTTTCCCTCCCATCTGTTATTTATTTTTCTCTCATATCCCATGTTGTTGTGGATCAATTGGGTATTATTTCACATTAAATTAATTCTCCATTAATAGCTCATTAACTATACCTCTTTGATTCTTTTTTGGTTGCTCTAGAGTTTACCATATATACATGTAACTTCCTACAGTTTGTCTTTTTAGCAATAATAAACTATTTCACATATAAGAACGTTGTTTGCAAATTCCATCATCTGTCATTTTCATGTTTGTTTCTTTTGACTATTTTTTTTCTTGGCTCTGGGTCATATTTTCCTATTTATTGCCATTTTGAGTAATATCTTTTGGGTGCTAGACATCGTGAATTTTATGTTGTGTAGTGCTAGATTTTCTTGTTTTTTTTCTGGAGTGTTGGGTTTGTGTGGCAGGCAGTTTAGTAATGTGCAGATCAGCTTGTCCTTTTGAGGCTTGTTTTAACCATTTTTAAGGGTAGATTTAAAGTAACCTTTACTCTGGGCTATTTTAACCTATTACTAAGGTATGACTTTTCTAGTGACTCTACTGAAAATTTCAGATGTTCAAGAAGAACTCTCTCCTTCAGTTGGTCAGAACTCAAGTGTCTCCTTGCCCTGTGTAAACTCTTGAAATTATTTACTTTACAGTTTCCCAACCTTCTTTTCCTGGTTACACAGAGTTTCATTCTACATGGGCACATTTTAGTAGTCAGCAGAAACTCATGGAGTTCTTTTTTTATTATTATTAATTTTTATTAGAGTATAGTTGCTTTACAATGTTGTGTTAGTTTCTGCTGTACAGCAAAGTGAATCAGTTATACATTTACATATATCCACTGTTTTTTAGATTTCCTTCCCATTTAGGTCACCGCAGAGCATTGAGTAGAGTTCCCTGTGCTATACAGTAGGTTCTCATTAGCTATCTATTTTATATATAGTAGGGTATACATGTCAATCCTAATCTCCCAATTCATCCCACCTCTCCCCTTCCCTCCTTGGCGACCATAAGTTTGTTTTCTACATCTGTGACTCTATTTCTGCTTTGCAAATAAGATCATCTGTACCATTTTTCTAGATTCCACATATAAGGGATATTATATGATACTTGTCTTTCTCTTTCTGACTTACTGCACTCTGTAGGACAGTCTCTAGGTCCATCCATGTCACTGCAAATGGCATTATTTTGTTCCTTTATATGGCATGGAGTTCTTCCTCTATCTAACCTCCTTCCTCTCTGGTTCTCTACCCACAAGTTCCAGTCTCCTCAGCCTCATCAAACTCTGATATCTTTCTTCCCAGCTCAGTGGGGCAGCCATGAACTGCTTGAGAAGCCCCCTCTTCCTACTGTATTCCAGAATATTCTTCCAGGCAGGTCAGGGATTGTAGGGTTTGCCTCATTTTTTGCCTTTTTTGAAAGATCGTAGTCCTGTGCTACCTGCTGTTCGATACCTGCAAACAGCTGTTTCATATATTTTATCCTGTTTTCTAGTTGTTTATGGTAGGATGGTAAGTCCTGTCCCAGGACTTCAACATAACCATAAGTAGAAGTCAGAGACAACTTTTTTTCATTGAGGTATATAAATTACTCTTGCATCTAGCAATCTTGCCAGACACTTAGGAGTCTTAAGAGTTTTTTCTATTGATTCTGTTGGATTCACTGT
Organism: Aethalodelphis obliquidens; assembly: GCF_003676395.1. Taxonomy (NCBI): domain Eukaryota; kingdom Metazoa; phylum Chordata; class Mammalia; order Artiodactyla; family Delphinidae; genus Aethalodelphis; species Aethalodelphis obliquidens. The sequence continues at coordinate 29,117,015 of NW_020837955.1, read as the reverse complement.
GGGAATGATCATTATCATCTACAAATAAGTACAATTTAAAAAAATTCTTTCAATTTTCCATATTTTGTCTCATTTTCTTATTGTAATATTGGACAGAATATCCTATACTATGTTGTTTAAAAGGATAAAGTATATATTTGTCTCATTAACAATCTTAATGAAATATATCTGAATTTTTTTCATTAAGTTTAGCTTTTTCTCATGTATATGTATTGGGCACTTAACAATTTAAGGAAAGCTTTTTCAAAGTACCTTTTCTCTGAGTTAAAAAATCATAACTAGATGTTGAACTTTATGAAAATCATATTCTGGATATATTGAGATAGCCATGTAATTTTTCTTCTTAAGTACATAATATAGTGAATTTCATTTGATTTTCTGAGGTTGAGCTATACTTTGACATTATTTAGTTTAGCTATATTATTGAATTTGGTTAGCTAATATCTTTCTAGCATATTCCTCTCATAAAATATGTTAGGTAGCTTTCCCTCCTTCTGATTTCTGAAACAACTTGTGTAAGGTAAGGATTACCATTAATTTGACAATTTAATAGAACTCACTTCTAAAATTGATACTGGAGTTTAGAGTGGAAACCTATTTGATCACCATATCTACAGCTGATATTTGAGCAACATGAGGGTTAGGGGTGCCGACCCTCCGTGGAGTCAAAAATCTACAAATAACTTTACAGTTGGCCCTCCATATTCGTGGTTCCATCCATGCATATAACTGCGGACTGATTGTGTAGTACTGTAGTACACATTTAGTGAAAAAATCCACCAGTTAGGGGACTCATGCGGTTCGAACCCATGTTGTTCAAGAATCAACTGTATTACTCTATTAGCTATTTCTATTCAATATTTCTATTTGTCTTATCCCAGTTTGGACTTTTTATTTTTTTCTGACAATTTATCCATTTTGCCTAAGTTTTCCAATCTTTTGCTATACAGCTGTTCATAATATTCTATTATTATTCTCTAAATTTTTACTGCATCTATAGGTATTTATCTGCTTTAATGATGTATCTATTTATTTGTATCTTCTCTCCCTTCTTTCCAAAATCAATTTTTCACAAGCAATCCTTTTGATAAAGGAACTATTCAGTATCTTGGCTGGGGTGGCAGGTACACGTATCTAAATGTGACAAAATTGCATAGAACTATACACGTATGTATAACTGAATCACTTTGCTGTATACCTGAAACATTGTAAATCAACTGTACATCAATAAAATAACCGAATAAATTGGGTGTAATAAGTTGAAAAAATTTCATAGAACTAAATGCACACACACAAATATGTACAAGTAAAACTGGAAAATTCTAAATAAAATCAGTGTATTGTAATATTGTCAATATCCTGGTTGTGCTTTGTACTATGGTTTTGCAAAATGTTACCTTTGGGGAAAAGAATACATAAAATCTCTATATACTATTTATTATGATTGCATGTAAATCTACAATTCTCTCAACCAAAATTTCAGTGAAAAAATAAACTTAACCAGCCATCTGTCTCTTTTTATTAATCTTTACAGAATGCTAACTTTTGATCTTGTTAGTCTTGTTAATTTTTTTCTTTTCTCGGTTCCATTATTTCTTACTATTTATCCTATTTTTATTATTTCTTTCCATCGTGCCTTTTTGAGATTTCTTTTTGCTGCTGAAAAAATGTGAAAGTTTAGATCTCAAAGCCCAGATGATTTGTTTCGGTTTTGTTTTTTTTTTTCCTGGACAAATGTATTTAAAGCCATATGTTCCTTCTTTCATGTGGTGCACAAATCATGGTATACAGTGTTTTCATTTGCATTTAGCTTTCAGTATTTTAGAACTCCCCTTACGATTTTCTCTTCAACCCAAGAGTAATTAAATAGCACAATTTTTAGTTAGCTAATGGATGTAATTTTTTAAGCTAATAGTTGGTTTAAGCTAATATCGGTTTCTTCTTTTCCCAACGTGATCTGAAAACATTGTCTGATATTAACTCTTTAGAATTTATTGAGGTTTCTTTTATGCCTAAGTTTATGGGTAAGTTTTTGTGTATGTTCTATGTGCACTCAAAAAATGATGTATATTCTGTGTTCGATACGTTGGTCTATAAACACCTATTAATGTGAGTTTACTAATTGTGTGTATTTCTGGACTTTGGTTCTTTTTCATTTTTTTCGTTTTGACTTTTGATCCAGTCAGGAATCTCTATTTTTTTTAAATCAGTGACTTTAACCTATTTACAATTACTATTATGCTAGGACTAATTTCTGCCACTTTAGCCATTTCCATTTACTCTACTGTCTTAAGTCAAGTTCCTAGAAGCAGACCCTGAAGCAGGGATTTTTGTTCAAGTGATGTCTTAGTGAAGAGCTCTCAGGAGGAGAATGAGGGACACAGAACAGGGCAGAGGGAATGTAGAGTAAGACTGCATTTTCAGCTGGAGCTGAGCTTCCCCTGGGGAGGGTGGCTCACCACCCTGGCTAGGCTGAAGCTCAACTTGCTGCTGACCTCCATCCTCCAAGGGATGCTGGATGGGCACTGCTGTGCCTTGCAGAGGAGATAAAGATCAGTGGTCTGCCCGGACAATGTGAGAAAATGAAAAGAGCAAACCTTCAAAACTCTCCCACACCCTTGGAACTGACCCTCTCTTACTCTGGGGGTTCCCACTCTTCAACCTGGAGACCCATCATCTTCTTTCTTCTTAAGGGTTGGTTCCACACATCCTCACTCTCCTTTGGTAGTTCCATCCACCTTCCTCTGGCCTCCATGGCATCTGCAGGGCTGGGAAGCAAGAAGTAGCCTCTGTCAGTTTACCCACTTGTCCTGCCCTTTCAGCTTCCATTCACTTCCTTCTGTCACAGACCCCTTCTGAGAACTCGAGGTCCAGCTTAGATGGGTGAAATGGAGATTAACACGAGTGACAGCCTGCACTTGGAGTACCAACCCCCATCTTCTCCAACACTGTCCATTCTCCCTTCCTCAAGGATGAGTCCTTTCTCAGGAGGCTCCCCCATCTCTCAGGTAGGTAGAGTCCTGCTAGAGGGACTCCACATCCCTGGGGCTGGTCCACACGTGCCTGCATCCTTGGGGGAAAGCAGTTCAGACTCCAGCTAAGACTCCCCACCCATTGTATTATACATAACTTAAATTGTACCAAACTCTGTGACGTGGCTGATAATAAAAGAAGAACATATAAAGTTAGAAGCAAAACACTTACAAATAAAGTTAACAAGATTATGAGTCATATTGCATGGAGAGGTAAAAGAATTCTTTCAGGAAAGGTATTTGGATTTGAGCCCTAACTTTACGTGGCAGCTAGGGTAAACCAGACAGGCACTGGGCCACATTCAACTGGGGATTAACCCTGAACGGTTCATTTAGAAAATCAACAACAAACATTTCTAATTTATAAATTCCTCTTTTTCAAAAGCTTGCATATCTTTAAACAAGTCGGTCAAATTCCTCCTTGCTTCTTTTATCCGGCCAACTTTTTCTTCAAACTCACTTGACAAGTGAAAGAATAATCATGTTCCAGACCAAGTCCACAGCTTTTTTTGTTTTGCCTTTCTGCTTCCATTTTATTATTGGGTTTAGAAAACAATTTTAAAGGCGTGTTCTGAGAGGGAGGTGCAGTATTGCGCTCAAATGGAGTGTGTGTGTGTGTGTGTGTGTGTGTGTGTGTGTGTGTGTGTCTCCTGGCCCCTCCCCGAACAATTCATTTCATACCTTGAAGCCTTGTGCTGGGGTTTTTGTTATAAACTATCCCCTTTTCACAAGTAGCCTCAAGCAACAATTAGTCCTGCAAGTAATTTGAGTCAAACGGTGGGTTTGGGTGAGAACCTGAGCAAGCAGTTTGGAAGCAGATGTAGCCCGAGGTGAAGTCACTCTCTGTGTTTAATGGGAGGCAGGAAAGGGGTGGAGGGAAAAGGGGGGAAGCACAGGCTGGTGTGTCTGGCCCAGAGCTCTGAATGAGGAGCCAGTGAGTGGAGACCACTATCGATGGACAGAATAATGACTCCTAAAGATGTCCACGCCCTAATCCCCTAGAACCTGTGAATATGCCACCTGACCTGGCAAAAGGGACTTTGGGATTAAGGTTGAGGACCTTGAGGTGGGGAGGTTAGCCTGGATTATCCAGGTAGGTGCAACTCGTCTTTAAAAGTGAAGAATGTTTCCTGGCAGTGGGCAGAGGTGTGCCCGACGGAAGTGTCAGCGAGACGCAATGCTGCTGGCTTTGAAGGGGGAGGGGGACTCCATGAGCCAAGGCAGGCAGTGGCCTCCAGAAGCCGGAAGAGGCAAAGAAACGGATTCTTTCCTAGAGCTTCCAGAAGGAACGCGGTCCTGCCGACACCTTTATTTTAGCCCAGTGAGACCCTTGTCCAACTCTCGTAAAATACTAAATTTGCGTTGTTTCAAGCCACTAAGTTAGTGGTACTTAGTTACAACAGCACAGAAGATGAATATAGCCTGCCTCTAATGCTGCCTCTTACTGGCCCTAACATTTGGCCACGCCACTGAACACTCCATAAGCCTTGGTGCTTTCATCAGTAAAATGGGGACAGATTCACTTTTTATAACCCCAAACAGTCCAGGCCTGGCCAACCCATGGTTAAAGGTGAGGTCAGCTAAACAATAACATACATATGTGTGTCTCTGCCCCATCCCTGCAGAGTCAGCAGGCACCCAGCAAGCCTCGTCCCTGCCCACCTTCCCACGGGACAAAGGCTATATATCTCCTTGAACTCAGGAAGTAGCCTGTAGCTTTTTTGCCAGGCCCTACGTGACAGCTTCAACTTAACCCAGTGGACAGGACTGCTGTCAGTCAATTTCACAGCCCCTTACTGCTCTTTGATTCTAACCGCTCAGCTCAGCACTGAGCACCCTCCTTTACCATCCCCCCCTTTTGGGAAGCAGCCTAGACCTCGTACCCAGATCCCTTTCCCGGCAAAACTTACCTGTCCTGTGTTCCACCTGCTTCCCTCAGGGGCTTGCCCTGTACGGATCTGATAAATTCCAGGAGAGCTGGGATGTGCCAAAGATCATTATTTTCCCCTTGACAGTTTTGCCCAAGGCTGGCCCTGAAGCAGAAAATCCACCCAGAACAGGTTGGGGGCACAAGCTGCCCATGCTTTTTGTGATGCAAACATGCACAGTCTGTGAGACCCTCATGGGGAGCAACGTCTTCTAGGAATCAGCCTGAAAGCACCCAGTCGAGGCTTTGCTTCTTCCTTTCAGGATGCCAGAGGATTGTAGGAAGGATAATCTGCTGTCTCAACGGCATCCCCTTGAGGCCAGTTTTCTACCTGGGGTCCTCAGGGGTTTGCTGGGGTCGCTGATGAACACGACCTTCCAGACTCAGGCTGCATCTTTCCATGGGAATGCCATCCAGCTTTCAGAAGCTGAGTGTAAGTACCCACGTCCACCACGGGGTTCCCGGACAGAGCAGCTCTGGTGGACCAAGATGTTGCAGACACGGCCGTCCTCCATGGCCTGTGCTCTGAGCTGGGCCCAGGGGGACACTGGACACACTGGGGAGTCTCCTGACCAACTCTCAGTGAAGTGTTCTCTTTTGAGAAAGAATTTGAAAAAAACTCCTAAGGATTCTAGAGTGCATTCTGATTGAGCTCTTTTCAGAAAGAAAAATTCCAAATCCCCAAATGATAGGCAAGCATGGATTGGTCATCACCCTGGAGCAGGAGGACGGAGGTCAAGATGGGACAAAATGAGAACAAAGGAAAACTCAGAGGAGCCTTCCAGGAGCTGCTTGTTGAAGTTGGCCCGAGAGTATCTTGCTCCGGCCTGAAGGCCACAAGATGGCAGCATTTCTGAATGTTCCAGATCCACCCAGGGGCCGCCTCTCAGGGTGCTGGGGTGCCTTGGCGCCCGGTCAGGAGCACATCCTCCCTCGTGTTCAGGAAGATGAAGAGTCCCAACTTGGGACGCTCTGTCCTCAGCCAGAGATGGGAGAGAAGAGAGCCGGTGCAGAAGGGCTGGAGCTCCACGGTGAGCATTCAGCTCTTTCAACAAAATCGGCATTGAACCCAAGTGCCTGTTGGCCAGTGGCCACTTTGGGTGTTGGCTGGATGGTCGTTTGTCTGAAGAACGGCATGTTTATTTGGTCAGAGGTAGTGTGGAGGTCAAGGAGCTTGGCGGCACTTAAGGAAGTACATCCCCCCCCAGACGTCAGTTCGTGTGCTCTGGGGGATTTTATTCTGCACGGCCTGGCATTCAGGTCCCCACTCCAGCCCCACCAGCCTGAATGCCTGCACCAATCATTTGGGGTGAAAGACTGGACAGGTTTTGCTATTAAAATCCTTCCTGGTATCTGTCTTACATCCTCCATTCATTCACTCATTCCGTAATTCACTTTTCAGTCAGTGCCTATTCAGTGCCTCCTACGAGCCAAGCGTTCTGTTGTGTCCTGGCGATACGAGAAGGACCGTTCTGCCATCAAAGGACTTGCATCTAGTTGCGGGGCTGGGAGGCTGGGGGGAGTTAATTAATCACAATGATAAAAACTGCTTTGCAGGCAAAGTGCAAAGTGTTCTGGCGGGGACTCTGGAAGGCTTTGCTCTTTATTAGCAGTCGACCTTGGACAAGGTAGCGAGGGCCTCTGTGTGGTCCCTGAGATTTTGCATAAGACGGTGGTGAGGGTTAAAGAATTAGCACATGTGGCTACGTGTGGCCTATTGTAAATGCCACATGAGAGCTGCCTGCTCTGTTTCTGTTTCTATTTCTGTTGTGCAGTCCTCACCTGCAGGGGGAGCTATTCACATGTGCTCTTCACACACGCGGCTGACGGTGGCAGCTTTGACAGCCCCTCAGAGTTCCAATTTCCTCATCTGTAAAAAGAAGTAATAATGCTGACATCATCATGTGACTGTTGTGAGGATTAAATGAGGTGTGGAAAGAGAGTAAGTAGTTAGCTTGGTACCTGAGGTCTGTTATTATTAGATCTAGAAGCCATGATATCAAAGCCTTAAATCTGCATTTTGGAGTCATATGTAAAGCCCCAGGTGCCTGTTGAGGTGTGTGTTTGGCTAATTAATGGCCCATTTTCATCCAGTAACCTCTTAGTACCACCTGAAGGGGTTGTGGAGAAAGCTGATACCGATGGCCAGGCAGCGTGCCCATGCCCAGCTTTCAAGATATGGTTCGTGCCCATCTCTATGCAGCAGAGAAAGATCTGTCCAACCTTCCGCCAGTCAGGTCGACAAAGCTGGCCGAGGTGGGGAGAAGGGAAGGCCACTCCTTTTGCGGGGTGACCCACAGTGGCAGCTCTGACCCTGACATATGTCACCTCGTGTCATCCTCATGGCAGCCCCAGGACATAGGCGCCTGTTTCAGCATCCCTGTTTTACAGATTAGGAAATGGAGGCCAAAGTCATGCGCAAGTATGTGCCGGAGCTGGGCTTACACCCAGATCCTGAAGGCTGACTGAGAGGTTTGATGGAATTACTAGAATGTTCCTGCTTAGCCTGTCCCCACTCTGACAAAAGGCACTTAAGTGCTTGTTGAATTGGACCAAGGGGCAGATTCAGTCCAAGTGGCCATCCATTGGCTCCGCATGTGGACAAATACGGGCTGCTAGGAAATGATTATACGGCTACTCCACCAACTTGCATGATGCTGTTAGCTTCCTTCAAGTCCACCCTCAGCTGCCCCTGGGTGAACTGCCTGGGGTGGGTGGATTGCTATCTGTGGACGGGGTGTCCCTGAGAGCACAGACCATTCTGGCAGTGTGGCCTCCTCATCTGACCTTCAGAAAGAAGATCTCATTGTCCCAAGACAACCAGGGGTGAAGTCAACCCTGTTCAGAACCCCCCGAGCGAAAGGCTATTTTTAGGTTCCCAGCGGAGAAAGGAAACAGCAGTGTCTCCAAAGATCGCCCTCCACCTCACTGGGACAACGGTGACGTCGAGTGACCCACAGGGCTAGGGACGGTGAACGCAGGCCAGAGGGTAGATGGCAGCTCAGCCCACACACAGGTGCTCCTGCTGGCTCTTCTCGCCCCCTTGGTTTTCAGGACATCCTGGCAGAGCGTGATGAAAGCCTTTCTCAGATAAAGGAAATTTCAAGCCTTGTTCCCAGATTGTTTGAGGATCGAGGGTTTGGGTCCACTGAGGTGTCAGGTGTGACACAACAGCTTTTTCTTTTTTTCTCAACACTCATTTGTCAAGGTGTAGGGAACAGCGGATGCTTCTGCCAGCCCAGCCTCCATTCCCCTTCTCATAATAGCATCCTGGATTTCCCGTGGGGGCCACCCCTTTTATCACATCCACACCCAGGCTTCTGGTTTGAATGGCGCTGACTCCATTCATGGGCTCTGGGGATGTGCATGTGACCAAAGCTGACCAATCCCTGTGCTTTATGCCCTGGAGGAGTGAGTGCTTCGGAGGTGGGCGTGTATCCTCAGCCAGACCAAAAGAGAGTCAATCCTGAGGTTCTGCTGGAATTTGGGGAGAGCACACTCTCTTTCTCAGGAGTTTGTTGAGCTGGTAGCCCATCAGCCTGGTACTGTTGGTGGCTACGTCACTGCCACCTGGGGAGAGCTACCCGAGAAGAAGCCCGACTGCAGGAAAGCGGAGAGAAGAGATGGTGAGACAGAGATTCCTGGTGACATCTGAGTGGCTGGATTCAACCGTGGTCTTTTCCAGTTATGTAAGTTAATATATTTCTTTTGGTGCTTTTGCAAGTTTGAGTTGAGTTATTGTCTCTTAGACCTGAAAGCGTCCTGTCTGATGTAGAAACATTCCCAAAATATGCCAGTGAAGTTGGGTACTGAGAACACAAGGGAAATTTCACTTGAAATGTTTTTGATACTTAATATCAATCATGATTGTTTTGTGTTGTAGATATTAAAGATGTAAAAGATGTTGTGCTATGCCTACATTATATCAAGGAGAAAACAAACAAAACTAAACAAATACACAGTACAGCATTATCTAATAAATCCCCGAGACCTGCTTTTTTGGAGGCAGAAAGACCTGAGTTTAAATTCGAGCTCTGCCAGTTACCTTGGGTGACTGTCATAACTGTCTTGGGCCTCACTTCCCTCACCTCCAATATGGTGATAATAAGAGCAGCTACACCATTGGGTCATTATGGAGGATTATCTGAAATAATATCTGGCCTTATAACAGTCCTATGAGATAGGAACTCAGGGGCAGAACTTGTTCGAGAACAATAACTTGTTCAAGATCAGTGAACTAGTAAGTGGCAGACTTGGGATTTGAACATGGGCAGCGTGACTCAGAGCTTCCACTCCTGACCACCATGTTTATTATCTTTTGAGCAAAGAGTGGTTGAGTCACTTGCCCAAGGTCACACATCAAAATATTGTACACAAAGTGCTTGTCAAGTGAGCTGATGCATAGTAAATCTCAACAAATATTAAGGAGAACACAGAGAGGAGAGTGTTAACCAGAGGGTTACATTTCAGGGCAGGGCCATGTCTGCAGTAATGGGGGGATGCAGAGTGGGATTTAGGAGACTGGTTTTAGACTCTACCCTGTTGCAAGCCTGACATGTGACCTTAGCAAATCACTTGCTTCTCTGGTCTTTGGTTTCTCAGATGTAGATCGAGAGGATCGGTATTATTGTTCTCCAAAGGCCCATCCACTGTAACCATCTATTGGTCCAGGGTTTGGAGCCATTTGTCACAACCAAGGTGACTGAGGCTATAAGAACTGGACATGGAGAGGTAGCTGAATTAGAAGGTCCCATCTCCCTGCCTGTCAGTCTGAAGGTTGGGGTCCAGGGCTTCACCCTCCATGCTCTATACTGCTTCCACCTTGGGTCTTTTCTCCCAAGTTTTCCATCTTTCTCTAATCTAGTGTATTTCCAAGATAAAGGAAGAAAAATGTGACCAACATTGTCCATCTCTGAACCAGAGCAAAGAAAGCCCGTACTAAGCCCTCAGCCTCCACACATGTCAGATTCATGACCAACTCCCAGCCTTTTCACTGGGATCATTTTAAAGGCTTTTATCACATCTGAAAATGCTTCCCAAATGGCAACAAACTCTCCCAGGGGGAAAAAAAACTGTTCTGATGAGTTAAGTGTAAATGAATGAAAACCACATGGATTAAATTTCCCCTGAAATACACTCAGGATTGACCATTAAGGACAAATGCTTTGGGACCATACGGGCTTTGGGTGGGAGGGGTGGAGAGCCTCGGGTCCAGCTTGGAGCTTCCACTCTGCTCCTAGCAACACGCCCCCAAAGTCCCAGACTCCCTAATTCATGCTCAGCGTTTAACAAATGAACAGATCATCTTAGGCTGGGACCTAATGAGACCTTGGTTACCGGAGTAACCAACGGCATCTCATTTTGGCTGCTCTCGCTGTGAGTCTCTCTTTGAAAACTGGTAAACTTGTTCAAGGTGGTAAACAGCCTTGAACAAACAAGTCAGCTTGTTCACTCACTCAAAGAACATTTATTGAATCCCCAATTCGAAACTGCAAAGTAATGAGAGGCAAAGAGGAATGAAACTGTCCCGGCTGCTCTGCCCCCTCTACCTGTGTCATGACGCCATTTAGACCGGTCTGGGAGTATTTTCTCAAGGCTTTGCTTGAGGCTGGGAATGCACCGGATGGCAGTTTACCTACCCTGACCCCCCGCCCCCCATTAATGCACGGCTTGTTCATCAGACGCCGTCTCCTCCTACGGGAACACCAAGGCAGACCCCTAATGGTCATCCTGTTTGTCACCTTCCAACCCAACCACCAGAACGATCTGCCTAGACCTCAAATCTGACCACATCATCCTACCATTCAGAGAGTCAGAGCTCCCGTGTGTGTCCACTCAGCTAAATACAAGCTCCCCAGCCTGGCAGACAAGGCCCTCTACGGGACTGGGCCCTTATTTGCTCTCATGCCTCTTTGGTCTACTCTCTCCACTTTGTACTTTATACTCTGACAACACCAAAGTGCCTGTAGCTCCCACTACCGTGCCTCCCGTGATTTCCTGTCTCTGTCCCTTTGTTCATCCAGAATCCTCTCCCTTTTTTCTTTGCCGCACTAATTCTAGCTCCTGAGCCACCTTCCTGAACTCTGCTCCGAGCAACACTGGCTCAGAGAGATGGCGAATCTTTTGCTCTGTGAAATAAAGGGTCTAGTAGTCAAAAAAGTTTGGAAAGCGCTGAGTTAGAAAAAGTTAAATGGACTTTTTCTTGCAGAACTTCTCAGAGCCTTTACTATGCTTTGCTCAGAGCCTTACCCTGTTAATGGGCACTGTGAATCTCCATGATCAAACCTCATTTGATCACAGAATCCTGTTCATCTCAAATACTTATTACCATCTGTTGTTTCTAGGAACATAGTTGAGGAAAACTGTCCTAGGCAGTAAGTCATTCTGTAACCTTGAACAGACAATTTAATTTGTTCATTCAAAGAACATTTATTATGTGTGTCAAACTGATACAAATGGAGGTTACGAGCAAGCTTAAAGCCTCTTAAAACCGTTTAAGAAAAAATGTCCAAAACACGTATCTGACAAAAGACTGGTTTCTAGAATATGTTTTAAAAACTCTCAAATCCCAACAGCAAAAAACCATATAATCCAATTAGAAAATGGGCAAAAAACATGAACAGACCTTTCATCAAAGAGGTTATCCAGACAGCAAATAAACATACGAACAAATGTTTAACACCATCAACCATTAGGGAAGTGCAAATTAAAACCACAATGAGACATCACTATAAACCTACGAGAATGGCTAAAATAAAAAAAAAAAACAAGGACAATACCCAAGCTGGAGAGGACGTAGAGAAACTAGATCTTTCACTCATTGCTGCTGGGAATGTAAACGGGCACCTTCACTCTGGAAAAAACTGGCAGTTTCTCATACAGCTAAACATGCAATCACCGTATGACCCAGCAGTTGCACTCTTGGGCATTTATCCCAGAAGAATGAAAACTTATGTTCACACAAAAACCTGTGCATGAATGTTCCTAGCAGCTTTATGTATAGTACCCCAAACCTGGAAACAGCCCAGATGCCCCTGAGTAGGTGAACGGTTTGTTTAAACTGTGGTACGTCCATACCATGAAATACTACTCAGCAAGAAAGAGGGACTGACTATTGATACATGCAACAGCGTGGACTGAATCTCCAGAGAATTCTACTGAGTTAAGAAAGTCAACTGTAAGTGGAACTATACAGTTCCATTTACATAACATTCTTGAAATGACAAAATTATAGAAATAGAGAATATATGGTTGGTAGGGATTTAAGATGCGGGGTTGAGGGCAAGACAGAGGTGAATGGGTGTGGCTATAAAAGAGCAATAGGGGGCTTCCCTGGTGGCGCAGTGGTTGAGAGCCCGCCCGCCGACGCAGGGGACACGGGTTCGTGCCCCGGTCCGGGAAGATCCCACATGCCGCGGAGCGGCTGGGCCCGTGAGCCATGGCCGCTGGGCCTGCGCGTCCGGAGCCTGTGCTCCGCAACGGGAGAGGCCACAACAGTGAGAGGCCCGCGTACCGCAAAAAAAAAAAAAAAAAAAAAAGAGCAATAGGAGAGATCCTTGTGGTGATGGAAACGTTCTGTATCTTGACCTTGCTTGTGGCTATAGGAACCCACATGTAAAAAAGTTGTATGGAACATTGGGCAGAGTTCCAGCTTTGCAAGATGAAGAGTTCTGGAGATTGGTTGCATGACAATATCAGCGTACTTAACACTGCTGAACTTTGCCCTTAAAAATCGTTAAGTTGGTAAAGTTTATATTGTGTGTATTTTACTAAACAAAAATTTAATTAAAAATGCATGGGACTAAACACACCCATACACACACTCAAGCACAAGTAGAGCTGGAGAAGTCTGAATAAGAGCTGTAGATGTGGCCATCTCAATATCTTAGATGTGATTTTGCTATAATTTTGCAAGATGTTACAGTGGGAGGAAACTAGGTAAAGGTTACATGAAATCTCTCTGTATTATTTTTTTTACAACTGCATGTATGTCTACAATTACATTAAAATAAAAAGTTTATTTGAAAAAATCTGCTGTCACAAACTAAACAACCTCTACCAATTTTTATATCATCTTCTAAGGACATTGCTATTTTTGCCCCTGTATAAGTCTCTGTGCACTTTTTTTAAGTTAATTTCTTTTTTAATTGAAGGATAGTTGATTTACAATGTTGTGTTAGTTTCTGGTGTACAGCAAAGTGATTCAGTTATCCATATATATATATGTGTATGTATATATATTCTTTTTCAGATTCTTTTCCATTATAGGTTATTACAAGATATTGAATATCATTCCTTGTGCTATACAGTAGGTGCTTATCATTTATCTATTTTATGTATAGTAGTGTGTATATGTTAATCCCCAATTCCTAATTTATCTCCCACCCCCACCTATCCCCTTTGGTAAACATAAATTGTTTTTGAAGTCTATGACTCTGTTTCTGTTTTGTAAATAAGTTCATTTGTAGCATTTTTTTTAGATTCCACATATAAGTGATATCATATGATATTTGTCTTTCTCTGTCTGATTTACTTCATTTAGTGTGATAATCTCTAGGTCCATCCATGTTGCTGCAAATGGCATTATTTCATTCTTTTTTATGTCCGAGTAATACGCCATTATATATATATATATATATATACACACACACCTCATCTTCTTTGTCCGTTCATCTGTCAATGGACATTTAGGTTGCTTCCACATCTTGCCTATTGTAAATAGTGTTGTTATGAACATCAGGGTACATGAATCTTTTTGAAGTAGAGTTTCCTCCAGACATATGCTCAGGAGTGGGCATTCTGGATCATATGGTAACTCTATTTTTAATTTTTTAAGGAACTCCGTACTGTTTTCCATAGTGGATGCACAAGTTTACATTCCTACCAACAGTGTAGGAGGGTTTCCTTTTCTCCACATCCTCTTCTGATGCACTTTTTATCACATACTCTTTGTTCTTACTCTTAGAGTCCACAGGGTACATTTCATACAAATTAATATATGTTATATGAATTCACAACGATTTTAAAAAAATACACACACACACATAGACACACACACATGACCACATAGTGGGCAGTATCAGCACACAGCATTAGATCCAAGACCATAAGGAGGGCAGCACAAAGCCGAAAGCAAAATGGCGTGTTCCATGGACCTGACTGTGACTCTGCCGGATGGGGTGGGAAGCCAGGGGATGGGGTGCAGCGGGGGGAGAAGGAGGCGATGTGAGACTCCCAGAGTATCTTGTCTTGTAAGGTGGCTGAGGAAGCAAAATGGCTTTTCCTACAGGAAGCCGCCAGTTCCAACTTGAAGTCTCAGAGGCGCTCAAACTGAAATCCACGAGGAGTGGTTTGTGGTTAGAAAGGAGGCACATCAAAGGCGATTGCTATAGTTACTTTTATTTTTCCGGAGGAGAAGAAAGGTGGGGGAGAAAGGATTGAAGCAAGCTAGAGGCAACCTGAAAGTTTAGGAAATCCAGCCTCAGCTTGGGGCCTTAGACACCTGGGAGACTGAATATACAGACAGACAACGGCTGGACCAGACATAAAAATGGAACTTTGACCCACAACCTGCAGCACCCCTCATCTATGCTAAACAGCCTGGGAGGCCAGCCTGCAATGAGTCAGACTTTGGGGAAGCCAGATTGCTATCTCTAGTGATAATCCAGGAAGCTAAACCATAACTTCTGTAACAATGGGCCCCAAATGACCACGACTCGATTAGTAACTGACAGCTTCCCTAATTTTTGTCCCTGTTTCCAACTTAGGACCAACCGGAGAAAGCCAAATATGCGCCCCTCACCCACCACACAGGATAGGATGCCCCCTTCCATTTAGCTGCCTCCAGCCTCCCAGGCCAACAGCCTCCCACCAGGCACACGTGAAGCTCCCTCTTTTCCGCTCTAAAGCTTGCCCACCCCTCTGCCTGCCTTTGAGTCTCTGCCAAAGGCAAGTGATGCTGGCTGACTCCCTTGCTATAGCTCTGAAAAAATAGCCTTTGCTTTTCTCATTTGGTTAGTCTTTTCTTATCTCCATACACCTTTCTAGATATTTGCGGAATAAACGATTCCAAGCAACCAATGGTATCCCCCACTCTCCCACTTCTGTTTCCGGGGACCCCAGCTGGTGAATGGGTGACTGTCGGCGGCTCCAACCTCTTCGTTTTACAGCTGGAGGTTCCTTCACAGACTCCATCCCTGCTGTGTGCCGTGATGGGTTCCTGAGGTCTAGAGCTGGCCTGACAGGCAGCTCTGTCATGCACTGGTAGGGAATGAGTGTTTGTTGATGGCTGGTGTCTCTTCTGACTGCTCGAGGCCCTTGCCTCAATTCAGCACTGTGTTTCTTACTCAAAACTACCACGGATGGGGCTTCCCTGGTGGCGCAGCGGTTAAGAGTCCGCCGGCCGATGCAGGGGACGCGGGTTCGTGCCCCGGTCCGGGAAGATCCCACATGCCGCGGAGCAGCTAGGCCCGTGAGCCATGGCCACTGAGCCTGCGCGTCCGGAGGCTGTGCTCCGCAACGGGAGAGGCCACAACAGTGAGAGGCCCGTGACCGCAAAAAAAAAAAAAAAAAAACTACCACGGATGAGGAGTCGTGGATTGGTTTCCAATCCCAGCACTAACCAACCTGGAAAGCCACACCCCCTCCCTGGTCCTGCCTTTGCTGCTGTAATATGAGGACTGGAGTAAATAACATCTTAGGTCCCTTTTGTATGTAACCCTGCTGAACCTCCTCTCCACCGTCACCCTGCCCTCACATGGGGGCCTTCATAGCAGTCTCAAAAGGACCACTGAGGGGCTCACCCTTGGAGGAGGCGGGTGAATTGAGCTAGTGGCATTTCCACTGCTTGGCCAAAGAGAGGTAAATCCAGGACGGAATCAAGCCCCTATTTTCCAACACTAGACCCGCTGTTACAAATGGTACCACGTAAGCCCCCACCAACTCTTCAGCCGCCACACCCTTCCTTATAATTCAGGCCCTCAGACTTGATTCCCCTGAGAACGTGTTTTTTACGTTGAATGAATCCAGAATTCACATCTGTTGCCTGAATGCAACATGGCGAAAACCTTTTTTTATTTTTCCTGACTATCAGTACCATCACCCACCTTTAGAAACTCACTCTCACTGAGTGGCATAAAAACAAAACAAAACAAAATCCTTACTCCCACTTAGAGACCCAAGTCCTGGGGAGCTGGAGCGGAGGAGAGATTGTCACCTCCCAAGTTCAGCAATAAAGATGACTTTCTCCTTTCAGCTGCTGTTCCCTGAGGTGACTCTGTGATCTGTATCAAATGCTCGGCAGCACGGATTTCTGTGTAGCCTTCTCAGCTAAAATAGATTTAACCTGCCCGCTGCTCTTTGTGTGGGAACAATGCATGCAACAATAAGTAGCTGCTGTATTGTTCATGCGTGAATAGTCCCGATTCTAGGTATTTGCTGTTGGACCCTGTAGATTACCTGCAAAGAATGTCCGGCTCCCTCTGTTGAGAAAGGTTATGCTACAGGTGAGCAGTCCAGGCTCTTCCATGGTAATGAATCAATAGGGGCCTGCAATTAATGAAGTCTCATTTCAAAATGGTAGGGAGTCACCTTTTGAAATAGGGTCTGTTTTCTCCTCCAGGCTAATTGCAGTGCCTAGGGTGTCTCCAGTTTGAGTGGGTCAACTTTGTGTGTGAGCTGGGGTTGGGGGCTGGCAGGAAAGGGCAGAGGGTGAAAAGCAAAGTGGCTTTGGAGGCTTACTTGGGCGAACTCTGGGAGAAATAAAACCCATATATGTGGTTATTTGCATGTGGCTTGGAACCAGGCAAACAACAGAGGCTGGCTGGAAGGGCAAGAGCATCTTCTGAGTTTCCCTTACCCAATTCTTTAGCTGGATGAAATCTTAATCATTAGGGATTCCTGCTATGTGGCTGCAGATTGAGTCTTTGAGGACCCATGGCTAGTGCATGGTGGTGCTGGTAGAAAAAAAAAAACCCACAGGCTTTGGATGTAGCACATCTGAATCTCAATCATTGCACTGCCATTTACCAGCAGTGTGACCTTAAGCAACTTAACCTCTCTGAGCATCCTTTGTCTCCTCTGTCAAACAGGAGTATATCATCACCTCCCTGTAGGGCTCTTGCAAAGAAAATACGTTCCCCTAGTGGGCATTCAATAAATGGGTGAGGCAGATATTACTAGTTTCCCAATGTCTATCCTCCCTTTCTTCCTTGCTAACAGTATCACAATTTTGTTCAGGGCAGCAGTGTATTCAGCCATGAAAATCCCAATTTCTCCGTGTCCCTTGAGGTTGGAGTGGCCATAGGACATAGTTCTGGTCAATCAAAAGTAGATGTCTCCTGGATAGGGCTTTCTGGAAAGCTTTTTGGTTTTTTTCTTGATTAAAAAAACAGACTTCAAAAGCTTTTGGCTTTTTCCCTATCCTCGCCTTCCTTCCTGGAATGTAGTCGCAATGCCTGGAAGTGTGGGAGCCATCTTGTACCCATGAGGACAAGTTGGGAGTGGGACATAAAGAGGTGAAGGGGAGGGATTGAGGAAGTTGTGGAGCAGCTGTACTGTCAGTAAGTGCTTCCCTCAGGACCTCTGGTCAGATGAGAGCAATAAATACCTGTGTGTTTAAGTCCCATTTCTTGAGCTTTCTCTTACATGCAGCCAAGCACAATCTCTAAACGATACCTGGTGATTGTTATTTCTTCAGGCTGGCAAAACAAGCCCTTGGAAACTTCCTCGGAGACTGACTAAGGGAAGAAGGAGGAACACACTGGGAGGCAAACCACCCAGTCTCTGATATATCAGGACCTCACTACCTTCCCCTGTATCTGTCATCTGTGTACTTGAGCTTCGTATTTACATAGGCTTCCTTGCTTACTATTAAATCAGGGTTTCCGGGAAAATGGAGTTAAATTAAAGGACATCAGAGGCAAAGATAGTCACGGTACTATATAAATACCTGTCTGCATCATGTAAGGTACTGGAGTTAATCAACTCCAAGAACAAAGGCAGAGTCTGAATGAAAAAAACTGCCTGCCAAGCTGGCTACAGCCACCCTGATAAGCATAGGAAGTAGTAATAAGATTTTAAAAGCTTCATCCCTAATAAAGAAGCCTTTGCTGAATTCTCATCCCCTGAAGAAATAGCCACGAGTATTGGGCTCCTCCAAAGAGACAGGGAAAAGTTGGAGGAAGTGTAGACATGTCTTAGTAAGGTTGGGATGGGGCCCCTTGACCCAGTGGGGGAGCTAAGAGGGAGCCTTCTAGTGACCTTTGAAGGTCAAGCCACTGGTCCACAGCTCTGGGCAGCATGGCTTAGAGGCCGCCTCTCCAGGAGGAGAGTGGAGTAAAATGAGTCGCAAATGAGCTAATCACCATTAATGTTCTGGCTGAAACTGCCAGTTTGACATCCCTCCTAATGGCTGACAAATGTCAGGGTGACTTGTGTGCTTTTTTTGTTAATTGAATTGGTTAATTAGGTCCCAGAGGCCTAGCTGCTAATTATAAGCTACAGCCGAATATGAACTTAAAAAAAAAAAGAAGATGCAAGGAAGTTAAAACAAAAGAAAACACACACACACACACACACACACACACACACACACACACGCACACGATTCCTTTGCATTCTTTACAATCTGTACTGTTACCTTCTCTTAATTTTTGACCTGCCACATGTTACTACTTTCTTGATGTGTTCAAAAAAATTTTTAAAAAGAAAGCAAGAAAAACTCCGATTCTGCCTCTTTCCATGAGGAGCATCTGCTCAATCAGTGCCTCGTTCATTAATTTTCTGCCAATTAGCAAGAACAAAAAGAAGGTAGCCAGGCGAGGGGGAGAAAAGAGTCCAGAGTTCCAGCCTAATGTATTACCTTGTGAAGATGGTGTTTTCAGAAGTTGCCTCCTGTTTGGGTAAAGAGGCAGCAGCAGTCTACCAGACCCAGCAGGGACTTGTTGATGTTGAAGAAAACGTTTCCAGAATTTCATAGAACAGGCCCCAAACTCAGAGCTATCTACACTGTCCCGTTGAGAAATATCCTTAGAGGTAAATAAAGTGTCTTCTAGCTCATGGAGAACTCGAGAAATTCAGCCCTGTCGGTGAGTGTCTCTGAGAGGTAGCTCTCGATTCTCACCCACAACTTTCTGGAGTTGTCTTCGGTTTTCTCGTCCAATTAGGGGAGAACATTGAAGGACGTTGAAAGTTCCGGCTTCCTAACTCCAGTTCACACTGCTCCTGGCAAACCCCAAATATCTGGTAAGCTGGTCGGCATCCTTTGGCTGGTGGGGGAGGAGGGGCAGAAGACACACGGAGCTGGAGGGGAGGGAAAGGTGAGGAACTCAAAGAACCTTTGTGGCAGAATCAGATTTTTCCAGCCGCTGAGGTTCTGGCAGAGGTACTTGGACAGTAGAAGCTGCCTGGGACAGCACTCATTACCTTCAATCTTGCGCTGGCAGAGCCTGGGATTTTGAAAACATGTGGCCAGGAGCTTGGGGACTTGAAGAAATGTGTGTGACCCAGACACCACTTGGAGTATCTTCCCCGGGGAAGACTCAGGTGCATTTGACTCACGTTCCCGATTCCACAGTCTGCCCTCCTGGCTCAGCCACCGAGTCCAGAGTGCCCCTCCCAGGTTCTTCCAGTCCCTAGTCTACCCTGTAAAGTCCTGTGCCTCTGTTCCCAGTGCGTGGGGGATGCCTCAGGATGGCCCGAAGCCACCTTTTGGCCCTTTGCTGTTCCCAAGTCCTCCAATCAGAAAGGTTCTAACTTTCCTGAAGATTTGAGAAGGAGGGGCTACACCCCACACAGAGCCTCTCCCTTCTGCCTGGCTCTCCCTCCGCTGGCCCAGCACCTTTGGTCACCCCTCTCCCACCCCCATCTAAGGTCCCTAGGATTGTAGACTGCCTCACCCGCTTCAGGCGGACAGTCACTGAGACACGTGCATGAAAAGCTCAAAGTTAAAAGAAAACCTGCATGTTTTACAGTGATTCCACTTGAGTCTCTGTGTTTTTACTAGTAGGCATGTGTGTGTGTGTGTGTGTGTGTGTGTGTGTGTGTGTATCCTGGCATTACAATAGCATTGACTGTGTGGGTTCATCCTGAACAAAACATCTCTGAAGGGTTTTCAGGAAATCACAGTAACAGTCTATGGGGAGCTTTGATGAGGTTGATTTTGCTGGGAGGACACGACAGTGGCAGGCGGTGTAGCACCTTGGTCAGGGCCGTGCAGGGCTCTGTGCCCTGATGATCAAGGTCCAAATCCTGGCCTTGACACTTGCTAGTTGGGCAACCTTAGACGAGCTACTTCAACATCTTTGAGACGCATGTTTTCAACTCTGAAATGCAAATAAGAAGAGTACCTGTCTCCTAGGGCTGCTGGGGGGAGTAAAGGTGAAAAGGGGTGTGAGCCGTGAGACACACACACTCAGGAAACCCCAGCTCCCATGTTCGCTCTCCCCTTTTACTCTATTCTTTCAAGATCTAACACCCACAGAAACATTAGTGACATCAGGAACTTACCATCAGTATCTTTCATTTGGTTTGCTTTGCTTCTGTTTACATTTTTCTCCAATTTCTTTTGCATATTCGATACAGTGACTTCTATCTTTTTCTTTAAGAGATAGAGTTTTTATGACTCTTAAACCCACAGAGATATCAAAATTGTCTTCAGGTTGACTTTGGGGACTGCTCTTCCCCCAGGGGTCCCACGTGAGACTCAGCGGAGCTGGAGGAGAGGGTTGTTCTGTTTCATAAGAAATCAAATGGTACGCCCCATTCCCATCAGTCATACCTTCTAGAACCTTCTACAGAATCCCTCCTAGGAAGGACCTGTCTCATATGCTCTCTGAAGAAGAGGAGCTATTTAAGTCCCAGTTCTCAGAGCAGGGAGCCACGGTCTCTTTGGGTATCTCCATTCCTTTCTACCAGAGAAACCTCCCAATGAACCCCAAGTTTCTTTTGTTTTATCATCAGCTGGAAGGGAAGATCCTTTGACCGCCCTGAAAGGTAGGGTGACCAAATGCAGGTGGTGGTGCCCATGACGGAAGAGGTTCTGGGACACGGGTCTTTCAGGACTCAAAGGAGGCAGAGCCCAGGCAAATCCAGGATGAGTCAGTCACCTCCCTGGAAGGCAGAGTTTTAATTGTTTGTTTAGGAGAGTCATTGCAGTTGCGGGAGGTGCTCATCCCAAACCACGCAGCAAGTTAACAAACTCAGTAAAAATCTGGGGCCTCTCAGTGCATCGGCAGATGCTAAATGTATACGCGTGGCTTGGGGTGGTGCTGATGGCCGAAGTCATAGAAACACAGCATTGCTCAGTCGCACAGGACCTGGGCTATGGGACTCATGCCTTTGGAAGTTGAAGTCCCATGTGGGAACTTGATAAAAAGGAAGTCCTGAGTTAACCAAGCCACTCCCCACAGATTACATTATGGAATATATATATATATAGAGAGAGAGAGGCGAGAGGAGGAGATTTTTTTCTTCTTTTTTGATATTTGAAGGTTTTTTTAAAAATTTATTTATTTTTAATTAATTTTTAAAATTGGAGTATAGTTGATTTAGAATGTTTCAGGTTTACAGCAAAGTGATTCAGTTATATATATGTGTGTGTGTGTATATATATATATATATTCTTTTTCAGATTCTTTTCCATTATAGGTTATTACAAGATATTGAATCTAGCTCCCTGTGCTATAGTTGGTCCTTGTCGTTTATCACTGAGATGTTTAAGTGACAATAAAACAAAAACAAAAATCCCCCAGGGGCCTCGTGGACATTGCCCACCAGAGGCATGACCTGAGGGACATCTGCCACGTTCTCACATCCTGACGTCACCACTTAGAAAGCTTGCCCTTGTCAGCTGGGGTGATTGGCTTGAAATTAGATGACGAAGTATGCCTCCTCCAGGTTTGCAAAGGATGCTGCAAAAAGAAAGGAGGGTTACAGAAGGAAAGAGAGAAAAAAAAATTAGGGAAAGAGAACTAACATGTGTTGAGGACCTAAAATATGGCGGTCCACGGGGCACGCAATGTTTTCAGAGAATCTTGAGAGGTTAGTGTTATGATCAGATTTAACAGCTGAGAAAATCGAGGCTCGGGAGGGAACCTAAGGGTTCCAAGTTCACTCAGCTAAGAAGTGGCAGACCTGGGAATTGTAATAATAACAATAATTATTATTATTTAATAAAAATAGTCAACACAATGGAGCAACAGTTAGTATGTATTAAGTGTTTCTTAGGTCCAGGTACTAGGCTAAATACACTCTTTAATGTTTCATCCCATTTAGGCCTGAAACAGCCTTCGAGGTCGGTACCACTATTAAACCCATTTATCATATGAGTAAACTGAGGACTGGAGAGTTCGTATAAACTGCTGGGGAACATCCAGCCAGTAAGTGGCAGCACTGGAGTTTGAATCTACGACTCTCTGCTTCCTGAAACCATTGTATAACACGTTTGACCCTTCTCAGCTTACAAAAGCACTTTTGTACATGTTATCACATTTGACTGTTGAGACTGATATTCTCCAGATTCAAAAAGGGATGCCAAAAGACCTTCTGACTTCTCCCAACTCATATCGCATTTAAGTGTGGGGCCTTGGCAGAAAACTCACCCCAAGTCCCAGTACCCCAGGAGAACCATGGCCTGATGTGTCCGCTGGGAAAAAGATATTCTTCCAAAGTGCTGGCTTTCTCCTCTCTATTGCAACAGGAAGCTTCTTAGGTAACAAGATCCACCCTATAGGGGATCACCGAGCGACTCAGAAGGGGAAAGGAGACGGTCAGACTAAGAGAGCAAAGCCGGATAGAGCCTCTGCCAACAACAGCCTCCTCCCCCAGACCGTGCAGAAAGGCCTGGATCTCGCCTGACCCAGCGGTACTGATGCACCCCCTGCAGGGCTGCCTTTCCTTATCGATAACCAATGGCAGTGCCTAAAGTTCAAACACTGCTGGGCGGCTTTCATGTTTGTAAACAGTATTGATGTGCATAAATAAGGGCCCATCAGATGGCAGGATTAGACAGGATGGAGGCAGAACATTTGGGAGATTAAATCCGGAAGCAGCTAATTAAAACCAGAGCTGGGAAGGAAGCTGCAGAGGGTACCAGTTAGTGAAAATGCCTTCTGATCCTGGACACCCCGGTACCACAGCTCAGCCTTTCCCAAGCTGGTGGCCAATGACGCGGCTTCCTTCTCCTCAGCATAAAACTTGTCCAAGGCTGTCCTTGACTTATTCCGACAGAGCCTGGTAGGCCAGTGACCCTGCGGGAAGCGCCAAAAAAGCTGCGCTGTCTGAGAAGACTGGGTGGTCTGCGGGGGAACACAGACAGCTGACATCACCATTTTGACCTAGGATATTCTGAGGAAGCCTAGAAAACAAACGCTTAAACTTTCAATTTAAAAGAAAACATGTCATTAACGCGAATTGTGGACATAGCAACACTTCCTCCTTTACTCCAAGAGGGTTAGTTTTGAGGACAAGATTGGGTTCAGGGAGGGAGGAAGGTCGCTTGTCCTCATGACATTTATTTATTTATTTATTATGATTTTTTTTTGGTTGAACCATATACCATTCTAAGTGCTCTGCCTTACATATACTATCTCACATAATTTCCCAACAATACTACTACTATCTCATTTTACATTGTCCTCATTACTTTTAATTCTTTTTTTAAAAAAAGGTGTTTCTGCATTACGATGGCTCAACAGCAGTATGTCCCCTAACTCAAAACAGCCCTGTCTAAAGTCCCACCTCACTGTAGGGCAACCTAGGTGTGTGAGGGCAGCTGCCGGTTGTACGTGGGATAAAGAACCTCTTGCCCCACTGATTGCTCAGGGGAACATCTTAAGAGCTGTAACACTAGGGCGGTAATTCACGCTGTTGCTGGTGCCACACTTTCTCTTTTTCACCATCCTTAGTGTGGTTTCGTTCAAAGCCAATAAAAACAATGGCCAACATTTATTCAACACTTACTGTGTGCCAGGCACGATCTGAAGCACTTTACATACCTGAACGAGCTCATTTAATTTTCATAACAACCCTGAGAGAGGAAGCTGAGGCACAAATACATGATGTTATTGCCACGATGACTTTATTTCCCCGAGCAATCTCGGAAGAAAGGCAAATGATGTTAGTCCCACTTTCAAGATGAAGAACACAAGCCTAAGGGGTAAAATGACTCGCTCACAGTGAGAGGCAGACACCTAGCAGAGCACCGTTTGGAGGGTGCCTAGATGCCCTGCATCTAGAGGTGGGATGGCCATGCTTTGCCCCCAGACACCATTTGCCATCACCATGGGTCGGCCACGGCCCAACATGCTTCCAGAAGCATTGCATTGGATTTAGGAAAGGATAAGTTGCTCCCCAATGTTGGGCTGTCATGAAGAACAATGCAGTCAAATGCCATAAAGATGCACTGGGCTATTATTCCGATTAGAAGAGCTTTTCCCCAAGACAGACTCCAAGGCTGCTTCTTTCTTAGCTGGTCTCAGCAAAGGTACCCTCAGCTGGTTTGAGTGGCAGGGGATCTGCACCTAAGATTTCTGGGAGGGAGGGAGGGAGGGAGGGAGGAGGGAAGAGAGGGAAGGAGGGAGGGAGGGAGCGGGCGTGTGAGGGACAGGATCTTGTTCCTGGTTGTAAGTCAGCTCCAGGACTGGAATGCTTAACTCATGTGGTTTTTCAAGATTAATCATACGTTACAACAAGCTATTCCCCCTTGGGGTATTTCATTTGCATCATTTTCTCTCCCAGAGGATAGAAGGGAGAAAAAATATCCGCTGCACAGCTTTGGAAATTAGCTGCTTGTCACTCACTCACTTGGAATGGGATTTGGGTCTCATGGCCTTCGCTCCAGAGCTCTGGACAGGCTCCCCATTAAGCAAGAGGCATACAGCTGGAAAAGACACTGCAGCCAAGGCACGTAGACTGAGGAAAGCCAGTTGTGGGCAGCTCAGTGGTAACATGAGCCCCGGCTTCTGAGTGCCATCACTTATCTGCTGGTCCCCAGGCACCTTCAAAACTAGGCACTTAGCCCTCCATATGCATTTGAGGGTCAGGAGGGAGCCAGCAGGCCCCATTCTCCGAGGAAATAAGGCATCGTGGTTAAATCTTGGGGGAAGGGGCTTTCGGTGACGTATTCAGGTTCCTCGGTTGTCCGGGTTGGTGGGGGAGCTGTCTGGAAACTGACCTGGCTGGGAGGCGGCTGACTGCCTTTCAGAAGGGTAACCCATTGTCCAATTCTGTATTCTACAAACTGGCCAAGTGAACCCAGACCTGATGGAGTCAGTGTCAAGGGAGTGGCACGTGTTCCCCAGGCACGAGGTCCATACCATCTGAAGGAGAACCTCAGCCAGAACCTGGGAGTGGTGGGTCATCAGGGCCCAGGACACAAGGCTGATACTCAGTGCTCCAAATTCAGAGTGCTGGGAAAGCTGGAATGGAAAACCAGGAAGGTGGACAGAAGTGTGTCCCATGGGCACGGCCGGGGGCAGACACGGCAAGGTCAGGTTAAGTCTGGGCTCCCCCATGGCAGCCCTAGGGCAGCACTAGCAGACCACACTTTCTGGCCAGTTCTGCCTGACTTGGGCGGACTGACTCAGGAATGGGACTGGTGTCGGAATCTGGAAAGATGAACCCACTCAGATGCCTCCAGCCCTGCCAGGATCCCAACTGCCACTTCCTGGGGTGCTGATTGAGGTGTCACTGCCCAGTGATGACACGTATCAGAAGTTTAACCAACGAAGTAACATCCCCAGGAAGCAATATGCTCAGCTGTGTAGCCAGACAAGGCCAATCACTCTAGAAAACCATTCATTACTTTATTACTTGTTGTCTCAACTTGGTGATTTCCTTTGCTCAGCTAGACTTATTCCTGATTCCATTTTGACCATGTACAAACCCCAAATCCTCTAGAAGATTCTTCCTCAGAAAGCTATAACGGTTTCTGACGGTCAAAAATGGAAGCATTCAGTGTTAGCCTATGAATCAAGACCAAGGTTTCCTCCCATGACCTGGCCCCAGCCTTCCTTCTTCCAGCATCTCCCGCCCTATACACGAGCGGAATCAGCGCACTTTCCAGGATTCAAAGATACAAGGTGGCTTCCCGCCTCTGGTCCTTGCTGATGCTATACCCTTGTCTGGAGTATCTCTTCCCACCCCTACTTTTTGTTTACCAAATGTCTTCGCCTTCTAACCTAATTTGCTACCACTCACTTGCTACTTCCTCCAAGATCTTAAGAAATTGAGCAGTGTATTAGGTATATTTTTTAGCTCTGCCATAGCAAAGTATCCCAACAAAAAACATATCTCTCACCCTTTTGGAGGCTATAAGTCAGAAATCAAGGTATTGGCAGGGTTGGCTCCTTCTGAGGACTCTGAGGGGAAGATCCATTCCAGGCCGCTCTCCTTAGCTTACAGATAGCCATCTTCAAGTTCACATGGCATTCCCGAACGCACGGCTCTGTCCGAATTTCCCCTCTTTATAAGCACACCTGTCATACTGGCTTAGAAGCCACCCCTATGATCTCACGGTAACCTGATTACCTCTATAAAGACCCTATCTCCAAATAAGGTCACATTTTGAGGTACTTGGGATTAGGATTTCAACGTGTGAATTTGGCAGGAGGGTGGGAGGCACACTGATGCCGTAACAAGAGGCAACAATGGGTAAAAGTATATGACTGTAGTCCATGATAAGAATTATTTGATTCTGTGCTCAGAGAGAGCTACTCAGGGCTATTATGAAGAAGAGAGCTGTGTGCTGAAACAGGAAACAGAGGCCACTTGAACTACCTTCTAAGAGAGCAAATGTTTCATGGAGGGCAGAAGGTGTAGGTGTTGTGCACAAAGGGTTCATCTATACAAGGGAATATTACTCAGCCACAAAAAAGAACGAAATAACGCCATTTGCCGAAATATAGATGGAGCTAGAGATTGTCACATGGAGTGAGGTAAGTCAGACAGAGAAAGACAAATATCATATGCTATCGCTTATATGTAGAATCTAAAAGATGATACAAATGAACTTATTTACAAAACAGAAATAGAGTCACAGACATAGAAAACAATATTATGGTTACCAGGAGGGAAAGGGGGAAGGGATAAGTTGGGAGATTGGGATTGACATATACACGCTACTATATATAAAATAGGTAACTAATAAGGACCTACGGTACAGCACAGGGAACTCTACTCAATATTCTGTAATGACCTATATGGAAAAAAGTATTTAAAAAGAGTGGATATATGTATAACTGATTCACTTTGCTGTACAGCAGAAATTAACACAACATTGTAAATCAACTCTACTCCAATAAAAATTTTAAAAAACGAAAAAGAAAATACATCGTATCAGTTAGAAGAGGCTAGGCTTTGCTGTGGGGATGTACAGCCCCACAATCCCAATGGCTTGCAGCCACGAAGGTTTGCTTCTTCCTCAGGCTACATGTCTACTGTGGGCCCACTGCTACTCTGCTCCACGCTGGCCGCCCCAGGGAGCCCAGCCGATGAAGTAGCCTCCAGCTGGAACTTGGCCAACTTTATGGCAGAAGGAAAAGACATA
This sequence comes from Aethalodelphis obliquidens, assembly GCF_003676395.1. Lineage (NCBI taxonomy): Eukaryota > Metazoa > Chordata > Mammalia > Artiodactyla > Delphinidae > Aethalodelphis > Aethalodelphis obliquidens. The sequence continues at coordinate 29,089,510 of NW_020837955.1, read as the reverse complement.
TGGCAAATCGCGCAGCGCTCTTAGAGCTTCTTCCTGGATAGAGCTTACGTTTCACTGGCCCAGCGAAGTCACCTGGCCAAGTCTGAAGTTGAGGCAGGAATGTATAATCCTCCTGCAGGGCGGGCCATTGCAGGAAGGGGCACTGAATACGGGCAATCAGAGTCCAACCCACCACATGAATATAAGCGCCCGGACGTATTTCTGAAAGAACCAGCTTTGTGTGACGCCGGGTGGTCATTCTATTTCTCTAGCCCTCAGCCTTTTCATTTAGTAAATGGGAATCGTAATACTTACTCTTTCTTCCTTACAGGGCCATTGAGAAAATTAACCATGAGACTAAATATGAAATTGCTTGATTCTTTTTTTTTTTTTTTTTTGCAGTACGCGGACCTCTCACTGTTGTGGCCTCTCCGGTTGCGGAGCACAGGCTCCGGACGCGCAGGCCCAGCGGCCATGGCTCACGGGCCCAGCCGCTCCGCGGCATGTGGGATCTTCCTGGACCAGGGCACGAACCCATGTCCCCTGCATTGGCAGGTGGACTCTCAACCACTGCGCCACCAGGGAAGCCCTGGTGATTGATTCTTAAAGCACCCCAGGGACAAAGGGCATAAATTTACCATATTTAGAATGTAAATTGCAGTTCATGTCAACTGCAAAGACAGGTAGCCAGTGACAAATGAGGTCTTTCCCCTGAGCTCCTGGATAGGAGGGCAGCTTGGTGTGGTCAGTGGTTTCAGCAAGGCAGTGCCCACAGACGTAGCCTAGACAGCTGGGAGGACTGGGGAGGGACAGGCCATCTTGCTGGCATGTGTGTCCACTCATCACAATGGATTCTTTCCTTTAAATGGCTCCCCTATCCACCCGCCTTCTTAGTTACCTGGTTAGCACAGGTCTAAACATTGATCCACATGAAAGGGAAGTAAATGCAATAGGATTGCTACCTGCATTTTGTAGCTGAGGAAACAAACAACACGTTCAAGGTCACACAATAAGTAAACACACATCTCCTTTAAGCACTTACATACATTAATATTTAATCCTTGCAACAACTGTATGAGGCAGGGGCTTTCACTATTCCCATTTCACAGATAAGGAAATTGAAGCACAGAGAGGTTAAATAATTTGCCAACCATCACACAGCACATAAGTGGCCAGTCTTGGGGGAGCCCTGGGGCTGGGCATCCTCAGTTGCACATTTTTCTCCCCACACTTTAACATCTCTGAAATTGGGATGTGTTTTTAATTGATGGCATATCGTAGCTGAGGAGTCAGCATTTTTCTTTCCTCGTGGTACATAAAATGATGGTGCTTCTTAAAATTGATGACATCTTACTTAGAATCGATGAAATGTGAGACCTGATTTCTTCTCGATCCACCCCTCCCCGCTTCCCTTCATCAATTTTGAGATTTAAAAGTGATTCTTCCCCTTGGATGGAGGGGAAACTAGACGTAGATCCTATCATCATTCCATCTCCTTCCCTCCAGCCCTCTAGGTGAAAATGCAGGAAAAGACATTGCTGACAAAAAGTGGCCAGTTAGGGAGCAAGGCAACAAGTGTGGCTGTGGACTGGTCCTGGGCAAGATGGGGTATTTGGGAGAGAGGGGCGCTGTTCCAGCCGGCATTTCCAGGCGTTCAGAGCCCTGGCCAGATTCCCATGCACAGCGCGTATTTGCGTGACCCAGGGCTGAGAGCAAACCCATTCCCCGATGTGCAGAGATGAAGCCAGGAAACACGTGTAGGAACTCGGGGGCAACTGCAGAAGGCACGTCTAAGGCGCTGCAGTTACTGAACAAGACACGAATCTGTGTCCATTTCTTGGGGGGTAAATACAACCACATGTGCCTGAAACTCTCACATCATTTAGTCTGCGTTGACATGAATCCCCTTGGAAGAGTTAGCATTTGGTTAGGTAAACGTTTCCCCTCTCCCTCCCCTCCTCACCTCCCTCGTCAATATCTTGCAGATGTTGGAACAAGCTGATGACGGACTCCTTTCCCAAATGGAATGTTGGCCTGGGGAAGAATGCCGCAGAGATTTCTGGCCGCCTGAGACCCTCGGCTATGATGGGCCTCCTACACTCTCTTACTTGAGTATCCAGCCTTTGGCTGCTTGCTGCCAAGTATTAAGTGCTTGTTCCACAAACCTGGTGTAGATTATCACTTCACTGTATAGATGTATCTAATAGAATTAAATAGTTGGCTCCTGACCAGTAACAGATGTGCTACACATAATGCAATAATAATGAGACTGAAACCACCATGTGATATCGAGGGAAGAGTGGAGGGTGACTTGCATTTCTCTAGTTTGAAGCAAAAAGAAACTAGAGAGGATGGCCATCTATTTGCACTGAATGAGCTGTATCTATGTGTTTCAAATTCCGCAAGGGGTGCCTCTCGCAGCCCTGTGCATACCCAGGATGTGAGAGGCAAATGGGGTGGGAAGGGGGATGATTTGTGCTGGAGGCAGACTGATGCAGCTTGATGACCACCTGCCCCTCCCCGCAACCTGGTGCTGCCAGCTTTGGGGGGCTGTAATGGGATCATAATGGGATACACTCTTTTTTTTTTTTTTGCACAGGCTCCGGACGCGCAGGCTCAGCGGCCATGGCTCACGGGCCCAGCCGCTCCGCGGCATGTGGGATCTTCCCGGACTGGGGCACGAACCCGTGTCCCCTGCATCGGCAGGCGGACTCTCAACCACTGCGCCATCAGGGAAGCCCATGGGATACACTCTTGCAGGCTGCTTCAGGTGAGGGATGACCAGTGAAGCCTGAGCTCGGGAGGTCAGCCACGTGGGAGGGGGAAGACAAAAGTGTAGACAACGTAAGGAGAAAATCAGGCTGCTGCTGGGCAGGTCCCCAGTATTCTCAGGCAGGGACTCCAGGGCTCTCTCCTGATGGTTGTACGTTTCCAGAACTTTCTCAAAATTAGGACAAGCTGGTCTCTGGAGACATCTGCTTCCCAAGAGTTCACAACTCTTGTTCCTGGGACTGCTAAATAGGGGGCCCAGAAGGGAGTATGCCTACAGTGAAGGGGTAGCCAAGCTCGACCCTGGAGGTCAAAGGGCAGCCACAGAGTGGAATCCTGGCTGTATAGTGGTGCTTAATGTGAATTCAGAGCTGGGGTTTTTCTGAGTGCTTTGATCGGTTACTGTACCCTCTGCCTGTCTTCTTCCTCCATTGCCCTCCTTATCTCTACTCTTCAATACTAATGTATTTACCAGTTAGTTATTGCTGAGTAACAAACAATCCCAAAACTTAACACATGCTTTATTTCTTCTCACAAGCCTATGGGTCAGTTTGGTTGATCTGAGGGTCCTCAACCTTCAATTTGTTGTCTCGTCTGGGCTTGCTCATGTGTCTGCTGTCAGTTGGCAGACTGGGGCAGGGGACTGGCTGGTCTAGGATGGCCTTAGGTCCTCACAGCTCTTACAGTCCCCCAACAGTCTAGCCCTGCTATGTTCTTCTGGCAGCGTCAGAGCTGTGACAAGAGGGTTGATGGAAATAAGCATGCACTTACAAACTTCCACTTGCATCACATTTGCTAGCATCCCATTGGCCAAGAAGGTGTCTTAGCCAAGCCTCAATCTGAGTGGGAAGGGACTACAAAGTTACAAGGCAAAGGGAGACCATAATTGGGACCATCCATGCAATCACACTACTACAGTATCTTTGGCCTTTTCCAGAGGTTTTCAAGTCCAGAGATTAGGAATAGTCAATGGAACAGGTTAATGACATGCCCTAGAAACTCAAGTCCTCTTTCAGTCCATCTGAAGAAATGAATGGTCAGAAGGCAGTCAGGCCAGTTTCTGCTATCTCCATCTGGACTTCCATCTTCCATCTTCCTATAAGGACACTTTGGGGTTACCTGCTCCCCCCAAGCCCCATACACATACACACTCGGGACAGACCCTGGTCCAATTTCTGCGGAAACTTCCTGCCACAGTCCCCAGACATTATAAGAATGAGTAAGACACAAAGTTTAGGTGTGAGAACACAGCACATAGTCCCAGAAAGATTGGGTAGCTGGAGAGGAAATTTCAAAGAGAAAAACAGACTTGATACTGAGAAGAGACCGAATGATAATACAGAGGCTTCTGCCTGCCATGGGCCCAGAGGTACAACTGAAGCCAAGACAAGATGGGGGTAAACAGGCCCCCCTTGTCAGGTGAACAAAATTAAGGGTAGCATAGTCAAGTACTCCTAACAGCACCCACAGGATCAGGTTAGAAAAGCAAAAGGAAATCTGCTTGGGACAGAAGAGTCACTCCATGAATATTTGTAGACTGACAGGCTAGGAGTCTCTTCTAAGAAAACAACAGAATCTCAAAGACTTAGGAACAAGGAGAGTTACTGAAGCTTATTTATAAGAGTGGAAACAAACCGAGTGTTCAACAATAGGGAATGATTAAATAATTTATGGCACATCTATATAACGGCATATGATGCAGTTATTTAAAATGATGTTTTAAATTAAATTTTTACAACTGGAGGAGAAGTTCAACATGTAATTTGAAGTGAAAAAGCAGGTTCCAACACTATATGCAATATGATCCCACGGAGGCATAAAATAAGTGTGGTTTTAACAGCGGTTTATGGGAGATTTTTGTATCTTTACGCTTTTTATATTTTCCAGGTTTTCTATAATGAGTCTATATTTCCTTCACGTTTATAAAAATATTCGAAGTTCTGAAAAGAATGTGGATCTTAATTTTGAAACGGGGACCAAGATACGAGCTTCTTGTTGTTACACCAAGCACCCTTATACCCTCTCATACATGAGCCTGTATTTTCCTTGGTATCACTTACCATGCATTATATGTAGTTGGTGGTCTCTCCTCTCTCTTCTCCAACAGAATGTAGACTACAGGAGGGCAGGGGTTTTGCCAGTCTTGTTCACTGATGTGTCCCCAGCACTTACCACAGCCTTAGAGACAGCAGGCCCTCGGGAAATATTTGATGAATGAATGAAACCACTCAGAGGGAATTCCCTTTACCTTCTACTGTGTCATCTAGGATGTTCTGCAGCGTCAGTATTAGGAGAACCTTAGTTGATCCACAGAGAGAAGTGTTAGGGGCAACTTTGATTTGCAAATACTCTTTGCCTCCAATGGCTGTAGATTGCCTACTGGGCTCAGCATGGTACCAAGAGCAATGGTGGCCAAGGAGGCAACACTCACCCAGACAGAGTAGATTGCAGGACAGGGCATCCATCAGATCAAAGAAGGGAAGTCTAGCCCAGAGCACAAAGAAAGAGTCAGTTACACATGCCACTGCTTCCCCTCAACACACACTCCCCTTGAGATCTTCAACAGCCAAGAAAACTGCTCTTCCTCTTGCATCAGTTGGGGCTCAGCACCAGAAACCCCACACGTGTCCTCCCCACCCATCTTCTTTAGGCGAATGATGACCCTGCTCTGCTGTTTTCCACCACATGGAACTCGCTTGACTGCATCTCAGCCGGTTCCTTGTCTCATGTACCGGACCAAGCAGCAACTATTCTATCAGTTACTATTAGTTAACTATTCTAATAGTTATTCTATTCTATTCTTCATCCCCGTTTTGTGTCACTCTTTCCCAGGCACATCAAGATAACCTTTGTTTCTATTTCTTTCTTCTTGTCTCTTTTCTCTCCGTCTGTCCTATTTTTGAGCACTCTCCTTCCCCTTAAAACTCTCAAACATTGCTAAAAAGCAAATGAGTCATGTCAGTGACAGAAAAGGAAAAAGAAAGTGACTAGCAGAATTAGCTAAGAGAGCACATTCATTGTGTGAGGTCCTTGAAAGTGCCCAAGGTTCACTTCAGACTCTTCCCACCATTCTTTAATTAAACCTGCCTTTCCGCACCCACCAGTGCTTGAGATAAAGAAAACAAGTGTTTTTGTCTGGGGTGTTGCTGGTCTCTTTTGTTATAAGTGAGGTTCTCCACTCTTTTTTTTAAAAAAACACACACATGTAGTATTTCACTTTGTAATAGCAATGGCTACTGCTCACTGAACTCTCACCGATGCCCAGGCAGTATGCTAAGGACTGAGTCTACCTGAATTATTTAGTTACTTCAAAAACCCACGAGCTAGTACTATTATTCCCCATCTTCCAGATGAGGAAACTCAGAGAGAGTAAGAAACTTGCCTAGTCATCCAGTTAACCTACTCTTAGGCTGATCTAGAATAATAACCACCATTCGTAGCATTATTTCTATGAAGAAATATACAGTTGACCCTTGAATGATGCAGGGGTTAGGGAATTTCTCCCACCTCCCGTGTTGTTGAAAATCCATGTACAACATTTGACTCTCCCAAACTTAACTACTAATAGCCTACTAGTGACCAGAAGACTTACCAATAATATAAACAGTCGAGTCACAAATATTTTGTATGTTACATGTATATCTACATAAATTTTATGTATCATGACATACCTAGCTTTTTCTTAATTTTTTTCTGTATTTCTAGGCTACGTAGTTAACCTGTGAGTTTTTCAAATTGTTGCAAGTCGCCAAAAATCTTTCCAGTATGTTTATTGAAAAGAATCCACACAGAAGTGGACCCGTGCAGTTCAAACCTATGTTGTTTAAGGGTCAACTGCATTCCTGCTCCAAAGGACCAACACACGTGTGCACAGGCGCGCACACATGCACACACGTGCACACACACGCACACATAGGGACCACAACCTGCTCCTGCTTCTTAGTGGAGGGAAAAGTCAATGTGTGTGACACTTGCGTCACTGTGAAAGATGCAAACATGAGTGCCTTCTGGTGACAGATCAATAATCTGCCTCTGGACTAATGGGAGTGCTTGTCACCTCCCGGCCACAATGATTGGTCCACAAGGTGAACCTGTAACTTACGCTGGACCAATCAGGTCCTTCCCTAGGATTTGAAAAAAGGAAACCGGGAGAGAGTGAGACTGAACTCACTTGTCTCCAAGCTCCTCTTTCCGTTTTTCTGAGCTGCTTCCTTCTTTATACAATTCCGGAAACTGAGCCAGGGAGACTGGAGACACTTGCTCAAGGTTAAGATTAAGCTCATGGAAGAGCCCGGAGCATAAATCCCTCAGCAGAGCACTCCTGAGGACACCCAAATGCCCAGGGGATGAAGAGCAGGAACCAACTGAGAAGGGAGAAGGGAGGATGCTCCGTGCTTCTGTTTATGCCCACGGCTTAGCCGGCCGTGCCAAGCTCACATCCAGCTCCACCCCTGCTGCCTGGACGGCTCAGGCACAACCTAGCTGATGCCTCATTAACCAGATCCACCTGTGGGCATTTATTTAATTATCGCAATTGGAATGGAGTCAAGATACCGGAGTTAACGTCCTTCCGCTTTCTGAGAGCTAATTATCACCTGTAGCTTGGCCCCAGGCACATATGGAAGGGGTCACCCACGGCACTGAGATTGTGTTGCCTGAGTTGAGAGTATTCCCTCTCATTTTGGTAGAAAAGGTGAGTTAAACATGACAGGAGGTCAAAAGCATCTGGCCCGGTGCCTGCCTCCAGAGATTAGAGCTTTGTGCCCTGGGCCGTCCGTTTCCATCACCGGTCTGGGCATAAGGAATCCTGCCCAGGATCCTGGGGCCTGAAAACAACCATAGCTGCCTCTTACGGAGCACTTCCTGTGTGCCGAGCCCTCCTCAGCTCTCACAACAGCTCTGAGGGTATTTTCACCTGCCCTTCTGCCCGGGAGGTGTCGGTTGGCTCAAAGAGGTCACGTGACGTACCTGGAGATTCACGGGTAGACAGCTGAGCTAGGATTCAAACTTCAGCCTGGTTACTGTTGGAGCCAAATCTTTCATTTGCCTCCTCGGCCACGTGGTGGGTAATTGGCTACCTGCTGTGTGCCCCTTTCCCAGATCAGTCTGGGCAATAGAAAGGTATATTTACTTTTTACCTATCCCTTGACTTCAAGGAGCTCACGTAAGTCTTTTTTTGGTATTAAAACAATTAGGCTATCCTGATGGCATACTAGCAAGATGCCACGAAGAGCTTCTTCCCTCCTTAAACGTGCAATCTTCCATACATCACCTGCCCCCCATCATGGAACACGGAGCATGGAGCTCAGCTCATCCCCCCTGTTTCACGGGGTCGCCAGGAGCTCAAATCAGGTAACATATGTGAAAACTCTGTTTACCAACACACGGCTTTGTTTGTTGTAGAAACTATTATTATTGGATGAAATCCGAGATTGACTTTACCCCTCCCAGAGTCAGAGGCTTGACTGTAGCATAACTCACAAGCAAAAATCTCCATTTATAAAGCAGGGCCCAGGAATGGGAATGAGGTCTCTGCTTAGGAATTCTTTCTTCCGCCTTACAGAAGCAGAAAGAGTCTTCTGGGCCTTGAAAATGACCTACTGGCTAATAAATAATAAACAAAAATCATAATTTACTTACAGACTTTCTGGAACTGGAATTTAAGATGATTTCCTCCTGTCGTTGCCTAGATCATTCCAGGGGAAACTTTCAGTCTTGTTAAACAACAGTAGCATGTGTCATCATTATTATTTCCTTCTTCATTTGTCATATATCAGAAGGGTATTTTAGGGGGCGCCCTATAGGCAAGAAGTAGGATTGTCTTTACTAGACCAACTCGCCTGCTCACCTTACAGAGACAGAGCAATGCCTGCTTTTCTGAAAAAGCTTTTGACATAAACACCCGAGGAGGTTACTTGGAATTAAGCGTCTAACTCCCATACCAAAGGAGAACAACTCGTCCCAGTTTGCCTGGGACATTCCTGGTTTTAGCGATGCAAGTCCTGCTTCCTGGGAGCCCCTACAATTCTGGGCACCTTGGGACAGTCAGTCACTCACCCACACTTTTCCCCTCTGGGGCAGACAGCACAGTGGGGCTGCGTCAGCTCTGGTGTCCAGCAAGTGCCTCATCCCTTCTCTCTCATGTGGGCAAAGGTGTTTAACTTCTGTGAGCCTTGGTTTCTCCATCTGTTAATGGGGAGAACAGCAGAACCTGCCTCATAGATCATTGTGAGGAGAAAACAAGTCTGGAAAGTTCTCCATACAGAACAGGCACATGGAACCAAATAATCCTTAGTTATTGTCATTGCCTGGTGCTGGCCATAGAAGCTTACACTCAAGTCAAGACGAATACACTCTAAGGTAGTTTTGTTCCTTCTTCTTCCCTTTGCATCTCTCTTCCTGGTTTTACTGCCCTCACGAGTCCCTGGTCCCCAGCTCTGCCCCACTGTTTCTTGTTGCCTCACCCAACGATGCACAATGCCGTTGTTTTCACAGTGCTTTATTCATTTCCTGGCCGGGAATGCTGTGCTCATAAGAATTAACATTTGGGTTTTATTTACTGGCTCACAAAGTGCCAGAATTGCATGGGGGATTCAGCTGCACAGACCCTCTTCATGGGAAATCAATGACAAATTGAGAAGAAGGGGGCTTGAGGATCAAACAGCAAACCCTTCACAATCCTTGTTTGAAAACTCCGTCCTGGCTGATTTATTGCCCATCCCAAAGTGGCCTTGGGATGGGACCAGGTCTCTTCCTGGAGTCCCCTTGCTGACCACCAAATTGAACAATTAGACCTGTTCCCAGTCTTACATGAGATTAGTCACAGGATATTTCATTTTAAATCCAATGGAATGTTTTCCCAAATCAAACAAGACTCTTTCAATGTTTATGGCTGTTTTGTTGGAATTCTCTTCGGCTCCAGGAGGGATTTGAAAATTAAATACATTTCCTTTTGGTGACCTGGGGCCAAGCTAGAGGGAGATGAGGCCCCAGGCGTGGGCCAGCGGGAACTTGTCATGCTGGTTCCAAGATGTCGCTCCCATTGGCCAGTCTTGCCGAGCACCTGCAGCCCGGTGCAGTGCCCCCTCCAGGCACCTCAACCCCACAGGCCCTCCTCCCATCACCCGGCCCGCCTGCGCACCATGGAGAATTGGAGCCACAACACAAACGTTTTGCAAAATTAAAAAGGTGGGGTGAGCTCAAGCCATTTGGCAGAGAATGTGGAATGCTCACATGGGGCTTCTTTTCACATCAGAACTTTCTTTTTGCCTGCATAGTAGGTCAAAATATAGAATTCTTATCCAAGTGACTGTGCTTAGAGGTTGCAGAATTTGTCTGATACAGTAGGTGGCTGTTTCACTGGTTCTTAACACAGATGAAGAGAATAAAAGAGAGACAGTCCTAGAGAAATGATGGAGAGATGAGGTTAGGAACAGAGAGCACGAGAAACATGGGCATTTGCCTAAAACTAATACTCTGTTCCCCAAAGCTTCCCTGGAGACTGACGAAATCCAAAAGATGTGTTTTTCCCATTTTATATTTCAAGTGAGCTCTATTTTAATTGATCATTTCTACCTCTTCCTTTATATATTTTTATCTGTGGATCATAGGACCACCTCAAGCGAGAAACAATTCAGCCAAGGGCACAGACACTGAAGCCAAGCAACTACTTGAACTTGAGTCTAACTTCAGCCACTTATTAGCTGTGCATCTCTGGACAAGTTACTTAATGTCTCTGTATCTCAGTTTCCTCAATCATAAAATGTATATAATGGTAGGACCAACTTCATAGGGTTTTTGAGAAGAGTCAAGAAAGTCTATAAACTGTTCAGACGTGGCCTTGATGCACAGCACACTCTGGAAAAGAGCTTGCTGTTATCAAATCTGACTTAATCCAGAAGGTTGGTATCACCACAATCTGTGTTTCCAACAAGCCTCCATTCACACAAGAATGAGAGTTCCTAGGAGCATTGTACGTGAGCAGGGATTGGGCTTAGCTGAGTGTGTTTCCTCTGGGAAAGACCAAAGCCCTGATGAAGCTAGTTGGAGGTATAATCATTTAAATAAATTCCTGGTTCTGTTTTATCAAGTGTGTCCATTAGGATGTGTTAGGCCACAAATAATAGAAAACTCTATATTCAAACGAGCCTAACCACTAAGGAATGTATTATACTCCAAGTGCAGGATGTTAAGAGGTAGCTGGGCTCCCAAGTTGGTTCTGGCCCATGAACTAGATCTTGAAGGACCTGTGTTCGTTCTGTCTTTCCATGGGCATCCATGGAGTTGTCGTATCCAAAGGCAGGCTTCCCTCATGATTATATTGATAATATGGCTGGCAATGGCCATTGGGTGAAGTGTTTCTCTGTCATGTCCATCAAGAGGTAACATAGGGAGACACTCTCTGGAAGCCCCCTGCCCACTTCTTCTCATATTGCGTGGTCTTCAACTGCTGCATGCTCGAAGTCATTGGCTGGGAGGATAGGACTAGGCCCAGAGCTGTGGTCAAATCACAAACAGCACTACAATTACTCAGTTAGGGGAGGAGCAGACAGACACTGGGGAATCAGCCTCATCGTCCACCATTCTGCAATTTGGTGCCCCCATATTAGATGGTAATTAATGTTCAAGGTTGCATGACTTTCCAGGAGTTCCAGAAAGTTCTATGATGTCAGTTAATTCTGTAGAACACTCTGCATGATGGGATTGCTAGGAATGGAGTTCTGAAGATGATGTTTTTAAAGATATGTCATGGTGAACATGAGGTACACTGTGTATCCTCTCCACACAAAAGCCCTCCGCTTTGACCCAAATATTGTCTTGGATTAGACAGAATATTTCAATACCCTCTCCCAGGGCTTCCTCCATAATGACCAGTGGGAACAGGGATTACTTCTGCCTCATTCATCGTTGTGTCCACACTGCCTGGCCAATAGTAACAATCGATATTTATTGAATGCTTGAATGCCGCCCTCCCAAAGTCCTTTTTATTAACTTGTATTCAAGCTCCGTTCCTCTTACCCTAAATGTTCTCTCTCCTTCTCTCTTGAAGGCCTCAGTGGCCCGGAAATGACCCCTTCCTCTAGGAATAATAATGGCTTTCATTCGTTTATTGAGCACTGACTATATGTCCTGCCAGGCGCTAGGCGCGTCACAGATATTACCTCATTGAATGTTCACCAAATTTTATAAGGTGGGCTTATAGGTGAATAAAATGCCTTACCAAGGGCCACCTAATCTATAAACAGAAACAGGAGAGAGAGTCTAGCCCCGAGGGGCACCGAAGCCTGATGTCCTAACCACTCTCTGGATGTCCTCCCAGGCTTCAGAAGCCCACGGAACACTCCTTCCTCCAGGGCTGCTCTCTTGGCCTATGCTCCCCTGTTGTTTCCTAATGTCCATGTGTCATTCTCACTTCTCCCACACCATGTTATGCTCTGAAGGCTGGAAGGGCTGTGTTTTTATACTGCTGGGCCCCCTACACTCAGCAGAGATCCCTGTCTTGAGTAGATGTCATTTGAATTGAATTGTATCCAGGCGTAGATGGCCCAACTGCAGCCCATGTGTGCAGACTGCCGGGGCCTCCCCTGGCCCAGCCTGTGTGTATTCTATGTCTTGGCCAAGCCAGCTTGAAGCAGGCCACTGCCTCAGACAATCACTCAAGAGTGGAGCTCAGTATCCATCTGACTAAAGCATGAAGTCAGCCATGGGGCCCCAGGCTGACTGGCTTGGCTCTGTTCTCTTCAACACAAGCAAGCTCGGGGACCCTGGATCCCCCCGGGCCCTGCTGTTTCTCTGCCTCATGCTGTCCATTAAAGTATTTGTCTTTGTAAACATAGCTCTTCGAGGCTAGGGAGGAGCCCCCAGGCTTTCAGAGAGCACCAGGGCACTGGACTCTTCCTCCTCCATTAAAAGAACCTTGAAAACTTTTGACCTCCAGCTGGTGGTGCAAGAATAGGACAATTTACAACTCCTTATTATAGGTTGTGTCTTGCAGGGCATGCTTTAAGAGCTTTCTGCTGGGCCATAGATATACACACAGTCTGCTTCACACAGCCCTGACCACTTATCCCCAGAACCCAGCCAAATTTGGAGCAAGTGTGTGGCCACTGGTTTATTGGGACAGCCATTGGATAAGCTAGCAATGGACTGGCTGAGTCTTCTGGAAACCAAAAGCTATTGCTGACATCGGGATGCCATGGGATTAGGTTCCAAGCGCTGGGCCATTCCACAGTCATGGGAGAGAAGAGCTGATAGTGAGGGCAAGGGCAGAGAGAAAGCCCACTCCCTTCTTGCTGGTCCTAAGGATTCAGAAGGCTGAAATCCCTCTGTCACCAAAGCAGAGTCCCCAACAGGTGAAGCAAGTTCTACCATTGAGGTTGTAAAATTTTATCTGGCTCTACCTGGTAGATCTCTAAGCCACTTGCTGCCACCTTCTCAGCTTCTTGTTCTCTCTGTTCTCATCCCTTGTCCTTTTCCCCTAGTATTATGTCAACAGAAAGACCAAAGGAACAGCACCCCATTCTCTTCTTGGCTCAGCACCCAGTTTTTCTCTTCCTATACTAGATCTCCAGGCCTCAGGGAAACAAACAGATTGCGAGACTCAGGACACAAAGGACAGAATTTCCTGCAGAGGTCAGGGAAGCACCCGTGTGTAAACTTTGTGTGGGATAAAAAAGCAACAGAATGTTTTCTCTCATCCCTTATGCTCAATACAAAGCAAGCTGGGAGGATAGAAAGATTTAGTTGATGAAAAAACACAAAAGAAAATGGTTTGAATAAATCCAAGCTGCTGAGAAATCACAATAAATCTGAATGGATCAAAGCTATCATATTAAAGGATAAAGACTTTTAGACTGGATTTAAAAAATACCCCAAACTGATTTTTGGTACTTAGGAACAATATCTAAAATGAACATAAGAAGGTTAAAAATTAAGGGCTGATAAAACAGGCTCCCAAAACAGTGGGGAAGTGGGTGTGGAAAACAGAGAGAGAGTGGCTACCAGGCCAGTCCCCACTCTCCAAGAAACAATATATTTCTAAAAAAAATATATGTTACTTGGCTCTATCCTCAAAGTGACCTTGAAGAAAAGCATTTAGGGAAAACGTATCGTACTGATATCTCCAGGGCAGACTCCATGTTAAAGCTTCTCCTCCATCCATCCCCCAATCCTTCCAATTTTAGAAGCTGAGAGAAGCCCAGCAGTCTCTTCATGGACTATTCCATCTATCTCCTTTCTGTTTCCAAACAAAGGTGATGATGTTAAATTAAAAACAAGTTCAGAAGTCTCCCTGTGCTTCTTCTCAGTACCACCCCAGAAAATGGCTTCCAGCTGGCCAGTTTGGATAAATTTTCCAGGAAAAGAGGTCACATATGGGCCACAGAGCCAGTTTTATGAGTGGGCCAACAGGGCTGTCCATTTAAGCAACCAAGTGAAATCAGCACAAAGGAAAATGCTGATGACCCAACAAAGGAGCCAATGGGCCAATGTGTATGTATGTGGGTATTCCATAGATGGGTCTCAAGAGTTTGGAAAATCCCTTAGTATTGTATGCAAATTTTGAATCAATGAGCTCCCCTACACCAACCCCCCCCCCCCCCCCCCCCACCCCCCGCCCAGCCCAGGAACAGATTACTTAGCTTCCAGAACATTTCCAAATGGATTGCTGACCTCAGCGTTTTAGAACCATTGACTGGTATGATAATTTCAGAACTGCAGTGAGAGTCAGTAGCCTGCTTCCTGCAAGGACCCACATGTCAAGGCTTGGGGTCCTACTGCAGTTCACAGAGCAGAGTTCTAAGCATAGGACTCAGCCCTCAAGCAGCAGGGGTAAAGGGGAGCTACGGTAATTGGCTTTGAGGAGGGAAGGCACTTATGTGGGCCTCATGGTGAACCAAGAGTTGAATTGCTTTTGCACTGGTTCGCTTCCCCATCACCCCATAACCCTTTCATATGGAAAAGCGTTTACTGGAGTGCTCACAAACTCCACCTTGAAAAAATGGGTTCATTGGTAGAATAAATTTGGGAAATGCTGCACATGTTACCCTCCCCTAGTGAAGATTCACGGTGCACATTTTTATAATAAAGGCTCTGACAAATCCTGCAATAAAGAAAAGCATTTAGGTTAACGCAGTGTTTCCAAAAGTTATGTGAGTAGATTTCTCTCCTCCCCAGACCCCCTCTTACATGCCAGTTAACCAGAGTACCACTGCACATGCTTTAGGAGAAGCAAGGAAAGTCAAAGTCTAAGGTACTTCTTGGCATTCAAGGCCTACCTTCTGGCTCTCCTCCCCACTTCCAGCCAAACTTGGTGACCACTCTAACCCCATCCCACATTGCCCTTCCCCACTTCTTGCTTCTGCTGGCATGATACTACCCTCCCCCTTTAGCTTCTTCCCCCGTCCTCCTGATGGTCTAAGTCATATCCATTATTTGTCCTAGCCCCCATCCCTCCTTTCTTCCACAAAGACTTTCTAACAAAGAGCAGATGCAAAATAAGAGTATGCTGGGGGCTTCCCTGATGGCGCAGTGGTTGGGAGTCCACCTGCCGATGCAGGGGACACGGGTTCATGCCCCGGTCCGGGAGGATCCCACATGCCACGGAGCAGCTGGGCCTGTGAGCCATGGCTGCTGAGCCTGCACGTCCGGAGCCTGTGCTCCGCAACAAGAGAGGCCACAACAGTGAGAGGTCCGCATACTGCAAAAAAAAAAAAAAGTATGCTGTGGGGGTTGGGGGGTGAGGGTACAGAAGGAGGTAATCCTCTGTGGCCACCCCTGCCATCTCCAGGCCCTCTTGGACAGACTGTGTTCTTAGATGTGGACATCTAACTTTCACCTTCTTTCAACAGGTCTGCTGCCCGGTCCTATCCATGCATTTCCAAGCTGAAGGTAACAGGATGATGAGGAAGAAAGAGAAAAAGCAATTTAAGCCATGGATGAGTGTCAAGTGGATGATCGAGGCACAGTTGACCCAACCTCGACTTCTCTTCATAGGGATTTGCTTTTACCTCCGATCCTGCCATTCATACCAGCTCCTGTGATGAATCCACAGTCTGAAGTATGTGCCTGACGAAGCCTGGGCCACAGGGCAGGGACGCCTCCATGGCAGGCTGAACCCCAGTGAACACCGGAGAGTCAATAAAAGGGGCACCGGGCACTAAGTTAGTTACCAGCACCCCTAAAAATTTCCCTAGACCCCCAGTCAAACTTGGAATGAGTTCTGTGTACAGCAGAGAGATCTGTGGTTGTCCAGGTCTCCAAGTTCAGAAGAGCCCCTTTCTGAAGAAACCATAGCTCCGTCTTCTATGGCCCTACAGCACAAGATTTTGTTCCTTAATCTTAGGATTAAGGTGTGGGCACTAAACCACCCTTGGGTCTGTAGGAGTTCCTTGTCTTGAGAGGACCCAGAGTGTCCGAGACTTGTCCTCAAGGCAAGCATGGCAGCAAAAGACAAGAAGAGTGATACACATCCAGGCTCATGTCCTGCCTCTACCACTTGTGGGCTGTGCAGCCTTAGGCAGGTTACTTAGTCTCTCTGTGCCTTAGCCGTTTCATTTGTGAAATGAGAGTATTCACATCATAGGCCTATTGTAAGGATTAGATGAATATAAAACCCCATAAAAAGTACGTGGCTCATATAACTGCTTATGAGTTTCAATTGTCATCATCATTATCATCATTATTACTCTAGAATGCCCTGGATTGGGACTCAGTAAGACTGAGTTCTAGCCCCAGGTCTGCAATTAATGTTCATCCTGGCCTTGGAACACTGTGGGCCTCAGTTTTGCCATCTGTAAAGTGGGAGTTCTCTACCTCCTCCAGAGAGTGTCATAGACTTAAATGAGATAAGAACTATTAAAGTACTTTAGACAGTGAACAATTCTGAGCTGTAAGGCACCATTAGGAAGGAGCAGGCAGCCACCACACGCATTTTGGGTCCCCAGCTTGTCATCATTCATCTACAGCATCACATGTGACTTTCCTCTCTCTCAGTTCTTCCTTCTTGCTGAGATTCTGGACTCAGGTTGCTCACACCGAAGTGTCTGATATGACAGCCAGCATTTTCTCTGCTGTGGCCCCAGCACTTTACGAGCCTTGGGAGACATAAGAGATGACAAAGAATACTCCCATCTTCCAGAATCTCAGAAGACTCCCTTGACTTCATTCATTTCATGTTGTCTGGTGTCTTTAGAATAACTCCAGAAATGGACCGTCTGATCAAGGCTTACACAAGAAGGCAACCAATGTTCCCTATGACATGATTTATTACTATCATTATTACTGTTGTTATTATTATACTTAGAAAATATGGGTTATGATTCCGATCTCTGACTAGGAGCCCAGCACTACGCTGAGAGCAGAGCAGGCATTTATGCATTCATTCCTCACAACAGCCCGATGAGGGAGGTACTGGCGTGACCATTTTACAGATGGCAAAGCTGAAGCTCTCAGCCTGTTCCTGGCCCCATAACAACGTACGTCTCAAGGCTGGGGAGAAGGGACCATGATCAGGAAAGGAGAAGGCAGCCCCCTCCGATGCTGTCATCCTTCTCTGGAAGGTGCCTTCTTTGGGAGCATGTCTCCTGTCTTCTCCTGGTGGGTCCTTTGATCTGAATCTGAAGCCCATGAGCATGGAAGGATTCAGGCTGAGCTGGACATCTTGGTGTCATAGCACCACATGGGTCCTCAACCTCAGGCCTAGCGTTAGAAGATTATCCAAATTGCTTTGCTTTTCATAATTTTCTTTACCCTAAAGACAGGGCGTTGAGTTAATCATACTCTTCAGCTCCTGGTCCATTATCATCACTGATAGATTGACTCGTTCATTCATTTACTTTATTTCTTCCTTTTGATCTTTAGTTTCCATTTCCAGTCCTCTCCTCCTATAGGCAGCTCTTCTAATGTGTTTCATGTGATCTTTTTATTTTACAAGAATTGCTGTTTTATGAGCATCTACTTTTTTTTTCTTTTGGGTTTAGAATGCAAGTTTTATTTTTGAATCCCCATTGAAATAAATATGTTCATCTTTGAAAAATATTTGGTTATATGCCAATAAAATTATCCCTAGAGCCCCCAGTGATAGTCATGCCCCATTCTGGGAAACACTACCATAGGGAATTACTGGAGGTCCCCTGGGGAGGTAGGATGCGGCCACTGTTTGTTGAGCAAAGGTCATCTGTGTCCCAAGTAAGCTCCTTGCTGCTGTTCACAATTCTCTGAGCCCCAGACCTACCAGCATATTTGATCTCATCTTTCCTGGCTGGCAACACTTTGGTGGCTGCCTATTCTCTTCTAGATAGAAGAGGAAATGCCTTAACATAACCTACAAGGTCCTTGGGGATCCTGGGATAGGCCTACCATGGCCCCATCAAGCTGGTGAAGAGAGGGAGACAGGAGACAGGGAGGATCTCCTGGAGGAAGTGACAACTGAGCTGAAGTCTAACCGATTTATGGAGAGAACTAGGTGATGGTTGTGAGGAGGTTTTTTAGGTAGAAGGAACAGCATATTGAGCATCTACTTTTAATTTAGGTAAATCATAGCGTCTTATGTATCTCATTCTATTTTTATTTCTTTTTTTAAAGACTCAGGATCATGTTTTCAAGACCCATCCATGTTGGTGGATACACACCTATGCTGGGTCCATTTATTTGAACAGTTAGCTAGTTTTTCAAGGGAAGGGTGAAGGCAAATGAGACGAAGGGCACGCGGGTCGTTTCATCGATGAGTCAATGTAGGAGTCTGAGAGAATACAGGGGAGAGTTCTACCAAGCGAAGCAGCTCTGGGCCCTCTCCCCAGCCTGCACACTGACCTAGAAGTCAGAGTGGACTCCCACAGAGAGCGTATTCGGTGAAGGCAACCAGACACGGGGGAAGGAAAGAAGCAAGGGGTGGGGGTCAAGCACAGTGGACACTGACCCAGTCACTTCCACTCTGACAAACACACATCTTCTAGGACGTCCGCGGTGCCTCGCACACCGCCACCCAGCTCGCACTGCCAGCCCCGGCACGAGCATGTGTGTGGCTCTATGGCGGCACGTCCCTTCTCTATCAAGCCGTAGAGGAGTTCTCCCTGCGTCCTGGGCATCGAAACTCGGCCTGAGGGGCTGCCAGGGCTGGGGGAGGGGAGGTCATCAGATGCGACCCCACCTTTTGGTGGTTCTTCTTGCCCTCTCTACATCTACACAGAACCAGAGGGATGGGCTGACTTTTGAATAAATCAAAACCAGTTTCATTCTTTAAAATTGAAATTTCACAGGTCATCAGCCTACCCCATGGCCCACTGCCCTTGGAGAGGATGGAAAAATAATTGGAATCATATGAGCAGTTTGATTAGAAAAGCGAATGCGGTTTGGAGTGAAGGCCTGGTCTCCCTGTCCCTGGTGACTAACTTGACCTCACCTTCCATAAGCCTAAACTCTAATTAAGAGGCAAGAGGTCACCTACTTCCTCAGAGGCCAGGACTGTTCACCAGCAGAACAGACAGTTGAAGAGTGAAACATCCAGCTACACAAACCACACAACAGAGTGTTTCCACACCTTTGACCCACAGCAGCACCTCCCCCTCCCCCAACCTCCCCCGCACCCCATAGACGTGACCAGTCGTTTGGGTAAGCTGTACGTACAACTGTAGACGACACAATTTCATCAGTCACCCCAAGGATCAGAGTTTGTTATGAAAAACTATTTCATGTTTACAAAGTAGCTCCAGAAGTGGTGATATAGGAAAAAAGGGAGAGAGTATGTCAAGGGTTTCTTATTATGCCTCTCTGGACATTTTCTGGGAGATGGGACGCACAGCTCTTAATTTAGCAGCGACTATCAAACCAGGTCTGGGTGGCGGGAGCAGTTAGTTTGCTAAGTCCCACTTCACAGCAGATCAAGGAGTTAGGCGAACTCCTCAAAATCCATCTTCGACTAGCTCCTGTACTCTCTTCTTGGTCATCCTCAGTCAACATGCAAAGAAATATCAATACTTACCGGTAGTTAGTGATTGAACATGGCTCTCCCTTAATGGTGTTTCCGCCCAGAAGTTTTAGAAATCATGCTTTGGAAGTTGAGAGACCCTTTAACCTGAGTGGCCTTTTCTAAGTTCTAAGACATTCTCCTCTCCTGAGACTCAGGTAGTCACAATCCGCCCCCCCACCCCCACCCCCACCCCACTGCCTCTAAACCTAGAAACATGTCCACGTTGTCCTCGAGGCTTGACCGGCAGTCTTCCTTCACTGCCAAGAAAAGGTTCTCCAGACTCTGCATCTGGTCACACGGAAACAACTTCCCTTCAAAACAAAGAAATCAAGTCAAGCGTCTTCTGTGAGAGCACTTCGTAACCCTAAAATCTCCCAGTTCCAAAATTTAACGTGGGGAATCTCCTCTAACAGCCTGAGCTTCCCCGTAACCTATTTTGGTCCTGCAAGCCAACCCCACAGCCATACTGAACGCACACCAGCGATGACCTCTCTAACAGTGCAGACCTTAACAGCCACGTGTCAGGAGTGGCTTAAGCCGTATGTGCATATGCAAAATAGAGCCGGCAAATGCTAAGGGTTTTTTTTTTTTAATATCTCTTGTTAAGCACGTTTTTTCCGAGACCTCCAGCTATCTATTGCTCTTTTTTTTTTTTTAGGCTTAGTGAGGTAAGCGACCTTTCCCCCATAGACCTCCCCTGCAAATTGCTTTTCAATAATCCCAACATAACCTGCTGGCAGCCGTATTCTACATAACAATGCAGCTTGCAAATGCATCACCTGCAATTGTAACTCTGCCTTTGATGTAAGACCAATTTAAAGATAGAGAATCTGGGTCTAATTAAGGCAGCTCAAGCTCAGACTGAGAAGGGCCACCTTCATTACAGCTCGAGTGAGCCGAAAGCAGTCCCAAAGACTCAGGAGTCACTTGGGAATACTTTTCCAGCATTTCAAAAGCACAGTATATTGTGAAACAGGATTCTGGTCTCTTTATTTCCTTCTGTGGATTCATTAGCAGAGTTTTCCCTTCCTATTTTGGTCTACCCCTGCAAAAAAATTTTCAGCGTTTGAAAGAGACAATAACAAAGGGTGGTCCTGGATTGGAAGGTGTTTACTCTGGGTCAATCCAATGATGTCACCTCTATTTAAAACCCTCCAGTGACCTCCGATTGCTTTAGAATAAAATCCCAGGTCCTGTCACCGCCCACAAGGCCCTGCAGGGCCTGGGCCCCCACCTGCAGGTCCATCCTCATCTCATCGTTGGCTCCCCTTGGCTTTGGGATTCAGCCCACAGTTCCTTGACCCTATGGAACTATTCCTGCCTCTCGGGATTTGTATTTGCTGTGCGCCCTGCCTGGAATCTCGTTCTCTCTGCTCTTTGCAAAGGTGGCTCCTTCTCTTGTCTCAGGCCCAATGTCACCTCCTGGAAGAGAGTTTCCTTGACTGCTCTATTTCTTCCTGTTTCATTCCTTTGGGCCATCTTTTCATTCACACCTGAAATTTTGGAATAGCTCTTCCCTCTCCATGGGAAGCTTCCTGGTACCTAGTATAGCACTAGTAGGCACTCAGTAAAAAAATTATAAAATGAATAAGTTGACAAAAGACCAATGGCCCCGTGTGGATGGACTGATACATTATGCAAAACTACTGTTCCCCTAGCTGCACACATTGAAGGGTGTGAAGGGAGCGGGCCCAAGCTGGAGTGTCACCAGCTTCCCTTGTTGGCCATGGGAGCCCATTTTCCCACAAAGCTCTTTTGAATCTCCATGGAAAAAAACACTGGGTAGACGTTTCTCAGAAGCGTTAAGTGGTAAATTACCTGAACCAACTCTCACTGGCAGTGAGTAGGATGTAGGGCGGCGGGGGGCGGGGGGGGGGGGTGCGGTTATCATCTTGGCTCCCAGCTCTTTCCACATCAAGAGCCTTGAGACCATATTTGGAATTGTAATGAAGAATATGATGATACCTAATGTTTAGCGCACACCATGTACCATGCACTGTGTTAAACACTGGACACGTCTTGTGTTGTTTCATCCTCACAACAGCCCTAGGAGATAGGTACAAGTATTATTCCCAATTTACAGACAGGGAAACAATGCTTACAGAGGTTAAGTAACTTGCCCCAAGTCACACAGCTAGCTCATGGGTAGTCCAAGTCCAGCTCTGCCTCTACTTCCTAACTCACTCATCCCTATTTTGTCCCATTTTTTAGTCTGAAGCCCTCAGAAGCCAGGCCTGGATCTCCATAGATGTCAGAAGGAAGATTCCAGAGCCTAAGCGGATGTTTCTGCAAAGCTGTGGGCATACAATTAGTTTGCAGGCACGAGGCGGTCCCGTGCCCTTCCCGCCCAGCACTGTGCGGTAAGGAACTGAGTCTCAGAGCGGACGATTCTGAAGCACCGGCTGGGCCTGAGCTCAGCCTGGGGAGCCCCGTGGCTGGCGCCACCGGCACGCCATGTAAATGACTTCACACTTCGAAGGCCCAATCAATTGGGTGTTTCTCTGCTTAAAAACCACTGGGATAAAAATGTTTCCTTGTCTATAGTCAGGGTATGTCCTTGGCCCGTCAGGGGGCCTTTGAAAAGGGCTGGTTTTGTATTTAAGAGTAAAGTGTTGCTATCAAGAAGTTTTCATATATTCTCCAGCAACTGAGAGACGACACTCGCCTTCGGACCTCTTGGAAGAGATGCCTCTGAAGGGCTTTACAGGCATACAGGGAGGAGGAAGGTCTTGTTTCAGGCTGTTGGCTGAGGAGAGGCCACTCTGGGCTGGGGAGTGATGTCCGAGGCCGGGAGCCACGCCTGGAATTCAGGAAAGTACGCGGAGGGCAGAGAGCAGGGGCAATACGGCTCCGAGGGGAGTTCACGGGGTCCCCCAGAGCAGGAAGCTGAGCTGGGGAAGGCTGTGCGGTCAACCGTCAGAGGACCTGTAGGGTGCACTTAATGGGTGTGGGGAGCAGAGATGGTGCTACTTCTATTCTGCTCTGGGACCTAAATGCCCTCCGTGCTTCCTACCTGCCTTGGAAAATGATTCTGCAGGTCCTGACGCAAGGACACAGCGTGAAATCCGAGGCAACGCCAGAATTTCTGCAGCTTGGAACTTACGGGTGGTTGGACGTGTTCGGGGTGGGGAAGCATTGTTTTTATCCAGGGCATATATTAGGGCGGGGGTAGACAGGCTGGATTTAGCCTTCGGTTCACCAGGGCCACCAGGGGTCAGCTCCTCCCTGAAGCATCTTCTTCATGGCCCTGGATGGGAGGGGCCCAACGTGGTTGTTCCTGCCAAATTGTCACCGCTTGGTGAGAGCAGCAGGGAAGACTAGAGAGAGAGAGAGGTATCTGGAGAAATCCATGGCATTTATGGGAAACTTCTGGATGTGCAGTCCTCCCGGAAACTCAGAGGCTAACCCACCTGTGCCTAGCTGGAAAAAGCGATTCAGGCAAATACCCAGTCAGTTAATGAGGAAGACCCAGACCCAGTCAAAAATACTTGTTTTTCTGATAATCTAATCAATTCAGTCACCGTGATTGATGATGCCTTTCCTAAAGGGCTAAGGAAAGCAGCATCCTATGTGATGTCTGTGTTTCTGAAAGTTTCCCCCAGCCATTGTCTGCAGGGGAAGCACAGCATTTCCTCCATGTTGAAAGCATGGGCAGCTACCTTTTTTTTTTTTAAGAGTACAACTTACAAGAGCGAGGGGTAAAAGCTGTCGAAGTGTCATTGCCCACCTCCGTTCCTTGGACTCTCTCTGGTCCAGGAAAGAATCTCCTGGAATCACTCCAGCCCTCTGCATGCTCAGCACAGTTAGTTCTCTAATTACAGGTCTCACACCGTGATCCGAACCTAAAATAAGAGTTTCTGAACTTAAGGCCAATCACTGAGTTGACTGTAATCTTTATTAAGAGGAAAATAGTAGTAATTTCATATTTCAATACAGAGTTTTTGAAGAAGAAAATATGACTCCTATTGGGTTGAGAAGATGGCAAATTCTAATAGAAAGGCAAAGCTTCAGCTACGCACAGTGACTTTCCAAATGAACGGCTCATACATTGCATGAAAAATAAAAATTTAATAGCACACGGGTGAATAATTATAAATAAATGAGAGGGGAAGTAGGTGAAATCGTCCATATCCCAAAGATGGTGGATGCTGTGTTGGCACAGGGCACTCCTAGAAAATTAAACAAACGAGACAGCTGTCTGTGTGGCTAAATCCTATCCCCCCCAATAACCAGTTAACTGAAGCCACGAAGTGTAGCGCCCTAAACAGGGCAGAGGGCTTGGTTCTTGTAGGGTGGCAATCTGCCAGCAGCTGCCTGACTCCCAGTTGCCACCACCTGGCGGAACGGTGGGCCGGGACCCCTCCCCCGCCGCGCCTGGCAGGCTGGGGTGGGGGGAGAGGTGGCCTCGGGAGGTTATTGACAGGCTTGCCTTCCGTGCATTGGAAAACCTCTTCAAGATTTCTAACGCCTCCCTCCAAAGATCATTAGCTGAGTCTTCAGGTGAATTCAATATGTTCAGCTTACGGGAGAGAAGCGCTAAGTCAATGCCATCGTCCTGGCATCCTTTCACATGGAAGCCTTTCCGATACAAAACTGCACACAATTCTCCCGCTCAGCCAGGGCGCTCTCCACAGCATGAAAAATGGAGCCTGTAAGGCCTGTTTGATGTTTGAAACCTGGTCTGCACAGGCCTCAGTCTGCCTGGGGAGGGGGCACTGTGCTGAGCAGGGAGCTCTGGTGTCTCCCCAAGGAGGGGGCTCCCTCCCAGAGGGCCTGCAGCACTCCTGCTGGACGGGTGATGTCGAGAGACCCTGACTCCATGCTGAGCAGAAGGTCTGTTGTGCTTGGTGACGTTGAGTGGTAGCTGTGTTCACTGAGAATTTGAGGACGCCCAGCTCCACCCCCGGCCGGATCCCGAAGTTCTCCTCCACGGTGTGACTGCTGCTCTGCCCCGAGCTCACTGCCCTGTGCGCAAGCCCGGGCCTCAGTTTCCCCATCTGTCAGGCACATTTAGACGAAATGGTTTCCAAGGCAACCCCAGCATTTCCCTTCTGGCAGACTGTACTGATTTCCTAGGGCTGCTGTAACAAATGACCACCATCTGGGTGGCTGGAAACAACAGAAATGTATTCTGGAAGCCAGAAGTCCAAACTCAAGGCGTTGGCTCGGCCACGCTCCTTCTGAAGCCTCCTAGGGGAGAATCTTCCCTTGCCGCTTCCTAGCTCACGGTGGCTGCGGGAGCCCTTGGCATTCCTTGGCTTATAGCTTCATCCCTCCAAATTCTGCTTCTCTCCTTACAAGTTCTTCCTCTGTGTGTGTCAATGTCTCTGTCTGGATTTTCTCATCTTATAAGGACACCAGTCATTGGATTAGGGTCCCCCTAACCCAGTACAACCTCATCATAACTTGATGATATCTGCAAAGGCCCTATTTCCAAATAAGGTTACGTTCAGAGTTGCAAGAGGTTTAGGAACACATCTTGGGGGGGAATACTATTCAATGCAGTACAGAGGCTGTACATTTTCCTTCCATTGCATTGAAGTGTGGATTTTGAAGTAGAATTTGGCATTTGTGTTGGCTTCAAGGGGACCACAAGTAATGTTAAGCAAATGCCCTTTGTCTTTTATGCCAAGAGGAAAAGTTAAGCCACCTCTGCAGAGATTCAGAATTCTGTGCCCAAAAGCGGAGAGCAACTTTAGACAAAATGCCCCCTCACCTTTTTTTCTAGAATCTTCTTCAGATTTTCTGGAACCTGCTTTACAAGATGAGAAGTGACTTGAGTTTGCATAGCTACAGTCAGAGGAGCAGCATCACCTCGTGGCCCAGGGCACTATGCCTCCAGTCTTGACTTTGCCTCCCTCTAACTATGTAATCTTGAGCCCATTACTTCATCCCATAAGATGCGGGAGGATGAGGATAAAATAGCACTTGCCTCATAGGTTTATAGCAAGGATCAAATGAGTTCAGAAACAATAAATGCTCTCATTGTTGTGCCTGGAACTCTGTAAGGGTTGGATAAAGTTTAACGATTGTCATTAGCAGACATACACATTACCCGGTGTGTGGTAGCGTGGAGACGCCAAGCCCCATGCTGGGCAGAAGGTTCTATTTGTCTCTGTTTGTCAGGGAGGGCACACTGTTAGATCTGGGAGCGTGGGTTAGTAGATTTCTGCTAAGTTGCAAAGTAGGATTAATGTTATGACCCAAAGACACATCTTAGAGATTGGGCAGGATCTGCTACCAATAAGAATCTGAATGCTTAGTGACATTTAATGAGCCCCTATCACGTGTCACAGCTGGGACCAAGCGCTTTACGTTCCTCATTTTTGTACACGATGAACCTAAAAGGTTGGTCCTGTTTATGTCCCCATTCTACAGATGAGGAAACTGAGGCCCAGAGCACTTCAGGAACTTGTTCATGTTACACAGCGGACCCTGTAGCACTAGGCTTCAAACCCGGCAAAACTAACTCTCAACCCCTAAGTTCTACTGCTGTGATATCCCCACCCCAGGATCATGTCTTGGAAAAGGACTGGGTCCTTCCAAGAGTAGAGAAATCCTGCCTTCAGCCTCAGGAAGTAAGCTGATCCCGTGGGAACATGGGATCTCTGGCAGGACACACACACCTGAAGGAGAAAGGCCCTCGCCCAAGCCTGGGGAGCTCAGCTCAGTCCTAGCTGGCAGTGCTCTCCAGCCTCTGGGTTCATGGGCCCCTCTTTCCCCTTTTCCAGTCTTCTCAACCAGGGAGGAGCCACAGCCATTTCCAGACCCTCCTCACATTGCAGACTCAGAAGCACCTGACAGCCAACAAAAAAACCACACACACAAAGGAGAGTGACAACTCCCATCCTGGAGGCCGGGTTTCTCCCGGTTCCCAGGCAGAAACTTGCAGAGGTGTAAGCTGAGCCACCCGGGGTCACAGCTGGAGGCCGGTAACCCTCAGGCCTCATGACCCCCAGCTCCCAGCTCCGGGCACCACCTTCCGGACTGCTGGAGCTAATGGCCCGCGCACCAGTCAGGGCTGTGCACTCTCAGTGCCACTGGGCGGTCACCCTTCTCTGTGTGGCAGTCACAGAGCCAAGAAGGTAGGCACTGGGGGGAGGGTCTAGCAGGCTACAGCCTCACCCCCAGCCTAGAGACACCACAGTTCCTGGCTGCCCACCCTCCTTGGCCCCATCATGCTCACACACACTTTTCTTTCCTGCCTGGCTGAAGGCTTGGACTTAACCCTACCCAAATGCTCAGGCTCTCACGAGGCAGGAGGCTCGTTACCAGGGCAGCAGGGAGGAGCACCTTCCAGGAAGAGTTGGGACTTCTGCCCAGCTTGCTGGACTGTTTTCTTGCTGACTAGGCAAGTTTTTAAGCCATCCTCGAGCATCAGTTTCCTCATCTATTAAATGGGTATAATGCCATCCTCATTGTGTGAGAAGCAAAAGAATGCAAAGAACAGCCTTAAAGCACACAAAGCCTGCCGTGTGCAATGGATGTAATTTGCATTATCCTCCTTAGAAGGGGAATGAATGTTCATGAACTTGGAAAGAGCACTTAACGGCAATCGGGGAGGGGGATGGAAAACAGGGTTTGGCCCAAGGATTCACGGGGGAAGGATTATTTCCCACGACTTTCACCTTCCTGGTTTGGGCTTCACAGGAATGGGGAGACAATGATAGAGCATCCAAACCCCGCAAGGGAGCTGGAGATGATGGGGGTTAGAAGAAAAGAGAAACAAGGCCTGGCTGGTGCCAGGTGCTGACCTAGAAACTTAGATGCTATTTTATTAGGCCCTCCCCCAGCCCAGCAGAGCAGCCCAGCAGCCCATTTTACAGAAGAGGGAGCTGAAGTTTGGTGATAGTAGGAGATGTGCCCCTAGTCCCTTAGCTGGCTAAGTAGTTGTGTTGAGATTGGAACCCAGCTCTGGCCAACCTTTTGAACGTTGAATGGGAGTTTCATACCATGAGATGGACACAAGCTGGTCAGGAGAAAAGCTACCTCCCTGACCTAAACATCAATGAATGCCGGAACTGGAAAGTGCCTTCGTCAATGAGTCCCACGTTCCTTTTGCAGGTGAGGAAACGAGGCTCAGAGAGGTTAAGTAACTTGCCCAGTGAAACACAGCAAGCTGGCCACAGGAGGAGGGCCAGAACTCACATCTACCGCATTGTGCTGAGTCACTTCAGAATGGCCTCCGAACTCCTACAGCTCAGAAACACAGACCTGGATTCAGAAGAAAAAGAGATCTTTAAAATGTGTGGGAAGAAAGTTCCAAGGGTCTCTTGGTGAGAAGTTTGAGTGAGCCATCCTTTCCAGGTTCCTTTTTCATCCAGCGCTGGGGGCGCGCCCCCCGCAAAGCGCTGTCCTCCATCTGCTTTCTGCCAATCTCACAGCCCACGCTGACGGTGAATATAATTTCCTCATCTCAATCCTTCTGAGGAGAAAGGATCAAACACCTCACTTTCGGGATTTGTGAACTGTTGTCAAAAGGTAATGGACCCCTGAAAATGTAATTTTTCAAGAAACATTTGTGTTTTGAAAATATCACTTGTGTCACGAGGCCACGTCATTTGCAAGAACCTTCAATCCTGAAAGGATTTCGGTGGCTGTCATTTCCTGTGCCCAGGGAAAGGGGTTGGGTTACATGCTCCTTATTAAGCTAACCTGCAAGCCCAGCCCTGGTCTGCTTCAGTATCTTCAATGTGAATCATAATTGAATCATAATGATTATTATCATAACGGCAATGATATTCTTCACAATAGCTATTTACTGAGTGTTTATCTGCATGTCAGGTATTGTACCACGTAGGTTACATGATTTCGTCTCTCACATGTACCCTCCACACACTCCCCTCTGCCAAATAGGAAGGTAGTATCGTTAATATTACCACTTTGCAAGTGAGAAAATTGAGGATCAGAGAGGTCAAGTAACTTGCCCCAGGACACACAGAAGTTTAGGAGCCAGGTTTTGAACCTGGGATGTGTGCCTTCAAGCTGTACCCTTAGCCATGAAGGCACTGATGAAAAGATCTCATAGTTCCATAGAAGCCTCAGATGTAGACATATCTACCTATTTTCCTATCTCTCACCAGCCAATTTTTTCAATCAGATATGGCCAGAATTCTCTGTTCTTACCCAGGAGCTCTAGCCTATTACAAAACCTTCACGTATCCAGTCAACAAACATGTCCACACACAGACTATCTAAACTAGGGGGCAGGCATTGCCCTGTGCTCTGGGGACCCAATGAGGAAGAAGACGATGTTCTGTCTTCAAGGATCCCATTGTCTACTGGGTGAGGGAAGCCAGAAACAGGGAAATGATGACCCCCAATGCGACAGAACGGAGGGTGGCAGGACAGAGAGGGGAGTAGCCCCCCGAGGATGTGGCACTGAAGCCGGTTCTCTAGGAAATGTGAAGAATGAAAGGGAGTTTGCCAGACACGGAGGGGGGCACAGGGAAGAGCATTTCATGCCGAAGGCACAGCACGTACAATGGCGCAGAGGCATGAGACGATGGGGCAGGCCTGAAAACAGTGAGAAGAGAAGCCTGAGTTTCAGGCATCACCTCACCTGTGGGCGCATTCAGAGCCCACCACCCAGGGTTGTCCTGAATTCTCCCCTCCTTGTTCCTCATCCCCTTCTTTGATTCCTGGGCCTCTCTAGCTCTGACAGGTAGCTGACTCTTCCATAGATTTGGGTGGGCTTGTCTGCTTGACTCTTGCCCACTCACCAAGATTCTGACTCATGGCATCTCTTGCCTTATGCACTACTGGGTCCTAAACTTTGGGGGCCCAAGATGGCTTTTCGATCTACCTTAGGAACCCTGCTCCCCAGCACTGGGCTGGGCACATAGAAGGTGCTTAGAAAATAATGGTGGTGAAGAAAAAAAAAGAGGTCCTATCCCACCTGGTTTTTGGTGGGTCCTCTGTGGACAGTGCCCACGTGTCCAGAGCACACCCAGCACCATCCCCCAGGCTGAGGCTCCGGAGGTCCGCCGCCAGAGTCCGCTGTAGTCAAGCTTCCCGCTGCCCTCCCTCACCTGTCCTTGCTTCCTGCGCACAACCTTCCAGACGCACTGCCTCTGCAGCCCAGGCTTCCCGAGCCGACGCCTCCTGGATGGGAAGAAAAGGCCACTCTACCACCTTGTGGTCCGTGGTGGGTTTTGTTTCGAGGGGTCCAGAGCCTCAATTTTTTGGTGTGTGTGCATACGTGTATTGTTACAGAAGGAGCTCAGTACTGTGGTTAAGTGGTCAGGCTCTGGAGCTAGACTACCTGGGTTCAAATCCTGACTTTACTACCGTGAAGGGTTGATTGTGTTCTCCACAAAGATGTGTTGAAGCCTCAGCCTCCAGGACCTCAGCAGGTGATCTTATTTAGAAACAAAGTCCTTGCAGATGTATTTAGTTAAGATGAAGTCATTAAGGCGGGCCCTAACCCTATATGACTGTCATCCTTATAAGACAAGAAAAAAGACACACAGAGAGACACACATGGAGAAGAATGTCAGGTGACACCAGAGGCAGACGCGGAAGTTATTCAACGGCAAACCAAGAAATGACAAGAATTGCCAACAACACCAGAAGCTGAGAGAAATGCATGGAACAGATTCTCCCTTAGCACCTCTGAGAGACCATGGCCCTGCCACCGACATTTTGATCACGGACTACTAGCCCCCAGAACTGTGAGGGAATAGCTTTCTGTTGTTTTAAGTCACTTGGTTATATTCTGTTATGGAAACCCTAGGAAACTCATACACCAAGTGCAGCAGTGGCCAAGGAAATTGAACTTTCTGTGCCGCAATATTTGCATTTGGCGATAATAAGGAGTGTCTGCCTTCGAAGGTTTTTCAGAGATGGAAGAGCTCAGCATAGCGCTCAGCACACAGTAGGTGCTCAGTAAAGGTTGCCATCCTTCCTCCTTATTTATTTATTTATTTACTATGGAGAGGGACCGTGGTTTTCATTTGATTTTCAGTTAGGTTATGTCACAAAAAAGGGTTAAGAAGCATTGCCCTAAGTCTTTCCATCCAGGTGACTGCAGTAGAGCCTGGGGCCCCTCTCCCTTCCTCCAGCACCCTCCACCCCATAATTTGTGTGTGGTGCCCTGCCCTGCCACAGAGGAAAGATGCTGGAATATCCCTGTGCACATCGTCTGTGCCTGAGTGACACTTCTCTTCATGGTCTCACATACTGCCTCACTGCCTGCTGCCAGCCACTCCAAGAGGTGAGAAAAATCCATTTTACAGATGAAAAAAACCAAAGAATAGCTTTCTCTCACTCTCTCCTGCTAGATGTCCCCTATCACCCACCCTGCCATGAACCTTTGCTGATTTGACCAGGTGGGTGAGTAGAGTTGGGGGCCCCAGAACCACAAAATCCTGGGGACAAGTCCTCGACAAAGGTCACAGTTCGGCCACAGAGAGGAGGTAACGGTGTTAGAGAGTCAAAAGGGTTTAGGAGACAGAATTAGAACGGAATCATCCCCTGGCTTTTTGTGCGCTAATGGAACATGTTGTCACAATCCACCCAGTTACAGACTGTTCCTGCCGATTCTTGCGGTGCCCGTGGACTTCTCCATTTCCATCCCCAGCCACTCAGCAGATGAGGCTAATGAATGGGTAGGTTCCGTGCTACGAGAAGGCAGACACCGTGTCGCCCAGGGCATTTCCTTTTTGGCTTCTGCTGCTAAAAATGTCCAGCCTAGGTCATTGCCCAGGTCTGAAAATCTACTCGTTCATGTTCCTCAAAGCAATGGCTCCTTTTCTCACTTCCATGAGATAATCTTGGCTTCCCTTTATTTGGCCAAGCACAGTCCTTTAATACATGACCACCTTCCTCAAGCCATCCAGGAAAAAGCTAGGAGCAAACCCTAAATGCACACCATGAAACAGACCATCAGCTTAAAGTCTCCAAGAGATTGGCAGGAAATGGGTTTTCCCGGATGGCAAAGACACACCTGGAGGAGACGGATGGAGCACAGGAAGCACGTGAAAGGAGGCGTCTCTACCAAATGGCGATGCCTTCACCCCAAAGCTATGGATGGGGGCATGCCAACATCAGCCACCTCTCCATGCTTGGAGCTTGGCGAGAAGGGTTGATTCATTTTCTAAACTGGTTCAATCTTTTTGACTGATTTTGTGGGTTGGTTCAGTTCCCCAAAGTCAAGATTTTTTTTTTCAACATTTTATTAAAAACAACAACTTTTCTCTCTATTGTCTTAATGATCTGAGTGAGTAAAGGACCAATCTTGTCAGGTGTACATATACACACACCAGTGTCCACACGTGTAGATCAAAATGAAGAATTGATTGAATTTTTTTTTTTTTGCTGTACGCGGACTCTCACTGTTGTGGCCTCTCCTGCTGTGGAGCACAGGCTCCGGACGCGCAGGCTCAGCGGCCATGGCTCACTGGCCCAGCCGCTCCGCGGCATATGGGATCTTCCCGGACCGGGGCACGAACCTGTGTCCCCTGCATCAGCAGGCGGACTCTCAACCACTTCGCCACCAGGGAACCCCTAAATTTTTTTTAACATTGGCAAGAATACTCTCTTGTACCTGGGATAGAAGAAAGGATTTAAATATGAATCATCCAACCTGGGTTGAAGTCACAACCTATGTGCCTCTCCTTGTCCCTGTACCTGCCCCACCTGTGTTGGTTTGGGCCCAGTCTTGACCAATCTAGGGTTTGGATTCTGATGGTTCGGGCACCTTTCCTAGAAAAAATCTTGAGAAGAGATGTTTCAGGAGATAGCACTTCTGCTCCATCTCAGAACTTTCCTGGGTCATTTCAGCATCTCCTTCCCCGATGTGAGACAAGACACCGGATGTGAAAACAGACCACTGTCCCCATCCGGAAAGCGTGTTGTGGTGGTAGGAAGAGGGGTCGCAGAGACCTCAGTCAGCTTTCCCGGATGGCCCAGGGTCTGGGACAGCCAAGCCCAGCACAGGCGAAGTGGTGAGTGGAGAGGACAGCAGGGATGCCAGGATGCCGGGCGAGCTCCAGCACCTCTGAGTGCTCTGAGGTTCAGCTTGGCAAGCAGGGAGGCTCATAGCCGTACTCTCTCACCCAGGTCTTTTAGAGGGAAGGAAAATTCCCTGGAAATTGTGGACACTTTTCTTAGTGTGGCTCAGCAAGTACCTCTCAACTCAAGGTTGGGGCTGTGGGTCTTTCCTTCCAGCTATGGTCTGAGTGTCTGTGTCCCCCTAAAATTCACATGTTGGAATCCTAACCCCCAAAGGTGATGGGGTAAGGAGGAGTGGCCTTTGGGAGGCACTTGTCAGGAGGGTAGGACTTCATGAATGGGATTAGTGGTATATAAAAGACACTCTAGAGAGATCCCCTGACTCCTTCCACCCAGGGAGAAGTCTGCAACCCCAAAGAGGACCTTCACCCCACCATGCTGGCTCTGATCTCAGGCTTCCGGCCTCCAGAACTGCAAGAAATACATTTCTGTTGTCCCAGAGCCACCCGGTCAGTGGTATTTAGTTCCAGCAACCTGAATGGACTACGACATTTACCATGACAGCACACCGGGCCTCACACTGTAGGCAGGCCACACATTCAGGGCATGGGTTCCTCCAGCAATTTTCACATATACCTGGAACTTAGGGGAAAAAAGCCAAGAGCGTTTGCAATAAACTTAGAGGAGCCTAAAGGACAGAGTTCCATCCGCCATCTCTCCCATCACTGGAGGACTCAACAGCTGTACCAGAAAGACCAGCTGCCCACGAATCCACCACCCACATGTGAAGAGTATGCTTCCCAGCACCAAAATCAAAAAGCCCGCGACATCAATCATTCCCCAAGTGGGATGTTTCATTCTCCCCTAACTTCGTTCTGGAGGTTCAGAAATAGAGTGAGGTTAATTCTTTCTTCCTGAGGACCCAGTGGCCACGGCCACTTCCCAGCAGCTCCATCACCAGCCTTCCCAAATGCACCGTCTAAATATTTATCCGAGTGTAACATGGGGTCAGCTTGAGTTCATTAGTTTTCCTGATTATCCCTGGCATCTGATGTGAGAAGGAAGTGCTGCAAATATTGTAAATATTTACAGATGACTAGGATCAGAGAGTCTAGCTCTGGCTCCAAACGGCTCACTCCACATCCCTCCGACAGGCAAGCCAGGCGCCAGTGCACACACATGGAAGCAAAACCCCCAGGAGCACACTGGGGCTGCCGCTGCAGCCAGGGACCACTGCTCCTAGAAGGCACAGCTCAAGAGAGGTGCCGGAGCTTTGTATTTCTATAATGGAAGCACCCTTAATTATTCATGAACATGAGGGTTTCACACTATTTATAGTATTAAAGTTAATTATTTATTTAGCACCGTTTCTCCAAAAGAGTTCAAGATAACCTTTACAATGCTCATTAAGCAGCAACTTGTAATAATTAGCACTTGTTCCTTTTCTATCTTCCTGGCTGGACCATAGACGCCCCAGGGACAGGGCTGGTATCTGACCGGTTTGCCGCTTTATCCTGTGCTTAGAACACAGCCTTTTACATAGTAGATGCTTAATGCATATTTATAGATTGAACACATCAACTTAGGCTTTTGCTTTTCATTTAACTTTCAAAAATGCACAGGCAAGATGTTATTTTGAGGTTTAAGCTCAACTAGCTTAAGTTCCTAAACCTAAGATATTATCTTAAGTTTCCCTGAATGGTAGGCTTTGGGGTCTTCTAAAGAGCCCTGAGCAGAGAGTTAGGAGGCCTGGTGCCCTTTCTGCCACTCACCAGCTGTGTGACTTTGAACAAGCCCTTACTTAGACCATTGATCAAGAGTGCTTGGCTTGGGGTCTCTGGGTCCCCTGGAGATCCATGGGTGGGCTGCAGGGGCTGTGAGACTCCTGAAATTGTATGTGCAAATGTACGTGACCCGAATGTGCACTTGTGTCTAGTGAGAGTCCACAGCTTCAACCAGATCCTCTAAGGACTCCATAATTAAAATAAAGTTAAGAGCCACTCTCGGTTTCTTTAACATTTGAGGACGGTAGTGAGACAGGTTAAATCAGGCCGGCCCGACACATCCATCAAGGTTGTTGTACCATAAACACCCACTCCTAGCCCTGGACACCCTCTCCAGCCTACACCCCTGCCTGAGCTTTGTTCCCAGCAAGTGGCTTTGCTGGCCAGGACTGAGGACCTGGGCACTGGCTCATCACCATGGACCTCCCAGCTCTATGTTCAAGCCTGTGCCCGGTCTTTCCCTTCTCATCTTTAACAGAGTGAATGATGTTACATAACGTTTTTTCTACATCCTAAACCAACACTCTCTTCTATCTAGACCTGCCTGCGATGTTGGCTTTGTGGAATGTTTTTGTGAAAAGAAACACAAGTGTCTCTTTAGGATTATGAGACTCGTGATACCTCGTTCTGTGGAGAGCAGCCATGAACAGAGTCAAGCTTGGGTCCTCGTAGCCCAGAATTTCAGCCAGGAATTAGGTAGGGGCGGGGGCTGGGGACTACTTAGCCTCATTATTGACAGCTCCTAGTAACTGTGTACAGCATCAATCTGGCGAAAGCAGTGTATGTCTTGACCCTCCTGTCCTCCATTCAGCCCTTAGCATACTTCCCTTCAAGTCCAAGACCCATTTAAAAATGCAGTGACATTACTAGAGGTGGTAGGTTTTCGGACTGATGTTGCATTTTTCAGGTGATTAGCTAACACCTTAAGTAAGCTGACACTTCAGCAAGTCCAGTTAAATCTGCTGCTCATAGGAAGGTGAGTCATTTGACCTTTATTGAATTTGTTACAGTATCGCTCCTATTTTGTGTTTCGGTTTTTTGGCCCTGAGGCGTGAGCTCTTGTTTTCTCATCTCTAAACTGAAATCACTGGACTATATTAAGCACGTGGGTTTCAGCTCTAGTATAACCCTGGTTGCTTAGACTCGTGCTTCTCAAACTTTATCGTGTACACAGTGCATCTAGGGATCTTCTTAAATGCAGATCTCAACTCAATAGTCCTGGGGTGGGTGGGATTTGAGATTCCAAATTTCTGTCCGCCTCCCAGGTGATGCCGATGACGCTGGTCCACGAAGCACACCTTGGGGAATGAGGTTGTAAAATGCTGTTCGGAAGCATTTTGAGAGTAGTCAGGACCCTGGAGGAAAGAGCAGCAGGACTGATTAGTGATGCCGGCCCAGGAAATGAGCGGGGTATAAAATGGCTGTGATGAAATCACAACACTCTGACTAGATCGTTCTTTTTTTTTTTTTTTTGCATTTTCTTTTTTTCAGCTTTATTGAGGTAAATTGACATATACTATTGTAAGATATTTAAAATGTACATTGTGGTGGATTGATATACATTGTGAAAGAGTTTCACCGCACGTAGTTAATTAACACATCCATCACCTCACATATATATCTTTTTTTAACTTTTTATTTTATATTGGAGTAGAGTTGATTAACAATATTGTGTTAGTTTCAGGTGTACAGCAAAGTGATTCAGTTTTACATATACATGTATCTTTTTCCTTTAAGTCTTTATTTTTTGTTTTGTTTTGGTTATTTTTTTGCGGTACACAGGGCTCTCATTGCCGTGGCCTCTCCCGTTGCAGAGCAACAGGCTCCGGACGCGCAGGCCCAGCGGCCATGGCTCACGGGCCCAGCCGCCCCGCGGCACGTGGGATCTTCCCGGACCGGGGCACGAATCCATGTCCCCTGCATCGGCAGGCGGACTCCCAACCACTACGCCACCAGGGAAGCCCTTAAGTCTTTATTGAATTTGTTACAATATTGCTTCTGTTTTGTGTTTTGGTTTTATGGCCCTGAGGCATGTGAGATCTTAGCTCCCCAACCAGGGATAGAACCCACACCCCCTGCATTGGAAGGTGAAATCTTAACCCCTGGACCACCAGGGAAGTCCCCATATACATAAGTCTATTCTTTATCAAATTCTTTTCCCATTGAGATCACTTCATAATATTGAGCAGAGTTCCCTGTGCTATACAGTAGGTCCTTGTTGGTTTGTCCATTTTAAATATAACAGTAGATGGCTCTTAAAGAATCTTCAAAATCCAACACAGTTTTTCTCAAAGTTGGTCTCCTGACCAGCAGCAGCAGCAGCAGCTAGGAACTTCTTAGAGGTACAAATTCTTGGACCCCACCCCATACCTACTGAATCAGAAATGGGCTTCAGCAATCTGGAGTTTACCATGGAATTTAATGGAATTTTGTTGAGGCTCATCTGGCCCAATTCCCACTCTTCAGATGATTCTGGTGCCTACTCAGATCTGAGCACCATTGATCCAACATCCAAGTCGTCTATAGAATTGATGGCTATCGGCTGAAGTCAGGAATAAGCACAGGGTGTTCCAAGGGTAAAAGGGGTCCAGGTAATACAGTTGGGTTGAAACCAAGATACTCCTCGTCTTGTACCCTGTTATTCAACTGGACCTCTGATAAACATCATTAAATATTAAGAGTGCTTTGCAATCTTCTTTGGTCTTGCTCAATTAAGTTTATCTTCTGACCCGCAACATGTATGTCTGGTTCATGTTTTTAAAACCAATCAGAATTTGACATAGTGGCATGATCTACTTGTCATTCCTATAGCCTTGGGAATTGGGCCAGAAGAGTCTTGGACAAAATTCCATTTTGCTCATAGCTGGTACATGAGCTGAGTCTTGAGCTCGACCAACTGTTCTTTCCTGGTTGGACTATTTCCGTATTGCAGAGACATTTTAAACAGCAGGCCCCAGAGAAAAATGGATGCTAAAACCTCGGGGTCAAAGTAAATTCTCAGCCCAAGGGAGGTTAACAGTGATAGTCCAACTGCCAGTGTCTCCTTCAAAGTGAAGGAGAAATCATCTATGCATCAGAAAGTGGGATAAGGATTTCTCCTTCTACCCCATCTCCACAACTCTGGGAAAAGCACCAAAAATCAAGCAAAACAACGTTCAGGTGTGAAATAGATTATGGTGCATAGCTGGAGGCAACGAGGTTGCAATTCTGTCCAATGACACCAATTTAATTGGGCGTTAAAAAAAATCTTAGGTCCCAACAGTAGTTTCCCGCCCAGACTGCAGTCTGTAATGGGAAGAAAGAGCACTTCTCTTTGCTGGAAGTTGTGATTTGGGGCACATTGCTTAGCGTTCTCCAAGGTGGGCGCCATTTTGACTTTGAGGATGAACTTAATGTCCGGTTTGGGTGTTGAAGACTTCAAAGCTCTTCTCCAGGGCTTACAAGAGCACAGAGTGAAAAAGAGTCCTGCAGATTCTTTCAGTCCATGGACTACTAGGAATAGCCCTGGATTCAGACTCTCCCACTCACATCTTACAAGTCTAAAATCAACCCTCCCCATGTGTAAAACATTGGACACAACCTGAATGTCCAACTTTAGAAGAAAAGTTGAGAAACTCATGCTACATCGATATCATGGCAATAATTGCAGCCAGTATAAATATTCATGAACAATTTCTAATGCCATGGGGAAATGCTTGTGATATAATGCCAAATTTTAAATGTAGGCTATAAATTATAATATATTATGTTCTCATTAATATCCAAAAGGCATAGAAAAGTAATCACACTTTAAAAGTGATTTCCTTTTAATGATAGATTGATAGGCAATGACTTTTCTTCATCTTGTTTTACTGTATTTTCTAAAATTCCCACAACTTCATGTATTATTTTTATACACGGAAACAAAAACCATTCAAATGAAAAAACTCACTCCTACTCTGATGTGCCACGTTTATCTGACTGGTCTGTCCTCTGTACCCGGCTTGAACTTTTTCTTTTTTTCAACCTATTTGTTCCAAGTCATTCCCTTCCCCTGGCATACTCTGCTTGCTCCTCTCTGCTTTTCCAAACCTTCCCCACCCTTCAGACTGCTGGGTTTCCTGTTCTTCCAGGAAGTTTCTGGGACCTTTCCAGTCATAGACCATCCCCCTTCTGAACACCTGCACCACAGTTTCATCCACACCATTTGTGAAGCCGGGAAATGTTAGGGATCTTTTATTGTCAGCATGCTGCCTCCATGCCTAGGCCAAACCCTAGACCAATTACCTCTGAATCTGGGGTGGGACCTGGACATGAGTATTATTTTTGAAGCTTACTAAATGATTCCAATGTATAGCTAGGACTGAAAATCACTGATCAAAAGTCAAAAGTCACCCCTATACACAGAGCAAGCATTTGTCCCAGATTTTGTAATTCAAGTATCTGTCAAGTTGATCCCACATAAACCATGGAAGCTTCTCAGAAATCTAGATGTTCCAGTCCTTACCTATTATTATTATTGTAACCGTATTAATTATGTCTCTGGGATGCATTTGGACACCAAACTCATGTCATGTGTTTTGGTTGGTTCAGATACATTTGGTCCAAGTTCCTGGGGAACTGTCCGATTTAACAAATAAAAATACAGGATGCCCAATTAAATCTGCATCTCAGATAAACAGTGAATCATTTTTAAAGGATGAGTATATCCCAAACATATCATGAGATATACTTACCCTAAACATGTATTCATCGCTTATCTGAAATGCAAATTTAACTGGGAAACTGTATTTTTGTCTGACAACCCTTGCTTCAGGAAATAAGATTTCTGTATTCAAAGGCTTTTATTTCCTGTTGTGCTAGCATGGAGTCCTCATATAGTCAGGGTTGAACCTCCAACGTGGCTGAGTTACTGACTGCGGAAGAGACCAACTCCAGAATCAATTGGGAGAACCGCCCTGCTTTCCAGGCTCTGTCACTGACAGGGTTGTTAGTAACATTTTACTTGCAGAAGTATAAAAGAGGCCAAACTATAAATATTGCTGCCAGCCTGCCTCTAGAATTTGAGAATCAGTAGCCTACGTTGAGCAGCGGCATAGCATACAAGGTTCTGGAGTGAGAGAGTTCTGGGTGTGGATCTCAGCTCTCCCTGCTACTGAATGATTCTAGACAAGTTAATGAACTTCCTTGAGTTTCAATGTTCTCACCTATAGGTTGGGGATAGTTGCACATAGGTTGGGGATAGTTGGGGATCGTTGCATCTAATTAATTAGTCAGGATGAAATGAGATCATGTTTAAAGTTCTTGGCCTAGTGCTTGAGTCGTTATTGTTATTAATATAAAAGGAATATATATTTTTTCATATTCAGCCAACAAGCAAATAAATATACTCAGCGCTGCTCCTACCCCAGCTACCCTCTGGTCCTCTTCCTGTCACTTCTGATAGAAGCAGACAGTGATGACTGGGAAAGGGCGGGAGAAAAGCCTGCTGTGGGAAAATAGGGTGAGATTCTTCGAGAAATTGAGACT
The DNA here is from genome assembly GCF_003676395.1 of Aethalodelphis obliquidens. NCBI lineage: Eukaryota > Metazoa > Chordata > Mammalia > Artiodactyla > Delphinidae > Aethalodelphis > Aethalodelphis obliquidens. The sequence goes on along the minus strand of NW_020837955.1, from coordinate 29,049,550 downwards.
GAAGACTGCTTAAATATGGCAGATATTTGTTGGTAGAATTTTATGCAAATTACAACCAAATGGCTGGCCTTCGCTGGAAGATTTTATGCACTTGAGGGTGGTCCGCCCACAAATTCAAGTGGAAATGAGTGGCCAGGGTCACGGCAAACACTGGGGTCTTTGATCGGCCCTGAGTGCTGGCACCAAGGGCCAACACAACCCTTGTGTGTCGCGTCTTCAAATTCCTGCAGGTCAAAAACCATGTTTGTCTCTCAGCGATTGTTTCTACCCTGGGGCAATTCAGGATCACCTCGTCTGATGCTTCCTACAGCCACCCCTTCTGGAACACCCAGACACTAACCAGACCTGACTTTTCAGTTTTTCAAAAACAAGTTTGAAAAGTATCACCTGGGACAGCCGGTAAAAGGATGCCAGCCTGACTGCTCCACAGAGAGACACGTCAGCCGCCAGTCACCGTCAACTTTCTGCTCAGATGGTGACGAGCGGCCACGTGGAGAGGAGAAGGCCACGCGGCCACCCTTGCCATTGGGCACACCATCCCGCACAGATCCCAGATGGCGACCGAAAATAGGGCCAGAAGGGGAGGGGGGCATGAGGGAGGCAGGGGGTGTGGCAGCTTCACGTCATCTCTCCAAGTTCATCTTCCGCTCCCCAGACGGCACATTTTGGGGAGCTCTCAAGATGTGCTTGGGGGAGGGAGTGGGGAGTATAGGAGGCTCGCCCCGTCAGTACCTGGGCAAACCGCTCAGACTTTCTGATCCCAGTACCTTCCTCTGTGAGACTGGGATGGGATCCATCCCCCTTGCTCTGCTTACTGTGGTCAAGAGGGTCAAAGGAGGTCACAAGGGGGAAAGAGCTCGAAAGCACTGAAGAGATTCTGCATGTTGCTAGGATTATGCCCCTGTCTCCGCTGAGACAAGGAATCCACCCAGATGTTGAAACAGCCCAAGTATGAAGACTCCGTGGTCTCCACCGGCCTCACTCAACTGCACCCCGGAAGGCAGCCCATGACGAGCAATTGCTGACGACCTGTCCTGCTCCCCCGTCCAGCACTTGAGTTCTCCTGCAGGGTCTGTTCTGTTTCAGGGAAGGTAAAGCGGTGGGCAGTGGGGGAGGGAGAGAGCCAGTGGCTTTCAGATGGTCAGTCTAAGGGGAGTGTGAAGCCGGCAGGACGAGCAAGGTGTGGAAAGCTGTCCCGTTGGCTAAGCCTGGCTCACAAACGGGGTTGACCCCCTCGGCCTGCTCACCTGATGCACACCCAGATGAGGTGACAACACACTGCAGAGGGCAGGGGGCCGGTCTTGTGGTTTCCCATCTGGTCTCGTTTGGCTTCGGGGCTTTGGAGCCTCTGACAGACACACCTTGTCATCTTGAATCAGACAGTCGGCCTCCATGCTCCGAATACGTGTGAGATTTCACACGTGCTCTCTGGAGGAGAGAGGCCATGGGGCAGGAGAGGAGGCATGTTTACCTTCTCCGCAAGTGTTTGGATTTTTAAAGAAAAGAAAATAGACATTTCACACGGCATATTATAAACCAGCATCAGCTTTCCCCCCGCGTGGTCTTGAAGAGACAAGAAGAAGCAGGAGAAAAATCTGATTCCAAGCTACTAGGGTTGGGAATGCCCACCTGCTTCGTTCAAGAAGTTCTCTTTCCATATATGTTCTGTTACTAACGTCTCACGATGAGCCTTTCCTCAACAAGACTCAGGGGTAGGGTGGGATTCGTATGCTATTTAAAAAATCTGTTCTGGGCAATACAGAGTCTATCCCCCACGTGGCAAGAATCAAAAGATCAAGTACCTTGAAAACACAGAGGTGAGCTTTTTAAAAATATGGCTATTCTTACTTTTCTGAGTTTTCAGACTTAACACAATACGTGCAAATGACTTAACAAAGAAAATAAAATAATTGTTTGAAAAAAGTGGCCACAAACCTACATCGATAATGCGAATGCAGCTGGAGATGGGGGGTGAGGACAAGAGCTAGAGTGGATAGCTTGATAGGAAGGACAGCTCTTGTTCCCACCCATCCCCAACACTGATGTGGGCAATCCTCTCATTCAGCCAACTTCAGCCATCTTGAAGAGTGCCACTGTGAAATCAGCTAAGAGGCGCTCATGAATATGCTAGAACGTGCTAGCATTGACCAAATACCTCTACATATGATTCCATTTAGTAGCCCCAGCAAACCTGGGGGATGACAATTATTATCCCCATTGTCTGGGTTGAAATGGAGACTCAGGAATTCAAATATTTCCAATTCCCAAAGCTAAGGACTAGAGCTAGGCCTTCTGAGTCCGTGTTACCCATTCTTGGACTTAGCAGAGGCCAAAATAGCCTAGTGCGGAAGCTTGAGGGCTCTAGTGTCAGGTTGTCAAGGCTCAAGTCCCAGCCCTGACACTTGCTTTGCTGACCTTAGGAAAAGATGTGTAAATCCTCTCGCTCTCAACTCCCTCATCTGCAAAATGGGGATGATAATAATAGCACCCATTTTGCAAGGTTGTCATGAAGATTCAATGAAACGACACATGTAAAGCACTTAGCCTAATGCCAGACACTCAACATATGTCAGCTCCCTGAACTTGGGAATTATTGAGAATAAATGCATTCAAACTATTCATATTTTCCATTCTATTCAGATTTCCTGGTACGTCTTATTTTTCAGTCTTCTTTGTAATAGAACCCAAAAGCCACTGTACTTATGAAAAGATCTCTCCAGAACAAAACCTCTGTTTCACAGAGGTGGGAAATTGGGACCAGACCTGCTTTATGGCAACAATGTAAAAATCTCTTCCAATGCATCTTCCACAGCTCCTAGGAAATAAACAATGGTCTAAAAACTGCTCCAGCTTTGCCCAAGATCAAAGTTAAGTGAAAGAGGGAGTCAGGCTCTTCCAGGGGACAATGCAGATATACCTTTTTGGGTGGAATAAAACTTTATTTAAAATAGTTTCATTACGGGGGTGGGGGAGAATGTGTAAAAAAATGTTTGGGCAGGAAGAAGGGAATGCCTAATGTGACTAGTGGTTAAACCTGGAGGTGTGGGCAGGAAGTAAGAATGGTAACTTACAGTATTTGTACATTTCAGTAGTGTTCGAATTTCTTACCACAGAAGAAATTCTTATGTATTATTTTGTAATAAGAAATTGAAAGGTGGCCTTATTCCTAGGCGTTTCTCAGCAGGGAAACTCTAAATTTTCCCTTAAGACGAAGCTCAAGGTTTTAAGAGGACAGATCCTAAGAGTTCTCATCACAGGAAAAAAAAAAAAAAAAAACATTTCTTTCTTTTTTCTTAACATTTTTTCTTTTCTCTCTCTTTGTGTGTGTGTGTGTGTGTGTGTGTCTATACGAGATGAAAGATGTTAACTAAACTTACTGTGGTCATTGTATCACAATATATATAAGTCAAGTCATTCTGCTGTATACCTTGAACTTGAACAGTGCTATATGTCAATTATATCTCAATAAAACAGGAGTTTAAAAAACCCAGCTCAACTGTAAATTCCTCTAGGAATCCCTTCCAGATAGAATTCATTCTCTCTTATTCTGTGATCCAACAGCACTCTGTGCCACCAGTGTTATAGCACTTCATTAATTCAGCTTTTCATTGTTCATCTATTCAACAGATGCTCTTTGAACAAGCCCCTAGGGGAGGCTTTGGGGAGCGAAGATGAGTAAGGCAGGTGAGGCGCCTGCTTGCTAGAGCGCCCTCTGGCTGGGGAGATGGACAGTGACCTCCCAGTCCTGGATTCATTAGCTGTCCTTATGTCATGAGCTCTGATGGAGAAGGGCCAAACGTCAAGGGAGCATACACTTGAGAGACCTAGCATGGGTCAAGAGGCCTGGGAGGGTTTCTCTGTGCAAGTGACCCTTCAGCTGGGAGCTAAGAGATGTGAGCATTAACTAGGTGAAGGGGGTGGGAGGAAGACCAGCTGAGTTTTGGGCTGAGGACTTAGGCAGGCACTGCAATGAGAGGGAACAGAGCTCACCAATGAAATGAGAAGTAGACCCAGAAGAAGGGCTAAGACGAGATCAAAGAAGCAGGCAGGGGCGAGATGGTGTGACGCTTTGCAGAGCATGGGATGTTCAACTTTAAGAACAGTTACAAGCCACTGAGAGATTTATCCCAAGGACTCCATTGCTTTTCTTCCCTGTCTTTGTTCACCTCCACTTTGACACACCAGCTCCCAGCTGCCAGTGCCTGGAGCCTAATCATTACTGGTTGGATGGCTGAACCAAGTCACCCTAAGGAGGAAGAGACTGCAAGCAAAGCCCATGAGTGTGCAACCCACCTCTCTCTCCTCCCTTTTGTCTCCTGCAGTCCAAGCCTGTGAGCTAAGAAGTATAAAGTCCCCACAAAGGAGGAACGACCAGCAATGAGAGGCAAAGCTAAGACAATTCTTCCGCCTCACAGTCCTTCCAAAATGTTCACAGCTGGCGTCAGGTATCATCGTCCTGACTGATGAGACAAACAAACCCGGACTGGAGACTCCAGAGGGGTCAGCATTGGCCAAAGGCTGTACGGAAGCCACGGCTGCTCTTATCATGTCTTGGCCAGTCGTCAAGGGCCGATTCCTCCATCCCCTGACTAAAGTACGTATTTGTAGGCTTAATTATGTGACTTCTGCTTTCCTTTGGCTCAAAGAGAGTAGGTGTGGAGGCATTTTTCATGTTGCATAAAAATGAAAGTGCACTAAAATCATCCTCACCTCAAACCGAATGTCAGAGCAGTTGGATTCCTCAGCAGCAACAGAATACTTTTTATAGAAAAGGAAGTCAATTGAGAAGTCACAAAAAATTAGAGTTGGGAAGGACCTCTGCGCTCACAGGGGTCAGGTCCCAGGAGCTGCTGTTGAATTGTTCCCTGCAGTGAAGGGTCTAATGTTTTGTCCACTCAAGTTTTAAATATCTCTACCCATAGCTTGTCCCTGAGGACGCCTCTGCACAGGGTGATAAATCTTGCTGTCAGGGCTCTTTTCCTGCTATTCAATCTCACTTTTCCTTTCCTCTACTTCATCCCATTTGTCTTTGGCAATGATTTAGACAAGAGCGTGCTGACATTTGAAAACAAAAAGCCCTGTCTTTACCTTCCACTTTGTTTTCCAGACCCCTCTACCTATGGAAACGTTGAGATCTGGGAAGGAGGCGAGCAAATGAGCGGATGTTCCTTCTGGAAGAGGCCATTGTCGAGGGCTGAACCCAAAGCCTTGAGCCCCCAGGCGGACATGAGGGATCATTAATGCCTCAGGAGCGTACAGGGTACCCAGGGCCTGACGCTCAAAGGCAGTGGGGACAGTCACCCGGTTCTCCAAAGTTTAGCAGCCTCCTGGTGCGACGGCTGGGACAGAAGGTGGCAGCAGAGCATCAGGCTCCGTGGGCCGAGCAGTCCTGGGTAACGCAATAAGTCCCATCTCCTTGGCGTCCAAGCTTGGAGAGCACGTTTAACCAGACCGGCCAGGGAAAGCTGCGCTTTGGCCAAGAGCGAGCTGCGAATCAAAGCTCTGGCCAGTCTTTTAAGACAAATCCCAAACGGTCAGGATTCTTGGGAGCACTTTTTCTCCCAAAGTACGTCCTGCAGCCAGAATTTAATCCCAAGAATAACTTCAGTCCTAAACAGGGATGTTGGTCCAGGCTGATCTAAACGCAGAAACTTGCCATCTGCTCTGGTGTGGTGGTGTGCAGATTTTTGTGTTTAAAGAAATTTGGGGCTGATGCATTTTTTTCTTTATTCTTTCTAGCCTCAAGCTATTTGCTTCTGCATTTGTCTCTGGTTTTCTGGTTTCCCTTCGCCCCACCGCTTACTTCTTTTGTCCTGTTTGCAGGCAGTCCTTCCAAAGCAGAGATCTGGAAAGTAAGCATTTCTGACTTCGGGCTGGCCTCCTGCTGGGGAACCAATTAAATGTACTACCCACCGGGGAGAGTGTGATATCTTTTATTACTTTCTAATTTCGGGCCCTGAAACGGCTTCAGTGATCAGAACATTCTTCCGCTTAAGAACCTGAAGGAGCTGGTAGGATGATGCTTTTGATTTGTGTTTCATTTATAAAGGTCCTTACGCGCCAAGCGTACTCTAAGGATTTCCACGGGGCCTCAGATTCTTGAAGTGGGGAGAAAGCAGGACAAAGAAAACCGCGACAAAACTTTCTCCCTACTTTACCTTATCATACTGGAAACTACCAGCTACTTTGGGAAAGTCTTTCTCTGAGAAGTCGGTGAACTGAGAAAAGGAGGAGAGAAGAATTAGAGCAAAACAATATCCCTGGATTCTAAATCTATTTAAACTACAATAGTAAGTCACAGTCCTGCCTCTTTCTCATTACCGATGGCCTGATAGTAGGGCCTCCGAGATGCTCGTTAAGGGGAAAGGAAGAGTTGTGCTTTCTTTCTAAATACATTCACAGGAACCTCCACCCAAGGTTCTCACTGCTGTTTGATCCGTGCCAATTTTTCTTTCTTAAACAGTTAGCATGAAACAAAAAGGAAAGGCATGAAAAAGAGGTGGGGTGAGGGCCCAAATATGTTCTAATGAAGAAGGTAATGAGAGTCCAATTCTCCCCGAATGTCTGACTTTCTATTTACTTATCTTTGCAACAAGGAAGGATGCCTTAAAATCCAGAATCGCTCTTGGATAAAATCAAATACTAACAACCCAGCTAAAGAGCTAAGAGCCCAAATTATGAGCCATTCCAAATCCTTCCCAATTGCCATGGGGGTCTTGGCTAAGGGTTTTTTTCCTTTTTTCTTTTTTTCTTTTTTCCCTGGCTTGCTTGCTCAGCTAGAGGTAATTCTGAATGTTTATCTGAAGTGTCTCCCTGATATTCTGAGGGGACTTTTATCTCGAGCAAAAGCTCCCCTGAAAACAGGGGCTTGTTTTAATTCCCATTAAGTATGGCTCAGTGTTGAGTCTTACCAGTGAATAGCTTCTTTTAGTGACACTGACAACAAAACTCACATATATAACCATGCTCAGTGATAACTTTTGTAAAATGTGATTCAAAAATTAACATTTATAATTTTATAATAAGCCAGCTATCATATTTGCTATTATATGATGCTCTGTTGAAACCATCCTTCCTACTTTTATATAGAAGTCCCATGAGAGAAAAATGTTTACCTTTATTGTTTACAGCTCCATTAAGTACCACTTTATCATATGATTTAAAATCCAACAATATAACTTAGCAGTCAGCATTTATTTATTTAAAGAAAGAGTCAGTGTTTCTTCAGAGTTTGTCTAAATTTAAAATCACAAACCAAACCACCTCTCTCCCTCCTTCATTCTTTTCCTTCCTTCCTTCTTTCCTCCCTCCCTTCCTCCGTTCCTCCCTTCCTTCCTTCCTTCCTTCTTCCCTCCCTCCCTCCCTCCCTTCCCTTCCTCTTCCCTTCCTTCCATACATTCATTTTAGAACCCAGTGCTGAATCTTGTTGGGTCTAAATGTTCCATAAAAATTCAACTTCCCTTCAGGAATAAATAGTTGTAGATCATGTGAAATGGCCAACCTCCCTGACAGGTCTTTAGGGAGAACACTCTATATAACTTTGACTAAAAAGGCAATGTTCTAGATCAAAATATAGTCCAGCTCTACACTGGCAAAGAGAATAGAACCAATAAACAGTGAATAGAAGCAAGAATGCATGAATGGAGGGATACACAGGCAGACGTAAAGCAGAACCATAATACTCAAAGCTTCCAGTTAACTCAATTCTCCATGAAACTCATGCCTACAACTGAGCAAACACTCACTGGACAACCTCCTGCAAGAGACAGGAAATAGCTCTGTTTCAATCAACCAGTTTGGCATGTTGTGTTTTACAGGTTCTAGAATGAACACAGAAGCCAAAAAAAACATGGCTGGTGTGGAACTACATGCAAAGGACACTGTTGCCTGGTTGTTTCAAATCTGTTCCTTATCAAAATTAGCTACCTTGTTTGTCCAGCTCCCATTTTTGAAGGCACACCATTCATTAACCAACCTGTCATTAGATGCTGGTGATGACCCACTTTTCCAGGATTCTTGTTTTAAATACAGGATTGATAGGAATCCCAAAGCTGGGAGATGAGGGGAAGGTGGAGGCGGCAGAAATGGTGAAGAATTTGCAGGTAAGACTTAGTATTGCTTCTAGCTACTCTCCTTCCTACAGCAAAGACAGCACGTGGAAACAGTGCCAGGCTTTTCCTTTGCACAGAGTGGAGCTAAGTCTTTCCGGGCTCGGCTGAGGAATTTTCTTCTGCATGAATTAGGAGACTGACTTCCAACCAGATGCCAAGCACTCTGCCCTTTCTGTTCACCCAGGGTGCATCGATGTCTACTCATTGTGCCCCTTGCATTTGCCTCCTTTTCAACCCATTCTCATTTGGAGGGTCATAAGGGGTGAGGGCTTCTTTGTAAGTCACTTTGATTTTATACAGTTTGGGTGAACAGATCCATGAATCTCCAAAGAGAATGTTGATAGACTAAGTGGGGAGGGAAGGCAGGAGGAGAGGGAAGATAGCAAAGCAAATGATGTAAAAACAAACCAAAGAATAGTTAACGATGATGCATTTTCCCAAAGAGTCACCTGGTCTCGCACCTCAACTGAAACCATCACTGGGGCATTCTTGTGGAAGCCGCTTCCTGGGGTTGTGCTATCTTCAGGAAACACATCCCGTGAAGGCCTTTGCAGGAAGCAAGTTCAATGTCAAAAGGAGCCACAGGAGACACTTAAAATTCTGTCGTTCACACCCTAGCCCCTTAAACGTTCTTATTAAAAATGTCCTCCATCGTCCTTAACATATACAATTTTCCAAAGCAAAGAATGACTTTTTAGAGTCTCTGTGTGCCCATAAAATTCTGTCTCAGAGATTTTATTAATAATCATAAAAACATCAGTACCCATCAGGATCACTGTGGAAAGGGAGAGGCAGTTCTTCCTGAACGTGTGTTCAAATTGTCTGAGACCGACGTTGCCATGAAAAGGGCGTTAACTGGAGGCTGATGATGGATAGACGTCTTCGCTTCCCTGTTCACCATTGAGGACAGGCCAGATGGAAGCTCACACAAGCCTGCTTGGTGGGAAGCAGGCAAGCACGCCTGCAGCCGGAAGCAGCTCCCCATGGAGGGCAGCATTCCAACCTTCGGGTCTTCAGGTTGTGTATTTATTCATGACACAGAGGGCAGGGGAGGGACCAAGGGTTCAGCACTGCACATTTTTTATGGCATGAGGACATGTTTCTTGGGACTTTGAGAAGTCTAAGATGAAGTGCTTTAAATGACTCTCTGACTATTCCCCAGCCAGCTCTAAGCACTGGCCAAACAGCCTTGGCTTATTGGTTGTCAGCTGAGAGCAACCAAAATAGCAAACAGTAAAACGCCGCCTGCGGAGAGATTTGTACGGGGGTCTCGTTGGCTCACCTTTCACAGGAGGTTGATCACGTGATCATGATCCGTCTTCCCCTAAATCTCCCTCACTTTTTCTTTTTCCATTGTACCTTACTTCAGCCCTGCAGTCAGGCAAAACTTTGATCGTAGAAATTCGAAACTCTAATGACCAAACATTCGTGAGGGGTTTTCAAGGAACGGGTGTACTGCACAAAGCAATGGCCTCACCAATCGGAGAGTTAACTGAGAAGCCATCCAGTGAGCTCGTAATCCATCAGTATCCAAGTGGCATGGGGTGGCTTTAAGGGCATGGGTTCTGGAGTCAGTGAGGTTGAACTCTGTACCAGTTCTGTCCCTTCCAGTTACTTGACCTCTCTGCACCCCAGTTTCCTCCTGTGTGAAAACTAGGATGATAATATCTACTTTAATGGGTTGCTGGGCTTTCAGGAATCCATCATGCATGAAAGGCTCCTGACACAGTGTCTGGTGTTTAGCTGGCCCTCACAATACGCTACTGTCTTCCCCTAATTACAACCAAGAAGTGTTCTGTGATTACTTGCTGTTACAAAATTGTTACCTCGGCAGGCTGAGCAGCAACGTAAACTGGGGAGACATGTATTCTCAGGTACTTTCATGGATGAGACCCTGAAATCTTCCTCAGAGGAGTCTAATGCAGCCCACCTGACCTAGGACCATAGACCAACTCTCCCTGACTTCTACCCACCAGATGCCAGTGGCACCCTTCCCCTAGTTGTGACAGCTGAAAATGTCTCCAGACACTGCCAGATGTCCCCTCGGGGGCACAATGACCCCCACTTGAGAACCACTGGCTTAAGCTAAATGAAATATATTCTTAAAAGTTACACGATACTTCTCTCAGCAAAAGTTTCTACATTCTCCTGTGTCCCTTGGGCCATGACCACAAGGTGAGGTAAGCAAATATATTCATTTGACACGTAAATACTGTACAAGTCTGACTGTAAGGCAAAGTGTTTCCCTCAAAACTATTCCATAGGATGTAAGTCCTCACAAAATTTCTCATTCCTGACGCGTTCTCAGTTACTTTATTTTGAACATGAAGGAAGTGTTTGGGGGATGACATTAGCCCCAGGGGGCCTCAACAAATGGCAGTGGGGGAGAGGAGACTAGAGGCCTACAGATGTCATCTGATAACACCATGGGAGAAAGAGGAGCAAAAATACTTCACACAGATTTGGTGCTTATTTTTGAAGATATGACTTCATCATAAAAATATTGAAAGTATTTTAAGCAGGTCTCAAAGTTCATTTTACCAAAAAAGAAAAAATAAAGAATATTGTAAGTGGTGACCTTCTAGAGGTCATAGATATCCACCCAGAGAACAAATGAGAAAACTTCTTGGGCACTGAAAGAAAATTTTCAGGAACAGCATCTTAGATGGATTCAAAGTGCCCTTTTTTTTTTTTGCGGTATGCGGGCCTCTCACTGCTGTGGCCTCTCCCGCTGCGGAGCACAGGCTCCGGACACGCAGGCTCAGCGGCCATGGCTCACGGGCCCAGCCGCTCCGCGGCATGTGGCATCTTCCCGGACCGGGTCATGAACCCGTGTCCCCTGCATCGGCAGGCGGACTCTGAACCACTGAGCCACCAGGGAAGCCCCAAAGTGCCCTTTTTTGAACAATTTGAAGTGAAGGTGGTGTGTGATGGAGAATATGTTCGATGATGATTCAAAGACGGCTTCGGTGACAATGAAGACAAATGACAAAGTTCTTTTGAGAAGAAGAATCTGAACACAATCAGTCCGTGATCTCAACTTTTTTTGAAAAGATTGGGCAATGTTATATTTCTAAATGCTTACCCTATTCTATGTAATATGCCATATATGCAAATAAATTCATCGATGAAGTTTGGAAGTAAGTGTCTTACTATTTCACAAGAGTTTACATAGCTGGGTTGGTTTTCTCTTTGGACAGGGAGACTCCGCCTTGTATGGGGGTTTGCCTCTTCCTTGGGCATATGCTCATCTGAAGCACCTACTGTTTTCAAGACTTTGTGTGAGTCAGTGTGGGCAGCACTCGGAGCACGTGTTTCTGGCCCCCGGAGAGTTAATGATCTCTGTGGGAAGACCAGACAGAAGCAGGAGAAGCGGCTTCCACATGATTCAGGGTGATTTGGCTCCAGGTAAGTGGTTCAGATGATGTGCTGGGAGGAAGAGGAGGAAGACCTTTGAGGGATGCCTCCAGATGACCTTTCGGAAACTGCAATCAGATGCATGTGCCCTGCTCAAGATTAAAGATCGACATCCCTCATGTGGTTTCCAATGGCCAGTATGGTCTGCACATCTCCTTCCTGCCAGTCCCGTCTCTAGCTTCAAGTCTCCTTCTGCTCATCTCCCTCTCTGACGATCCCTTGGACACCTTCATCCCCCTCCAGCTTTACCACTCTTCCCGCTACCCGCCCCCTCCCTGGACTGTGCCTCGCCTTCCCACCTGCTCTTTTTCCTGCCTGTGTCTCTGCCTTTGCACCTTGCTGTCTCCTCTCCTCTCCCCTTTCAAACTCCCTCTCATTCTTCAGACGTTTAACTCAATCCTCACTTCGCCTGGGAAGCCTTCGCGGACCCCCACTTGTGGTGAGGTTCCTTGGCGTTAGCTCCCACAAAACTGGTTATTTCCTTTAAAGTATTGTCTCTGTTTATGTTTATGCATCCATTAGTGTCATTGTTGATTGATGTGTTTCTCTTCTTTTATGCTATAACCTGGTAAGAGCAGATCTTCATCCTTTTCCACTCATCACTGTATCCCCAGGGCCTGGCCCCAAAGTTGATACTCAATAAATGGTTGTTGAGTGAATCAATGATTAATTGAATGTGTATTTGCTATAACCTTTGGCTTTAGGCTTGTTACTACTATCATTACTGTATGACAAGAGCTAAGATCCAATAGCATTACTGTAAGTCAAGTACTTTATGTGTTCTGTCTTATTTAATCCTCACAAAATCCGGTGATGTAGATTCTGTTGTTTCTACTACACTTGTTTTCTATATGAGGAATCTGGGGCTCAGGAGAGAGGTTAAGTAATTTAGTCAAGGTTGCAGGCACAGCGAGTGTGTAGAGGAATTGGGTTTTGATTCCTGGTCTGCCTGGCTTCAGAACACTGCCACCTGTATTGTATCGTATTGTATTATATCTCATCTGTGATACTCAGATGATGTCTGCCCATATGACCTGGTATGAGATCTAATACCTCTAAGAAGCTCTCAACCATGCCGCTCATCTTTGTTTCCTGATATTACTTTCAGCTGGTTCCCCACCATTTGATAATGAATGTCCTAGCTGGTGGAGTCATTCTTATCATTTATAAACACATCTAATATACCCTTGTTATAGTTCTCCCTTATTGAGTAAAGGAGGGTCCCCCACCAGGGACAGAAAATGCATCTTTTGTTCCTATGTGACTCATGACATCTGGTAAGTGCTGGGGACTCACCTATTACTCCTTTATTGGTTGATGACATCACAAGGATTTCCTTAGAAGCAACAACTCAGGGTTCAGAACTGAGGCATAAACTGTGGCTAGATTTCATAGACCTTTGACGTTATTGCCTTCTCCAGAATTTAATCAACACTTTGTCTTGTATGGGCAACATTTACTTCAAAAATTTCATGCATTTCATTCAATCCATCAGCAAATATTTGCTGGGGGGCCAATTTCTGGACAGATTTCCCCCCCCCATAACCCCACTGTTGGCTTGCAGAAAGAGACACTGGTCCAGATGGTCCTCATGCCTGCCCTCGGTCTTAGGTGTCTGAATGGCTTCCTTAGCTCAGACCCTCAGGTGACTCTGTAGAAAGCCCCCCCCCCATATTTAGGTAACTGCTAAAACCCCCAGTTTCCACAGCACATTTGCTTTTCAACCCCACCCTGAGATGTCTCCCCAAGACATAAAGGAAGCCCAGAAACAAGGCATCTGCTGAACTACAGAGTTTTTACGTGAGATCAAAATAGCATCAGAACTTTTCAATTGTGAAACAATGAATCAAGAGAGGAAGAATCAAATGAGAAACGGTAAATATTCCATAAAGAGTAGGCTTAGAGTTCTCAGGCAGGGAATACCCACAGCTATCTTCACACCAACCTAAGTCAGGCAGAAGCTCTCATGATGAGGATAAAATGAAATAATGGATGCATTATTTCTAGTGGGACTTGCATTACTATTTGGCCTAATTATTTGTGATATTTCACCCATATTAGAAGCTTCTTCAGAGGCAAGAAATAACAGTTTGTCTCCTTGAAAACAAAGAACAAAGGCAACAGTGCTCTCTAGAAGCTCGCCTATCATCAGGAGGGGAAAGAATCTGCCCATTATCAGGAAGTTCTCCCTAGAGACCTTGAGTATCTCCCCAAATGATCCCTCAGTGAACTGCAGTTGCCCACAAGGATGACGATTCAGAAGGCATAAGCCTTGCTGCAGAAGAGAGAGATAGTTTAGGGATAATGCAAGCCAAAGAAACATTCTCTCCAGCCTTGCTCTCTGGTGACTGGTGTGTGTGTGCGTGTGTGTGGCACAAATGTGCACTATAATAAAATGGGAAAAGGGAGCACATCCCCAGGTTTGCTTCCTTTAATGCCCTCTAGCGTAAAGGACTAGGTTTGGCTGAGAATGATAGAAAATCCAAAATAGCAACGGTCTGAACAAGGTGACATTTATTTCTCTGTCACAGGGAAATGGGCCTGAGCAGTCCAAGCTGGAACAGCCGTCTGCAGTCAGTGGGGTCTCAGACTCCATCATTATTTTTGCTCTGCCATCCCCAACGCGTGGCTTCCATTGGTTCGGGATGTCTGCTTCATCTCTAATCATCGTGTCCACATGCCATAAAAGAGAGGGAGATGGTATTACTCCTCCCTATAAAGACCCTTCCCCGGGACTTGTACACACACTTCTGTTTATATCCCATCGGTCAGAGCTGAGTCACATGACTCAACCACAAGGGAAGCTGGGAAATACAGTCTTTATTTTGGGAGACCGTGTGCCCAGCTGAACATTAAAGGGTGCTGTTGCTATGGAAGAAAGGGAAAAGAGACACTGGGGAACAGCTAGGAGTCTCTGCAACATTCTGCAAGGCATTGGAGATTTGAGGGTTTGTCTCCAGGCCACACCTCTCCCTTCCATTCACAGGAGCTGATCCACATAACTGTGTTCATAGTGGGAACCCAGACTGCCTGGCTGCTGTGAATGGGACGAAGGGTTTATAGAAAACTCAAGTTGGATCAGTTATATTTTCTCTCCCAAGAATTTGGAATTAAGGTACAGTGATTGACTGTTATTAGTCTTTCAAACTGGACCCATTGTGGGTACCGTGGAGAGGACGTCCTCTGCCAAGTTCGTCTAGAGGCAGACAACTGGTCTGCAGAATCCCTGAGAGAAACAGGGACAGGGCATCATGCAACCCTGGACCAGGGAAAGTCAGACATAGTAGCTGCCCTGATATCTGATCCCTTTCTGGTTCTGGAGCTCAGCTGCATTTCCTTCCTTGGGTTGCATGAGAAACCCTTGTGTCCTTATTGAAGTCCTCCATTTGGGGCTTTGGGTAGTTTGAATGAGTTCCTCTTCCCTGCAGCCAGAAGAACCTTGACAATGACAATGCCTCTGTGTGGCTATGGCTCTGAGCAGGGGACAATAGTCAGCTCAACGTTCTCCTTCGCACCTGGCTTCCTGGACGAGACAAAGCACACCCCTTTCCCTCAAGACTGTGACTTAAATCCATTAAGTTGATTCGCTTTTAGAATCTGATTGTTCTTCTTCCCTTGCAACATGTTTCCATTCGTTTTTGGACCACTGGAGGCACCGCACAGGACCACAGTACTACAAAGCAGGGACTACTGTTGGCAATATTAGACAGGAAGGCAGGGGCTGGGGGAGATATTCTGGGGTGGGTGAGCCATGCAGTGGCCTTCAGATCACCTCTTGACGTCAAGTTATCTGTGTGACTTAGGTAGAGTGCCAGACCTGGGAACTCCCAATACATCACGAGGCTGCGGCTAAACGAATCTTGTCCTTATAATCGTATCTCATACGTAAACAATTCCCGTCTAAAGAGTCAGGGACTGGAACTTGGGCACTAGATGTTACAGCTACAGCTACGGTTTTCTCCTTTGAGTATTTCAAATAGTTAACACTTGGAGAAGGCAATGCTTCTGGTTAATAACGTGTCTGTCTAAACCAGGCTCCCAAGCATAATAATCTTGCTTGATCTTTTGCCTCTCTGGGCCTCAGTTTCCTCTTCAATAAAATGAAGGGGTGGTGTTAGAACTCTCTTCCATCTCAGAGGTTTTATGAGTCCCCACTCACAGGGTAAGATCCCTCAGTGGTTTCAGAAGACAGAAGGAGAGAATTCAAATGTTGGCTCTGCCACTTACTAGCTGTTTGCACATGGGAAAAATACCTTTAATCCTAAGCCTCAGTTTCTATCCTGTAAATGAGGAATGGTGACAGCGCCTACCTGGTGGGGGTCTCCCGGGGGCTTAGCACAGTGTGCTCGACACATGGGGCGTGAGCACTGGGTGTTGGTCATCGCAGCACTGATGACCTCAGATCTCCATGAAATGCATCCATGCTGCAGATGGTCACACCCACCCCCCATCGCCACATGACACGCAAACAGGCTGACTTGTCCTCTTTGATAAATGTTGCTTTTATTAATTAACTCCGTGTGAGGGAAAAGCTAAAGAAAAGGGAAGGCGGGAGTAGGAGGGTGCCTGAGCTGTAAAAAATTCCTGAGTTATTTTCCAAATAATCTGGCTTGGCAAAAGAAAGTGGGAAAAATCCCTTCCTAAGCTCGTATCCTGTTAATTTTCAAACTCAAGTGTGTATTTCAATGAAAATTTAATCCATATGTTTCTGATTCTTTTGTGCTTAACCTATCAAAGCATTGTTTGCAAATAATTATTTGATGTCCAATAAACAGCCTTTTGTGTTGATTTTCCCATGCAACCACCTGGGTGATAGTTCCCTGAAAGGCAAATGGCCCCAGTTGAGACTTAAAGGTCTCCTGCCCACAGGCCTGTGGACTGACCAGCAAACCTTACAACTCTCCCCTCCTGGCTAGAGATGATCAGCTGGCCTGGGGTGGCCATCCATGGACATACTGGCCACCTCTGAATGCAGCTTGACTTAAAAAGATGAGTTTCTCTCTCACCAAAACAGAGAGCCAGTCTGTCTCTTTGGAATTTGGACAAAGTGAGACAGAATAAAGGTGCTAGTGAGCGGTGGATCCTACCATTGCATAGCCATGTAAATGCTGAACTGGGACCATTATGGACTGTTTTAGTGTATTCCTCCAGAAGTATAGACCCTTGAGTTTATTGGGGAGGTGGTCCCAGAAAACACCGGTCAGGGAAAGGGAAAGAGAGAAGGAAAGGGGGCAACACAGTCAAGCACATTTCCACGGTGGGCAAATGGAGTTTCATCTTACTGGGGAACTCAGAGAGCCAGTGTAGAACGTGTGCCTCAGAGTTGTCTTGGCCAAGAAGGGAGGGAGCTGGGGGATTTATCCTCCAGCTCTTGTCGGTTATCGCTTGAGGACTGCTCCTGGAGCTGTAGGTTCCCTGGGACTTCTGATGCGCCCCGTAACAGAGTCACAAGTGCTGGCAGTTAAAACATGGACTGTTGTTCTCCCAGAAGTGGTAAGTGTGGAGGGCACTTGTTCAGGGCAAACGGCAGCACTGTATGGGCTTATATGCAAGCTGAGGTTATGATGATCAGATAGAGAGATAATAGAACAGAACAGAGGCAGAGAGCAAACATCTGTTCTTGGTTCCTTTCCTACTTCAAACCTAATAGTTCAACTTTTCCTAGATTCACACAAAGATGGTATTTTTCCAATTAGCTCTCCTATTTCCTTGAGCTGCTTTGAGCTGATTTCTATTTCTTATACAAGAAAGAAAGGACCTTCCTTTTCTGGCACCACCGGCAATGGCAGAGATACAGAATCTCAGAGAATATACCTTAGCTCTCCCCTCATTCCGCTACATCAGTTAAGACTTGTTTTGGTTGCAAGCAACAGAAACTAACACTGATGAACTCAACAACAAAAAAGTGAATCTACTAGAAAAATTTGAGGTACCCAGGGATGGAAGAGGAAGCCACAGAATCCAGCTAGGGACAGACAGTAAGCAGGGGTAAGGTCTCTGTAGTAGGAACCTCCTGATCATCTCACCTGGGTATTGCCACCGTAAAGGAGCGCCAGCCATTCCTTTCATCATTGCCGTACAGTCAAGGGTCCAGTTAGCCAAACTTAGGTTATACAACCACTGCTTGACCACCCTGGGTAGTAAGAGGAAATGTCTACAGAGGACTCTGCAGAGTGAGTGAGAATTTTCAGAAGAAAATGTTACTAGGAAGGAGGAATGGATGCAGGGTAGCAGGAAAGTGCGCGCACACACACACACACACACACACACACACACACACACACACACTATACTTCTGGAAACCTACCATTTAATGAGAGAATTAGACATTAAAACCCCATGTAAGAAATGCTACAGTGAAGGTGTAGACATACAAAAAACCCTAGGAGTCCAAAGAAAGGACTAGCTGGGGCCAAGGGAAGGCAGAATGGTTTTATTGAGATCAATATTCAACAAACACTCAATGGGTAATTATTATATATGCCAGGCGTCATGCCCACCATGATATTTACTTATTTATTTATTTATTAACATCTTTATTGGAGTATAATTGCTTTACAGTGGTGTGTTAGTTTCTGCTGTGTAACAAAGAGAATCAGCTATACATATATATATATACCCCCATATCTCCTCCCTCTTGCGTCTCCCCCCATGATATTTAAGTGGAACCTAGAAAGATGAGAAAGAGTGCTTAAGTGGAATCTAAGTGTGAAAGGGGCATTAGAAGAACATGTGTAAAATCATGGAGGTGTGAAACAGCAAAGACACAGAGCACACGATGCGGGAGAGATCTGTGGAGGAAAGAGTGGGGAAGGAGGCATGATCCCAGGCTAGGACATCACAGCGGGCTTTCTGTGCCAAATTCATGAGACTGGATATATCCAGAGTCAGTGGTTAGTCATGAAGGACATCTAGTGTGTCATGGGACTGAGCTCTAGAGAGAGCCCTGTGGTGGACTGTGGTGGCTGGATCTTGAAGACATTGTGGGAGGGGCTGTACACCTGCAGCTAGAAGTTCAGTTAGATGCCTAGTGCGCTATGCCAGGAGGTGTGTGTTGAGCGCTGATTTGGCTCATGACTTAGAGAGGGAGAGATGACGGCTATGAGAGATACTTGGAGGGTAGAATTTTCAGGAGTTGGTTATCAGCTTTGGGAAGCAGAGAGAGAGAAGAGATAGTATTAATGGAGAAAACGCATAGGGTGACACATAGGGTGGAATTCAGCAGGAACTGCAAGGCTTTTCCTGGCCTCCCATTGTGGAAGTGGAAGGTCTAGTCCACTCTTTCTTCCAGAAATGCAGTGGTCATCCACAGAGCTCCAGTTGGGCAGCCAGAGTGCAGGATCCGACAGGGCTGACTGTGAAAATGTCCATCCTCTCTATGCCCTGCTTTCCATTCAGGACCTTCCCAACGCTAATGCCGATCTGGTGTATCAGCTTTAGCTCCCAGCACTGCCCTGTACATATATTGTGCTCCAAACTAGACTCATTGCTTCTCGACCTCCAGGCCTTTATTCAGGCCATTCCAACTATTGAGAAAGTCTTCCATATCCTCCAACTTCCAATACCATCTCCCTCTTCCATGAAGCCAGCCAGACAGCCCCCAGTAAATAAAAGGCAACCAGGACACCCAATCTTAGCTCCTCTTCTGAGTAGGCTGGGAAGTATGGTGAAACAGGAAAAGCTCTCCTCTCCCCAGGCAGTCTCCTGTTTCCACAGGTATAGGAAGTAGGACACTGGAGACCCAGTAGGCAGTACTGGCTGGGAAAGCTTCTATTCAAATACCAGGAGAGAGGGTCTGATCCCCCTTCTGCCTGGGCAGCTAGAGGAAGGAACCCATACTCTCAGCTTCCATATGGGAAGTGAGCACCCTGACTTACATCTTTGCCAAGATTTCACAAAATGGCACATGGGGGAAGGAGGTAATTCCCTATAAGAAACTCAAGGTGCTGTAGGCAACCAGGAAAGAAATGCCTCATGCACTGGGGAATGGGCTAGAGGTTAGTTTTGACCAGAAGACTCCAAGGGGCCAGTGGCCACCAGTGTCCATGTCTCACCGTGAAGCCATGCATGGTGGCTGCATTGCAGAGACTCTGAGGCCCCCTTCTGGGCTGGAGTGGAGCCTGGGAGGGAGACTTTTCTTGTCTGTTTCCAGCCTTGCTGCAGGGAGTAAACTTGATCGGCTTATACTGATTGGGACCTTTCCTCGGGAGATCACACAGATGCCTTGCTCTTTTCCACCACAGGATATTCAGAGTAAGAGGGAAGTAGAATTGAAGATAGGGGCTAAGGTCACAGAGTCAAGAGTCCTAATTTTGTCTTCCACCATCTAGTTCTATGGCTTAAGGCAGATCTCAGTTTCTTCCTGTGTAAAATAGGCGTGACAAATCACTCACCCGATTTACCAGGATAGAAGTGTCACAGTCGTAAGTGTGGTTGAAAAAACATCATACCAATAGATCTGGTTATCACCATTAGAGGCACCTCATCGGCAATTTTGCAAATTTGTATGTGATTATAACTAACCTCTCACCGCAACTCTCTTGCAAAAAAACATGTGTGTGTATGTATGTATACATACATGCACACACACACGCATTATGTGCATACACACACATGTGCATATCCCAGAGGCTTTTGTATAACCACTGATGTTCTTGGGTTTCAACTGAAAAGTATCCAGCCCCCCAAATATCTCCCCGGGGGAACGATCTACTGAGGAGAAAGGCTGAGAGTTTTATCAGTCTTCCTGTAGCAACCTAAATTTCTTTGGGCCTCTCCCAAGTCAAGTAAAACAGTCAGAGTAAACTGCAGGCTCAGCATTTCAGTTTCTACGAGGACAGGTGCCAACATGATACGGATCACGAACCCAGCAGAGTTTTCAAACCAATAATGCAAATGAAAATAAAGTAAGTTTGGGCAAGCAGCCTGCTATGTTAATACTATGTTCAATGTTATGAGCTACCTTTCCCTAAAAATTATTGCCCCTAGAGGTACTTGCTGGAAAACCAAAAATTGCTCTCCCAACTTGGAGATTTTATCCTTAAGCTTGAAATCTACCAGATGCCAACATTTTCAGTGGGGTTTCTTCCAACTTTCTTTTGAATGTTCATTGCAGTCCTTGTTTTTATCTCACTGGTCCCTCCATATTTCCACAATTTCTATTCTACTTTCCTGGCATAGTTTTGAATGTCCTGGGTAGAAACAGTTTTCTCTGTCAGTGGTTTCTAAACATGTTGGAACTCCTTCCAAATAGTAAAACCTCATCCCACTCCCAACTGCAGTGTGCCTTTCCGGTTGCAGCAGTTATAAAGCAGGTTTAGTGAAGAGAAGAAGGCAAAGATAAATAATTAGGCCCTAAATGCATTTAATTTAAAAATAAACCTAAGAGGAAAGTTCTCTTGGCCTGAAAAATGGTTCATCTTATGTTGTAAAAGATGAGGGGACGCCATGAGTAGCTGTGAGTCCCCTGCCCTCTGAGCTGCCTCAGCCCTTGCTTAGATGGAGATCACTATCTAATCATTGTTCTCACCTAAGTGGGGTGGGGCTGGGGCCATGAATCCAGGGCCTCAGAGACCCTGGGCAAGATGTGTGCTCTTCAGACCACAGTCAGAATAAAGGAACTTCCTAAGCTCTTAGGCAAAATGGAAGGGAACATAAGATGAGTGGGCTCTATATGACTGGTCATATGAGCATAGCATCAGGGGAGCCTAAGGGCTTCGCATCCTCACAATGTATGGGGGTGGCTTGCCAATATCCCACTGAGGCAAAAGATTGTGCCAAGCCCATCAGAAGTCCACAAAATCAACCACAGACATTGTGGTCCGTGCAACACAGTATGGTACAGAGTTTTGTGATAACTACCTTTTCTGGAATTACCCTACCCTCACCCCTTACTAACTATATAAACTTTGGCAAGTTTCTTCCTCTTCAACTTTACAATGGGTTGATAATAGCACCTACCTCATATGGTTGTCTGAGGACTAAAGGATACATGAGAAATGCTTAGAACAATGCCTGACACTGAGTAATTGTTCCACAAAGATCAGTGACTCCCATTTGCTCTGAGGTAGTATACAAATTGCAAAAGTTTATTCCTGAGAGAACATCAAAACAGAGGATATCCTATCTTCTGACGAGACCCACCAGCCCTGCATCTTGTTTATCTGTTCTCCTTACTCTCCCCCTATATACCATTGTTCTCATTCTATGGCTTTTAATGGTTGTGTGGGGAAAAAAAGTCAAATCAGCTTTTCTTGAGATTAATTCATCCAAAAAGTTCAACTGGCTGATCATGAATGACAATAGCCCATGGATATGTTAAATATAAACGAAGAGGAGATGCTTCCCCGCTCAACATCCATCACCGAATGTGGTCCAATATGTGCCCAACACTTGCCAGCTATTCCCTCATTTCATCCTTTAAAATTTTACAGGCTAAGTGTTATTATTCTTTCTAGCAGGAGGAGAGGAGGAAAGAAAAGGATGAATATACACACATCATTTCCTTGTTTGGGGACTGTTTTAGGCAACCTCTAAGATGGCCTCCATCAATCCCAGACTCCTGGTATTCATGGGCTTGTATAACCCCCTCTCCCTGAATGTCGACTGGATTTACTGACTTATCTCTAGCTAATACAATATAGCAGAAGTGATTAGATGCCACCTCCAAGATTAGGTGATAAAAAGACTACGGCTTCTGTCTTGCACGCCCTCTCTCACACTTTCACACTTGCTAGCTCTAAGAGAAGCCAGCTTCCAGGCTGTAAAGTACCCAATGGAGAGGTCTGCATGGTAAAAACAAAACAAAAATATGGTCCTCTATAGCCAGCAAGGAACTGAGACCCTAAGTCCAACAGCCCATGAGAAACTGAATCCAATCAACAACCACATGAATGAGCTTAGAAGCAGATCCTCCCCAGTCAGACCTTCCGATGAGAGTGCAGCCCTGGCTGACAGCTTGGCTCCAACTTTATAAGGGACCATAAAGTCTCTCATAATTCAGAGGCACCTAGGTAAGCTGCAGAAATGGAGAGCTAATAAATATTTGCTGTTTAAAGTTGCTGAATTCTGAGGTAATTTGTTACACAGCACTTGATAACTAATACAGGGGTCTTTGTATATAGAGCTCACACTCTGAATTTGTGCTTCTGGTCAGTAGCTTATGTTTTTTACAAGGATTGCTAAAGTTTAAAACAGAGTTTAGAACCCTTCTCATGACAGTCACAATTTCTTAGGATTCTGAGGCGCACCGTATTCTCTCTCTGCCTTTTTTTTTCACCCTTCTCTTATGTCTCAATTGGTTGGAAGTAGGAAAAGATGATGCAGAGTCTGGCTTAACCTTGAGGGATATACACTTGTCTTGGGTTGACCTCCATTCGGAACACTAGCTGGCCAACCAGCCTATTTCCACTTGCATGTACTCTGGCCACACAGACACAGCTGTTAAAAGCACCAACCAGTATCACCACCTGAAATTAACCATGACCCTAGGGCAGACCTGGGAAGGCAGGTCATGGCCAGGCTTTGGCCATGGTTTTAGTGTTCACCATCATTTCGCTCAATGGTACTGAGGTTTCACAGACTACTTGGTGCTAATGCAAGCATTTGGCCATACTGAACTTTCTTAAAAAATAAATTTATTTATTTATTTTATTTTTGGCTGCCTTGGGTCTTCATTGCTGCACGTGGGCTTTCTCTAGTTGCGGCAAGTGGGGGCTACTCTTCGTTGCAGTGCACAGGGTTCTCGTTGCAGTGGCTTCTCTTGTTGTGGAGCACAGGCTCTAGGAGCACAGGCTTCAGGAGTTGTGGCTCATGGGCTTAGTTGCTCTGCAGCATGTGGGATCTTCCCGGACCAGGGCTCGAACCCATGTCCCCTGCATTGGTAGGCGGATTCTTAACCACTGTGCCACCAGGGAAGCCCCATACTGAACATTTTAATTCTGCAATACTCTCTCAGGCGGAGTGATGCAATACTGTTTTCTCAGTCCGTAATACTCTTTCCCTTACTTCTTCACACTACTTAATGCTTGTTCTTTATCTTTCATCTTGGGCACCACTTCCTCTGTGACGTGCTTCCTGACCACTTAGCCCAAGTCTGAATTGCGTACCATATTCTCCAACAATGCCCTGTACTTCCCCAGTCACAGCACTTCTCACATTGTCTTCTCTGGGGATGGATCCTTTTCCCTCACTAAACTTAAGCTGAAGCCAAGGTATCTTGTTTCTTTGAATCACTGTTGCATCCTCAATGCCTAGCACTGTCTCTAGCACCTAATAATTAATAATAAATATTTGTTGAATGAACGAATGCTTTGGAGTCTTCAGGCCAAAAATTTGCTTCCAAAACTTATCCACGCTTCTTAACATCAAAACCTCAGAGAGCAACAACCTGGGTAAAGAATGTAGGCAATAAAAAGCAGTTGAAATGCCAAAGAACATACAAATTCCAAGCAAAGCGGAAGAATGAGACAGCTGTCTAGATAATAGAAGCCATCAGACACAGTTTGGCTACAAGTCACTGGTAAATTCAGGTGAGAGTGCTCAGTCGGCCTAAATTATCTGGATAATTCTTCATTTTGCTTTGGCCCATAAATTCTTTTATCTCCTTTACAGTTGGGTAGTTGGCAAAGCCTGTCACTCCCACCAGAGAATGTGGATGGGTTCCAAGGCACTGACCTCCCTTTTATCCAGTTTCATCCTTTTTATTTCCATTTCATTTCTTCTGGTTCCAGTTGGTTCCCTGGGTTAAGGGCTTCAGAACTGTTTAAGAGTGACTTTCTGTTTTGACCAATCTTGCCGTTGAACCTTAGTGAGCTTCAGTGTTTGGTGTTTGCTTTGTACATTTTTCTGACTTGTAGAATGTTGATGTCAAACTTTTAAAATATGATGGGAGGAAAGACTTTAAAATATTTTCAGAAAAATCCTTATTGATGTCTTAAATCTTCTTGTCTTTTGCAATTAATCCTAAACCACATGACTGTACAAAATAGCTACCAGAAAGATTGCCATGCCCCAGTCTCTCTCTACAGATAGAAATCATTTTGAACAAAAATCAGGCAATTTAAATGACTGATTGATCCAATTAGTAAGTTATAATAAGTGGATATCACCTATATCAATCAGCTTTTGCTGCATAACAAACCACTCCAAAATTTAGTGGTTTAAAACAACAACCTTTTATTTAGCTCCAATTCTAGGGATTGGCTGGGTGGTCTTCTGCTCTGAGCTGGCTTAGTTGATCTCTGTGGCTGGTCACTCCCTTGCATCTGGAGTTAGCTGATAGGAGGGCTGGTAGCTGGATGATCTAGAATTGCTTCTCTTACATGTATGGGAGATGACAGACTGTCTGCTGGTCACCTTGGTTGCCCATGTGGCGTCTCATCCTCCAGCAGGCTAGTTCAGGCTCATTTACATACCAGCTTCAGGGATCCAAGCCCAGCAAAAGAGAGAAGCCTCCAATAGACAAGCAATTTTCAAGTCTTTGCCTGTTTCACATTTGCTAATGCTTCAAGTCACATGGCTAACCAAGATTCGAGAGGTGGAGCAACAGACCGTACGTCTTTTTTTTTTTTTTTTTTGCGGTACGCAGGCCTCTCACTGTTGTGGCCTCTCCTGTTGCGGAGCACAGGCTCCGGACGCGCAGGCTCAGTGGCCATGGTTCACGGGCCCAGCCGCTCCGCGGCATGCGGGATCTTCCCGGACCGGGGCACGAACCCGTGTCCCGTGCATCGGCAGGCGGACTCTCAACCACTGCACCACCAGGGAAGCCCCTAGACTCTACCTCTTAATGGGATATCATAAGGAAGTGGATGTAGAAGGGGAAATGGCCATTTTGACAATCTATCATAATATCATTTCCATACAACTTACCTTGTTTGGTCCTCATGGCAGCCCACCGAAGGAGCATTCATTTCCATTTTATGAATGAAGCCACTGAGGCACGGATGGGTGACATCACACACTCATGGTTATACCACTAACAAGTGGTAGAGCTGGGATTTGGGCTTGGTTCTGCCTTGCTCTGAAGCCCGCCTTTCTAATCATTCTACTTTGTGCCTAACCCAAGTTCTGGCTGGTTGCTCACAGGTTGTTACTCTGAATTCAGGGCTATTTTGTCCCCCATGCATGTAGGCAGTAGCTTCAGTCTATGAGTATCAAATATTTTCAAAATATTTTGCAGAGATTTTTTTTTTTTTACCAGTTCAATAAAACCTCAAGCCCCAGATGTGGTTAAGTCAGGCTCTCTTCTCCTGAACTTTCAAGGCCTGAGGCACTTGATGGTAATGCAACCTCAACTCCTCCAACTCCGCAGTGACATGCTTTCCTGCTCATAAACAGAAAGTATCTTCTTTTTTGAAGCCATGAAATTCTGCTGCAGGTTCCACCCTTGGAAGAGACAAGACTCAGAACCTCCAGCCTCATTCCTAGCCCCGGCTTTCCTTTCAAGACCAAGGTGGGGCTGGGGTCACATGCAGGGATGTGGCCTCCTTGTATAGATAAGAAGGGGTCATGAGAGCCCTTCAAGTTTCAGACAAACGATAAACCACACAAAAATGAAACCAGCGCCACAGCAAGCAGCGCCTCTAAGCTGGTCTCTGCCCAGTTTTTGCAAAGGTACATTTTCTCCTTTCTGCTTCTTATTCTTCCTCCCGTGGTCTCCCTTCCTCACGGTCCCCCCTTGGCTGCTCTCCCTGCCCCCCTTCTTCGTTAGAGCTCCCCTGCCCCTCACGTCTTCCACTGCCATTTCTTAGAATCCAAACATCCTTTCCTCTCCATCCCATGCCTTCCTTTAGCTGTGAATGCCATTTAGGAGTACAAATGGGCCCCAAAGATACCTTGGGCGGCAACTGGAAAAGATGGAGGACCCAGGAGGTGAATTCAATGCACTTGATGAATCTGGTCACCGTTTATTCTGAGGGAATAGAAACACATTATTTTGTACTTACATATATTCTAAGTCTACTCTGAAGTTTCCCATTGAGGAGGAATGAATTTATCTTCATTTGACAATTTTATGACCCAGATCCGCCAGCTCTGTCCATTTATCTGATTTAAATGCAACTGAAAGACTGGACTGCTTTGACAGAAATCCAAGCATGGCCAACAGTGCTTCCCATCAACGTAGATTGTTCATAATATGCGAGTTTCCCAGTGTGGCCGTCAGGGCCTCCTGGTTAAGCTTACCTCTTGAATGATCATTATTCAGCAAGAGAAAATGATTCCGTAATGAAAACAAGTGCTTGATGTTTTTTTTTCTTTTTAGATTTATTAAAGCGCCTCAGAGGCTGTTTTTATAAAACCCAGCCCTTAGAGTGGCTGACCTTAAAAATGTGTTTATCTAAGCTATATTCCCCAAAACGTTGACCAACATGATAAATAATTTATTTAATATTTCCTTAAATATTATTTTATTTGGTTTAAACCCAAAGTAGAAACGTCTTCTCCCCAAAAGGAACACTGTCTCATTTTTTTTGTATACAATGGAACTTTTGGGGACAAATAAAAGAAATATAATCTTTTTTCACAAATTTTGGTTTACAAGGTGACTGCTGGTTAATCCAGGGGCTGTGGAATACGTGTTGTGACATTTAGGTGTTAAATTAGAACTTTGGTTCATGGGTATATGCTTATTTCAAGCATTTACTAAGACTGGTAGGAAAATAAGTATCCATAAATAAATACAGCAAATAGGGCACAAAGAAATAATCGATAGAAAAATGCCCCCCACCCAAGCCACGAGCAACACAAGGGCTGTGTTCATGTTGACAAAAGCTTTTTTTTTCCCCAGAGATTTTAGTAAATCCACAGCTTAGTTATATTGGAACCAGCCTTCAGAAGAACTTGCTAAATGTTCCTACTTCCTCTGCAGAACTGTTCCTCAATCCATAGGACTAGTAATCCCAGAATTCCTACCCCTGGGCCACAGAGGCAGGCCCTGACGTAGGCTAGACAACCAGATTCCACTCTCTGGGACTCAAGTTGGTCATGTCACACGTGGGCCCAACCTCAACCAATTCTAATTCTTGGGAATTTTTCAATAAGAAACAGGAGGAGAAAGGGCCTGGCCCTTGGAGTCATAGAGCTAGAAGCAAATGAAAGGCTGCCCAGGAAGGAGCCTGACTACAGAAGAGGAAAAGAAGGCCACTTGGAGAAGCAGATCTGAGCCATGGAGACGGTGATTTCTGACAACGCTGCATAAGCTCCTGGATCTAACCAGGCCCGACCATAAATCCCCCCTCTCGCTTTAAGCTGTCTGGAGTCAGTGTGGGCACGTCACCTCTAATAACCCGAAGAGTCCTGACTAATCCGGTGAGTCAAGGATGAGACACAGTGGCCCTCAGGGGATATTTGTTTGTTTGTTTCTCCCTAGCTTTCTGTTGGTAGCTTAGATTTATGCCTATCCTTAAATCCTAGCTTCAGAGCTGCATATAATTCTGTTCGCCCTTTTTTTTTTTTTTCCTTTTCTTTCTTCTTTCTTTCATCCCTGTATGAACAGGAAGTCAGGATGCCCAGTCAGATTCTTGCAGGGGAGAGTGTGACGAATTATCCCCACAAGCCAGTCCCTAAAAGCCTTTTTGCGGATTTCAGAAGGTATCTGTGGATTAACAGTAAATGCGGGTATTTGCTCACCCATCTGGGAATTCTTACACTTTAAATTCAGTTATGAAACTAGTCTGTGAAGGCTCCTTTTGGGTCCAGCTGGAGATCTTGGCACCTTAAAACTGTCACCCTTTGAACGATGACCGTACGCCATGCATTGGGTGGCGTGCCTTACATATACAGCTTCCCACAGTCCTGTGCGGTAGATACCAGTACTGTCCCATTTCACAGATAAGGAAGACACTCCAAATGGTTCCGAAATCTGCTCAAGTTCACTCAGTTAGTGAGTTGTAGAGGCTGGATGAAATTCCAGGTCTAGAGCTTGCCATGCCCCCTAAACCCTGGCCACTCTTCTGAGAAAGTGAAAAGCAGAGGGGCAGCCACGGAAGATAGCAGCTCTGCCCCACAAGGTTCAGGAGGGGCTATTGAAAAGAGTCACTAGTAAGCAAAGAACATTGGAGATGGAGTTATACTGCTCCAGGCTGACATTCTAGCTCTGCCGCTTTCTTCCTACTTTTGTACACATCTTTTTATCCCTCTAAGCCTCAGTTTCCACAGTTATAAAGCAGGCTAATTATACTGTAGTGCATCGTCTCCAACCACAGTCCTCCCATCTGTGCAGGTGCATGCCCTCCTTGGATCAGGAAGAGAAGTCTTTATTCCTGTCTTACCCCTAGGTTCTTCAGGACATTTTTTTTTCTTATATTCCATATATATGTGTTAGCATACGGTATTTGTCTCTCTCTTTCTGACTTACTTCACTCTGTATGACAGACTCTAGGTCTATCCACCTAAAGACACAGACCTACTAGAGAACGGACTTGAGGATATGGGGAGGGGGAAGGGTAAGCTGTGACAGCGAGAGAGAGGCATGGACATATATACACTACCAAACGTAAGGTAGATAGCTAGTGGGAAGCAGCCGCATAGCTCAGGGAATCAGCTCCGTGCTTTGTGACCGCCTGGAGGGGTGGGATAGGGAGGGTGGGAGGGAGGGAGACGCAAGAGGGAAGAGATATGGGAACATATGTATATATATAACTGATTCACTTTGTTGTAAAGCAGAAACTAACACACCATTGTAAAGCAATTATACTCCAATAAAGATGTGGAAAAAAAAAGAAGAGAAGTCTATTTCCTTCTCCTCGAAGACGGGCTGGTCTCAGCATTTATTTGGGCCAATAGAACATGAAGGAAGTGACGACCTGGGGCTTCTGAGCCCAGGCCCCATGCTGTAAGGAAGTCCAGGCTAGACTGGCAACTGATTAGGGACCCTGGAGGACAAGGGTCCATCTCGAATGATCAAGCCATGACCAAGCTCCCAGAGAAATGCAGCCTCATCAAACTCTAAGCGAGACCAGCAGAAGAACTGGCCCAGCTGAACCCCAACCAAGGCACAGAATTGTGAGAAGTAATAAATATTATCATTTTAAGCCATTACGTTCTGAGACGATTTGTTATGAAGCAACAGATAACTAGCAAATTTACCTCACTGGGTGGTTTGGGAGGATTAAACAGGCTAATGTGTTTGAAAGCAAGAACACCGAGGACAGTGCTTGGCATTGAGGCGCTCAGAAAATGTTGGCTGGGCAAGTACTTTGTGCCCACTGTTCAGGGCAACTGGGAGACGAATAATGAGGAGAAAACGTCCCACCTTCCTGGAGCTTACGTTGTAAGAGGAGGAACAACGAACATGCACAAATAAGTGCTGTTCGGTCAAATGCTGACTCCCGCTGGAAAGAGCTGCTCTCTAGCAGCTCTGCGTTGTGCGTGTTTGCTACTGATTATCCCTGGCTTGTGTGACCTCTGCCCCTGCCTTCAGACATGACAAGACATGGCAGCAAGGTGGAAAGTACAGCCTGAGATAGAAGACCTGCTTTGGACGATGTCGTTGGAGTGGACCCCGCTGCCTGGGAGATCTGAGCAGACCTCTGAATGGTACGAGGAAGTCAGCCTCCCCCAGTACACCCATGATTCCTAGAGCTTGCCCCATTCCCATAGCATGTTTTAATTATTTTGTTTTCATCTGTCTATCCTCACTGTCTGAGAGCTCTGGGGGGCAGATGGAGGTGTTTCTCATTCAGATTCTCTGTGCCTTGGGCACTGGTTGACACCGAGTAGGTGCTCACGGTACATTCATTGACTCTACGAATGCATGTCATGACCGCCTACCACTCAACACTGGGGTTACAGTCACTGGGCTAAGAAGCAGCTACCCTCTGCAGACCAGCGGAACACAATCTCACTTCCTGTTTCATGAACACGGTAGTTGGAGACTCACCTATCATGTGACCCACCTGTCATGTGACCCCCACACGCAGCCTGGAAACCTGCCTGGGGCCCAGCCGCCCTCCTCTCACACGCCCCTGGGCCAAACCCTCCATAACCATCATCAGAAAGGAAATACCTACACCTACCTTGAGCTGATCCCCTACAGAGTCCACGGAGGTGCAGGCAGCGGGATCTCCAGGGCTGCGGAAACCCCGGGGGCCTGGGCTGTGTCTCCTTCACTACAGGTTCCAGGGAGGACTTGGTGGGAAGGAACCATAGGGGGCAGAGTTTTCTGCCCAGCACCCCGACCCCCATCTCTTCTCCCACTGAAACAACACAGTTTGAAAAATATCACGTCCAATGTCAAAGAAAACACGCTGGCTGTGCAAGCCACAGGCCAAGGGTGTGCTTCCCCCTCTGTCCTTCCCACCAAACCCTTCTTCATTCTCCAGTGACCAGAGAGCTGGCAGGTGACTTGTCTTCTGAGCAGGTCCACATTCCACAAAGGGACCCTGGCTGTTCGCAGCCCTGGGAGAGAAAGCCCGTCATGGGCTTTCCCCGTGGAGCTCTCTCCCTCTGCCTCTCTCTGTCTCTCTCTCTCTCTCCCTGCCTCTCCTCCAGCTGCTCCTGGCTCAAGCCGCTGCCTGCCCCAGCTAATAATGCCTTGTCACGCAGCGACAGAATTATGGTCTCACGCTGGCTTCACATGTCACAAATAATTGCGTTCCTTGCGCATCATATTGAAGTTGTCAGGACTCTCTTACGCCTATAATTCGTGTGAGTTGATCATACTTTGGCAAAACAGCAGGTCACAACCTGTGCCCTTTCGCCCCAATGGCTGGCTGAGAATGACCTACAAATCTTGTGACAAGGACAGCAGAGAGGGTATGAACTGTTCAATTGCTCGTGCCTACCGCTGCCATGGAGAAGTGTTCTTTCCCTTCGCCATCGTTTTAAATGGGCTAACGCAGCACCCCGTGTCATCCTGTCTTAATTTCTTCACATCTGGTTTTTTCCCTCCAGAAAAAACCCAGATATTTCTAATTTCTTTTGGATATTTCTAATCTTTTTTTTCTTTACCGCAAGACATTTTGGTGCCAAACCCAAGTGTCTTTCTTCCATGTGTTTTAAATAAAAACCTCCAGCGTCTGTGATAAAGCCTGTAGACCTCCCTCTGTGTCCGGCCCAACTGCATAGCGTTTCCCTCTTGCTCTAGCAATGGTTAAATCCCTCTGGCAGCTTTATGAGCTCCTTCGCTAACACTTTATTGGGTAACATGTTCACAAACAGTGTTCCCAAGCCTTTGTTTTCATTAAAGTACAACATGTACCATCAAGTTGCATTTAATTCACTGCTTCATGTTTTATACACAGTATCGCTGACCAAGGTCTTCAGTATCTAATACTGGAGAAGGGATAATGAAGTTCAAACTGCTTTTATTACCCAAGATCTTTAATAATTGGCTTCTAAAAAAAAAAAAAAAAATCCGTGGAAAAGAAACAAGATGACCAGGTTCTGGCCAGACTGATGCTCTGCAGATACACTGGAATGAGGTCAAGAATAAGATGTTTTATGTGGGTCTGTCTCCAGGGAAGCTGTTGGAAGTTGGGTGCCCAGAGAGTGGCCAGCCCCCTCCTTGTTTTGAGGAAGAGAAGATGATGGGAACGTGGATGTGGATGGCCATTCCGGTGGCCTCCCGTTCTTTGACAAGCTACCCCACCCCTGCAGGGAAGTGTCAGTGGAGAGCGATTCCAAAGGCACATGGCAACATCTGACTTCCCAGCCGTAGACACCAGGGAGTGAGGACCACATGCCATCTGTTGGTGCAGCAGCAGGTATAAGGGCACCAGGTGAAATGCGAATCAAATGAGCCAAGTGGTCTCACCACACAGTGCAAGGCATGTGCATTTAATTTCTGAAGGCGTCAGCCGAGGGAACCTGAACCAAGGGTAATCAGCAGATTATGCTTGAGAGTTGCTGTGGAGGACAGAAAGCCAAGTCCTTCCACTGCTTTGGTCCCTTGATCCGTCACCTCTCTCGTCTGGTTCATGGGCACAGGCCAGGGACGCTTGTCAGCACTGGAAGGCATTTCACTTTTGATGCAATTTACAAACAGCTCACCACCAGGGTGGAGTGGAGAGTGGGTGGGAAGAAGGGCGGGGGATGAAAATGTAGTGTCCAATCACAGCTGTAAACCTCCAAAGGCCCCACCTACAAGGCAAATTCAATGCAAAAACGGATGGTTATGGACTCCAGGTTTATCTCTCAGCAATCTCTCTGCGAAAAGAGTTGAGTGAAAAAGGCAGACAGACAGAGGTTCAAACCACAGCACCACCTCTGACCAACCTGGGCAAGTTACCTTAACTCTCCAGGTCTCAGTTTCCTCATCTGCAAAGTACTTGGTACATAGTAGGCACTGAGCGTATCTTAATTTGTCTCAGTCTAGATTCTCATTTATGAGCAAAGGAGCTCAATGGCTAGCTTAAGTAGAGAATGAATTTATAAGGACAGTGTTGGGTGGCTCAGAGTCTACAGGAAGACTGAGAGCTAAGATGAAAAATCGGCTGGAACCAAGAGGGGTTAGAGAGCAAAGGACACAGTTGAGGTTATGCCTAAGGCATTGGCTACAGTACCACCCCTGGCATTTATCTGCTACAGTACCACCCCTGGCATCACCACCACCGGCTAGTTGGTGCCACCACCCTACGCTAGACCTTCTCTATGAGCCTCTGCCTTGCCCTCCTCCAGGTTCAGAAGCACAGGCTGCACCTCTGAATGGTCAGCCCCCGGCCCTATGGCCATGGCTGAGCTGCCCAAGGGCGGGAAGAGAGGATATACTTAGAAACCTTGGGAAGATGCTCACCATGGCTGTTGGAAATTCTTAGCAAGTATGCTCTTCATTCCCATTCTCTACATAGAACTGGGAGAGAGGGGAGTTCAGGCTTTAGCTTTTCTTACAACCACTTCGATGCATTGCATTTTTTGCTGCCTTTTCAACAAGGGGGCAGGATAAGGGGAACCTGCCTCCAAGCAGCCTGACTGGCTCGTCCAAAGCCACTTAGGGTACAAGTGACAACGTTTGGAATGAAAACCCACACCTCTCCAATTCCCTGTAAGTTGTGTCCACACTAGCTCATGGGGTGACTACGGAAAAACTCCAGAGGCAAGAGTGCAACCGTGGCTTCCTGTAGGAACAGTGGACACTGGCTGCCAGGTGCAAAGTGATTTTTCACCTCCATATCTGTCACTGGTACAACAGAACTTTAAAGCAGTGCCCTGGCCGGTCAAGCAAAATGGGGACTCAGCCAAGTCCATGATTAAGGAGAGAATGAAAAAAAGTGTCTGGAACACTCAGCTGCACGCTCCATTATTGAGCGGTTATGTTCTAAGCACTAGGCTAAAGTGCTTTTGTGGCATAATTTCACTTAACAGTCAAAATAAGCCAGAGTAGATATAGATTACTCTCCCCATTTTACAAACAGGTAAATCAAGGTCCAGAGCGTGGGGATAGCATAGACATGGCAAAGACCTGGGCCTCAGAGCTTTGCCTTCAAAGAACACGCCCACAGATGTCTCTGGGTGGTGGCTGCGGCGAGCCGCCTCCGACCAGCAGAATAACGAGTCGCCACACGCAAGATTCTTCTCGTATCACACTTTATTGGAGCACAGCTTGCTTAAAGAAAAGATGGAAGGAAGACACCGCAATCCTACAGCAGTCTGCTTATATAGGGATTAAGAACATGTGTCGCTCTGTGATTGGCTTTCGCCGATGGTGCGACTTGTGAGCCAGCATCGGATAGGTCGCTACTTTAAAACCTCATTAGTATACTTAGCGCAAGCGCAGTGGCCACAGGAAGGATGACTCAGCTTATTTCAGCTTCCTGCCGCGTAGCAGTTAGCTGACCGCGCCCTACATCTCCCCCTTTTTTATTTATTAGAACACCAAGCAGAACATAGCCCGTACGAGGGCAGTTTTCTGTTGGCATGTCTGAGGCACCCTCCTGCGTGCAATGCCAACAAGGGCCGCAGGGTGCAAGGGCTGCCTCAGAATAATGGCTGATTCCCTATAGAGGTGCGATGGCGACAAGGCCTCTCTGTGCAAGGGCAATCAGGACAATGGATGACTCCCTATAGAGGTGCAATGGCAACAAGGCCTCTCTGTGCAAGGGCAATCATTTCGAATTATTCAGGGCGGAGAGCCAGGCTGCGGGAGAATCTCCTTCATTAATAGCCAGAAGTGCCTGAGTGAGCAGGACCCTATCTCGATGTGCCCTGATGCGCACACGACAGACCAACCAGAGACACAGCATAATCCCAAATACACAGCAGACTCCAAAGATTCCTACCCCCACCCACTCCCCAAAGAAGGAAAAGGCAGAAGAGAGCCAAGAGGCAAAATCTCCAAAGGCAACGGACTCCAGCCCGGCAGCACTCAGTTGCACAATCTGAATAATCCTTTGTGGAATTCCAACCAATACAAAGACCTCGATTAAGAATCATCAGGAACATCCAGCCCAGCATCCTCTCTGAAGTTCTCTTCAACAACTCCCGCCAGTCCTGATGGCACCCAGATCGGATCTCGATCCTGTGGGGAGACACAAAGAGATCCCCTGGATCGAGTAATAACACGATCCGGGCCCTTCCATTGATTGGACAACACATCTTTCCACATCACTTTGCCATAATTTTTATGGTTTGTTGCCACATGGCGTTCAGCAGAGGTTTCTTTATCATCACCACAGAACCATCCTGCCCCGCCACCTTCAAATTAATATGATCGTTGTTCTCAGTCTTGACTCCTTCCTTGGGCTTTTCGTCGGCCATGGCCTTGTGGATTATAGGGCAAGCCTGTAATATGACACATCTCCCTTCTGTATTCCCTCGGGAGCAAGAAACAATCCCCCATTCCCTAAATATTTAATCAAAACGCCTAAGGCCTGTTCAAGCAACTCCATACAAGGGGCTTTATCTCGACTATTCAAAGGAATAGAAAAGAAACAATCTTTGGCTAGCGAGTGGCGGCATGTACCAATGCCCATACCGCTCTTGTTCATATGCCGCGGCCGCTCCTTCTAAATCTTCCTCCTCTCTAGGATTTAATTCATCTTGAAACAAATATAATTCCTTAAACTCATCTAGGATTGGATATAATCCTGGCACCGTTTCTTGCTTTTCCTTTTGTTTTCTTTTTTCTCTTTTCATAATTTCAGGCCTATCTACCGTAGTCCCTGTTTGTTCATTCTCTGATGCGCTATCTTGAAAACATACCTGACTGGACTACTCACCGACGGTTCACTCCGTGTGTCGAGTTCTGAATCGGTCCTCCATGCAGGGCGCGAAGTTCCCGGGTTTCGGCACCACTTGCGGCGAGCCGCCTCCGACCAGCAGAATAACGAGTCGCCACACGCAAGATTCTTCTCGTATCACACTTTATTGGAGCACAGCTTGCTTAAAGAAAAGATGGAAGGAAGACACCGCAATCCTATAGCAGTCTGCTTATATAGGGATTAAGAACATGTGTCGCTCTGTGATTGGCTTTCGCCGATGGTGCGATTTGTGAGCCAGCATCGGATAGGTCGCTACTTTAAAACCTCATTAGTATACTTAGCGCAAGCGCAGTGGCCACAGGAAGGATGACTCAGCTTATTTCAGCTTCCTGCCGCGTAGCAGTTAGCTGACCGCGCCCTACAGTGGCGGTATATAAAAGGGACACGGGAGTCTCAGGACACAATATCACGGGTATTTAAGAAATGCCTGAGGATCTCATAATCTCAAAACCGGTATCGTTTGGGCTGAGAGATCAAGAGACAAAAAGCTGAGGGATATTTCATGATCTGGAAACTTTCAGTTTCCTTTAATATGAAAATACTCAGCATAAAGTATTAAAGATGTAAGGATTCAGAGGTTTCAGGAGGCCAAAGAAGATTAAGAACGTCTCTCCCCAGATGAAGTGCATGGTGTATCCATTACAGGGCATGGAGGTTTCCCCTCCCCTCCCCCGCACGTTCCACTTAATAGAGAAGACGCTGAAAACTTTGAAGAAATGCTTTCTTTGTTCTGTAAGTTCCATGATTAATTAGGTATAAGCCATGTTTCAAAACGTTTCGTCATTTATTTGTAATTCTCCCCAGAGCGTGTACAGTAACTTGGCTCAGAACACGTAGATTACATTGCAAATGCTACTCATATGCTGGAACTTTTTATGTTTCCTTCTCTTCCCTCCTCTGTTTTCCCCTAAAGCACTGGAGTCGAAGAACAAAGCTGGACTCCAATCCAAAAGCACACCTTGCTCCGTACGGGTCTCCCTGGCTTATCAGTAACCCCCACGAGGGGGATAAACCGGAAACAGCAGGGGTGCGGTGGGCAGCCTTGTACCCACACACGGACGGGACCTCCGGGGCTGCGCGAGCCCCCAGTCCAGCAAAGATGTGTGTTTGCTTGAAGACCATCTTCATCCCTCCATCTCTATTCATGCCTCCCCACCGGGGGTATAAACTAGTGATCAATGTGGTGTAGCTGGAAACATGGGGAATACAACTGCAGGGGTGAGACAAGCCTCGCAGCTTTGTTTTTCTCTTCTGTAAAACGGCGATAACAGTCTCTGAGCTCCATTGACTCAACCCTAAGATTGAATATGATTCAGCACAGTGCTTCATTCAGAGTACACGCTTTAGGGATGTTCACTGTTCTTTTGATTATTGTCAGTTTGGCCCAAGTCTCCACCCCAAAGACACGCACATGCGCACACACACACACAGGCTGTTCCTTCTTGCCCTCTGTCAGACTCCCTGACTCACTACCAAGGCAGCCTCTTACTTCTTTGGAACATCTTTGTTTCTATGTCTTTGCTTCCCTTCACTCTTCTCAAAAATAATACTCTTCCAAAGCTCAGATCGAGTGACGCCACCTCCTCCTAGAAGCCCCAGGAAGAATGTGTTTGCAGTCCCCACTCTGTAGACTATTAGAGCTAATCAGATACTTTGTTCTTATGGACTCTGTGGGCTCAAGGTTGAGCCCTGATCTTAGTAAACTTTATCTGCCTGGAGTTTAAAAGTATGTTGAGGGCTTCCCTGGTGGCGCAATGGTTGAGAGTCCGCCTGCCGATGCAGGGGACGTGGGTTCGTGCCCCGGTCCGGAAAGATCCCACATGCCGCGGGGCGGCTGGGCCCGTGAGCTGTAACCGCTGAGCCTGCGCATCCGGAGCCTGTGCTCCGCAACAGGAGAGGCCACAACAGTGAGAGGCCCACGTAACGCAAAAAAAAAAAAAAAAGTATGTTGGGTTTATTCACTGGGTGTATTAGTGTCCTAGGGCTGCCATAACAAAGTACCACAAACTGGGTGGCTTAAACAACAGACATTTTTTATGTCACAGTCCTGGACTAGAAGTCCAAGATCAAGGTGTCAGCAGGGTAAGTTCCTTCTGAGGGCTCTGAGGGAGAGTTTGTTTCAGGCTTCTCTGCCAGCTTCTTGTGCTTTGCTGGCCATCTTTGGCAAATCCTTGACTTGCAGAAGCATCACCCTTACCTCTGCCTTCACCTTCACACGGCCTTCTCCCTGTGTATGTGTCTGTCACCATGTCCAACCTTTCTCTTCTTAGAAGCACACAATTGTATTAGATTAGGGCCCACCCTAATGACCTCACCTTAATTTGATCATCTATGAAGACCATTTCCAAATAAGGTCACATTCACAGGTACTGGGGGTCAGGACCTCAACATCTTTTTTAGGTGGAGACACAATTCAACCTATAACACATAATTCAACTCACTAAAAGTGGGTGGGTAACCACTCTACGGCTGTGTTTGGAGTCAGAGGTAAGTCAGAGCCCTATAGGTTCATTCTGCTCCTAATTTTAGCTAGGACAGGCACTGAGGATTCTGGGAGGGTCTTATCATAGGATCACCCCAGCCTGTCTTTGTCATTAAACTTAGGCTCGTGGTTCTCAAGCCTGGCTGCCACCGTAAAGTTACCTGGGAATCCTAAAGACAAAAACAAACAAAAGAAAACAAACACGACAATGCTGGGGGTGGGGGAAGACAGAGTCAGTCTGTCTTCTTACGTGCAGCCAGGGTTGAGAACCACTGTGCTAGACTGACATACAAACAACCCATGTGGTTTTCCCTGGTCTAGCCCGAGAGACGTTTCTCATCTGGGGGCTTACGACATACTCGGGATGCTTCAATGATCATTACCAAGTTAAACTGATCTTTTATATAGAATTCTATTAAAGAATAGAAAAGGTTAAAATCCTCCAGATGGTTGAGATTAAGGAGAAATACATTCTCTCCTAAAATATGTGGCCATTGCCTTAGTGTTGGACTACTTTTGGGAGGACCAACTCTTGCCCAAATGGAGGAGTGTAGGCTAGGGTTTCAGTCTCATGTACAGTAGTTGTAAATGCTTTGAGATCCAAGAGGGAAAGATCTGTAAGTGAAGACACTGCTGTTGTCTATTTCCATGGTGGCCAAAATGATATTCCAGGCTTATACACAGTCTGGCTGGATGGTTCATCTCGGACTTGGGATTATTAGTGTTTTGATTAGAGAAATGAGCTGGTGTATGAGGAGTATGTAGACACCTGGAGAGAAATAAGCCATCCATGGGCCAGACTTTTGATAGAAAAGATAGTAGGATCACTGGTAATAATAGTAGCTAACCCTTACATGAGTATATTGTATATCTGATGGGTATGGTAGCAAGGCTGTTATTGCTACTAAATTTTTATGCCAATTTCCTACCTGACAAGACTCCATTTTGAATATTCAGCTACTTGAATGACTACATTCTTCCTCGTGTCTTAGAAATATGAACAGAAGGAAGATTTCTTTGGAAATTAAAAGCATCTTTATTTGGCATTTTTTTTTGTTGTCTTTTTGCTGTACGTGGGCCTCTCACTATTGTGGCCTCTCCCGTTGTGGAGCACAGGCTCCGGACGCGCAGGCTCAGCAGCCATGGCTCATGGGCCCAGCCGCTCCGTGGCACGTGGGATCTTCCCAGACCGGGGCACGAACCCGCGTCCCCTGCATCGGCAGGCAGACTCTCAACCATTGCACCACCAGGGAAGCCCCTATTTGGCATGTTTTAATAAAGGGCCTAGAAGGACAAAAAATGCCTAGATTAGCATTTCAAGTTTTGGTGAACCGAGGTTCAGATGCCTGAGAAACAGCAAAATAATGAGCGCATAGGTCCTATAAAAAGGACTGGGAAATTACTCACTCTGATCAAATTCAGTTTGCTTATTTCAGAGAGAACTGGGGGAGGAAGAGCAGAGGAAAATGGGTTAGTCAGTCAGGACAGACCCATTAGTTAGTCCTAACGATTAGTTGCAGAGCCTACAAACCTCAGGGATAAAAATGATACCTACAACTCTGCCACCTTCGCTACAATGTATATAATATCACAAATAATAATTTATCAATTGCAACAAGTTTGCCCTCAGTCGATTACCCTGGTCGTAGCAGAGCGGGTCCAGCAGAAAGGGGAGGAAGAAGTTACAAACTTTGCCTGTGTCACGCACGTGAGGGACATTGGTGAGTTTAGGGACCAAGGACCCCTCTTCTGCCAAGAAGCTGATCTCCCGTATTTATTTGGGTGCAAACCAAAGTAGAATAATGGGAAAGGAGGTCCTTCATGTAAAAAGAACTCAAAAACTTTACAGACTGAATTAGGTGTAATCCTTATGAGATCCCTAACAGCTCGTAAATAACTTTTAATGAGATTTCCAGCAAGTAAAATAGCACGTGGGGGAAAAATTATTCTTTTTTATTTTTGTTATTTTGTTTTCAATAAAGCACATATTTCATATCTGTTGTTTTCCCAACCCATAGCCGAAAGAAGGGAAACCATTGCAATAAGAAGAGATTAGTACTGAAAATATTTAATTAACTGATAGGGACAGGAAACACTTGAATATGTCATTGGAAATTCTTGACATCGCCCACCAATCTATGGAAACTTATAGAGCTGAGTCTAAAGCATGTCCCGGAGTTAAGCAGAGAAATAAATCAAGGTTTGCAAATGTCATTTAAGTTTTCACCTGTCCCACGATTCAAAATTATTGGCTTCCCAATGAAAAGCATATGTTGTGTCCCTTGCCTGGGGAGTTGTAATGAAGT
The DNA here is from genome assembly GCF_003676395.1 of Aethalodelphis obliquidens. NCBI lineage: Eukaryota > Metazoa > Chordata > Mammalia > Artiodactyla > Delphinidae > Aethalodelphis > Aethalodelphis obliquidens. The sequence continues at coordinate 29,009,037 of NW_020837955.1, read as the reverse complement.
GAGGCAGACACTCTCCAGCCCTCCCTCCCATCGTGCCCCTCTTGATTTCCCATCGAGTGAAAATAATTACTGTATCCTTAAGGGAGCGCTTCCCTGGCTTTCCTGCGTCTGGTCTCCCGATAAGCATTGCCATGTCGGCTCCTCCAGCCCTGCCCCTCTTCCTTGAGGGACTAAGGTTTGATTTATGAGAAAATAGTTGGCAAATTGCGATGTCCATCTTGATGGATGACATCATTTGGAGTATTTTGCTGATCATGTATGACTACCTTTTTGTGTTGAGCCTGGTTGCAATTGATCTGCAGCTCCAACAGCTGAAGAAGGGGAAAAAAATAGCAATTTCCTTTTCTTGGAGAGGTCACCAAGCCGAGAGAGCTCTGGCCTTTTGTTCCCTTGAAACACAAGTCACGTTGAAGCCGTTGACGAAGAGCTCTTACAGATAACTTAGATGTCCAAACGAGGACTCTTAGAGGTAGGCAAGACAGGTATGGTTCCCCTCCTTCAGAAGATCGGAGAAGTGAAATTCAGAGAGACTGAGTGCTTTGCTCAAGATCACACAGCTAGACAAAATCAGGGGTTCAGATCGTGGGCTTTTGACTCCAAAGCAAGTGCTTATTTCTCTTTCCTTTCCTTCTCAATGGAACGGGGATGTGCATTGAATGACAAAATCAAACCCCCTCTGTTCTAAGCTATTCAGTCCCACCTGCCCCTGCCCTAGTTGTTGCGGTAACTCCCTATCTCTGGCCCTCTAATATCTTCCTTCCCATCTCTCTTCCTTGCTGTCACCAGCATTATAATTCGACAGAAACAAATCCAGTCATGTCACTGCACTGTTTAACAGCTTTCTGCCCATTCTCCACTGCTCGCCTCTCAAAACTTTCCATCTCATTCCCTCTAACAGGAAAGCTATGGAGTGTGAGCTGGAGTTCAAAGCTGTCTACTTTGAATTTCTTTGAAATCTCATGCTTTGTGTTGAAATTTAATATGGGTTTTTAATTCTATTCTATATGTCCACTTCTTTCCCCTCATTTAGAAACAATGATTTTTCCCTAAAATTCTTTGAGTACAAGTGATGCCCTGGAGAGCTGCCTCACGTTTATCCTATATGGCTTTGCTCCTAATTTAAGGAGCCAAGTCTTGAAGTCCAGGGCTTTGGCAGAGACTACAAGGCCCAGATCCAGCTGGGCCTCCCTTCCTCACCACCTCGTTTCTGTCACTCACCCCAGACTCCTTACGTGACAGCCAACCTGACTTTCCATACGTCTGTGTCTTTGCTATTCCCTCAGTCTGTAAGTCTCTTCTCCATTTGCCTTGAATGGCACGTTTCACCGCACTTTCCTTTGTGGCCTGCCACCCCCCACAAGGATGTGGCTGTGGTTTAATCACCTGCACCCCATTCATGGTAGCAGTTAACCCTTTGGATCCAGATCATTTATGGGCAAGTCTGTCTTTCCCCAGTAGACTAAGTGTTGTTGCCCGTCACCTCCATTGTTACCTACCAGTGCCCAGTGTACTTGGCACCAACCAGGCACTAGATAACTGCTTATAAACTGAATGGAAAATATTAATACATTCCCTCTAGGAGATTGTTTTTTAGAAGGTAGCCTAACCTCTGTGGTTTATACTGTACAGTTTAGAAGAGCTTCCATACATTTAAAAACAAGCAAACAAACAAAAAAACGACTTGAGTGTGCCTTTTTTGTGTACGCCAGGTACATTACTTCATTGATCTTCGTGTTTATGCCACAGAGCGGGCAGGGTAAGTCCAGCTTACCTCATCTCCTTGCCATAACTTAGAGGTTAATCCAAGGCACTGGGCATGGTCTGTCTGGGCTCTCAGTTCCCCCTCCTTCCCAGCTTTGTGTGACCTCAGTTTCCTCACTTGTGAAAGGGGTGAGAGTGGTACTGTTGAGATGCAGCGTCCTGTGCTGGTGAAGGGCATGAGCTCTAGAATTGATAGCCAAGGTCAGGGGTCTGCAAACTATGGCCCATGGGCCTACTCCAGTCTTCCACCTGATTTTCTGTGGCCTGCGAGCTAAGAATGGTGCTCATAATTTTAAAGGGTTTTAAAAAGTCAGAAGAATAATATGGTGTGACACATGAAAATGATATGAAATTCACATTTTGATGTCAATAAATAAAGTTTTATTGACTCACAGCCTTGCTCGTGTGTTTATATATTGCCTGTCACTTTTTGCACAACCATGGCATTGTTGAGTAGCCATGATAGAGGCCATTCAGCCCATCAACGCTCAATACTGACCACCTGATCCTTTCCGGAAGTTTGCTGACCGCTGACCTACGTTCAAATCCCAGCTCCACCCCCTACGAGTTCTGTGACCTTGGGAAGGTTAGTTAACTTTTCTATGTCACAGTTTCCTCTACTATAAAATGGAGATGACAATAATCTCTGCTCACAGGGCTTTATGAGAGGAATAAAGTGCTTGGTAAGGACCCAGTGAATGTTAGCTAATATTACTAAGCTACCTTCCCAGAGGGCTGGAACTTGCCAAGTAGTAGAGTGGGGAGAGAAGGGGGTGCTAGTGCCAGCTGCGTGGGGAGTTCCAACTTGATGTAATCAGAGAGGCTGAGACTCAGGATGTGAGCCAAACTGAGCTGAAGGAGAACACCAAGGGCCAACATGCAGACACCCAGTGGACACCTTTTCAAAGGGCCCAGACAGGATGGAGGCTGGGGTCACAAAGTCAAGAGTTCCAAATTGGATTTAGATGGGACCAACGCAGAAGCCAGTGAGAAACAAGCAAGAGGTAGGGGGAGAAGGTTCTAGAAGATTCCCCAGGTACCAGACAGCACTCCACGCCAGGTCTGACTTAAAGGGACAGGCATGTCATTCCCCTCTACCGATGAGGAGACAGAAGTTCCGAGTGGTTAAATGGTTTGCCTGAGATAACACATCTTGTAAACGACTAACTCCAAAACACAAGATGCCCAGACCACGCCTTCTCCCTCCACTCCACCCCGACAAATTTCCCACCCAGTGTTTCAGGTTCAGATCCTTTCGTGGCCGTTATAAACATCGTTGACACTAAGGGAAACTGCATATCTCTGTTGTTGTACTGTTTCGTTTTTTCCAAGCACAGAGAGTTGTCATCTTTTTAAAGCCATCAAGCATGAATTCGATGCGTTTCCTCCCTTCCTGCAGTTAGAGTCCTCGTTACTGGGTGCAACAGGCACTTGCTGTGCATGTGCTTAGATCTTCAGCAAGGTCTCTGACGGGGCCTCTAGCCCCCAGGCACGTTTCTCTCACAAGTTCAATGACAACCCTGCAAATGGCAAATTATGATTTGAGAGTGCAAGGATCCAAGATGCAGGGAAAGAAGAAGTTGGGGGAAAGCAGTCTAAGAAACGCAACAAGTGATTCAAGGACCTAGGCCAAACATAAACCTACAGATTTCAACAGACACTTGATAAAAACATCTTTATAGTGTCTCCATGTCGTCAAAAGAAAGCTCTAGATCACAGCTCCTCTTGGGTCTTATCCCTGACAAATGTGATTGCCGAAGAAGACTGGGCTCAGAAAGCCATAACTCCAGGGGCAGGGTGAAGACAATTCTGCCTCAGGGCCTAGCGACACGCAATGTTTTGGCTGTTCTGTTGAAAGTAGGGATTCTTGTTTATATGACGATTTTTCTTCCTTGGACAATGTATTTAAACAAGTGTCTTCTTTTGGTCCAGTGTTTCTTCAAATTTATTTATAGAAGAACTCTTTTCCTTCCCCCTTCTAATCTGTTTTTCATATTTTGGTGAAAGGGATAATATATAAAATTTTACAAGGGTTTATCTTTCTTTGCATTTCCTCCATGTGGACATCTGGTGTTCTCATTAAGGAAGTGATGTCCATTCATAGACCAACTCTGTCCTTAATTCATCCTAAAGATCAGTGCCGTAATTTGAAGATTACACTGTCTTCCAATGTCTTTTGCAAAGGTTCTTTTTTAAAAAAAAAAAAATCTATCCAGCACTCTTCAGTTAGTTTTATTCTGCTCATATCTTTAATTTCCAAAGTTTCCTTTTCAGCCTCTTTTCCCAAATGGTAAAATACATAGCACTATTATTTTGTACATTTTGTTAAAAGCATGTTTTTTATGCTCTAAGTCTCTCACCAGGACCCCTCTAAACTTTAGGCTTTAGGGCTGAGGAAAGAGGCAGAGCAAACAATCCGACTGCACGCAAAGCATGCCTCATTACGCATTACGGTGACCCCCGAAGTGCTGTATTCCTGCTGAGAGCACCTCAGATTTGGTCAGACTTTGGAAAGCTTGAATTAGAGTTTATAATCTCCTGAAAATGATATAAACCCAAGGTTGGCTCAGTTCCTGTGATGTCATCAAGGCATTTAATTATGTGAGAGAAATGTTTGGATAGGGTGCATGGAAAATACACACACAGGTACACACACACAAGCGCATGTACACATTCGTGCAAAATGCAGTCGTTCAATCTTGGGCCAAGAGATTAATGTCAATTTCAGAAGCTTCGTCTAAAGAAGTCTTGTTTATAAACCCTTTATGATGCTTTTATTATTGTGGTGGTAATAATAATAGTTTAAAATAGAAACAGTAGTTTGAGCAGAAAATATGGTTCCTCATTTGATTCGAATGGAGATGTTCCCCTCAAACAAGGCTTTGGGTAATTTGCATCTTTCGAACACGCTGGTTCAATACTTTTCTCCCTAAAAGTTCTCTGCACTTTAGAGAGTCACTTATATATAGAAATCCATTTCAATTGACAAGCTGATGAATGACCTGCCCTGTGATACAAATGACTGTGGGTAAACATATTGGGTGCAAGGTATTTTAATGATGTCTAAACAGTCAGAGGTTGGTGTACCTAGCTGCGAAAGGTCTGTTGAAATTGAACCTGCTCGTTTTCTTCACGTTTATGCCCAGTAATTTATGAGTTTGAATGTGGGCTGCAAGTTTGGATTTCCTGTGGTTTGCCCTCCTTTGGAGTTGAGTTGGGGCTCTGCTCCATTCGGCTGGCAAGTGAGTTGCTTTCAATTTAAGCGGTTTCTGGAAATAGTATTCCTTCATAAACAATAGGTCAGCAGAATCAGAGTGAATCACACATTCCTCTAAAAACTTACGTAGCATCTGGTGTTCCATTCCTAGGAATAGTCCTTAGAAAAGCGAATGATCTAGTAGATCAGCTAGAAATTGTGATGCAACGACAAACACATAGCATCGCTTATGCTGTATTTTAGCCCAAAGTGCGTAATTGAATCCATCAAGGCTTCAGATATAACATCTAGCTTACAAGAAAAACAGGGGATAGAGGAACGAGTTAAACACCACCACCAGGAAGCAACCAGACAACTCTAGACAGTAGAACATTCCACAGGACCTCTGGCCTGACCTCTTCAACACGTCAGCAACATAGAAAAGGGAGATCCTAGATGACAAGAGATTTGAAGGCCATAGGAGCAAAGTGAAACATACAATACTGATGTATACAGTGGTTTGGACAAACAGCTATAATGGACATTTGGAGATCAGTTGGAAGAATTTAAATATGGTCTGGCTTTTAGAAGAGAACAAAATTTACTAAAATGGAAAGGTGGAGATAGTTGACAGCAAAATGTAGATTACAAAATTTTTAAAAACCACACACATGTGTGTTTGTGTGTGTGTGTAAAGATGGGGAAGGATATGCACAGATATACTGAATTATACTGGTGATCTTGGGGTGGGTATTAGTTTCCTGTGGCTGCTATAACAAATTACCACCAACTTAATGGCTTAAAACAACACAAGTTTGTTATCTTATAGCTCTAGAAGTCAGAAGTCTGAAAACAGTTTCACTGAGCCAAAATCAAAAGGCTCCCTCCGCAAGTTCTGAGGGAGAATTCCTTCCCTTGCTTTTTCCAGCTTCTAGGGACCACCTGCATTCCTTGGTTCACAGCCCCACCTCACTCCAACCTCTGCCTTCTCATCACATACTCTTCTCTCCCTCTGCTTTCTTTGTCATATTGTCTTCTCTGACTCCGACCATCCTGCATCCCTGTGACAGTGACTTTTGTGTTTATACTCAGCCCACCAGACACTCCAGGATAACCTCCCCATTCAAGATCTCTAACTTAACCATATTTGCAAAATCCTTTTTACTGTTTAAGACAACATATTCACAAGTTCTGGGGACTAGGATATAGATACTTTGGGAAGAGGGGGGAATTTTTTGGCCAGCCACAATAGATATATGGTTTCTTCATCTCTTTATTTTTACTTGTCTGTATTTTCTGACTTTATACAGTGCATATGTACTGGTTCTTTAATATTAAAAGTAAAATGGTGGGTTTTTCCCCGTCTGGAAACTACGCAGTTCCCCCCTCAACTGGACATAGTGTCCGCTCAAGTTTTCATGCGGCCCCTCTAAACCTCAGCTTTGCTCGGTCTCTAGTATGAATCTCTGAAGTAGACAATTGTAAGCAACCTCCCCGTTGGTCTCCCTTCCTCCAACCTCCCCTGATGCTCCGTTTAACGTGTCTATACCAGACCAGAGCATCCCCTGGAAGACCAATTTTGACCAAGAGTCTCTCTTTCAAAAGCTTTCAATGGCTCCCTCTTGTCCACAGGACAGGGGAGCTGCTTCTCCATATGCCCCAGCCCAGGCCACATCGCAGTGGGTCAGCTCTTCATCCCTTCAAGGCGGCCCTGCTGCCAATGCCCTATAACGTCCAACATACTGACAGTTCCTGTAGATGTCACCAGAGTGAATTCTGACGTTCACAGCGCTGTGTTGTTATCTCAGATCCTGAAGGAATCTGACTTGAGTGGGCAAAGTCGCTGCCCCCTGAAGACAGCCAGAGTCTGCAGCAACCCTGCCTGATGCGGGAGACGATGCCAAGAGCGCCAATGCCTCGTTCTCCTGAGGCCGCTAAGCTCTTAGCACCAATGCCGTTGAGGTCTTGGCTGTTTGGTGCCTTTGCTATGTTAGTGTCCGCAGAGCCCCCATGTCTGAAAAACAAGGTTAAGATTTTGGAGGTGGAATGAAAAGACTGTCTAGATGAGAGAATCCCAACCATTTCCCAGTCCTGGCCCACCAGCCCTAACCCATGGCTCTCACTATCTCTTTCTTAGGACAAGCTTGTAAGCAGGCAGCTCCACGGTTCCTCGTAAAACAGATTTTAGGTGGGAACAGCCCACAGGCTCCCAACAGGCCCAGGTGTGCCTGAATCCTAGAGCAGATACACTCTGATATATTCCATTCCGTAACGTGAGCCAGGAACTATCTCGCCGACGATAATATGACTAAACTCTGCGTATTCAGGACACCATGATAGAGTGAATACTTTCTTCAAGACCACGCTTCCTAATTTTTAAATTTTTATTTATTAGCACTTTCAATGCTTGTGCATTCATAGCAAGTAGCAGGTGTCAAAGCTGTAAGAGAACTGTGTGGGCAAAAGCTTGAAGTTGAGAAGCTCCTCTCAAGTAATTTAATTATATTTTGCAGATCTGGGAAAGCCCTCTCTTATCCCATTTTCAGAGAGTTTAAGAGTTCTGCAAAGATGTAGCTTGACAAATGCTCTTATGCATTTTACAAATGAGAAAAATGCCTTGTAAGGAGAGTAAGGAATCTTCTAAGACCTTACAGAACCCAGGTCTCCGGCCTCCCTTGTCACCACACCTACTCCCTGCTTCTATTCTCTGTCAATAATCATACTTCAGCAAACAAAAATCAACCTGCTAGGCAGAGCTGCAGCCGCCTCTGGCAATTCTGTGCAATCCATTTTGTTGTGTAGCGTGCCTCATAGATGATGTTACAAAAATCAGAGTTTGGCAAAAAGCCCTTCTTTTCAGATATTTTATGTGGAAAAAGAAAAAAGAAGAAGAAAAACGTATCCAGATCTCTTTCGAAAATTACTCACAATCAGCTGGAAGGTATTCGGTGAACTTTGTTTTACAGCGTTTTGTGGCCAGTTACAAATTTGGGTCATGCCCTGCAATCCGTCTCTGCCGGGAACTTTCACTGAAGCCGTCAGGGGAATTAGAAATAAAATGTTAGAGGCAGGATCAAGAATGCACAGATGAGCCGGAGAAACTTGTGAGTGGCTTTCTGGATGCGCGATGAAAGGACAGCTAGATAACTCGGGTCCAAGCCCAGAGCCAGGTTCTTATCCAATGTCACTCAAGATTAAACTTGGAGTGTGTTTCCCTCCACCTCTGATGGCACAAAAGGTTTTACTGACTTAAGAACCAGGACCGAACCATGTCTCTGTGATTATTTTATTGGCTGCAAGGTCCACGAAATAATGGTTACAACATGAAACTGTACCGTGTCTGAGAAAATCGGGGAAACAGCCAAGTCTCAAGAACATTCTGTGTCTTTTCGGCAAGTGTCCGCCTTCTTCGCCTGGGAAGCTTAGCATATTTCTAGAGGAGTAAGTGCGATTCTCCACAAAATCTGGTGAGCGAAAGTGACTCTCTTTAATAAACATTCTTCTTTTTTCATCTCTGAAAAGCAAGGGAGGCCTGGCCTGGGAACGCCATTTTCGGTTTCTTCGGAGGACCACGAAGACGTCTGCAGTTCTTCCCGGAAGCAAACTGTTACATGAGCAGTCCCTTTCCTCCCCCGGAGTCGCTCTTTGAGAAGAGTTCCACAGCCGCGGAAACTGAAGGTTACATTCCAACTGCCAAGGTTTCCCCAGGACTTAAATGGAGAAGTTCACCCCTTCAACCCCCGAATCCCAGGGCAGAAACTTTGATCCTAAATATGGAGATCCTTGTCAATATTCCACTTAGGAAGCAGCCCCTCTGATTTGTTTTAGAAGAAAATCAAACTATAAACTAGTAGAAATAGTGATCTGGACTCCTCACTTTGATCCCTAGAGGTGCTGGGTGGATAATATAATAGTTCTATCCACAAGAAATAGCTACCATTTATTGAGCATTTATATGTGCTAGGCTATGAGCTAAGTGCTTTTCATTAAAAACCTCATTTAATCCTTTCAAGGACTGTACAAATTAGATAGTACTAACATCCTTAATTTGACAAAGGAACTGAAACTCAGAGAGTTTCAGTTAGAAACTGTTTCAGTTAGAAACTCAGTTAGTTTCAGTTAGAAACTCAGAGAGGTTAAGTAACTTGCCAAAATCACGCAGCACTTAAGTCATCGAGCTGGGGTTTGAACCTGCTCAGTGTGGCTCCCAATCCTGTCCCACAGTGCCCAGAGCTGTGGCCATCCCCAACTCTGAGATGGACGGGAGAGATGCTAGTTAGACTTCGGAGGACTGAGGAGAGGGTCCATCCAGAGAGGGACAGTGTAGAGCTTGAGAAATACAGAACCGTGGTCCTGCTAGGAGCCTCTCTAGCATAAGCGAAGGGGAAGGCGGTTGGGCCCCATTTGGACAAAGGGTGATGGCGGGAACTGGGCCAGAAGCAGGCTTCAGAGCAGCGGAGGGGAAGAGAGGGCAAACGACCACAGGTGCCCAAGAAGGCCAAACAAGTCAGAGTCAGGGAGCTGGATGCTATCTCCCTACAGAGAAACCCGGTTTGAAAAGAGAATCACTTCTTCCTTCTTCCACTCTCAGGCTGCCTGGCAAGGCTGTTGCAGGACCCAGAACCAATGAACAATTAAGTCCTGAGCCTGTTGTTACCCATGGTGATGGCTGTTGCTATACTGACTAGCGTATAGTCAGGACTAGTCGTATAAGGGATTTATGGGGGCAATGCCTGCGAGGAGAACAGGGGAGCCCTCAGACTGCAATGCCAGCCTGACCCCAGTGGAGGAAGGAAGGAAGGAGGGAGGGAGGGAGGGAGGAGGGAAGGAAAGTTTGGATGGGAAGAGTCTCGGCGGCACAGCTCTGAGGAGGGTTTGGCCAGGCTGACGGGGACTCCTTGAAGCAGAGTTGCCTGTGGGAAGAGTCTTGGATCTCTTGGAAATGGGCCTCTGAGGGAACCCACCCTAGGTCATCGGCTGGGAGCAGCCCACAGGAAGTGTGGCCTCAGCACAGATCAGTGGTGGATCCAGAGAGACAGCGGTGGCCATCAGTCAGCATGCTGGGTGGTGGCTTTTCACAGTCACCACAACTGGCTGTCCCCTTGCTGGCTCCAAAACAGGGTAGGGACGCTCACGGGGAGCCACTGGGATGTCTAGTGGCGGGGTTAATAACGCATATGCCCCGTAGAGTCTCTGTGCAGATTAAATGGGGAAATGCATGTCAGCATCCAGCACAGTGCTGGCACCCGAACGATCCCAGGAGAACAGCAGCTCTCATTCTATTAAGCAGTTCAGGAGAGGTGGAGGTCACCCTGAGGAACTACACCCAGGTCTCAGTTCCATCCTGGGATAACCAGTCATGTTCTTCCGAGGAGATTCCTGCGGCTTCTAGAAACTCCATCTCTCTCTCCTCCCTTCCCCCTCCTCTCCATCCCCACCCAACCAAGGGGAGGGCCAGGCTGAGTTACACGATGCTCCTTCAGAGCACAGGTGGAGAAACCAATCCACCTTGTGCTTGACCTGAGCCTTCTGGTTAGAAAGTCAAGCCGCCCTCCCTTTGGAGCAGAAGTCCTCTTCTGAATGTAAGTTGAACTCAGTCTTTTTGAGATAAAGACTAGCTTCTGAACAAAAAATAGTTTGATTATAAAATGAAGGCTGACTGTTAGCCAGTGAGATGTGAGATTTGGGGCTCCACCGAAGGGGTGCAGGAGGTCTGAGGCCAACGCTATTGATTGGTGAGCTGAAGAAAATAGGGTTTTCTGTGGATGCCCTTGGGTAATGCCATTCTTGCCCTCCCTGGTGACCATTTCATTTACTTATTTTAAGGCAGGGTTTTATGGACTCTACTTGCCAGACCTCATGTTTGCTGGGAGCACCTCAAGTTTCAGACATTTACCGGAGTTGACTCTGGTTAAGCTTCTTTTTGTTGCAAATGCATTCAGTTTGGGGACTGAGTGTGGAATGGAAACCCCAGCTAGAGGGGCAGTAAAAACGTCCTTCTTCTAGAAAACATTGAGAACATATTAGAAAAAAAATTGGCAATAAGAAAGGTCTCTACCCACAGAGATTCTCTCAAATTGGAAGATTCTGTCATTGAAATACGGTAGTCCCATTCGATAGCATCTGAAAGATAAGTATTCAGGGAAATTAGAGAAAAGTTCCTCCTCCACTGGAGAGCCTGGCATTGCCTTCCTGTCCTCAACTGACAAAGAGCCCAATTTTCTGGCATTTGAGAATGAGTAATATTTAAAGATTTAGGGAAAATTAGTCAATGCACCTTGATTATAAACACATGTACCCATTTCGTTTAGCTATTTTTAAATGTGGGTTTTAACCAGCTGCCATTAATAGCGAGTGTGCTGCTTGCCTGTTTTTCCTTCTTCTTGTAATAGAAACGGCAGAAGGAAAGAAATATTTAGCCATTTTGGATCTCTTTCCAGAGCAGGAAGAATTATTGAATATAAATTGTATCTTCCTATCTCATGAAACAAATGAAACCTAAATTAAATAAAAGGAAAATTAACAATCAGGATTATGTAAAAAGCATTACATTTCCTTGGGGCTCGAGTTACAAAGATATGTTTTTGTAAAAGAAAGAAAGGTCAGTTACCACTATTAAACTTGTATATTGTTTTATGCTAAGTCCTTTCAGTGGCCTCTCTGAGGGACCGTTTAGTTTGTATTACAGTCTAATAAACTCCAGGTGCACAGGACAAACTGAATAATCAGAACCCGATGGCCCAAACTAGTTAAAAATAATGTGGTACATTCCTGGTTCTCTGCATTTAATTTATTGTTAATCATTGTTATTACTTACATTTATTGGGTAGTCTTTCCAGATTTATTAGGCACTACATTTAACAGTGTTATCGCTTGTAACTGACCATCAGTGGAATCGAAAACATATTTTTGTAAAGACTCCTACCCCAATTAGTAAGTTGTTTCCCTTTGAGATGAAACAGACCCCCAAAATGACTGTGTTATTTTCCCCTTGAGTCAAAGGGAAACTCTGGCACAAAAACCCACTTTTGCTAAAACCACCTGTTGGATGATAGGGAAGGGGTATCATTCCTGAGACACAGAGGTGACCTTTCCATTCAAAGTGGAAAAATGAGGGATTTTATTCTACACATCAGGGGTAGTCTCCCACTGCAGTGGAACAGGCAACCTCCCAGGGATGAGACTTTTAGGACACCAAGGAAGGACAGGCGGGAACCTGTTTCTCCACCTGCCCGGAATTCTATAAATCCAGAAGCAAACCTTTGGATGAATGAGAGAAGTGATGCTTTGACTAAAATTCACATTCAGGTATAAATGACTGATATTCTCTTGACCTTTTCTTTTTTAAAAAATATTTATGTATTTATTTATTTGGTTGCACCAGGTCTTAGTAGCGGCAGGTTGGCTCCTTAGTTGTGGCATGTGAACTCTCAGTTGCGGCATGCATGTGGGATCTAATTCCCTAACCGGGGATCGAACCCAGGACCCCTGCATTGGGAGTGTGGAGTCCTATCCACTGTGCCAACAAGAAAATCCCTCTTGACCTTTTCTAAGAGTTGTTTTGGAAAGGGGGTGGGAGAGAGCACAGAATACCAAAAGGAGAACTATCAGAAAGAGGAGGACCAGAATGGGAGCCTTCTCATCTTTTCTTGTCCCTAATTTTGCTGGTCCCAGTCTTGCCAGAGAGCAGCATCTCCCACTTGGAATGCGGTGAAGCAAGTGGCCAGCACAGAAGATTTGCCCCCAGGATGAGGTCTTTCATTTGGCTCCACACACTGAGCGCCCAGGAACCTGAGCAAGGCTCAGGCTCGAAGCTCAGGAGGTGGCCCCTGGGCACACTCCAGCCTTTGGTGAGCTCTGACTGCTTGGCATGCAGCAGTGAGGCACATCAATAATTACCTGCTGCGTGCCTGAATGAATGCCAATTCCCATCACATCCTTTCGCCTTTAGTGGGAGAGCCTACGGGGTCAAAGAAAAGACCGCTAGATGGGAGGCGAGACTCTCAGGCTCTAGTCCCCAATCTTCCGAGCGACCTTGGGCTAGTGGTTGGTCCTCTTGGGAAACTCAGTTTGCTATTCTATAAAATGAGATGGCGTGGTGGTCCACTGATTTCATTAAGTCCCCCGATTCTTCACACAGCCAATCCCTGTTCCAATTCACACCCCAAATCCACGTTCTTCGTCAAGTGACTTTACAATGCCTCTCACGTAAGGGGCGGAGTCCACTCCCCTACTCCTGGAATCCAGGCTGGTCCTAGGACCTGCTCAGCCAATAGAATGCCACAGAAGTGGAGGTGTCAGTTCTGAGTGAGTCTTTGGTGTTTCTGCTTACCCTCTAACCTAGTGTCCTGGGGGGATGAAAGACACACGGAGCAAAGCTGAGTCACCCTGGTCTCCCCAGCCAAAGTCAGCCTCTGCCAGCTGACAACCACCAATCCCCAAATATGTGAGTGAGTCCAGCCAAGACCAACAGTGCTACTGACCCCGGACAGGAGAGCACTAAAGGCTTGTTATCCTGTGCCACTAACGTTCGTGACTGTTTGTCATACAGCGTTATTCTGACAATGTGGAACTGATAACAGATGATGCCATTAGATGAGCTCTAAGGTCCATTTCTGCTCCAAATTCTACGGCTACTTAGAACCTAATCCAGTATATGGACAAATATCTAGTCCTAATTGCATCCCCTGGGAGACATAGGTGGGGCTCTTTACCTCCCTAGGCCTATTTTAAGTAGAGAATGATAATCCTTGCCCCTCCCTGTAGACCTCCTCGGCAGGGCCACACACAGGGGTATTTTAAAGGACAATTTGAATATTCAATATGGAATCACTTTGAACCATTCAAAAGGCAGACTCTATTATGAGTTAATTCTTAGCCGTAAGAATTCTACATCTTCTTAGGAATCTCATTAGGAAGCCCCCTAAGGTGTCATCGCTTAGAAGACAAGCAAAAGAATCAGGTAGATGCTGTTTAAAAACCCATTTGGGTCTCTTACAAGGTATCCACATTCAATGCTCTAAATTAGTATTTTGTTTCAGAGCCACTGTAGAGCAGCCCCTTTTGATGACTCGGAGGGTATTTCCTCACTAATTTCACGGTTTTGATCCTAATCATTTTGACCCATGGTTTAGCTACGTGGGGCTGAAGGAGAATTTAAGATAAATGGAGGTGCAATGAAATGGAAGAGATAGGAACGGAGAGAGAAGTTACCCCATTCACTCCTCCATTCATTCAATAAATACCTAGCAAATGTTGACTACATCATAGGACTGTATTTCCTGTACTTGGCTGGGGTCCCACGGTGACTCAAAGTGATCCAGGCCTTGCCCTCACAGGGGTTTGGGGGTATATGTCAGAGGAGAGAAAGACACTAAACAATTAATTACAAGAATGTTAGGAGCCAAATCATTAATTTGAAACCTGGCAATTAAAAAGAATGTGTCGTGGGATTGACATATATACACTGCTATGTGTAAAATAGATGACTAATGAGAACCTGCTGTATAGCACAGGGAACTCTTCTCAGTGCTCTGTGGTAAACTAAATGGGAAGGAAATACAAAAAAGAGGGGATATATGCATATGTATAGCTGATTCACTTTGCTGTACAGCAGAAACTAACAACATTGTAAAGAAACTATACTCCAATAAAAATTAGTTAAAAAGTAAATAAATAAAAACCATGTGTCACACATTCTTCCTGCCCTTCCAATACAAACTGTATCTTTGGATAACTAAATAGAAATGGCAGGCAAGTTTATCTTGTTAGAAATGTTCTAGCTAACAAACAAAGAAAAAAAATTAGAATGTCACCATTTTGCAGCTCTTACAACAAATGAATGGATCTAGATGTTGAGCATCAAAGACCTCTAACATCAAAGAGAGAGACAACCAGACATTATATGCCTCTTGAGGGAAGAAGTCATCACTTCCTATGAAGGAGTCTTGTAATAGAGAAAAGACAAAAAAAATCAAACCTTAATCCAATCAAGCCTTAAAAGCCAACTCTCAATTTATATTTATAGGCTATTCAGAGGACAGAGGAACATGTTCAATTACACCAAGGGGATGCAGTCAGCAAAACCTAGACTGTGGGAAACTCTACAGAGCAAACAGAATGAGTTTGTTCACAAATAAGTTGCAAGGCGAAAAAATGAGACAGTGGAGGAACCTATAGCTAAACAAAAACTTTAAAGATATAAAAAATGAGACAAAACTAAAGGAGAGGATCTTGGGATGCACACTCAGGTAATAAAGCAAAGAAGGAGGAAGGTAATAAAACAAAGAAGAGGGTTTCCCTGGTGGCGCGGCGATTGAGAGTCCGCCTGCCTATGCAGGGGACACGGGTTCGTGCCCCGGTCCGGGAAGATCCCACGTGCCGCGGAACGGCTGGGCCCGTGAGCCATGGCCGCTGAGCCTCCGCGTCCGGAGCCTGTGCTCCGCAACGGGAGAGGCCACAGCAGTGAGGGGCCCACGTACCGCAAAAAAAATAAATAAATAAAAATAAAACAAAGAAGAGATGAACAGAAACATCAGGAGGGTGGTGACTTTCGGAGGGAAGCACCCTCTGCAGTGTGTCAGGGCTGACCCGCAACATTCTATTTCTTGACCTGAGTAGTGGTGTCAGTGTTGTTCACCTTCTAATAACCCTTGAAGCTACACTTTTCATGTAGTTTTCTGCATGTGTGTTATATTTTACAGGGGAAAAAGTTTTTAAGAACTTAATTACAAACATTTAAAAAATATCACAATTGATGTAAATGGTTTGAAGGAGAAGCTTCAGGGACTGAAAGAAAAACTTTCCCTAGTGTGGCAAAGACAGCAAGGAGATAAAAGAATCATTCCAGGCAGAAGAGATGGCAGGAGCAAAGGCCCTGAGGTGGAAAGGGGCACTGATAAACACAGTACCTGCTATAGAACCTGGAGATAAATGGTAGGTCTTTCAGCAAATGCTTATTACACTGAGGTTCATGTACGAGGTGCATACACATCTATTGCTAATGTAAGTGTTCACCACAATCTTAGTCACTCAAAACAATGCAAATTTATTATCTTATGGTTCTACAGGTTAGAAGTTCGGGGTTAAAATCAAGGTGTTGGCAGGGCTATGTTCCTTCTGGAAACTCTAGGAGACAACGAATTCCCTTGCCTTTTCTGGCTTCTAGATGTCCCTACATTCCTTGTCCTGGGACCCTCTTACTCTGTTTTCAAAGCCAGCAAAGGAGGATTGAGTCCTTTTCACATGGCATCAGAGGAGAGGACCTTCTCCTTGGCCTCCCTCTTCCACATTGGAAGACAGTTATGATTACACTGGGCCCGTTCATATAATGCAGGATAATCTTCCTGGTTTAAGGTCAGCTGATTGGCCAACTTAATTCCATCTGGACCCAAAAGTCCCCTTTGCCATGGCACGGAACATATTCACAGGTTCTGGGGATTAGGACTCGGGCATTTGGGGGCTATTATACTGCCTACCACAGCGAGCAAATGTTTATTGAGAAACTACAATGTGCCAGACTGTGAGTGCCAGAGATGTGGGAGAGGATGAAGGGATAAGTTCCTTGCTAGAGACCTTGCAACCCAGAGTGGGGAGACAGCATATAAACAGGTGAACAAATACATATACAGATAGTCCCAGCTGGCTTGAAATAAAAACGGGAAGAAGAGGGATAAAACCAGTCCTGCCCTTGCCTTCAAAGATACTATTTGTTAACTTTCTAATTCCCAACAATTGGAACTAGAGCCCAGTGTCTCCATTTATCTGACCCACAGCATTACTCTGTTTCTAGTTGTTTTTTTATATTTAAAAAAAAATCTAAAAACTATTTTTTCAAAATCCCCTTGTGCTTATCTCTAGAATTCAAGTTGGACTGGTTTTAAAAACATATTCTAAAGCATTCCTAATATAAAACCTTTCTGCTTCTGGTTTCCAATGGAAATTTATTATTTGAGGGCAGACTTTTCAACATGTCACTCTTTGCCAGCAAGCCTCCGGGTACAAGTACAATAAATAAAGGATATATTGAAATAGAATATTTCAAATAACTAGTAACATCATTAAAACATCAAATTAAATGAACAGAAAACAAACAGATTCTACTTTCCCTGTATAATCAAATATTCTTCATTAAGGGATCTCAAGTACACTGTAATACCAGCTACGCCAGCTGTAGCTTCCCAGTTAAGTACTCATCTTACTGGGAAAAAAAAAATAGTGGAGGAAAAGGAAAAACACCTCAGCCCCACCAGACGTCCAAAATTTACTTTGGTTTGTGCAAGTTTTTACAAGATCCCTGAAGGTGAAGATGAATCTTCGATCCAAATCCTAAATCAGGAATTGGGTGGTGAGCACAGTCAACAGTCATCAATATTTTCTGGCCTCTTTTAAGAAGAGAACTACCTCCCACTCAGTATCTAGAGTTCAGAGACTCACGCAGCAGTCCAAGGTCTCAGTGGTGCTCTTGGCATTCGGGTGGGACAGTTCGTCTCTGCATGCCAGGAGCTTTAGCATTCCTGCCCCCTCTCCCCACATACAAACACACTAAATGTCAGGCACCGGGTCAAGCAAACATGCCTTCAAACATTTCCGAACTCTGGAGGTACAACCCCATTTCCAACAACAGGTCTTCCCGGCAGCCTCCATCCATAGTGAACTCTCCTCGCCCCTGTCGCACCATAGTATGCTCTGCTCATGAGAGATTGAGCATAGACACCACCGTAGATGGTCAACTTGGTGGAGGTGCCCCCGGCTGCCTGTGGTTGGATGCCCGTTGAGCTCCTAGCCCAGCCCTGAAGATGGGGTGGGATCTCGTCCAATGGTCCAAAGGGAACTGAAGAGTGGGGTGCCAAGGAGCACAAGCCAGGAGTCGGGGACCTGGGTTTAAATCTAGGCTCTGCCACTTCCTTCTGTGTGACCTTGAGCGGTTACTGTACCGCCACACCTCCATTTGTCATCTAAAAGTAGAGTAAAATCTCCAGTTTACCTCCTAGGTCTCCTGAGAAAACAATGACATGATATACGTAAAGCACGTAGGACCACGCCTGAAGCTTAGCAAACACTCACTAAAGACTGGTTATCACTGTTTCTATTCTCAGTAATGATAAAAATGAAACGGTGCTTCCAAAGTGACATCTTAGGCGAGGTCCTGTTTATGCTACACGCAGTAGATACTCAAGATGTTTTTTCTTTCTTGTTCTTCCTTTCTTCCTAGGAAGGAAATCATTTCTGACTCCCTATTCACTGCTTCTTATAGTTTACTGGAATTTTGTTCCCATGCTGATGGAACATGAAACAAAAAGGATCGCCTATCATTGGCCCGGGAAAAGCAACATACAAAGGTGGCAGCTGTGCCCGGAGGCATGAACCACACACCAGGTTCTCTGTGGTCCCCGAACCTCTGTGAATGGCATTGCCATCCACCATTTCACTCAAGCCTAAAGCCTGAGACTCATTCTTGATTCTTCTCTTGCCAGCAAGAGCTAGCTCCCAAACATATCTTGTATCTGTCACTTTCTCTCCTGCTCTACTGCTACTACCCTGGTCCAAACCGCCATCATTTCTCCCCTAGAATTTTGCAGTATTTCTCCCATAAGGCAACCAGAATAATCCTTTAAAAATCAGATCAGGCCCTTCATTCTATTCAGACATCTTGCAGTGCCTTGTCATTGTCTTTGGAATGAAATCCCCATGTCATCTAGCTCCTGTCTACCCCTCTGGACCTCATCATTACATACCATGTCTCCCCATGCTTACTCTGTTCCAGCCATACTGTCCTTCTCTTTGACCCTCAGACAACCAAGCTCTTTCTCTCCTTAGGGGCTGGTGCTTGCTGTTCCCTCCCCCTGGAATGTTCTGCACGCAGATCTTTGCATGTCTGGCACCTTCATATCACTTGGATCTCCACTTGGATGTCACCTCCTCAGAATGGCTTGTTCTCTGTTGTCTTCCCAGCATCCAGAAGGATGCCTGGCACATAGTAAGGACTCCATGGATGTTTATGGAAGAAGGAAGGAATGAAGAACCAGAACAACTGGACACAGTTCTTTACGGGATGACAACCACCACACCCTAAGTGAAGGATGACAAAGATCTTTCGTTCTATGAGGCTTTTCATGTATGTTAGGGAGAGATCAATCCACCCCTTCAAAACACCCAGCCAACTATGCCAGAGAACACCAGCAAGCATGACTCCTGAGAAAAACAATGAGCTGAGAGTCATACTTCTTCAAGCAGATGAGGATGCACGCCAAATGCCTTAGATAGCTTTTAAAGTTAAGCAACCACATCGTTGACAACAGCCAAAGAAAAGGCTACAGATCATACCAAAGAGTATCTGCAGCTTGGGCTGACATTTCAGCACAAATTGGATTACTCTGTCCTTCCTGGAAATTCATGATCTGGTCACATAATGGGACACTATTCGATTAGCAAGGTTCCTGGTTGTTCTGAAATGTATAGGAAAAGTGGTTGACTTTTAGAGGGAGTCTTGTGACACGTGGAATCTGGTTCCTGCCGCCCAAACCCACCCTAAGCTCATGTGGCCCAGAAAAGCAACTAAATGACATTCTTGACAACGGGACAGAAACATCTCTTGGTCAACATAGTACCCCGTCCGGGAGGAATTTTCCTGGGAGGTCTATTTGAGATCAGGGTTTCTCACTGAATATACATAATCGGCATTCAATCAATTTTGTTCCTTTAATCACCATTTTAATAGAAGGCAAGTGTATAGAGGTAATAATTGCAGACATGGAAGACGGTTAGGTCAGCATGGGAGGAAGAAATGGCAGAGAAGGAGGTGGAGGGTGCATGGGGAGATGGACAGGAAGTAGCAAAAGAATCAAAGAGAAAGCAAAGGCAAGAGTGGACTGGGGTGCATCAAAGACCTGACCCAAGACCCCAGAAGGTCATTGTTTTCCCAATGTCGCTCCATCCACACTAGCACGAAACCATCAGCCCTTCAAAAACCAGACAACACCTAATTCACCATTTTATCTTTTCTTATGCAGGGACTAGCTCTGAGCCTAATGAATGAATCAGAACGCTAAAGAATGGAGATAAGAACTTAACAGTTTCTGAACTTCAGATTTCAGCAGGTCAATCAGTATGCAGAGAAAACCAAATGCACGAAAATCACCAGCAGGTAGGTGCCATGTGCGTTGCGACTGCTTCTATCCTATTCATCTTAGGGTGGAGGGTGGGGGCAGGTCCAAGGTATAGAATGGCAGAAGGGTGATCAACTCGTCCCAGTTTGCCTGAGATAGTCTTAGTTTTAAAAGTAAGAGCCCCACATCCCGGCAACCCCCTCAGTCATCCTAAACAGAGCTTTCAGCAAGTATTTGTTGAATGATTGAAAGATGTGACTACCTCACAGAGCTGTCGGAGGATCAAAGAAATTATGTCTATAAAAACGCTTTGAGAATTCTAAGCTGGATCAAATTGGAAACTATCACCCAGTGTCAAGTGTGATTAGTGTGCGGTTTTGTGCTGACTGACCAGGAGGAACAACACCTGCATCCTATTTTAGGTGCCAAGCACACTGTCCCCTGGTCGTCAGGATGGTATAGCTGGTTCACAGAATGGCTGAGTCCAGAACAGGAGATGGGAAGGTGGAGGATGCAGGCGATGGTCCTGGGACCACCTGTCAAGCCCCACCCATGTCAAACTCTCAGCCTAGGGCTCAGCATCTGTGTTCTGATCCACAGAGCAGATAAGGAACTCACACTGCCACCAAGTCCCTCCACCCCTGGAAGTCAGGTTGGGGAGTGGAGGTGACCAAGACTTGTTCCTGACCAGTCAACTCAAATGACCTTCTTCCAGCATTCCCAAAACTCAGGCCCCTTCACCACCAACCAACCACCAGGAAGACTTTTGTTGATGTCATTTCTTCAGGTAATAGGTAGATATGCAGATAAGAGAAGCCCCAAGGGAATAAAATTGTTTCACGTAAGAGTTGAGGGTTGAACCGTGGTAAGAGAGCGAACTGGTTAGAGAGAGGCCAGTGGAGCAAGGAAGGGGTGTGATACAGGAGCAAAGAGCACTTTTATAAAGATTTAATGGGAGTAGTGTTCCTTAATTTATCCCCCCACTGCCCCTTTACAAAAACCCTTCTGCAGTGATTTACTCCTTGATCCAGCTTAGAATGCTTTGGAATCTTTTGAATCTTTGGATTCAAAATTGTGCTCCTCTTGTGACAGTGCCTAACCAGGGTTAAGTGTAGTGAAACATGGACCAGTCTGATTCGGGTGACACTTTCTTTATACTTGGCCAGTGAGAAAGGATGAACTGGGATTCATCCTTGGATAGATGACAAGGCTGTGGCCCCAAAGGAAGAAAGACAGAGAGGACCTAAGGACTGGGTCTGCAGCACTCAAGAAGAGAAAAAGGAGCCCATGATGGGAACTGAGGATGCTCTAAGGCCTCAAGCAGGGCGTGGAGTGCGGAACATGCCACCTGGAGCACGGCGGCAACTTGTCCTCTTTAGGGAACATGCTGTGGGCATGTGTATGTCCACCAAATCCAATCCCAGTTTTATTTGCTTCTACCCATAAGCCCTCTGAGCACACTGACGCAGACACAGAAGTTGCCTGAAAGCCATCAGCATGCCTAACAGCAGGGCCTCTCATCAATAACATAATAGCTGCAATTCTGAGTGCGTCTTTGTGTTCCCTAACATTCCAAAGGCTCCAAGCACGTGATCTTCCTGTTTGCAACTATAACCCAAGAAAGGAGGCTGATAGGATCATCCCCATTCAGCTGGTGAAGAACATGAACCCAAAAGAAATCAGCCTGAAGTGACCCAAGCTGGCCTGGGCAAAGCTGATATGAAATCCCAGCCTCCTGGTGGCCCCTTTCTGCAAACCAATGCCTCCAGTTTCCAGATAGAAGGATCGGAGGCAAAGGGCATGGCCACAGGGCCTGGGAATCTGGCTGTGCTCCTGGAGCCAACCTCAGCTTAAGGGGGACACTGACTCTGGACCTGAGTGAGGTCTGCTCCAAGAAGGCCTGTGTGGGCTTGTGAATATGACCTTGGGGCTTGATCTCTCTTGGTAGTTTAATCAGAAATTTCCTTCAACTCTTTCAACCACAGCCTTTGTGAATGTGAAGGTTGGAATCTAGACCTTCAGAGGGTTACTTGTGAACTGTCAGCAGGGTCCTTTGGAGCCTTCTGTGAAAAGGCCCAAAATACCCCAAATTCCTCAGGGGCACAGGAGAATCAAAATGATGACAGCCAGCCAACGGAGGAGCCTTGATGAAAACTGCTAGGTCGTATTTTTGTATAAGCATTGGCACCTGCTTAAAAGTCTGAGTCATTTTGCTAGTCCCGGGGGAGTGGATGAGTCACATTGATGAGAAGGATACCTTTTTTTCTTCAACCTAGTTCTCTAACCTTTTACATGAACACTCATTGGTCTGCTCTGCTCTTAAAATATCCGGATGGGTTGTATAAGACCCGGCATCATGATTGTTTGTGCAAGGTCACGTCTTCATTTGTGAATTTGAGTCTTTTATTGCTCAGAATGCATATTCTCATTTTGAAAAAGCTCAATCCAAGTTACAATAGCAAAAATAATTTTTTTATCCTCCCACAGAGCTGGAAACTTAAACTCAATTATGGAGGAATTGGGTCTCGGAATCAGAACTGAAAATGACTAGTTTTGTTTCCCAGTCCAAACTAAGCAAAGAGCTGGAGGAAAGAATGGGAAAAAATGAATGAGATTTAAGACTTTCTATTATTTCCAGAAAACAAAAGTTACCCGAGTAATTTAGGCTAGGGTTGTGCTTTCTCAAGTTTTATTTTTTATTGAAGAAGCCCTTTGGAATTTGTTGACACAGCTAAGAAGAGAAACTTCTAATTCTTTTCCTTTTTATCAAGCCCAAACACCAGCTGAAAGAGGAATAAGGAAGGACAAGAGGAAGTAAAGACTTCCCTGTGAAGGTCATCCTGAGTCATCTGAGGCTTTGACATCAGGGTGACTCAATTCAAGATGGTGCTTGGGGAGTCTTTCATAGCTTGATAGCTACGGACTGTCTCTATTCCTTCAACGCTGAAATCTTTGAGCCATTTATGTTAAATTCCCAGAGTTTAGAGTGGTGTCAAAAATTCCATAACAAGAATATATTTTAAGCCTTTAAAAGGTCTTTAAAAGATCTTTGCCCTTTTAATAAGAACAAAATAGGGTGAGGAATCAGGACAGTAGCTGCATAATTCTAACTTAAAACCTTCCCATTTGGAAAGGAGTATTCATTCACTTGATCTGAATTACCCAAATGTGTGAGCTACATTGATTGTATGTGTCAGCTTTTGCTGCAGTAACAAACATCCCCAGCATCTCAGTGACTCAGACAACATTTATTTCTTTTTTTTTAAGCGAGCTAATTTTTTTTTTGTTTATAAGTTTATTTGTTTGTTTGTTTATTTATTTATTTTTGGTTGTGTTGGGTCTTTGTTGCTGTGCACAGGCTTTCTCTAGTTGTGGCAAGTGGGGGCTACTCTTCGTTGCAGTGCACAGGCTTCTCATCATGGTGGCTTCTCTTGTTGCGAAACACGGGCTCTAGGCACGCGGGCTCAGTAGTTGTGGCTCACGGGCTCTAGAGCACAGGCTCAGTAGTTGTGGCACACAGGCTCTATTGCTCTGCAGCAAGTGGGATCTTCCCAGACCAGGGCTTGAACCCATGTCCCCTGCATTGGCAAGTGGATTCTTAACAACTGCACCACAAAGAAAGTCTCAACATTTATTTCTTGCTCGGGGAGAGTGAGTGCTGTGGATTAGCTGTGGCTCTGCTGAGCTCTGCTGGGCTTTGCTGCCATTAGCTTAGCTCAGCAACTTGTGTCTTCTCATTCAGCAACCTCGGTGGAAGGATCCTCAGGTCCTCATCGTGGAGAACAAAAGCTCAAGGGGACAAGTGGAAACTTGTGATGCCTTTTAAGGTCTCTGCTCAGAACTGGCACACTATCACTTCTGCTCATATTCATTGATCAAAGCAAGCCAAATGGCCAGGACCAAGGACAATGAGACAGGGATAGGATGTAGAGAGTGGGAGAGAGTGATTATAGTTGAGTACCGTTATCCGATCTACTACAGTCTGCCTTTCTGGTCACAGATATTTATTTTCCTACCTCCCCTCCCTAAAACAGTCCAAAAGTCTCCCTCAGTCAATCTTAAAGCCAAGGAGCTCATGACCTATATCAGATTTAGATGTGGTTCCTCTTGCTTTGGAGAAGTATGGACTAAAAGACAAATTACTGACACTCCCTCACCTACACACACACAGACACACACACACACACACACACAATACAAGGATAAAACAGCTACAACAAACACTCCCAGTTAGAAAGGGAAGAAAGGGAAACATAGCAGTCAGTGAGTAGTTGTGATGGTTAATCTGATGTGTCAACTTGGCTGGACCATGGTGCCCAAATATTTGGTCAAACATATTCTGGATGTCTCTGTGAAAGTATTTCTGAATGAGACATATTTAAATCAGTGAACTTTGAGTAAAGCAAACTACCCTTCATAACACAGGTGGGCCTCATCCAAGCAGTTGAAGGCTTTAACAGAACAAAGACTGACCTCTCCCAAGGAAGAAGGAATTCTGCCAGTAGACTGCCTTTGGACTTGAATAGCGACTCTTCCCTGGGTCTCCAGCCTGCTGGTCTACCCTGCACATGTTGGACTTGCTAAGCTTAAACAATGGCATGAGCCAATTCTGTGTCTGTGTGTGTGTGTGTGTGTGTGTGTGTGTGTGTGTATTAGACTTTGGTTATGTTTCCTGGGAGCAGCTGCCCAGTCTCTTGCTCTCCATGGCTCCTAGCCACACTCTCTGGGAAGCCCTTCCTTTTCCTTTGCCCTCCATTGGAGGATATGCCCATCTTGGGGGCTGAGCAGTTTTCACAGCATGCTTCCAGCCCATAAACTGTAGAGGTCAGAGGGTTGTTTTACATCTTGAATAATCACTGTCTCTTTTAGTCCAGGCTGGTGGCACTTTGGACCATATAGCTCTCTCAGAAACTCTGTTAAGTGTTTTTTGTTTACTTAACCAGTTTGATTCCAGGAAACTCTGTGGGCCAGTAGCAGACTCACAATCTTTGCCCAGACTTGCTTCTTTCTTTAGACTTACTTCCAGGTGCTTTGAACGTATCAGGCCTTTGTGGGACTACCTTAGGGCTCTTTAACCTGAAATATGTGTGCAAATGCAAGGACTTGAAGGGGGAACATTTAACCAATCAGAGATCATAACAAATGCATGATGGCCAGGCTGCCACCTGGGTCTTTTTCCTGGGGTTGTGTCTTAATTTGAAAATATTTTGCTGGCTGGAGATACAGCCTTTAACTCTGCAAGTCTGAGAATTTCTGGATCCTCCCTTGTCCCTTTCATCCCTGCAGGGAGGGAGGACCTTGTTAGAGATGACTTCCAGGGGAGGTGGCCCTAAGTTGAGTCATGAAGAATAAGAGTTTAGCCACTGAATCCGGCAGGAAGTCAGGCATCTCAGCAGAGAGCCTGCCAGGGAGAAGACATGAGCAACTCGGCCAGAAAGGCAGCGCAACTCAAGCCGGACACATCGGAACCGAGAAGGCGAGGAAAGATGAGTCTGAGAGTCTGCAGGGTGTTTTCCAAGACCCAGAGGAGCCTTGGATGTCACACATCAGCCTGTGAACAGCATCCAGAGGGTATCTAAGGCTCACTGTTAGGAGTGACGTTGCCTGGTCAGACACAGCTCAACACAGGCTCCCTTTCCTTTGCACAGCACACATGTACAAGATAGAGCCATGCCTCCTCACAGCTTTACAAGACCTTCTCATTCTATTTTTAAAGCTTTAAAACAAAGTGCATGGAGCTGGCTGGAAGGGACAGTCTGCTGTTGCAGGCAGCGAGAAAGGACGACCTTTCATGTAAAAGCAAAGCAAACCCAAGCCCCCATGGTGACCTGCTACTCGTTTTTATGTTTTCCAAAGACTGTGCTTTACTCTAAAAGCTTCCCTCTTCCTTAGGCATTTCTAAAAGCCCTGGGTTCACACCATCAGGCACAGGCAGGCTGCTCACCACCTTACAGAATAATAAACCTCGCAATGGTATCTCCAAGCAATCTCCACAGCTTCTCAGTTCTGCCTTGAATGTCAGTAGCAGGCTGTTTCTAATTCATCCTGGAGATTGGGAACTGTGTGAGGCAGTGGGATTCTCTTGTTTCTTTCTTTCTGTTCTTTATGTTTCTTCTTCCACTTCACGCCTAGAAGCCTGGAGAAGAATGCCCTGACCTTGCTTCCCAGCTCAGGTCTAGCGCAACAGAACTGGCCCAGCTGGAGTCTAGCCACAAACACAGAAGTGAGTACAGGGGCGAGGTCAGGTCTTGGGTCCTGCAAACTGGGGTTCTGGTCTCGGCTCTGCTATTTTCTTACTATGCTTCCCAAGGAAACTCTCAACTTCTCGTGAGGAAAATGATGGGGGTGGGCTTTGTACCCCCTGGAAATGCTGAGATTTCCAGAGTCTGTTTCTTTTGCTTTCTTTTTTCTTTTTCTTTTTGTCCACGCTGCATGGCTTGTGGGATTTTAGTTCCCCGGCAAGGGATTGAACCTGGGCCCTCAGCAGTGAAAGCAAGGAGTCCTAACCACTGGACCACCAGGGAATTCCCCAAAGTCTGTTTCTTTCATCATCTTTCCAGTGATGTGCACTCAGGGTCCTTAACCAAGAGAGTGGCCCAGAGCCACCTACAGAGCTTGCCCCTTGCTCCAAGTTCTGCCTTGTATATTTTTTTGTATTTTTTTTTGCGGTATGTGGGCTTCTCACTGCTGTGGCCTCTCCCGTTGCGGAGCACAGGCTCCGGACGTGCAGGCTCAGCGGCCATGGCTCACGGGCCCAGCCGCTTCGCGGCATGTGGGATCCTCCCAGACTGGGGCATGAACCCGTGTCCCCTGCATCGGCAGGCAGACTCCCAACCACTGCGCCACCAGGGAAGCCCTGCCTTGTATTTTTTTAATCGATGTATAGTTGATTTACCATATTATGTTAGTTTCAGGTCTACAATATAGTAATTCAACATTTTTATAGATTATACTCCATGTAAATTTATCACAACATAATGGCTATATTTTCCTGTGCTATACAATATATCCTTGTTGCTTATTTATTTTATACACAGTAGTTTGCATCTCTTAATCCCATACCCCTATCTTGGCCCTTCTGTCTTCCCTCTGGTAACCACTACTTTGGTCTCTGTATCTGTAAGTCTGTTTCCGTCTAATTATATACAATCATTTGTTTTCTTTTTTTAGATTCCACATATAGGTGATAACATAGATTATTTGTCTTTCTCTGACTTATCTCACTAAGCCTAATACCTAATACTCTCTAGGTTCATCCATGTTGTTGCAAATGGCAGAATTTTATTCTTTTTTGTGGCTGAGTAATATTCCATTGTGTATATATACCACATCTTCTTTATCCATTCATCTGTTGAGGGACACTTGGGTTGCTTCCATGTCTTGGCTATTGTAAATAGTGCTGCTATGAACACTGGGGTGCATGTATCTTTTTGAGTTAGAGTTTTCCTTTTCTTTGGATATATACCTGGTAGTGGAATTGATGGATCCAATGGTGGTTCTAATTTCTGCCTTGTATTTTTAAAGAGCAACTCAATACCTGGAGATGTCAGTCCAGAGAAACAGCATGGAGACACTGGAATGCTGCTGTGGCTGGAGAAATGGATTGGATTGTCAAGAATCCTAATGGAGTGTCATATAACAGCCCAGAGAATCCAGTGAAAGAGTGTTTAGCGTCCTTCTTTGTCAAATGCAACCACATATGCATATGGAAACTCTAATGGTGACCAAAACATATGCATCACAGAAAATAAATATCTCAGTCAAAAAAAAACAAAACAAAACTTGAAAGCTTCATGATAATAACCACCAGATTTCCTGGACATTTGCTATTAGTTACTTGTAACAGTGATTGCCTGTAACGTAATGCGAATTATTGTCCCAACTAAAAAACAATAACAATTTTCTCTTCTTTTCCCCTGGAATGACATCTTCTAATATTGAAGAGTCAGCCTTTGAATGTCTAACAATAGCCCTGATGCAAAAGTTGAATTCATGTGTCCCCAGTTATGAAATTAAAGGTTACTCCAGACTTGATTTGTCAGAATGTTGCCTTTTAGGAGAGGAGGGTGTAAAAACATCATTATTTATTCAATTTAATTGCATTAATAAATAACTCTATCCTCAGAGTTTTTCTTGACTTTAGTCAAATAATACAGTTTTGTCATCCATGTATTTTACCTTAGTAATTACCTTTTTTTTTTTTTATACCAAGTGAAAAATGAAAGTAGTTATCACTACTCATGGGAAGTGAAACCTTTTTTTTTTTTTTTGCGGTACGCGGGCCTCTCACTGTTGTGGTCTCTCCCGTTGCGGAGCACAGGCTCCGGACGCGCAGGCTCAGCGGCCATGGCTCACGGGCCCAGCCGCTCCGCGGCATGTGGGATCTTCCCGGACCTGGGCACGAACCCGTGTCCCCTGCATTGGCAGGCGGACTCTCAACCACTGTGCCACCAGGGAAGCCCGGAAGTGAAACTTTTGATGGAACTGCTGAACTGTCTACTTTCTCTCTCATTACTGTCCCCTCCCTGCCACCCAGAAAGGAAAGAAAGTAAAAACTAGTGATAACAAAGAGTCTTACGTTCTATCCAGAAGAATCCAGGGAACAAGGATGCTGAGTGAGACTGAGTGACAGACGTCAGTGATTTAATTTCACTCTCTTCACTTTTTTTTTTTTTTGAAAAACATGTTAATGGGTGACCTGGGGGACAGAAAGGCAAAATGAAGACAGATAGCAACAAAGGAACTGCTGTGAGTTTTAAAAATATATACATTCATAGTCGGTGGTAAGAACCTGCCAGCTTTAACAGGGAGAAGAAAAATTCAGCGGCACTTGGTATTAGGAGTCTCAATGCCTAGAGCAAATCAGGATCTAGTCCGGTGTTTTTCTCTGGAAAAGACTGGGAAGGTGAAGTGATGGAGAAGCCTCAAGCTCGGTCAATCCCAGCACAATGGGAAGAGACCCAGAATGAGAGCGAGGATGAGATAAATGTTCCAGTCCTGCATCTTCTACCAACAAACCACATGGCTGGGGTTCAGGCTTCGGGTGAAACAAACTCACCAATCACCTTGCAGGAAGAAGCACGCAGGGAACAAGATGACCTTTGATTGCCGCAAAACAACCCTCAGCTCATCTGCCCTGCCTACCTCTTCTGCAAGTATGTCAGCACTCAAACATGGA
This sequence comes from Aethalodelphis obliquidens, assembly GCF_003676395.1. Classification (NCBI taxonomy): domain Eukaryota; kingdom Metazoa; phylum Chordata; class Mammalia; order Artiodactyla; family Delphinidae; genus Aethalodelphis; species Aethalodelphis obliquidens. Next base: position 28,979,795 of record NW_020837955.1, on the reverse strand, counting down.
ACCTCAAGGTGCTCATCCACCGCAAGCTTGAACCAATAAGACTCCTTGCAAATGGCAGACGCAACACTCCTTGTGGTGGGTTAAAACATGTCCCCATCGGGAGGTGGAGTCTGGGTCCCCTCCTCCTAAATATGGGCAAGCTTCAGTGACTTGCTTCTAATGAATAGAACACTGTGAAAGTGATGCTGTATGATTTCCAAGACTAGATCTTAAGAGGGGACGTGGTTTCTGCAGGTTCTCTCTCAAGATGTTTGTTTTTGGAGCCCAGCTGCCATGGTGTGAGGAAGCCCAGGCCAACTGGAGAGGCCAGGTGTAGGTGTTCCAGATGATTTCCCCAACTGAGGGTCCAGCTGGCCGTCAGAACACTCCGCTACACACATACGGGAGGAAGCCTTGCCTTCCAGGTGACTCCAGCCCAGCCACTGCAAAGGTACAAAGAGGCCAGGTGAGAACCTGTTATCTGAGCCCTGTGAGCCCTCCAAAAAGTTAAGGTAATCAGAATAAAAGAATTGTTTTCATGGGTTTGGGGGTGATTTGTTACCCAGCAATAGATAACTAGAATAATCCTCTTGCCCTGACTAATAACCCTTTATCTAGTATGTCAAATTGTCTTTTCCAACAATATCTTCTATTCCATGTGCTGTTCTGTGTTGTCATCTTGACACACCTCCCATCAAGAGGTGGGGTCTACATCTTCTTCTCTTGAACCTGGGCAGAGTTTTGACTTGTAACCAATAGAATGCAGCAGAGGTGATGCTGCATGACCGCTGAGTCTAGGTCGGAAAAAGCTATGCGGTTTCTTCTTTATTCACTGGGGCTTCCTCTTTTGGAGCCCTGAGCCATCAAGGTAGAAGTCTGATTACACTGAGGCCACAATGCTGTAAGGAAGCTCAAGCCACAGAGATGTCATTCCAGGTACTGTTACCAGTGGGCCCAGCTCAGGTCTCAAACAACAGCCAGATTCAGCTGCCAGAACTGTGAGGAGTCATTTTTAAAGTCTAGCCCAGTCAACTCTTCAGATGGTGTGTTAGTCTGGGTCCTCTGAGAAGCAGACACCAACATGGGACTAAACTGCAAGAAATGTTTTCGGGGAACTGTCTGTGAGAGGAAATAGGGAGGAATCCTATGCTGTTAACTTAGTGATTTGATCTTTCAGGAAAGACAGTAAGTGAACTGGATCCTTCTATAGGCTGACTTTTCATTTAAGATTGCACCACATGGACTGAGTTGTTTCCCTTTTTGATTTGGCTGCAAGGAAGCTCGGAACTAAATTGACAACTTATCATAACAACTGTATATGATCTTATACTCTAATGTTTTTAAATTCTATTTCCTTATTTCCTCCTCTGCCACCCCCTCCCGCCACAGCCTCTACCCTTCCAGTTTTCATTTAATTTGCCTTATTTTTATTCCCATTTTTCTTTTACTGGTAATTTTTGTTTAAGTACATGTTTTGTCATATGTACTTTCTGTAGAATATCTCAAATTCATTCTGACATGACAGTCTTAACAGTGTAACAGGAAAAACTAAACTTTGGTTGTTGTTGTGTGCTGAGGACTAAATGCCTTATATACATCTTAAACATGGTGGAGACATGTGTTATCATTCCTGTTTCATAGATGAGGAAATTGAGGCATGAAGAGTTACTTGTCCAAGGTCACCCGGGAGTACGGGGTCAAGTGTGACTTTTGACAGTCTTGCTTCTGGGCTGGCTGTTGTTCTTACCTACTATGCTGTCGGCCTTGATAGGTTAGGTGGACGGTCAGCCAGCCGGCAACATCCAGGCTCACACGCGCAGGCGCGCACACACCCTACATACAACAGGATCCTCACAAGGCAGATAGCTTAGGGCATCACCTCCCTTGTTATTTCTCCAGGCTTGAGCACAGGTGGGGCGCATGTGGGTGCCAGTGAAGAACACGATCCGCCAAAGAAAGGAAGCTCAGAAGAGGATCTTCGCCAAGGCCCAGCTGGAGAAGAAGCTGTGTCCCCCCTTGACCCCGCGCGGCTTCTCTTCGCTCCGTAAGCACAGCTTCCCACGCTGTAGACGACGGCTGTGACACCGCTGTGGAGTGGAGAACAATCGGACCCGGTGCGCCCTGCAGCCGGCGGCTCAGAGCCGAGCCAGCCCCGCAAGGGGAAGAGGGGCCGGGACGGTGCACCTTGATCGGGAATCCAGCTCCGCAAAAAGCCGCTTTACCTTTGCTTATAGATGATGAAGGGGGAGAAAATATAAAGATGAGACGCTGACTGGACCCAGCAATATTGGAAGCTCTTAATTTACTTCCAAGTAAGTAGCATGCATTTTGGATCCTTTTATAAGAATTCCGGAGCAGTAACATGTGGGCAGGGAGCTAACATTTGGAGCCGCCTACCGTGCCCTCAGTACCGTGCTAAACCTTCAGGTGAGTATTCGATTTATTGTCCAGGGCCTATTAGGGGAACACTGGTACCCTCTTCGTGTTTGGAGGGAAATCCCTCCTCATCAGGTACTATTTCCAGCCTCCTTCCCCACCTTGCCCTCTCCACTCGAGGAAGAGCTACTTAACTGGTGGCCGTGGGACGTGGGGGCAGAAGGACAGAGCAAGCGCGGCTCCGCCCCTTCCCCTGCTTTTATCTGGGATCTACCTGCTTGTAGAGCGTTCGTCTTCAGCTCTGTCCTTCCACTCCCCGAGTTTAACTGCTAACCTCTGCTCCTGGGGGACCACTAAGTGGAGGTGTGCTTGCCTCAGGCTTGCCTGTGTCTGAGAGGGTGTCTGTCTCCATCTGGGTTTAACTACTTGACAGCTCACTGTTGCTGGCTTCCATGGGACCCAAGTCACATCCTCCAACCTCCCTACGAAGGGAAGAAAGATGGCGTTTTCATCTCCATCTGCCTACTCCTGTGTCTATTTCTCAATTGGTGTCAGACTCAGTGAGTGCCAAACTTCCTGTGGGGCCTTGGGCAACTTCTTAAACCCCTCTGAACTCATCCATTCTGCAAGCATTAAGCATCTATTCTATGAGATTTGTGAAAGATAAAGAAGAAACTGAAGTCATTCATCACTCTCCAAGGGCTCATCACCTTATGGCAGAGTCACACATAGAAACAAATATCAGGTTGGGGAATAAGAGTGCTAGGATGGATTAGTGATGTCTGCTCTGGGTATGGAATATGAAAGTGGTATTTGCCATCCCTGCTGCATGGGATCAGAAGGTTTAAAAAGAGCGTCTGTTTCCTGGGTTCTGTTAAATCTGGTGGCAAGACCTCCCTGCCTCCTTGTTCCATGTAATTTAATTCAACAGACATTTGTTGGTTGCTTTCTGTGTGCCAGGCATTTATATTCAAAAATTCTTTAATTTCTGTGACATGCCCATCTGGCCATTATGAACATCAATCTTGCATCAGTTGAGAGCTTCTATTTGGAGCGTTTCACTATGAACTCCCTATACAGGGTAAAGTCGCATTTCTTATTTTAGCCTCTAAAAATTCAACACAGAGACTAACAGCGGCACATAAGGCAGAGCATTAATTTCTCTCTGAGACTGTTGACTCTATTTATGAAATCTGAATTAGTTAAGATATGGCTGAGAAGCATGCTATCAATGAGCCCACGACTTCTTCACATGCCCTGCCATGTACGAAGCTAAGCTTGACTACTCTGTTTCACTAAATCCTCACCACTACCCATAAGGCAGCTTCTGTTGTCATTCCCATCATTTCCACTTTACAGGTGAGGAAGTTAAAGTTTAGAAAGATTAGGAGTCTTTCTAATTACCTAGGGCTGTAAGTGACCGGGCTGCACCTCGAAACTAAGACAGTGTAACTCCAGAGTGTACAATCTCTCCCATCTCACTAAAACACAGTCCTTCACTGCTGAAAAAAAAAAAAAAAATCTCCTGGGCTAAAACTTTTCTTCTGAAAAGTACTAAACATCACATTCATTGAACTCCAGTTTCACCAGTTTGAGCAGGACGTAACCAGTGGGAGACCTTGGACAAGTCAATTCCCTCGTGGGGCCCTGGCTTCCACAGGTGTGAAATGTGAATACTCGATTTGATGACATAGAGTTTCCACTAACTCAAAACAGAATCTTATGATGTCTATTTCAAAACCAAGATGGTGGCGTCCTAAGAAAATTCGTGTGTGATTTACCTGTGTCATATATTAATTTCATAACACTCCCTAGCTGATAATTAAGTCACCATTTTCTCCCAGTACCAAGTGGGGAAATGGTTTTCTTTCCAGGTTATTGAAAGTAGAGACTGAAAGAATCATATTTTAAAGCCGCCATGCCAAGCTGCTGGGTTCATCAGCACTAATGTGTTCTAAAAGCAGTATTTGGCGTCTGTATGTTGAGGACCTGGAGCTGGATTACATTTCTAAGTCAAAATGCAGTAAAGTTCACGTTCAGAAGAATTTCACCATAGTCCGATATTACCTTAATGGGCCTTTATGCCTCAAACCACATTTTAACCCCTGAATTCTCAGGGAGGGCTTGGTCATATCGTTTTTCAATAGAGATATTTCATGGTTTATTGTTCTTAATCCAAGAATAAGAAAAGGCACTTATGGAAAAAGGACTTTGGCTTAAAACTAAATGGATCCCGAGCCAGGAAGTTTAAAGGAGTCTCGCATGCTAAGCGCCACACTGAATGAATTGCATAGAAACAACTGCGCCCATAGGAACAACAGCAATTGTTTCTTTTACCCAAGATTACAATAGCTGCACTTCACTGAGGACAGGAGTCCTTCTCCTTGATGCACAGCTAAACTGCAAAGTGGACCATAACCTGGCCTTTTTAGGTTTTTCCCAAAGCACCCAAGTTGAGTCTGAAATGCCTGGGGGCTAAGTAACATCATACAAGTCCTAATGGAAGTGTTGAGTCTTGAGAAGAAGAGGAAAGCAAAGGGGTGGAGGGAGGGGAGAGCGAGAGAGCAAGAGGGAGAGATGGAGAGACAGAGAGAGAAGAGGAGAAGAGGAAGGTATATGCATTGGTGGACAGGGGTTGCTTCACGGCCTTTAGTCTCTCCACCTGGTCTGTTTTTGCCTCGGCTATGTTGACAATGGCTCTCTATTTGGACGTTTCTTGATTAGATGAAGACGGCAGAACTATCACACAAAAGTAGTGTGGTGATAGGTTGATGAGACCTTGGTCTTGGAAGGGACACTTAGACATCTTCATTTATAGATAAGAAAACCAAGGCAACTAAAGACCAAGAGGTGAAGAGATTGCCTACACCTCTCAGCTTGGAAGGGATACAACTAGGACAAAGCTCTGATCTACCCTTCCCCAGGCTGCCACTCGTCCAGAGCACCCCCTGCCATGGCCCTGCAGTGACGTATCCCACAAGCCAACCTCTCCATTACAAAACCCGCAGGTCACTGTTGACGCGATGCAAGTTCAATTAGAAGAGACTTCAGATCCTAACAATAAGATGAACTGAGTTGAGAAATGAGAATCAGTAGCAAATTACCCATCGGTGTTCAATAACTACCGGTTACCAGCGGGTGCAAGATACTCTTTATTAGTACAGTAGATGAAGGTCAACGCCACATCATTTGATCTAAATAATCAAAAGGCCCCATGACTATTTAGTAACAGAATTCAGACCCACAGAGAGCCGTGATGAGTACAGTCTTGCTATTACAGTACGTGAGCAATGGATATTCCTGAATCCTAACAGCTACAGAGAGTCCCCGACTTGTAATGGTTCGACTTAATGATTTTTTGACTTTACGATCACGTGAAAGTGATATGCATTCAGTAGAAACCGTACTTTGAATTTTGACCTTTTCTTGGGCTAGTGACACGTAGTCCAATCCTCTTCTCACGATGCTGGGCGGAAGCTGTAGCTCCCACTCAGCCACGCAATCACAAGGGTAAACAACCGATACACCTACAACCAGTCTGCACCCAGACAACCATTCTGGTTTTCACTTTCAGGACAGTGTTGTAAATTACATGAGATATTCAACACTTTATTATAAAATAGGCTCTGTGTTAGATGATTTTGCCCAACTGTAGGCTCATGTGAGTGTTCTGAGCATGTTGAAGGTAGGTGAGGCTAAGCTGATGTTCCGTAGGTTAGGTGTACTGTATTAAACACATTTATGACCTAATATTTTTAGCCTATGATGGGTTTATCAGGCCAGACCCCTATTTTAAGTCAATGAGGGTCTGTATAGAGGAAACCACAGAGGAAAAGCCAGCACCTCTGCTGACAAAAGACACAGTGTGCAGCCCCAAGTCGAATGTTCAGAGATGCTTTTGTATGTTGTTCATACGTGAAAGCAGAAATCCAAATAGAGGTCAAATCTAAATGGTAGAGGCGTTAGAAAAAAATGTCATCCACTTTGTGATCCAATGAACACACCTCCCATGCCTGCTCTGTGCTGGGTTCTGCTGGGTTCTGCGGACAGAGCAGTGAACAAGACCGGCCAGCTCCATGTCTAGCCCTGTGGGGGAGACAGATAGATCAGTACAGAGGTCCAAGAGAGAAAATTGGTGGTTGGGGAAGACGGGGATCTCGTTTAGGCCAAGAAAAGCTTCTCTAGGGAGGTGACATTTCATGTAAGATCTGAAGCAGGAGCAGGAACCACATCCGGGGAGAGGAAGGTGCATCCCCGGCCGCAGATCCAGCAGGTGGAAAGGTCTGGAAGTGGGACCAGCTTGGTGTGCGGGGACTGCAGGAAGGTGAGTGGGGGGTAGAGGGAAGCAAGTGGTACAAGACGTGGCCGGAGCCCTGTGGGCCTGGGTGGGTTTGGGTTTCTTCTGAGCACAATGGGGGCACATTGAGGGTTTAGGAGCAGTCAATGGAGAGGCACACAAAGGCCTCGGGAGGGCTCTGCGCCCTAAGCCCTGCATTCAGGCCTCGCTGAGCACTCGCTGCATTGTCTTCGTGGACTCCTTTCACAACAGACTCTCGGCCTCTGATCTTCTCAGCTCTTTCTCACCACGGCTCTCTTACGGCTTCCGAATGACCGCCCACAAGGGAGAAAGAAGAAAAGCCCCCGACCCCAGGGGCCCCCTGTCTGCCCCACTGGGTGTGCAGAGCCGGGGAACACAGCCAGAGGTTGGACGCTGAGAGCAGCCCTCTGCGGGCAGAGGCAGAGGGAAGACGAGAAGAGGAGCCAGAGATCAGACCAGGCACCTTTGCAGACCCCTGTCTCCCCGGGACCCCCGAGGGATGGGGCAAGTGAAGGGCAGCGGAGGGGAAATGCAGGAACACGAGTAACGCATTGAGATGCGCCAGTTGGTACTTACCTTTGGGACTGGGAAGAGTGTGGGATCCGGGTACCAAGACCCTGGGTCAAGTCCCAACTCAGGCCGTGTGACAAAAGCTATTCTTTATAGGTTCTGTTTGCCCCCCAGACACTCTCTGTCCTTCCCCACCCTGTTCTATGCCGGAGGTTGGCTCCCTTGCCCTCGGCTTCCATTAGGATTTGGCCAATGGAGGTAGGAGCTTGCTGGGTGTGAGGAGAGGGCGGTGCTGGTATTAACGCCCCCAGCTCCCTCACCTCCAGGCTGTGGATTGTTAGCTGATGGGTTTCTTTTCTGCAGGGCTTAGTCCCAGCCAGGCAGCCCTATCACACAACCCTCTCCTGATGCCAGCTATAGTTTCTCCCTCTGACCCTGCAGGCCTTGGGGCAGTCATGGCTTCCTGCTGTTGCCAGCTCTGGGCACTGCCCCATCTCTGTTGGTCTCCTTGCCCCTGCTGGCATCTTCCATCAATGGCACCTTCATCAACTCTCCCTCATTCCCTGCCCACCCCCACCCCCCGACATGGACCATCTGTTTCCTCCTTTCTCCCTAATTGATGCAAAGGGCAGTTTCCTTGATTCTCTGAGACTTAGTTTTCCCCATTGGTAACACCCCTGGTGGGAAATAAATCAAGCAAAATGCTCTACAAGAAAGCCCACCGGCCATTCTCTGCAATATCCAAAAGGCAGAAAAGCCCAAATGTTCATCAATGGATGAACAGACAAACAGATCATAGTATACACATACAAAGGAATATTATTCAGCCATAAAAAAGAACGACATATTGATACATTCTACAATAGTGGTTGAACCTTGACAACATTATGCTAAATGAAAGAAGTCAGATACATACACATATTGTATGATTTCATCTGTAAGAAACATTCAGACTAGATAAATCCATAGAGACAGAAAGCAAATTGGTAGTTGCCAGAGGCTGGGGGGCGTGGGAACGAGGGATGTGGAAAAATTACTTAATGGGTAAGGGATTTTACTTTGGAGAGATGAAGATGTTTTGGAACTAAAAAAAAAAGTAGTGCTTGCACAACATTGTGAATGTACTAAACACCGTGGAATTATTGACTTTAAAATGGTCAGTGGTGTATTATATGAATTTCATCTGAATAAATTATTTTTTAAAAAGAAAGTCTGTAAGAATCTCTAAAATGTTAGATACCAGAATTCTTCTAATCATAATAAAAAATATGTGCAGCTAACAATACAACACACACATAACAAGACAAGGCTTTAAAGTAATTAATACAAGAGCAAAATTAGTAGGTCAAGCAGCTAGCTGATTACAGTTGGTGGCAAGGGCCAAGTTGCCCCCAAGCCCCACTATGTAGCTGCAAAGGGTTCAGCTGCTATTGGAGCCCAGACCCTGGGGAAAGAGCCAACAGCAAAAACAGAAAGGATCGTAAAATACACACAAACAGTGGGTTCAAAAGCAAGGCAGTGGTTAAGTTATCCCTCACGCTTCGAAAGTTCAATTTACGCCACTTTGCTTTTACAAAAGACCTACTTGAGTACCTGTTTTTACTTTTACCAAAGAAAAGGTAATTTCTTCTTCACTTTATGCCATTTTGGCTTACTTCGAGTTTCATAGGAACTCTCTACTTTTGGAGAGTGGGGGAAATCTGTATGCAACCTCTCCAACCTCTCTGGAAGGATCCCTGTGTTAGATTCCTGCGGCTGCTATAACAAATTATCCCAAACTGGTGGACTTAAAACAACAAAATGTATTATCTTAGTTCTGGAGGCCCAAAATCAAAAATCATGGGGTTGACAAGGTCATTTGCTCTTTGAAGGTTCTAGGAGAGAATCCTTCCTTGCCTCTTCCCAGCTCCTGGTCATTGCCAGCAATGCTGGCATTCCTTGGCCTGTAGCTTCATCAGTCCAATCTCTGCCTCTGTCATCAAATGGCGTTCTCCCTGTGTATCTTCACATCCCTTCCTTCTGTGTGTGTCTGTCTCTGTGCCTCACCCCTTCTCACCACTCACAGTGGATGAGGGAGCCTCCCCACTTCAATATGTCATCTCACCTAATTATATCTACAACAACCTTATTCCCAAATAAGATCACATTCTGAGCTACTGGGAAGGTTATGAATTCTTGGGAGATGCTAATCCCCCCAAGTACAATCACTTTCAGCATAATTATAACACACTCCTAATAGTACGTACTATGAATCAGGCACTGCTTTTTGTGTTTTACACACACTGACTCATTCATTCTTGGGACGACTCAAAGAGGTAGGTATTATTATAATTTCCACCCTACAGATGGGGAAATTGGGCCACAGAGAGGTTATGTAACTTGCCTAAGGTTATATAGCTAATATGTAGTAGAGTGAGGATTTGAACCCAGGTGGGAGCTTCCAGAGTCTGTCCTCTCAATATTATACTGGATTATCTCTCAGAAGACTGGGATGGTCAAGTGCTTTAAAGCTACCTTCTTATAGAGACCAGGAAGCTCATAATAAAAATAGTAACAACCAAAAGTACAATAAGAACAGCTGGGGACTTCCCTGGTGGTCTAGTGGTTAAGACTTCACCTTCCAGTGCAGGGGGTGCAGGTTCAATCCCTGGTCGGGGAGCAAAGATCTCACATGCTTCCTAGCCAAAAAAAAACACAAAACATAAAACAGAAGCAATATTGTAACAAATTCAATAAAGACTTTAAAAATGGTCCACATCAAAAAAAATCTTTAAAAAAATGAAAAGCTAACATGAGAAGTACTTTACAAGTGGAAGGTAGACTCTGTCAATACTCTCATTTTTATAGAGGAAAATACAAAGACCTAGAGACAAACGAACCTGTGTACAAAACAGAAACAGACTCAGACATAGAGAACAGACTTGTGGTTGCCAAGGGGGAGGGGTGTGGGGGAGGGGAGGACTGGGAGTGTGGGATTAGCAGATGCAAACTATTATATACAGGATGGATAAACAACAAGGTCCTACTGTGAAAAAGACTGTCTGTACATATGTACTGAGTCACGTTGCTGTACAGCAGAGATTGGCACAGCATTGTAAATCAACTTCAACAAAAAAAATAATAAAATCAAAAAACCCCAAAAAACAACAAAAAAACCCCCACAAAGACCTAGAGACAATAAGTCAATTGCCCATGGGAACATAGCTAGTAAGCTCTAGAGCAGATTCCTCAATTATGTTCACAATTACTATTTTATGTCGGTGGCCGAATCCTCCCATCCGCCTTGGGAATTGGTAGATATCTTAATATACCACCTGAAATCTCATTTGCAACGGATCTGACTAGACAGGAAGACTGGATTTCTGGAGAAACAAACACGGAGCCCTGATTTGTAGCGTGTGCCAACTTTCACAGTGTACATGCTCTCACCATGGCTGATTTCAAGCCACAGCGTGATGTCAGTGACCCAGACCCGGGAAGAGGTCTAGCACATTCAGCCCTCGTGAGCCTAGCAAGCTGGCTGCCACACCACTGCCCCAGGGATCTCTGGTATAAGGTTGATGTGGGCTCTGGAAAGCAAACAAAGCTCCAAGTCTTCTGGATCAAGACTCAGAGACAAAGATTCCTTTAGCTTTTAGAGGTACAGCCAGGGTGAACAGGGTCAGGGAGGCAATTTCCTGGGCAGGCATGGAATGTGCTTGGTATAATCCCTGAGGTCCATGACACTTATGAGAATCAAGAGGTAATATTTTTACTTAGTATGTAGAAGATGCTTAAATAATTAACAGCTATTAAATTATTATGAGATCATTATAACAGAACCTTGCATTTGCAAGAAACCTTCCCATCATTTATAATGTTTAAGCTTTAGGATATTCTAGACTTCAGGATTAGATGGAGGGCTTTACTCTCACTGGACAGCTGAAGAAACTGAGGCTAAGAGAGGAGAAGCAACTTGCCTAAGGGCATGCAGCAGAGCCAGTCTGGAACCTGGGTCATCCGAACCAAGGCTTGGAACCTGCAAAGCCAACTTTCTGGGAGTTGGTTTGATCCAGGTGAGACCAGGAGCAAGTTTGTCTTGGGAGTGTGTCCCTGCTCTGTGCATGGGTGAAGCTGGGAGTGGGCAGGGGGTGGGCTGGACAAGACCCCCCAGCCTGACTGATGAAGCTGGGCCCCCAGGCCTTCAGGGCATGTGAGGCGTTCCCCAGGCACAAGGATTTCAAGGAAAGAGGTGGGCATTGGGCAATTGCTGATCTGAGAAGCCAAGGTCCCATCAGAGGATCTTTCTGAAAATCTGGAAAATCAAGTCCTGGGTAGAAGTCTACAGGGAGATAAATAAATATTTGTGCTCTGGTCTCTGCCCTCCGCTGCCATCCCACCTAAACATAGCTCCTCATTTTGTTCTAGAGAGGGAAGGTGGTGTGACTGTCATGGAATTTAGGAGGCAAAGAACCTTTTTAGGATTATAAGCATATCAAGAGAAAATTTTTTTTAATTAATTTATTTATTTTTGCCTGCGTTGGGTCTTTGTTGCTGGATGTGCGCTTTCTCTAGTTGCGGCAAGCGGGGGCTACTCTTTGTTGCAGTGTGCCGGCTTCTCATTGCAGTGGCTTCTCTTGTTGCGGAGCACCGGCTCTAAGCGCATGGGCTTCAGTAGTTGTGGCACGTGGGCTCAGTAGTTGTGGCTCGTGGGCTCTAGAGCACAGGCTCAGTAGCTGTGGTGCACGGACTTAGTTGCTCCGCGACATGTGGGATCCTCCTGGACCAGGGCTCAAACCTGTGTGCCCTTCATTGGCAGGCGGATTCCTAACCACTGCACCACCAGGCAAGCCCAAGAGAAACTTTTTAACCCAATCTACACCTCCAGTCTCTCATTTCCTGCCTCCCATCTACCGACATAGCAATATTGTTCAATTTTTGTAACTTTTTATTTTGAAAAGATTACAGACTCACAGGAAGTTGTAAGTATAGTACATAGAGTAGTCCCATGAACCCCTTCACCCAGCTTCCCCCAATGTGATATCTTGTGTAACTAGTACAATATTGAAACCAGAAAATTGACATTGATACAATACTGTTAACTAGACTACCGACCTAGTTCAGTTTTTACCAGTTTTTATATGCACGCCTGTGTGTTGGGGGAAGGAGGTGTAGTCCACTGCGATTTGATCCCTCATATAGATTCACATAACCACCACCAAATAGGAGCCAGACCCTTTCCTCACCACAAAGAAACGCCCTCATGCTGTCCTTTATAGACTCACCCCCACCCACTCTTGTTCCTGTCCCCTGGCAACCACCCATCTGTTCTCCATCTCTGTAGTTTTGTCATTTTGTGCATGTCACATGAATGGAATTATACAGTATGAAATCTTTGGAGATTGCCTTTTTTCACTAAGCATAATGCCCTTACCCATGTTGTTACACGTTATGGGTTAAACTGTGTCCCACTCAAATTTATATGTTGAAGTCCTAACTCCTACTGCCACAAAATGTGACATAATTTGGAAACAGTGTCATTGCAGATGTAATTAGTTAAGATGAAGTCATACTAGAGCAGTGTGGGCCCCGAATCCAATATGACTGGTAACCTTATAAAACGGAGAAATATGGACACAGACAGGCACACAGGGACAACACCATGTCAAGATTGGAGTTATGCTGTCACAAGCCATGGAACTGCCAAAAGCCAGGGGAGAGGCTGGGAAGAGTTCCTTCCCTAGCACCTACAGAGGGAGCATGGCCCTTCTGACACCTTGATCTTGGACTTCTAGCTTCCAGAACTAAGACAATACATTTCTGTTGTTTAAGCCACTCAGTTGTACGATACTTTGTTACAGCAACTAGCTAACCAATACATTGGATTTCTGCAAAGTTTGTTCTTTTTATTACTGAGGAGTATTCTACTGTGTGGATATATGAGAAGGTTTAACCATTCACCCATTGGAGGACGTTTGGATTGTTTTTAGTTTTAGGCTATTACAAATAAAGCTGCTATGAACGCTCATGTACAGGTTTTTGTCTGAACATAAGTCTTTATTCCTCTAGGATAAATTTCCAAGAGAGTGACTGTTGGATCTTAAGGTAAGTGTATGTTTAGTTGATAAGAAACGATGAAACAATTTTCCCATATCATTAATTTTTATGATGCATAGATTCTTCCAGCCTCTGTTAAGCACTCCTTCCTTTTTTAAAGACTGCAGTGGACTCTTAGAGTGAAGGTGGGAGGAGGGGAAGACGGAGTCACAGCTCAAAAACATGCAAATATGATAGAAATATGGCATTCGGATAACTTATGCTGCCAACAATGGCACAACTAAAAAGAGCCACAGTCAGCGTTGGTTATCGGAGTGAAGTCAGCAGTTCAACAGCACTGATTCAATACTTACCGTGTGCCGGGCACCACCCTGGATGCCGGGAAGGCCACACAAACCGGGACAGAGACTCGGTCCTCAAAAGCCTCTTAACCTGGTGTACGAGGCAGACATGTACACAAATAACCTTGGTGTTGTCCAGTATGCGTAAGGGGACAGGGAACTGTGAAACGTTCATAAGCCAAAACGGCAGCTAAACCCCAAATTACAAGCACCGAGGTCTGGACTGTACAAAATGATCTTACTCCCATCTCAATCTCTTCCTACTTAGTCTGTTATTGCCTAAAATAAAGGTAGACAGCTTGGAGATAGGGCTGAGATGAAAATTTAATGCTGTACAAACCAGAAAGTGAACTTCAAGGCTCAGAGTCCCTTTTAGATGGTTCGAGCTCCTGGAAATGGAGCATGACAGTTGCATTAGTCACGAAAACAAGAAGTGTTTTATTGGATTATCTGGATCTTCCGTCAGGTTGAACCCATTCACTCATAAGCACTCTCACGCTCCGGAAGGCTCTTTGCAGGGAACACATTCACCACCTGCCAGTGTTCCTTGTCAATCCGTCACTTTTTTCCTTCCTTGCCCTTCGAAGCAACAAAGCCTGAGGAATTCAGGCCGAGCCTTGATTAAGGGCTTATGGGCAAGTCTGTGGCTTCATCATCTCTTCTGGATGGAGAGCTTTTAAGGCCCAAAAGAGGACTCACCCAGCGTTTAATCTAACAAACAAAGCTTCTTTAAATACAGCGTGTAGACCGCCTTTGTCCTGGCCTGAGAAGAGGAATTTTTATTGACCTAACACATCCCATAAATGTTTTACCCCTTGGTTTGTCTTTTGTAAGTTTTAGCTGAGCACAGGATGATATTTCGTTTTCCAGCATTGATGTCCTCTGCCTTTCTAGTGTTTACATGAGAGATGGGGAGCCCAGGGCTGAATCAAATAGGAGAGCCATTACTGGGTTATTAGTCTGTGAAGACAGATCTCCAAGATCACAAACCAGAAATAGAATAGGACAGAGTCTGTGATTATCTGAATATCCATTTACTTCTGAGATTTCACTGAGCATGGGCACCAGCTGGACTACATTTCTCAGACTTCCCTGCATCTAGGTGTGGTCACATGACCAAGCTCTGGCCAATGGGATGTGAGCAGAAATGATGTGTACAATTTCCGTGGCATGACCTTTAAAAAAAGGAGAGTGCGCTCCTCTGTCGCTATCTTGCCTCATGGAAAGCTGACACGGTAGAGAGCCACTTTGGAGCATGTCCTCAAGAATGATACCTCAGGGATGGTGGAAGAAAACGAGCCAGAGATTCTGGGTCCTCACCTCTGCAGAGCTACCTCCACAACCAACTGCTTATTCTTGGGCAATTTCATGAAAGTGAGATTAACTTCCATCTTTCTTGCTTAAGCCAATGTTATTTTGATCTTGGAAACAGCAGCTGAACTTGTATTCTGCTAATACGTGGAATAAATCCAAGGGAGAGAGCCAATCAAAGTATGAGATGGAAAGAATCAGGAAAACAGAGAAGCAGGAAAGGGTGTGCAATGGGAAAAGCAACAGATGGAGAGTGGCACGATCAAGTGTATAGGATGGCTGTCCAGCCCTGAGCAGGTAGTAGCCACTCAACTAACATGTGTGGATGGGAAGGTCTCTCCTAGCAGTCAATGTCCATCACTCAAATGCAACACCCTCTTCCTTACTTCCTGGCCTTTGCACATGCTTTCCCTTTAACCGGGATCCCCTCCTCACCTCAATCATCCCCAACACTTGGATAAATGCTGCTCATCCTTCAGATTTCTGTCTGAACGTGGCTTTCTTGGGGAGAGACCTTTCCTGGTGAGGCACTCCTCCTCTGTGCTCCCCCCAACACCTCCCCTGCCTGTCCACCTGCCTGCTCATTTTCCTGACTCCCCCTCCAGACTGAGAATTCCAGGAGGGCAGGGACCACACCTGACCATTAGCCGTTGTCCTCCAAGGCTGGCCCCCAGACTACACACAGGTTGCTCACTGACCCTGGGAAGAGTCACAAAGCTGGAAGCAGGCCTTCAAAGCTTGAGATCAGACCAGTGACCTGAGAATTCGGGAGGCTTTGGCCAGAATTAGACTCTCTCTAGCAAACCCCACCTCCTGGGGAAACCCAGCCAAGTGCCCAAATGCCTCTGCCCTTGGGGAAAACAACTGGGGTGTCCCGTCGTCCAGCAGAGGCTGCTACCCATTTGCAACACTGATGAGCCATTTCCTCTCTTAACTTCCCCCTCTTTCGGCTGCAGTTGAGCTGAGGGTTTGTTTTGCTCGCTTCTTTCTCACTTTCCGCCTGGGATTTTACGTTTCCGATTGTCATTCTGCTGTCTAGAGCTGAGCACTGTCGCTCACAGCTCTCCAGCTGCCTCTGTCCCCGCTACCTCTGCTGAGCACCCAGCACCGGCTCCTCCACTCCCGAGACCTGCAGCACCAACTGAACGCTCCTCTCTCATCCAGGCTCCCTTTGCCTGCGACTTCTTCACCTCTGAATAAGGCTCAAATCAGTTCAAGCCACTTCTTCAAAAGCCACACAGATTATTCAAAACAACAATAGCGGAGGAATCCAAGCAGTTAAACTACAAAAATTATCTGGTCTACACAACCCATGGGTCTCTCGCTTCCTTTGACGATCATGCCACGTGACAGGGGAGAGAGCAGAGCAGGCTTGCTGGAAAACATCCCAGTGTCCTCCAGCACCAGGTCGCCCCGCGGCCCATGCTTCTCCCAGGAGCTAGGTGACTCGTCCTGGCTGCCAGCTCACAGGCCTGTCGCCCGCACAGGGCCCAGCCTTCACAAGGACCTGTCCCTGCTTTAACGCTCTGCTCTCATGGTGTTGCATTCTTCAGCACTTTTGAATAAGGGCTCACGTTTCCATTTTGCACTGGGCCCTGCAAAATAGGCAGCTTGCACTGTCCTTTGGGCTCAAGTCTTGGGAGTCACAGTTGCCTTCCCCCAGGCCAGGGTCAGAGCCTCCCAGTATCATAAGGCCCTCGGAATTGCAGACCATCGGAAGCAGAAAGGGTCATGGGATGAGGGTGCTGTAGGACAAAGGTCCATGTTGGATTTGAATCCCACCCTACTGTTTACCACCTGTAGGCTAATTATCCCACACTTCTGAGCCTCAGTTTCCTCTTTGTGAAACAAAGGAAACCATACCTTCCCTCCTAAATTTCTTGGGAGGATCAAAGGAGATAATTTACTAGAACAAGGCACCTGGAAGAGACTAGGGCTTTAAATATTTGAGGCTGGAAAGTGGCCATTTGAGGAATTTCAGACAGTCTCTGTAGTTTATGAGGGGAAAAAAAGTCAATCTGTCCTCGGAACAGACATTCCCTTTGTTTAAGGAGGGACCACAGCACTGAGTCATTTCGGTCCTACTGGTAAGGCCAGTTCCCATCCTAATGTATACCGTTTACAAATGTCCATTGGAGACTTTCCAGATAAATCCTAAAATCAGAAAATTTTTTGTGTAAAACTTGGAACTTCAGTGTCCAATGCCTGAAAAAAATCACTGTATGCTCTTGGGAGATGAGTTTGTTGTTTTGACCAAAAATGAGCTCACAAGCGATCCAGCGCCAGGACCTACCCCGACGAGGAGGGAGGTGCAGGCTTGGCCCCCAGTACTGGGTTGAGGCTGTTGAGTTGCCCCGGCAGGACTGTTTAAACTGAGGAAGCAGACCTGATGAAACCAGAAAGGTCTGTGGTGACTGTGGGTGTGTCAGATGGCAACCTGACAGGTGGGAGTGGGAGTTTCCCCCGGAGGGAAAGGAGGTTCCCACTCCCAGGCTTCCTGCAATTGGGCTGAATCCTGGTGAAGGCGATGAGGTGGCCTTTGGACCGGAAGGGATGAAGCCCTTCCTCTCTCTGAGAATGGCCTGAACTCCTCAGCAGAAATATTCTGAGGGTACCTTTTGGGTCCTCTAGCCTCAGGAAGGCCCAGGAACAGCTATGCAAGCCCAAGCTTAGTGTTTTTGTGAAATTCTGTTGTCCCCAAACATTCAGTAAAGTTACAAGATTTCCATTTTTAAAAAAATCACGTTGTACCACTTAAATATATACAATTTTTAGTTGTCAATTATAACTCAATAAAGCTGGAGAGGGCAGTTATACCATTTCCATCCTCCCTTAGCTATGCTTTGGGGACTGAGGGAAGGAGCTCACATCCATGTCAGGGGTGCAGATATACAAGGGTGAGTGTCAACAGCCTGGAAAACACGATGCTAGAGATGCCAGCTGAGCTCAAGGGGAGCAATAATGCAGAGCAAGGAGGCTGGTAGGGATGACAGGCCACCACCTGGGTAGACTTGTGGAACATACACACAGTCCTCAGGTTCCCAATAACACCCTAGAGAAGAGAACTTCCTTGGAGGGTGGACTTCCTCTATCCTACGAGATGGGGATCTGGATTATTGTTATGTGGCCACAGTTGACCCAACAGGTATAGGAGTTGGCAGGAAAGAGGGGAGGTCAACTGGGTTCTATATGTAAAATTATTTAATCTGACACTTAATGGCTAATACAATAATAATTATTATTATTTTGCAGTTGAAGAAAATACAACCCATAAAGTTGAACCAATTTTCTCATATGTCCATGGTTGCTTTGTTACATCCCCTGACTGGAGAGCCTGCTCTGTCCACAGTTCCAGGAGGAACCGCCCACGGCCTCATGGGACCATTGCCCCTAATCACAGTTGATCTGACCAGGAGCCAACACCTGATCCAAATTAAGCCAATCAAATTCTCTCTCCTCGGTATTTAAAGTTGAGACCAAGTGATCATTGGTCTCGACTGTGTCTGTGAGCTGTGAGGAATCATTGGTCTCAACTGTGTCTGTGAGTGTCGAGTCTGGAATCATTGCCGAGGTCAGCCACAGCCACAGGCAGACAGCTTAAGGGGGAGCGGAAGGTAGGCCCAGCAGGGAAAGTCATACACAGGAGGAGAGTTGAGCTCGGATGTCTGGGATGCTGTGGAAACAGGCTTCCCTGTGTGCCCGGGAGAGGGGGTGCCTTCCCACTTGCTGTGAGGTCAAGCTGAACTTCCTACAGCAGGGGTCCCAGGAGCTGACCCTGAATACTTACAGTAAGGCCGATGTTTTTTATTTGAACTAAATGGAAAGAGCTTTTTTCTCTGCAACGAGCAATCCCTGAGCCAAGTCACCAGAGAGGGCGCAGGCTGCCTGGTGGACCCCCATCCCGGGGTTCTTTCTGTGACACCACAATGTCTGCTTCCTCCTTTGGGATAAGGCAGATTTCTTTAGTATTAAGTAGGTCTGTCCACATATTTTTGTAGTAAAAAAATAAGTTTTCTTATACCCTCACAAAGTTGTGGATGGGACACAATGCCCAGAAATGGCCCAAGTCTCTATCTGAGGATCTAAGTAGGGATAGTCACATGATGCCTGCAAGCCCCTCAGCAGGCAGTGGCCAATGCCAGCTTGGGGACCAAAGGGACCTTTGTCTGTGGCCTGGCAGAGCTCCCTGTTCTGGACCAGGCACTCAGGTTGCAAATCCTGACATCAGGTGATTCCCAGAAAACAGTGAGACTCCAGCCTACGGTGGCCAAGTTCCATGTATTATTTCCCTGCTAGGAAACAAATAACTTGGCAGGCGAAGTCACTGGGGAACTTCCCACCATCAGTGAGAAAGCCGTGACCCGTTCTGTCTGGGGCTCTCTGTACATAATGGTCCACTTAACTTCTCCATTGGCCCATTGTTTTGCTGCTATTTATCTGGGACCCTCAATCAAAGATAAACTTCCTCAAAATAACAACATGAATAATAATAGCTGAGACCCTGTTAGTACCACGCCCTTTGTATACATTCTTGTCGGCCCCCAAAATCGCCATATAAGATAGGCAGCGTCACTGCAGTTTACAGATAGACAAGCTGTGGCTCAGACAGTTATTAACTATTTCACCTGAAGTCACTGGGCTGGTAAGCGACAGAGCTGGAGGTCCACTCCATTCTGCTACTAACAAAAGCCAGCATTTATTGAGTTCATAAACTGTGCTCTGGACACGTTGTCTAAATTCCTTCATTTCCTCTTCACAAGCAACCCTATAATAGTTACACTAATATATCAATATGTATAAGAGAGCTGAATCAGAAGAGGCTAAGTATTGATAATTTGCCCAAATGGACGGTAGAGGTGAGATGTGAACTCGATTCTGCCTGGTCCCCAAATCAGAGGTTCTGCCCAGGGCCCCTCCTAAGTTCTCTTCCGAGCCCTTCTCTGGCAGGGCCTGGCTGGGGCTGGTTGTTGAGGTCCAGCTGAGATGCTAACTGAGGTGTGTGTTGAGGCCTTGTCCCTTCCCCATGTTGCACACAGCATCTCCTCGACTGCACAGCTGCTCTGTAAGGTAGGCAGGTCTCATCCCTGAAGCCCCACCTCCTGAGGCCCAGACAGGTGCTCTGTCAATTCCAAGATGACACAGCAGGTAGGTGGCAGAGCTGGGCCTCGGACATGATCTCTCTCTCCACAGAGCCACGCTGCATCTTTAAGAGATTTGTGACAGGATAATCTGGTGAAAAGAAACAAGTGAAAAAAGGTAGCATTTGAGGCAGGATAACAGGCCACGTGAGAGGAAACGTTCCAACATCGCAAACCCCCTGAGGTTGTTCCACCACAGTCAGCAATCTCAGGGGCCCCGAAAAGAACAGCCTTGTTTCCAGAAACATCTGGTGAAGTTATGGAATCAAGCTACCTTTGTGATTACACAACAGCAGATCCACCATTTCTCATCTACCACCCACCTGAAATGAAGAGGAGAAGACACTTGTCAGTGGGCAGTTTCCCTGGACAACAGACTGAGACTCAGAGGTGCTCTTGTGCGGGAGGCATATTGGGGCAGGCTCCTCCAACCACACCTGGAAGCATAGGGAGGGAAGCGGCACTGGGCTGAGGGAGAGGCTGGGCCACTGCACAGTCACAACAGAGGCCTCTGCTGATCCCATGGGGGCTCTGGAGCCAGGATGGCCCCCGCTGTTGTCCTGAATCCACATAGGGGGCTGAGGTCGTATACCCCGACGTGGACCAGTCATTAAACTCAAGATGCCACAGGGACTAGGCACACAGTCAAACAAGCAGCTCCCTTTGGCCGAGGACGGTTGCTGGCTGGCCGGCAGTCATCCCTGCCAGCAGCTGAGTTAATAAGCACCCCTGTTCTAAAGAGGAATCTGGGGTGCACCATAGCATCCACTATAAATAGACTTTAGGACGTGCCCAGGTGCACACACATGCAGGATTACACACACACACACACCCGGTCCTGCCTGAGTCCCTGCAGCCTCACCCCACCCCCTAAGAATTCCAATTTGCAAGAAAGCACTGTTAGATATCACCCTCTGAAAGGAAAAAAGAGAGACTTAATTCCCCAAAACTGTTGCTGTTTTAAGCGCTAAAGGAAGAAGCATGAAAAAGTCCCCGAAATTTGCACCGGCTTTGGCCTGCCTCACCATTAGGATTATGTTGTTACTCAATTACATAATAGATGGTTGCCTAATTTACCCACGGTATATAGACTTTTTTTAAAAAATCCATTTCCCCCATAAACAAGAGCATAATTTTAACCACCAAACCACTCAAAATCTTAACCCCAAGCCACCTATTTGCATTTTTTCCCGACAGAGCCTACATTTTTATTTCTTTAATTGGACAATTTTGAGCACGAAGCCTGACCACCAGCCGTGCTGGGTGATGACATCCTCCCTCTCCAGCCACATTCACCCCTTCCAGAATTAAAGGAATGTTTAATGGCTTCGGGCCACTTCCAGAGTTAAAAGAACGTTACAAGATTTGGGGCTCAGTCTGTTGGGTCACGAGGGGATACAAACTGAGAGGACAGGCCCCCTGAGCCCCGTCTTGGTTTTCACATCTCAAAAAGTTGCCGAAAATATTAGGGCTCTTAAACTTCCACGTGTTCCCTTACTGGAGTTCTGAGAGCCTCAGAGAAGCTCGGAGAACCATAGGAAAAATGAAAAGAGGACAAAAGACAAATGAGTAGGTGATTTGCTGAAAAATCCTTGAAGTGTCTCTCCAGTTGTATCTTTTCCCAACTCTCTCTTTCTTTTAATTACTTCATCTTACAGAAAAAGGCAACCGTGACTCAAATTTTCCAGGCCCAACATCATCCGTTTCCCTATTAATGCAGATGTGCGTTTCCTAATGAGCACAGGTGGCAGATTTACAGTATAATAGCTTAAAAATCTCTCTACCGGATTCTCTGCTTGTTCACATTTTTTTCTGTTTTGTTTGTTTGCTTTTATTATCGTTGCTATTTTTAATCTTCCAAATTCTCGAAGAATGCGTCTCCAAGGCAAGGTCTTTGGGGGCCTTTAATGCCACGGTAACTCTGCACTTAACTTACAGCCATGGTACCATTCAAGATCAAAGAAGCAAGGCGGGATTAATGGAAAAGAATTGTTGTTTCTTTGTAAGAATTTCTGGATGTTAACCATCTCTGACCGTGTGTCAACTCCTTCCAACTTCATTCATCAATAGACTCTCTTGAAACCTCATGGATCCCCTGGTCTATAATCTTCTTTTGTTTCTGTAATGAGATGAAGGGAAATAACTTCCACTGAAATAAGTTCCAATTAATTATGCCTCTGAGTAAATCTTTTGGATCACGATAAATGGCTCACAGGAGGAAGCACCAACTCTCCTGGAATATGTGTGTGTGTGCTCCCTTTTTGTTTCTTTTAGGAAGTAAGGAAAAATCAAACCAGATTTCAAAACTCAAAAATTGATTTCAGTTAAATATTTTGGAGGATGATCCACGATTTGGAAGATGAGACTGATATAGCCTCAAACCTTCTGGAAACACTCTTTGGGCGTGAGGAACTGGACTCATTTTTTTTCTCCTGTTCAATTTAAATCCTATGAAAGTATCTGAAATTATCTACATATAGAGACTTCTGCTGGGGAGCGTGTTGTGGGGGGGTGAGTAGGGGGCAGGGAAGAAGAGAGTAAGTTTAAACAGAAATTTTGGTTTTTGAAAGCTAAAGTTTTATGATAAGTTTGGATTTTGCAAGGGGAAAGTTAACGTTTGTTTTAAAAGTCATTGGATGGCTTTGGATAAAAGTTTACATGAGTTTCTAAACTGGGATATTATTGGCCCCCAAGTAATAATGTGAAATTTATAGATGTTTTCTATATACAGATAACATATGAAACCGGCATGGGGGCAGGGGTGGCACTCAGCCAGTTGAGTGCTAATTCTCAACCAAAGAGAGGCCAGAATAGAAATAAAAGAGCCCAGGGAACACCTTCATTGAAAAGGAAGGTAGACAAGGAAGAGATGCTGGGACAGGTAACTGAGACAAAATAGCCATCCTTTTAAAAATTCTCTTAAGACGTTTTTTAAAAATTGAAGTATAGTTGACATAGAATATTCTATGTTTCAGGTGTATAATATAGTGGTTCAACATTTATACATTGTGAATTAATCACCTCGGTAAGTCTAGTAACCTGTCACCGTACAAAGTTATTGCAATACTATTGACTATATTCTCTATGCTGTGTATTACATCCTTTTGACTTATTTATTTTTCAATTATGTGGAATCACAAGAAAATTTCTACCTCTTAATCCCCTTTCACCTATTTTGCCCAGCCCTCCACCTTGATCCCCTCTGGAAACCGCCAGTTTGTTCTCTATATTATGCATCTGTTTCTGTCTTGTTTTGTTTGTTTGCTTGCTTGTTTGGGTTTGCTTTTTAGATTCCACATATAAGTGAAAGTCATATAGTATTTGTCTGTCTCTGTCTGACTTATTTCACTTAGCCAAATGCCCTAAGAGTCCATCCATGTTATCACAAATGGCAAGATTTCATTCTTTCTTACGGTTAAGTAATATTCCATTGTGTGTGTGCATGCATGTGTGTGTGTGTGTGTGTGTATATACACATACATACAATATCTTCTTTATCCATTCGTCCATTAATGGACATTTAGGTGGCTTCCATATCTTGGTTGTTGTGAAAAATGTGGCAATGAACACAGGGGTGCGTATATCTTCAAATTAGTATTTTTGCTTTCTTCAGGTAAATACCCAGAAGTGGAGTTGCTGGATCATATGGTAATTCTATTTTTAATTTTTAGAGGAACCTCCAAACTTTTTTCCATAAGTCGCTACACCAATTTGTGTTCCCATCAAGAGTGCACAAGTGTTCCCTTTTCTCCACATCCTCAGCAACACTTGTTGTTTGTTGTCTTTTTTTATAATAGCCATTCTGAAAGGTGTGAGGTGATATCTCATTGTGGTTTTGATTTGCATTTCCCTGATAATTACTAATGTTGAGCATTTTTTCATGTGTCTGTTGGCCATCTCATGGCTTTCTTGAAAAAAATGTCTCTTCAGGTTCTCTGCCCATTTTTTAATCAGATTTTTTTATACTGAGTTGTCTAACTTATTTGTATATTTTGGATATTAATCTCTTATCAGATATATCATTTGCAAATATCCTCTCCCATTTTATAAGTTGCCTTTTTATTTGTTAATGGTTTTCTTTGCTATGCAAAAGTTTTTTAGTTTATTTGGTGGTCCCATTTGTTTATTTTTGCTTTTGTTGCCCTTGCCTGAGGAGACAGATCCAAAAATTTACAGCTAAGACCAATGTCAAAGAGCATACTGCCTATGTTTTCTTCTAGGAGCTTTATGGTTTCAGGTCTTAGATTTAATTCTTTAATCCATTTTGAGTTTATTTTTGTATATGGGGTAGTTTGATTCTTTTACATGTAGCTGTCCAGTTTTCCCAACAACAATTATTGAAGAAGCTGTCTTTTCCCCATTGTGTATTCCTGCCTCCTTTGTCATAGATTAATTGACCATATGTGTACAGGTTTATTTCTGGACTCTCTATTGTGCTCCATTGATTTTTGTGTCTGTTTTTGTGCTAGTACCATACTGTTTTGATTACTGTAGCTTTGTGGTATAGTTTAAAATCAGGGAGCATTATGCCTCAAACTTTGTTCTTTCTCAAGATTGTTTTGGCTATTTGGGATCTTTGCATTTCTATAAAATTTTTAGAACTACTTTGTTCTAGTTCTGTGGAAAATGCCATTGGTATTTTGATAGGGATTGCTATATGGTTGTTCATTGCTTCATTGTTTATAACAGAGAAGAATGGAAACAATCAAAACAAGGGGTTAGTTAAATAAATCATGTTATGCCCACATCACAGAATATGTGGCAGCCATTTAAAATGATATAGAAGAAAATTTAATAACATCAACCTATGCTTACAATATACTGTTAAGTGAACAAAGCAGGTTATAAAGCAGTTTGAACAAAGTGATCCATTTTTGTTTATATATATAATATATTCATACACACACAAAGTCAATGGCAAAAGACTATCAAAATATTAGCAGTGGTTGGGATTATGGGTAAGTTTAATTTTCTTCTTTACGCTTTTCCATATTTTCTAAACTTTCTACAATAAGCAGCTTTTTTTTTTTTCTTTGCAGTACGTGGGCCTCTCACTGCCGTGGCCTCTCCGGTTGTGGAGCACAGGCTCCAGACGCGCAGGTTTAGCGGCCATGGCTCACGGGCCCAGCCGCTCCACGGCATGTGGGATCCTCCCGGACCGGGGCATGAACCCTTGTCCCCTGCATCGGCAGGCAGACCCTCAACCACTGTGCCACCAGGGAAGCCCAAGCAGCTCTTTTATAGAAAAATTGTTTAAAATTTAGGCACAGCAAACTTTCAGTAGATTTAAAAGTAAAAGAGAACCCACTTATCCCTCCTTAGGTAAATTATTTCCTATATAGGCCCCACCCCACCCTGAAGACTCTCTAAGAAATCCGTAGACTTGTGATTCCACATAATTGAAAAAGTGACAACGTTCAATATGAACGTAATGACCACATGTCAGCACCTTCTGTGTCAGGTGCCTGGCTGAGACAGAAAGGGACTAAAGGAAGCAAGATACAGCCTCTGCTCTCATGGAGCTCACGATCTTGTGGGGAGGGGAAATGTATATAAAAGTAGTTATTGTGCAGGTCAACCCTCAGAGGCCCCCTTAGAGGGCGTGCAGTGTTTCAGGGGTACAGTACTGTGGCCGGGTGGGAGCGGAAAGAGTCCAAAGTTGAGCATGCTCCCGGTAGGCACCGAGAACCATAGCTCACTGAATCTTCTCAGCAACTCCTGGAGGATGTTCTGTCCTCCGTACTTTGAGATGGGGATACAGAGGCCCAGAGGACCAGGGACCTGCGGCAGTCAGGGGAGGCAACGTCCTCACCCAGGTCTCCTCTGCTCTAGAGTCTCATCTTCCCTCTGCTCCAGTGGGTCTTATGGTGTGAGGAATGGACCGCCACTCTCTGGAAACATGTTCTATTCTGAAAACAGTTCCATGATCAAAGATTTCAAGAAAGTGATCTCAACCCCCTCTAGGAGAGTTATTCAACACATTAGTAGTACATCGAGGGCTCTGAGAGGTCCTGCAGCAAGACTCTTACAAGAGCATTTTCCACTCTTACTGGACCACTGAACCGTATTTTCACGTACCATCTGCAGATCCTCGTGGAACCTGGGAATCTCACGCTCTGTCACAGCACTTCATTCTGATCAGGAGAGGCGGATATAACAGAGCTTGGGAGAGGGGGGATTATGGACCCTCGAGGATGACAGAGGCTTCGGCAGGTGCAGGAGAGGGGACAGTTATTATTACGCTTTGTGGGGACAACCCGAGAGGCAGCTGGCGAAGTGCCCTAGATGCAGCCCCGTTGCCCCTGATGCCGGTGGTGGAATGAGAGGACTCGTGCATCCCCATCTCCCTGCGGCTGAGATGATGCTGAAACCCAGGAAGCCATGAAAAAAGCAAAGGTGACAGCCAAGTCGGTGACAAGTTAATCTCCCCGATGAGGATTTGAACCTGCGTGACCCAAACAGGCACACAATTTGCCTAATTTTCCCTCAAGGGACGTGTCTTCCCTCCTCAAGAAAGTCACCGAGGACTTTCGCACTGTCACTTGTAAACAGCTCTGGATAACGTCTTCCCATGATCTCTCCTCTGCGCCGGGCTTTGGATGCTCATTTAACCTAAATGGCTGTGGGCTCCGCTAGGGTCCCTGGAGGCCCACGCCCGCCTGAGAGGCAGCCTCCCCCAGCCCCCTCCAGATCCCAGGTCGTAGCCTTCCCAGGGCCTGGACAAAGGGCAGGCAGAGGGGGCCACACGCTCAAGGGCTCGCCCTTCAGTACTCCTCCGTGGATATGGACATGGAGTTTCTCGGAGGAGGGCCACTGGTTAAGCAAAATTAGGGAAGGTTCACCTCCCACATTTGTGCTTAGCATTCAAGCACTCGGGAGTCAGCCCTGGGTTTGAATCCCGCCTCTGACCTGTACCCTCTATGGGACTTTTGACAAGGGACACAGGCTCTCTTGGTCCAAGATCCTCAGCCATACACGGGAATAGGAAAAAGAGAAGCGGTCGATGTGAAGCACCAGAGACAAATCCTGGCCAACAGCAGGTCTCAACAACAGCTCTGATGATGGTACCTGACTGCGGAATAGACCCTGGCCTAAAAGAGTCCCTGTGGCCAGGGTGAAAAGAGGAACAAACCCAACCCCCAGAGAACTTTTACTCCCAAAGCTCCAGTGCCAACTGGAGATGAGTTCTAAGATGAAAGACCCAGCACAGACAGAAAGGTTCACAAAGGATGCTGAGTCTTGAAACAAGAGGGTGATCAAGAGGGAAGGAAGCAGAAGGGCACGTCATGAGCAAATGTCCGGAGGCTGGTCCCGCGGGGTGTGTCTAAGCTGCCCCAGAGGGTCAGAGCAGGGCCAGAGACAGGAGGACAGCGGCAGGAAGACAGGAGGACTGGGGCAGGGAGACAGGAGGACAGGGGCAGGGAGACAGGAGGACTGGGGCAGGGAGACAGGAGGACAGGGGCAGGGAGACAGGAGGACAGGGGCAGAGACAGGAGGACAGCGGCAGGGAGACAGGAGGACAGGGGCAGGGAGACAGGAGGACAAGGGCAAGGAGACAGGAGGACTGGGGCAGGGAGACAGGAGGACGGGGCAGGGAGACAGGAGGACAGGGGCAGGAGGACAGGGGCAGGGATACAGGAGGCCAGGGGCAGGGAGACAGGAGGGGGCAGGGAGGGACAGGCTGGACAGTGTTGAAAGCCAGGCAGCCGCTCGCCCCGATGCCATAGGACATAGGTCCCTCGAGGGCTCCTGAGCTCAGACACAGAGGATTAAAATGGCCATTGGAAGAAATTTATTGAGCCCATGTGCAGATGGTGTGAGCAGAGGAAGGAGGACATCTGGGGACAAAAGAGAGCAGTCACAGGACCAAATCACAGTAGAGCTCACCTGAAAACAACAGCAGCGTTTCGGGGGAAGAAGCATCAAAAACAAACATAGAAGCTTCAGCCCTCCTCCCCGTGATCGCGTGCTGTGATCCTGCCAGTACTTACTTCCGAGGTGGAGCAGGGCATTGGGACCTGGCAGGGGAGTGGAAAGCCACTCTAGCCTTATGCATAATGACTTAATTTTTAAAAATTGGATTAATGCCTTACTTGTGTAATGAAAAATTAATTGGAAAAGAAAAAAAACTAAGAAATCCATATTCCCAGCATTCTAAAAGAGAATTCCTCTTAGGGATTAATTTTTGATTTTTGTGCAGAGGTTTCCACAAATCAGCCAAATGAAACACCAGCATTTCTGGAAGAGTTTCTCTCTGAGGCCTAAAAGGTGCCTACACACACCTCCTCAGTGGCCTGGGCTAATGCGTGAGGGCTCCTTTATTGAATGTTTGCTGAAAAGGAACAAACACAGAGGCAAAGCCAGTGATCTCTTCTGTCAGTCAGCTCAGGACTTATCAACTGCTTCTCTAAGCTTCATTCCTCCCAAGCTGCCTCCTCTGAAACCACCTTTCCTTCAATAAACTGCGCTCTCTCCTTACTGTGAATGCTTCCAAGCCAAACTGGCAGAGGGGCAGGGTTTCCACTGCAGACGAAGTTTCGTGGTGCTGTGGTCGGCATCTGATAGAGACATGGGTGCTCCCAAACAGGAAGCTAGAAAGTCAGCCGGAGCCCCGTTTTACACTCGTGTCCCTCACTGCCTTGTCAAAGGTCCCTTCCGTCCCCTATCATCATCAGGGGAAGAAAGACAGAAGGCTGCTCTGGCTGGGCCGTGATCAGCCGCATAGAAGTTGCCAAGGGAGAGGAAAATATGCAGTATTAATATTTAATGTCCCTTTTCCATTTTCCCCTAATAAGCTGGGCGCTACGGCGGGGAGAGCTGATTTATTTTGTCAGCAGTGGAAGTATTTCAAGTATGATGCATGTCACTGGGTCACACGGAACCCATCACACAAAAACACACACTGCAGAAGCATCCAAGGGAAGAATCTTCTGGACTTGATCTCAAAGCCTTTATGCTTCAGGAAGTCTTGCAAATAGCACAGGATTTCGGTAAGAACTGTTTGCAGGACAGGCAGTGGGGTGGGCATTAGGCCACAGGTCTGTCCCCCCAGTTGGTACAAGGTACTGGGGACCCTGGTGGAAAAAGCAAAGGCTTTGGAGGCAAACAGCCTTGGTGCCCCACACTTATCCCCCCAGCCCCTGTCCATTTCCCTTGGCCCCAGTGGCTTCCTATCACGAACCCCTGCGATTCTTTGTCTGAGGGCTTCTCTGGCCATCAGATCTTGTTCTGCCCATTAGCAAGTCAGGCTGGAAGAGCCAGGGAGCTAACACTTTGGAAATAACCCTAGACAGATATCAGATGGGATTTGATGGTTAATTAGTACAACTTCTTCATCCTTCTCAGGTGGGCGCTACACCATCTCCCAGACATCCCCAGTTGAATTGAAGCCTGAGTGCATAGCAGTAACTTGCCCATTATCGCACTTCGTATTGGCTTCCTTGCTGTCCCCCGCTTCCCATCCCCCCCCGACACCATCTTACTTCTCCAATCTCTTCCCAGTTCTTTGTGGAATCACTACCCAAATAAACTTACACTCAAATTGCTGACTTAGGGTCTGCTGGGCAAACTATTTCATTCTCGATTTTCTCATGTGGAAAAATGGTGATAGCAGCAGCCACCCTGCTGCTGGTTTTGAGAGCCAAGTGAAAACACATATGACAGCACCGGCATGGCGGGAGGTTGGTAAACACATGACTCACTCCTTCTCAATGGGAACGTGGGCTTCTTATAAGCCAGGCACCATGCCCTGATATGAGATACACAGCAAATCCTCCCTTTATCCCTCTGTGAACGTTAATGTCTAGTCCAATTCTTGTAGCATCCTCACGTTCTCCTTGCCATGAGAGGTCAGCACATGGATGAGAAACAAGAGATTGGAATAAGTGCTAAAACGATGATGGTAGAAAGGGTATCTGCCTCAACGTCAGATGATCTGGGTGTGTAATGGGTTGAATGGTGGCCCCAAAATATATGTCCAAGTCCTAACTCCCAGTCCCGGCGAATGTGAACTAATTTGGAAAAAGGGTCTTTGCAAACATGATTAAGTTAAGGATATTAAGGAGAGATCATCCTGGAGTGGTCCTTACATCCAATGACAGGTGTCCTTAGAAGAAGAAGAGAAAATATGAAGAGGGGAAGCAGAGGGGAGAAGGCCGGCCTTGTGGAGACGAAGCAGATTAGAGTGAGGCTGCCTTACGCCAAGGAATGCGTGGAGCTACCAGCAGCTGGAGGAGGCGAGGAAGGACTCTCCCTTAGAGCCTCTGGAGGGAGCGTGGTCCTGCCAACACCCTGATTTCACACTTCTGGTCTCCAGAGCTGCGAACAAATTCTTGTTGTTTTAAGCCACCACATTTGTGGTAATTTATTACGACAGCCCTAGGAAACTAATACAAGGTGTACGACAGGGTCCTTTCTTCACTACTGAACCTTGACTCTGAGCCTCAATTTCCTCATCGCTGAAACGGGAGACTCGGAATAGATGGTCTCCAAGGTTCTTTCCTGTGCTCATGGTGAGCAGCCTCTAGCTGGAGCGTGTACGAGGGGCAGTTAGGGGAGTATCATAATATGGATTCCTCGTCTCAAGTTATAAAAGCTTAGTTTCAATAGGCTGGTTTGGGCAGAAAATAAATTTACTGGAAGGATGTCAAAGCTGGCTGTGTCAGTCAGGATGGGCTAACTGCCGTAAGAAATAACTCGAAATCACAGGGGCTCAGTACATGAAAGTTTCTCCCATGCACCACAGTTCAATAGTCATGAAAGGACCCAGGCTCCTTCCATCCTGTGGCTCTGCCCTCCTCTAAGACCTCATAGTGCTCTCCATTCAGCCAGCACCTGGGGGAAGAGAGAGAGTCAGAAGATGACAAATGAGGGGTTTTGGGGTTGTTTTGCTTTGCTTTTGGGTGTATTAGGTTAAATAGTATTCCTGCCCCCCCCAACACCCTCCCCCCAAAAAAGATATGTCTAAGTCCTAACCCCTGGTGCCTGTGAATGGGACCTTATTTGGAAATAAGTTCTTGCAGATGTAATTAGGTTAAGGATCTTTGGATGAAATCATCCTGGATTTAGAGTGGGCATTACATCTGATGATTGGTGTCTTATAATAGAAAAGAGGAGGAGTTAAGACCCAGAGACACAGGAGTAAGCCACATAAAGACGGAGGTAGAGGCTGGAAAGATGCAAGTACAAGCCAAAGAAGGCCTAGGATTTCTGGAGCCACCAGAAGCCAGAAAAGAGGCCTGAGACGGAGTCTCCCTCAGAACCTCGAGAAGGAACCAACCCTGCTGACATCTTGATGTCAGACCTCTGTCCTCAAGAACTGTGAGAAAATACATTTCTATTGTTGTAGCCCCTGTTTCTGGTAATTTGTTATGGCGGCCCTGGGAAACTGACCCATCAGGTAAGGCCAAGAGAAAGCAGTGCGGATCCCCCCTCCTGCTCCCATCCATCGGCCCAAATGCACCCACAGGGCCCCATATAACTGCAAGCGTGGGAAGCAAAGCCTGGCTCTGTGTGCCAGGACAGCACGTGTATGTGTGAGCCCTAAGAGCCTCTGCCAAGTTCAGAGAACCAACTGCCAAGAGGCTGGGCAACCAGAACAAGCCAAAGTCATGCCACAGAACAAGTCTGGTTAGGGCACGGCTGCCGCTGCCACTGAAACTTGGAAGGTGCCGCCGACCTGCTTGCTGCTCCCAGCTGTGGACACAGCTGTCCTCTCTGGGCATCTCTGTCCTCCACATCAGCTGCACTCTAGAATCACCAGAAAGGGTTGCCTTTATAGAAGTACCATTGCTCTCATTCCCCAGCAGTCCTGATTTAATTGGTCTCGGGTGGGACCCAGGCTTTAGTACTTGTTAAAAGCTCCTGGGGTGACTCTAAAGTGTAGGCAGGGATGAGAACAACCGTCCTAAGCTGTCATAATATCTGATGTTTTTCAATAAAAAATGTTCTTGTAGATTATCTCATTTGAAACTCAACCCCAGGAATGATGATGGATTGATAGCATAGGCCCCATTCCACAGATGAGGAAACAAAGTCCCTGAGAATTGGAATAACTCTCTGATGCTACACAGTTACATGGAGCACAGCCAGGATGCAAACTCGGGTCTATAATGCTAAGTCTGCTGTCCCCACGGTGGAACTCTTTTATAACAAGACAGTGGCTGAAAAGCTTACCACTCCTTATTAATGAGGCCCTGAACTGATAGGAAAGCATTAGTGAGACCTGAATTCAAAGCATAAGGAACGTGCCCTTCTTTCCACATCAAATCTCTGACATCTGAAGAGATGTTTGTCCAGCCCTGCATATGTGAGGCCATGGGGCATTCTAGGCACTGGGCCATGGCCTGCACTCTTTGCAAGGGCTCACAAAGATGCTTGAGATTTGAAATATCTTTGGTTCCAAAATGCTAAATGAGAAGCGCAAAGTAAAAACAAGCAAATGCTTAATTAATGTATACGAATGTCATTATGTGTTAAATTTAGTATCATTAAAGTTTTACAGCATTTGAATACAATTTGAGGTTAGGTTTTCTTGTCTGCTGTGCACAATTAGCTGTGAAACCTGAGAAACCATGACTAATTACAAAATAAATGAGTTACTTGGAGTCATATGGTTTCCAAAGCAAAATCATAAAAATCCTTCGAAGTTTTTTTAGAGCGAAAAATAAATGTTGCTGTAACGTGGGTGCTTTTAATATCTTTGACATGATGGAAGGGACTACCAAAATTAGAGCGTGCCTGGGACATACAATGGCTCTGGTTGTACGTGAAGCCGCGGTGCTCATCGCCCCCACCCTAAAGCACGCTGTCCAAGCCTGGTGACAAGACGGACGCAGCCACTCCCACAGGCCTGGGCTTCCCTGGCCCTGAGCCGCGACCCCCAGGGCCACCACAACTCTTGGGAGCAATAGAAAGATGTCGTGGGTACAAATAGGACTTTCTCATCTTCCTCATAATTGACTAACGGAAATCTCCATTAGGTATTGTTTTTTTTCTTTTTTTTGGGAACATGCTAAGTTCTTAAAGTCTTCTTAAAATGAAGCAATTTTTCATTTATTCTTTTCATTGACTCCTCACACATCCCTAAATGGCTTTCCCACAAGTTCCCTTGCATTACTCACTGCCTACACTTGATTAGACCAAATTGGCCTCTTTCAGCCCCGATATGGGACCTTTCTGATAGGTTTCCCTTCTCTCCCATCCTTGAAGAGACACCTTCTCCTGTCTCTTCCTTTTTCCCTCTCACTTCTTCCTCCCTCCCTCACTCCCTCCCCACCACTCCCTCCCTCCCTCCCTCCCTTCCTTCCTTCCTTCCTTCCTTTATTCCTTCCTCCCATTCCCATTACACTCACTCTCTTACACAGACACAGTGATAGATACCAGGAACACAGAATTTTTAAAGGTATGGGACCTGCCTTAAGAACTGAAATCTAGTGGGGAGGGAACATAAGGAGAATAGGTATGTTAATAAATAATCAGAACTTGGGGTCATACAGATAAGCAAGGTGAGCCAAAGGTATATAGAATAGGACACAGAAACAATAGAAAGAAAAACCAAACCTCTATTTGAAGAAGTTAGAAAAGGCTTTCCTAAAAGCATTTCCTCCCCAGGAATGTGGTGTCATTCTGATTCCATGTTGTTTGAAGCTGATCTGGGGAGAAATCTGAGGCAGGTAGACACCAAATGCTGCTGTCTGAAATACTTGTGTGGGACCCCTGGTCATTTTGTCACGTTAGGAGATAATGATTTTATGATGTTACTCAATATATTTTATATATGGGTCTATTTAATAAATTCCTCCAAGTACTTGGACCCAGGAAAAGGTTTGTCTTTCCAAAATGAATTGGCATCAAAGACAGTGAGGTCATTAAACAGATTTTCCTTTTTGCCTTAGCTGCCAGGAAGCTCAGAGATAAATTCCTTACCTATGAGCAGGGATTACCTCATCCTTAGTCTCTGGTGGAAAATATTACTCATGATAAAAGCTGCTGATCTCTGAATTCTTAGTATGGCCCAACTCACTTGTTTTGCTCAGTATCCTGTCATAGGAACAAGGCTGCATTATCTTTTTTAGAAAAGAACACGTTTGAGAAGTTTATGACTGAACTATTAGCTCTATGAAGTCAGGGATTACATCTGTCTCGTGTATTACAGTAATAATTACGTAGGAAAGTTTGGCAAAAGAATTAGTGTTCAACAGATATTTGTTGCATGAATAAGTGGATGAATAAATGAATTAGATAGCCATGAAGAGAGAATCATATATCTAAAAGTATAGCCACCTAATATCCCTCCTTGACACTAGTCAGTTGCTGCTCCCTACCATGCAGTAATGTCAGATACAACTTTCTCCAGCACAGCAACAATCATTTTACACCTCCCTCTTCCTCTGCCACCACATACACACCACTAAGCCTCACTCAAAAGCTTTCCACTCTTTGCCCTCCTAGCTGAAGTAGTGGACACCTATTACTTGTGAGTCCACTCTGCATCCCTTCCCTTTGGCTACTGACCTTCTTTTAATCCATGCATTTTCTGGTAGGGATCTCAGGCTCGGGATTTTGTGTCCTCTGCTATGGGGTGGTCTAGAACTCACACTGGTCCCTTGGTAGGCTTATAACCCAAGTATGGCCCATCAAAGTCCTTTGGGGAAATTTATATAAACACTGGGAAACAGAGGGTATCTCTCAAACTGAGACAAGAATCATGTAAGTCTGGAGTTTCTGGGATCCATTCTCTCCAACAGAAAGAGAGTCTGCCAGAAAATAAAGCCAACATAGAGAACATCTGGATCAAGCCACACATGAATCTATCACAGTTCTGTCAGTTGATATATTCCTTTTCTTGCTTGAACTAGCTTGAATTGGGCATCTTATTCCTTAATAGTCCTGAGTGAAGATATCAAGTGTAAATTCCTAACTCCTCTCTCTGACCTTTGGAAAGAAATCTGCCATACATTATCATGGATAGGACCACAGGGTTAATCCTCATGGTCTTGCTTCTCAAGTTATCTGGGTGAAGGACCTTTAAAAATTTTTTTTTCCATCAACATACATCCAACAAAAGAATTATATTCAGAATATTAAAGTAACTCCTACTCTTCAATAAGCAAAAGACTGAAAATCCAATAGAAAAATGGGCAAAACACTTGAACAATCACTTAAAAAAATATGGATACACCAAAGGCCAATAAACATAAGCAAAGGAACTCAACTTCAACAGTCATTAAGGAAATGCCAAAGAAATTCACAACAAAAGACCATGCATCCTGGTTACGATATATAAATGGGAAAGATCAGCTGAGTTTAATTGCAGACTGACACGTGACCCAACCACGCAGCACTTGTCCACAGCTCAGCCACAGGCAACACGCCACGCAGGTCAACAATTGACCTAAATTGGTCAATCCCCTGTTCACCAAAGAAAAGTCTGCTGATCACACACTGGGACTGCATATTGTTGGGTTGCCATAGAAATTTCTAAATATTTAGTTTCAAATTCTGTATCCATCTCATTGCAGAATGGTACTCGTTCCTGGCTGACACCAGTCTGTGGACCACACTAATGCTGCCAGCATTCAGTGTCCAGAGTAGGAAGACTTAGTAAGTAGAGTCCTTTGCAGAATGAAGCCCTACCCAGGTTTCATTTGGCCCCGTGGGCTACATGTTAATCAAGGGTTTCCCTACTTCACATCAACAGATACATTTTTAAAACTCCAAGGTGATGCCTGTGAATTTGAGCAGAGATAGAAAGCTACAGCGTACCCCTGAAGATACCTGTGTACACACGTGGAAATATGAGGTGATGTCCAGAAATAATAGCTCAAGAGGAAGCGGCTAGGAAGAGGTCAGCTCCTGTGTCGAAATCTCTTTCCTGTAACTCTGGTTCTCTGAGAAGAGCATTACTGGTCCCCAGAGAACTGGTTTTGCACTCGGAAGGTGTGTCTTTCCTCCCCCTAGGGAGTTGGGCAAAGAATCATTTCTATGCTGAGGTCACAAAGGTGTTTCTGCAGAAACCAAGGGGTGCCCATCCCTGGAGGTGTTTGTATTTTTGATTTCCAAATGCCTCTTCTGATCTTCCTCCCTCTGCTTTTTCCCTTAACCCAGTGGTTCTCAACTCCGGCTTCACAGAGAGAATCACCTGGGAAGTGTCAACCAATACTAATGCCCAGGTCCCCCACTCTGAAGTTCTAGTACATTTGTCTACAGTGGGACCCAGGCATATGTGATTTTGCAAACATCTCCCCAGATGAATATAATGATCAGGGTTGAGATCCTCTGCCTTAACCAAAAGGACTCACTTCTTCCACAGGCAGTTGGGTGTAATCAACCCATCTGTCACCAGCATTTTCTGAACTCCTAGTGTGTGCAGGGGCTGCAGGAGACGTGACACAACTTAGGAGGTGGTATCAACTTTGGGGTCCTCCAGTGCCATGTTCCCAAAGTGTGGTCTCTGAGCCTGCAGAGTCAGCATTACCTGGGAACTTGGTAGAAATGCATATTCTCAGGGCCCGGTCTGAAATTTTGTGAGTCAGGCCCAGAAATTTGTGTTTTAGAAAACTCTTTAGGAGCAGGCAAATTCATAGTGACAAAAAGTAGAATGGTGGTGGCCAGGAGCTGGGGGAGGGGAAAATGGGGACTTACTGTTTGTGGAGTTTCAGTTTTGCAAGATGAAAAATGTTCTGTGGATGGATGGTGGTGATGTTTGTACGACAATGTGAAAGTACTTAATGCCACCGACCTGTACACTTAAATACGGTTAAGATGGCAAATTTTATTTGATGTGTATTTTACCACAATTTAAAAATAAATATTTTTTAAAGCCCATTGGGTGATTCCGATGTACACTAAAGTCTGGGGATAATTGCTCCAGATGCTGAGAATGACCATTCATTCATTCATCATCGTTAGTCATACTTCATGCTTCTGTGCCCTCTGTGGGCCAGAAATTGTCCTAGGCACTGGATAAACATCATCCCTGCACCCTGAAAATTTAGAGTCTAACGGGGAGACAGACATTAAGCAAATGATTGCACAACTCATTATTTCATTACAACTGAGATATGCCATGAGGGTGGCATGGAACAGAGAATGCTGTGGGAGCATATAATCTAGCCTGGGGAGGTCATAAAAAAAAAATCCCCTAAGAAAGCTAAAACCTGAAAGATGCTTAGGAGTTACGCTTGTGGATCCAGCATTGTAGGCACAGGGAACAGCTTTTGCAAATGTCCTGAGGCAGGCATGTGTGAGGAACCGAGAGAGGACAAGTGTGGTGGAGCAAAGCAAGTGTGGGAGACAGCAGTGAGCGATGATCTGGAGCGGAAGGCAGGGCCAGGCCACACGGGGCACAGTGACCACATCAGGGACTGTGAACTTGACTCCATGTGCAACAGAAGCTGAGTGAAGATTCTGGAGGACCAAAGGAGAAGTGCCCTGGGCTAATGCTCTGAACAATTCTGAGGTTTCCAAGGTGGGGGACTTTACGTATATGTGACTAGGTTCTGGCAACTTAAGCCACCAGTGCCAGGGTAAGAGGAATGAGTCTCATAGTTTAGCCATCTTCTGTCCTCAAACCCTCATATCCAAGTTGAAAAGACAGAAAATGCATGTGCTTAATAATGGCCTCAGTATATTTTGTATTAGTTACAGTGGGCTAGGTTACCTGTGGCTAAAAAAAAAATCCGGGTGGCTTAACATAAGTTTCTATCTTGCTAATGCTACGTGTCCAAAGGAGGTCAGCAGAGACCTCTGGTTCACACAGTCACTCAGGGACTTAGGCTGAGGGGCTGCACCATCTGTATGTCTCCTTGGTCACTGCAGCAGGAGAAGAGGGAGCTAGGGGATCAGGTACTAGCTCTTAAATGCTTTGACCTAAAAGTAAAACACTTTTCACAATGTGAAATCACGTTGGCTCACAGTCCATTGGCAAGGCTGAGTCCCATGACCTACCTAACTGCAAGAAAATACGTGGGAGCACATTGTAAGTGGCGGGCAATAACTATTTCTATCACACAATAAAATACGCTCAAGAGTGAGAATTTTTACACAGGCACTGCTGAGTTAGAAACATCCCACTCATGATCATCCCAGATGCAGGAAGAGCTGAGCCTGACTTTCCCCTGAAAAGATGAGCTGTGCCAACGAGGTTCAACTTTGAGTTCACCTGAGAGCCAGATGCTTCACTGAAGCCTGGTGGTGGAAATGGTCCCTCCCGTTTTGAAGGTGCACATTCCCTGGACAGACCTAGGAAGCTCTAGACCTCAATCGACCACCAAATCCTACATGTTAACACTGTAGGGATAAGGCCTTTGAAATCATTTCATCCAACTGTCTCATTATGGGGGAGGCACCTGAAGTTCAAAAAGAAGTAACTTACCCAAGTCAAACAATGAGTTCATGACCAAGCTAAGAATAGAGCCCCATCTCCTGCCTCACAGTGCACTGTCATTCCTACCCCAGAAGATAAGAAATGGTATACATAATTTCCAAACTTTAGGGAAAAAAATAAGTTGAACCAAAACTCAAAAATTCTATTTTAATATATTAAAAAAGAAAATAACAAACATCAAGAATTTACAGCCAGTAGAAAACATAAAATAAAGTGTCAGGAAAAAAAGCCTAAACATATCCATGATCACAATAAATGTGAATGGATAAAATTATTTTACAGGAAGTCTAATACTTTCAGATTTTTAAAATCTAGCTTGATGCTACCCACAATTCAAACTAGAAACAAAATGACAACAAGAGGTTTAAAATGAAAAGAATGATAAAAGATAAACTAATCAAATGCTAATAAAAATAGAGTAGGTATGGTAATATTGATATTAAAGAAGAATTCCAAATGAAAAGCACTAAATAAGACAATCTGATTGGGAGGGAGGTTGGCTGTTTTCCTACTGAAAACAGTTACGTGGTTCTAAAAAGTCAAAATACGTGTTAGCTAAGGAACATCGATATGGCAAAGATATAATGGAAATATCTGTGAAGTGTGTGTTTATGTTGGGGTGCTTGTGTATGTGCGTGTGTGTGTAACATACATATATGACTGCGTGATCAAAATGCTTTTGGAAGTAAATCCACCCCACTACCTTTTGTAAACACCCAGCTATGGCTATGCTGGGCCTCAGCTAACTATCCCCCTGGAGCTGACCATCTAAGCTGGACAACTCAGCCACAGGTGTCTACACAGAAAAGCACCCATCCCAAGAAGCTGGGAATCCTGCCAGTGAGACAGCCGACTCATGAGAGCTCGGCATAGAAATCAACCTTGGGGGTGAGGAGTTTACCCCAAAAATGGGGAGGAGCAATTCCGCTGCATCGAGAAGTATGGCTCACAGGATCAGGTTCTGCTGCTGATACCATGGTCAGGGCTGCAAAGCCATCCAGGGAAACCCCCGAGCTGGCAGCTCCCCTTAAGGGAGAAAATGGCTCCCTGGACACCTGGCTGGGCACTGCGGGACCCCAGCTGCAGAGAAGTTTTTTCATAGACTCGTCGTGCTGGGTGTTTCCAAAGCAAATATTCCTGAGGCCCACACTAGCTAGCTCCATCTGTTTCCCATTTTGAGGAGTGAGTCCTACACACCAGTTTGTTAAGAACTCCTCTGAAGGGAAGAAAAGAGACAGCCTCCTACAAACCCCCAGCTAGCTCTGCCCAGGATCTGCGGCTTTATCACAGAGCACGTGGCATTGGTGGGCCCGACGGCGCGCTGCTAAGGAGAGCTCCCATCTGTCACCGCCCCATGCCTGAGTCTTATAGGGACCCCGCTAGCTCCTCGGTGTTTATGGCATGGGCCACTGGCTACGGCTGGTTCTTTATTTCTCAAAGCATCAGAAAGCCTCAGAGCTGGCTGCTGGAGGGGGGTAGGATGCTTGCAGGGGGTGTGGGAGGGTGGTTGGACAGGGGTGAAGGAGGCGCAGAAGGTGGAAGATCGTTTCCGCAGTGGAACTCCGGGTCAGGTCAGAGCTGCAGCCGCTGCCAGGGACTTGACTGCACGGCCCCGCGTCTTTGGTTTCCCGGGAATGTCCCTCGTGCGGCCCAGCATGGGGACCGCTGAATGCACTGCGAACATTTTTGGCAGGCTGGCCGCTGGGCTGGGCTCACGTTCATTAATCTGCCTGCCATCGACGCCCCGTGAAAAGAGGAAATTGTTTCATGCTCACCGAGAGACAAGGGGAAAGGGCTCGGAGCGGGAAGAAGGCCCAGGCTTGCCGTGCTGTGGCATCACCCACAGAGCAGGCCAGAGAGCGCAGCCTCTATGGGGAGCAGGCCAGCCCTCCCCAGGGAGGACCTTGGAAATCTTGCAGCGCGGCTGTTAATTAGCCCAGTAATGGGCCCTGGCTGGAGCGGCTCTGGCTGAAGGCTGGGCCTGAAACAATCAGGGCCTGTTTTCTGACAGAGACAGCAAAGGGAGGAAGTCGGGGGTTGGGGGGTGAGCATAAAGGAAAGCATGGACAAGAGGAAATACCAAGTACAAACTGCTGTAATGAATTTTTTGTTTGTTTGTTTTTGTTTGTTTTTGTTTTTTTTGCAGTACGCGGGCCTCTCGCTGTTGTGGCCTCTCCCGCTGCGGAGCACAGGCTCCGGACGCGCAGGCTCAGCGGCCATGGCTCACGGGCCCAACCGCTCCGTGGCACGTGGGATCTTCCCGGACCGGGGCACGAACCCGCATCCCCTGCATCGGCAGGTGGACGCTCAACCACCGCGCCACCACGGAAGCCCTGTAATGAATTTTAAAGGCAGCCTTTTCAAGGTAGGAGAACACTGGAGTGTCACAGAGCCTGTGTTGGGACCTTCCTTTCAGTACATTGGGAAGTGACAATCATTGAGGCTGCGTACATGGAGGTACACGGACCGATTGCGCCATGTCTATGGAAGCAGCCCCAGCAGCAGGCAGAGGCCGGAACGAGGGCTGTGTCCTTTCTGCATGCTTTTGCGCGGACTAGAGCTCAGAGCTGCAAGGGCCATGCCCATCCCAGCTGATATCTGGGTCCCAAATATCAGGGCTAATAGGGGAAACAGTTGCTATTTGTAATTCCAAAGAGATTCTTAATGAAAAGACGTCCCTGGTTCTGCTGAGGACCTGAGTTTGGAGAGCTTCTATGGAAAGGAGCTGGGAAGAGCCCAACTGCTCTTTATAACAAAGGGGAAAGAATACAGAGCTCCCAGGAGCAAAGCAGGTGGAGGGAATGGGGCAGAAATAGAAGAGGACGTAGACAAAGATGGCAGCTGGATGGCACGGTCCCAGGCTTTCTCCTCATCTGCCGTGAAGTCAGCCAAGCCCTGGATGCCTGGTGTGGGTGGATTTGGGGCAAACCAGTGAAGAGACCATTGCAGGTGGATGTGGGGCAAAAAGACCACATGTGTGCAGATGCTGGAGGTGAGGGAGCAGACATCACCTCACAGGTTTTGAGGATTTGCAGCTCTGGATCTCCAAAGGACAGGGAAGCCCAAGGTGGTCTATGGGTCATACGAGGGTCACTGGATGGTGACAGCCCCCGTTCCTTGGCCAGATACCTCTTCTCAGTGCCTGTCCACCCACCTGAATATCCAAATGCATTCTTCATGTCCTTTCCCCCCACCCCATTTTTTAAGTTACAATTTACACACAGTAAAACTCAACCATTTTTAGTGTACAGTTCTGTGAGTTTTAATAAATGCATACCACTAGGTAGTCATTATAATTATCAAGATATAGAACGTTTTCATCATTGCAGAAAGTCCCCCTGAGAGCCTTTGAAAATCAAGCCCCTGGTCTGTTTTCCGTCTCTATGGTTTTGCCTCTTCCAGAATGTCATATAAGTGAAATCACATGGCGCGTAGCCTTCTGAGTAGGGCTTCTTTCACTGAGCGTAATGCATTTGAGATTCATCCAGGCTGTACCTACCAGCGGGTTGTTTCTTTTGATTGCTGAGTAGTATTCCACTGTGTGGACAGATCATAGTTTGTTGGTGTATTCCTTAGTTGAGGAACATCTGGGTTGCTTTCTTTCGTGTCCTTTTGATCTTGTCTTTTGTGGAACATTTTATTGGTGGGGATTACAAAAAAAGTAAGCCCAGCCGGACTTTGGTAATTCCTCTCCTCCTCGAGAGATCTAAGTTAGCTTTCCAGGTCTGTTTCTTCATGTAATATCTTCCTCCCAAACTTAGTGTAAATAACTAATTGTATGACTTACAAAGAGACTTTGTTTTCTGTTTTGTTTTCTTGTATAATAGCTTCATTGAGAGATAATTCACATACCATACAGTTCGCCCTTTTAAAGTGAACAACTCAATGGCTTATTAGGATATTGACAGAGCTCTGCACCCAACACCTGAGTCAACTTTTGGACATTTTTATTACTGGAATTTTTAAGAGCCCACACCCCTTATCTGTCACCTCCAGTCCTAATCTATGTTCAATAACTATAGATTTATCAATTCTGGACATTTCATAAAAATGGAATCCTACAACATGTGGTCTTTGGTGTCAGGCTTCTTCCATTTAGTGTAATGTTTGCAAGTTTCATCCACATTGTAGCACGTATCTGCACTTCCTTCTTTTTTATTGCTGAATGATATTCCATTCTGTGGATGTATCACTGAT
The DNA here is from genome assembly GCF_003676395.1 of Aethalodelphis obliquidens. Classification (NCBI taxonomy): domain Eukaryota; kingdom Metazoa; phylum Chordata; class Mammalia; order Artiodactyla; family Delphinidae; genus Aethalodelphis; species Aethalodelphis obliquidens. Next base: position 28,937,201 of record NW_020837955.1, on the reverse strand, counting down.
TTATCCATTCATCTGTTGAGGGACATTTGGATCGTTTCCACTTTGAGGCTATTATGAATCATGCTGCTATGAACATTCATGCACAAGTTTTTGAGTGGTTATGTGTTTCCACTATGTAACTAGGAGTAAAACTGCTGGATTATATGGTAACTCTATGTGTAATCCTTTGAGGGACTGCCAAACTGTTCTCTAAAATGGCTGCGCCATTATATTGATATATTCCACAAAGGTACTTTCAAAGTGTACAAGTATAATGCAAATGGTTACAATTTAATATTACTCATTGAAATGGCAAGGATAACATTTGATCATTGTAATAATTTAGATTGTACTACAGTGCCTAAAGTAACCCAACCCCTCCTGTCCCACTGAACCCCACAGAGAAAGAAGCACTGTAAACCATTTGGTATGTAGTCGTCATCCTTCCTTTTTCCTTCGATCAACACACATATACAAAATTTATATATTGATACTTTGGCTAAAATGAAAATGCATTCTTACTAGACATGACTCTTTCTTTTGTAAACTGTGGTAAAATAAATACAACATAAAATTTACCATTTTAACCATTTTTTACAGTTCGGTGGCATTAAGTACGTTCACATAGCTGTGCAACCATCACCACCAACCATCACAGAACTTTTTTCATCTTGCAAAACTGAAACTCTGTACCTCTTAAATCATCACTCCAATTCCCCCTCCTCCAAGACCCTGGCAACAACCATTCTACTTCCTGTCTCTATGAATTTAATTACTCTAAATACCTCATATGAGTGGAATCAGACAGTATTTGTCCTTTTATGACTGGCTTACTTCACTTAGCATTGTGTCTTCAAGATTCATCCATGTTGCTGCATATGTCCGCATTTCCTTCCTTTTTAATAATCTCTATCTATCTATCTATCTACCTACCTACCTATCCAGTCGCCCTCAGTATCTGTGAGGGATTGGTTCCAATACCCCCAAAGATACAAAATCCAAAGGTGCTGAAGTCTTTTATAAAAATCGCGTAGTGTTTGTAGATAACCTATACACATCCTCCCGTATACTTTAAATCATCTCTAGATTACTTATAACACTCAACACAATGTAAATGTTACGTAAATAGTTGTAAATACAATGTAAATGCTATATAAGTAGCTGCAGGTACGTGGCAAATTCAAGTTTCGCTTTTTGGAACTTTCTGGAATTTTTTTTCGAATATTTTCGATCTACAGTTGGTTGATACGGAGGGCTGCCTAGACACACTGTGTTTATCCGTTCTTCTGTGGATGTTTCCACCTTTTCGCTGTTGTGAATAATGCTGCTGTGAACACAGGTGTACAAATATCTCTTCGTGTTCCTGCTTTCAATTATTTTGAGTATGTACTCTCTAACTCCCTTTTTTAAAAAATTTAACTTTTTGTTGAAGTTTATGTCACTTAAGAAAACCTTGGTGGTGTACTAATGTGGTTCTCCCACATTCTAAACCACCTTCATACTTTAAGTCACTCAGTTTTCATCTATGGTGTGGGTGCCCTACCACCTACTTTGCCATTGCCCGCTCATGAGAAACTGAATAGCCATTACTACGGGGTGTTTCCCATGGGCTGGTCGTAGAACACAGTTCTTCACATACGTTGGCTGATGGGACCCTTACAACAATTCTTGGAGATGGGTATAATTATTAGCCCCATTTAAGAGGCAAAGAAACTGAGGATAGAGAGCCCAAGGCCATTCTGCTAGTGAGGACTGAAGTCAGAAATCAAAGTCTGTCTGACTCCCAAGCTTAACTTCAGCATCATATCTAATGACATTACTGATGGTCTCTTTTGGCTGGCCCTGGAGTGGCCTGAACATATGTGGACGCTCACATTCCGGGAGCCATGGGGCTGATTCCCCAACGAGAACAGATCTGCCTTTTACAGTGAGTGTTCTTTCTCAGAAGCCAGGCTTCACGTAGCCTCAGAAAACCAGAGCAGGTTCCCAGCTCCCTAAGAGAGCCATCAGACCATGTTTCCTCCCCTCTGCTTCCTTTCCTATTTCTCTTGATCTCTTACTTGCCCAATTCTGCCTTTACCCCGACCCCACCCCTACACTGTCCTCCAGACTATCCAGGTTCAGGTGACAGAAACCCAGCTCAAATTAGCTTTACACAAACAAAATGAATGTTTTGGCTCATTTAACTGGAAACGTAAGGGTGCATCTGGCCTCAATCATGATTGGATCCAGGGTCTCAAATGATGTCATTAGGCTCTTTCTCCATTTCTCAGCTCTGCTTCTCTCTGTACGTTGATCAGTTCTTTCCTGCAGTGGACAGGATTTCTCCACGAAGTAGGAAAGATACTCCCAAGACCCCAAAACTACAGTGTCAAAGCTCAGCTATCCCACCAGAAGGAGGGCCAGTTTCCTTCTCCCAGCATCCATAGACCAGTCTCAGGGAAGGACTCCAATTGGCCATGCTTGGGCCATATGCTAATTCCTTAACCAATCGTGTGGCCAGGAAGAGGCCGTATTAGGACTGCTGCAGACTCAATGGCACAGGAGGCAGTTTGTGTTATCAAAGAGACAGGAGGAAAAAGCATGTGTGCTCAGCAGACAGAAACAATAACCATCATTCACTTTGTCTGCCTTGGTCAAATGGCTCCTCCAAGCAGCAACAGACTCCCCACATGTGGCTACTGCTGTTACTGCCACCCCTGACACTCAACCCCGCCATCACCGGAGAGTGAATGGAGCCAGAGCACGTGCCTTAGGAAGAATGCAAACCTCACGTCTGTGGAGATCTCCAACCCACCCAGCCCTGTTTCCCCTGCTGGAGGAGACACTGCACTATCTAAACATTTTCATCATCTGCTGCTTCTTCCAACTCACTTCCCGGGCTTAGCTCATCTTTCAGAGGCCTCGTCTCTCCCCCGCTCTAAGGTGCAAGAACATGAGGCACCCAGATGTCCCGGCTGTTTACACTGCACGGAGCACGGGGCCGTGCGTGTGGCTCCCCGCTCATCCCCGAGTTCTTTCTCCCCACGGTCCTAGGCTCTGCCAATCTCTACAAGCCAAATGGTCACGGACAAGCGTGGTCATTACGCTGCCTCCTCCCCTTGACTCGCTGCAGACCTGACCAGATGAAATATTTGGCTTTCTCGTCATAAGGAGGCCCAATGTTTCTTTGCCATTTGATTGACTGTCAAATGAAAGACAGGCCCTTTTGTTTGGTGTGGGGTTCGTCTGTTTGTTTGTTTTTCTCCAGCATGTCATGATTCATTCATCCCTGGCCTGACTCCACGGACAAGCTACACTACTTGGCACTATCCTCCTCCTCTCCTTTGTCTCCCTTTCCTTCTTGTACCCTAGGCCCACCTTGAGGAAAAGGTTCTCTTCCCTCTGACGTCACTGAATGCTCTTGCTGTAGGTGAACTTGGACCAACATTTCAAACTGCCAGAGACGAGGGCTTTGGGAGATAAGATTTGTTTAAAATAGTTGCATGCTCCTGAACCGTCTGCCCGTGCCAAAGTGAGAAATAAATCACGAAATATAAACCAGACAAACAGAACCACAAAACTTTCATTTTCAACTGACTTACAAGCTAAAGAAGCTGGAGCAGAATGAGCGACGGACGTGATTGTCATTCTAACTAACTTGGTCCGAGTAAGACTTTATCTTATCAAAGCACTTCCCTATCTACCAACTCATTCCATTTTCTACAGCCATACCAAAGGGAAGTAGGCTAGGGGTTGTTCTTATTTCCATTTTGCAAGTGAAGTAATGGCAGATCCATGTCTCGGGGTGGGCCTCTTCAGGGAGCCTTCTGGAAGGAAATCCCTAGTGTGCTCCCTGAGAAGCTGAGTCAGGAAATGGAAGATCAGGCATGAAGTCGGCATCGGAGAAGACGAGCACTCAGGCTTGTCACTTTACCTTTCTCCCCTGCACACGTTCCCAGGGCACCGTACAAGGTCCGCTGAAACAGGCCAATCCTTTAAAGATCCTAGCCTAGAAGCCAACTAAGCAGATAGTATAGCCCCATTTTACAGCTGAATAAACTGAAACAGGAAGGGTCACTCAGTGCCTGGGCGAAATCACACAAAGAGCCGGCCAAGAAAGAAACAGAAACAAATTCTTACCCCGACACGGCATGTTATTCTACTTTGTCACTGGAGTAGAGGAGCATTTTCCATTTGCACGCGTGACAAGAATGTGACTCCCGTGAAGAAGGAACAAGAATCGCACATTCCCTGTCCCACAGTCTCTCCGGAAAGCTAAGAACATAAATATACAGATTACTGTTTATACGCTAGGGTTGTGGGCTTGGACTGAGAAATTCACAAAATCTATTCTTTGTACTCTGAGCTTTGGATTTTTTACTTCCTTTGAGTTGACAGGGAAATGAATGCAGTTCTTTCAGTGGACCCTCACAGTTACGGGTCATTCTGAATGGGCACCATAGGGATAAGAAAACAGAGCGGTGGCGAAAGAACAAAGATTCTTCAGGGTGATGCAAAAGATAGGGCCCACGTGTAGGTAACTAAAGAGGAAGAAGTGTAATTAACAGTTAGTCATCCATTCGATCATTCATTCAATAACCATCCATTACAATTCTCAAACGACCTTGAAGTTCTTGTGGGAGGTAAATGAGAACGCTTACGTGTATGAGGAGTCCAGGGTGACGCCCACGACACGGTGGGCCTCCAGTCGATGCTGGGTCCCTTTGTGCCCAGTGTCCCAGCTCTGTGCTCTCTTGAGCAAGCACCTAGAAAGAAGAATGAAAGTGGTGTCTTTGTATGTGAAGACTGGAGATGGTCCAGAAGCAGGGGGAAGAGTGGGAGATAAATGTGGTCACGAGAGAGAGGCTGGGCTGGGCAGGGCTCTCCTGCATGCCAGCTCCTCAGGAATCTCAGACACTGGTTGCTATGGAATTTCCAACAATTCCTAGAACACACTCCCACAGCTGGGCAAGTTTAGAGTTTAAATAACCTCACGGTCAAGGGAGACCCTCAGATGTAACAGAAGGTATACTGGGCCTTGAACAAGCTCCTTAACCCCTCTGGTCCTGTTTTCTCATTTGCAAAGCAAAGGGGGAAGGACTACGTGCTTCCTAAGGACGTATTGGGCTCAGCATGACTATGAGTTAAGGTTTCCTTCATGTAGAGCCAATATCTTCACTGTAAATTTCAACTCACTTCCTTTTATGAAATCAGCTAACTCTAGTCTTCCTAACATAATACAAAGATCACTGGGCTGGGTAGACCAAGATCCGTGGGCAGGGACCCAACCTCAACAGGACCAGCTGGCTCTAGCCACTCCCACTCCCGTGGCCACATCTGCTTCCAGGAGCCTGCTCAAGTTTGGGGAGCATCCTGTCCCATCCACCAGAGAGATCTGTCGAGGGCAAATGCCTCAAGTTCTCAGGAAGCACACTAGGGATTTTGTTCCAAAAGGATTGCTATAAAGGCCACCCTGAGAAATGGAACCTACAGAAACGGTCATGCGGGAACCCCTCACCGTGGGTTCCAGGGACCACCGTCTCCTCTGGTACAGACTAATCAAGATTTCAGAAAGGACTTCTGTGTCTAACCCTGTGCTGCAGAACCTCACCACATCCCCATTGTGTGGCCGAGGCAACTTTGCTTCTGTGAGATTAAAACATCTCCCCAGGGGCTGACAGTGGGTGAGGGGTGAACCACAATTCCAACCCAGGTCTGTGTGAACCAAAAGACTACTGTGAGCTCTCTAACTAAAGAGACATCATAGAGAGCCCCGATGGGGACCTCAGAGGACAGCGTAAAGGGGCAGGACAGAGGGGAAGCCCTAGAAGAGGAGGCTGGACAAGCAGAACTGCACGCAGACCTTAAGGTGTGGGGGGCACTGCCACCTGGGGGAGGACGTTGCCTCCTGGCCATGTCCTGCTTCCCCAAGAGACCACCACCCACCAGCCCAGCACAGACCAGGGTGCCTTAAAGGCTGGGGCCTGGGACATCAGCCCCAGTTCCTAAATCTAGGGGTGGCCACTGTTGTCCTTGTTCAGAATGTGCCTTGTACGAGCACATTCAGCGGAGAGAGGGGGTGCTTCGCCCATAAAGCCATGTGCCCATCGGGCAGAGTCTGCCTTCAGGGGGTGACTTCCTAATTCACGCAAAGGCGCTGAGCCCCACTTTAAGCGGCCCCCCTTCTGGTGCTCTACACTCATCTATTCCAGGAATATCTGCTTCCGGCCAGGTCATGCAATTGTGCGAAGAAGAGGGAGACACAGTCCCTGCTGTCGAGGAGCTGAAGGTCTAGAGCAGAAGGCTGGCACACGGACCGTGGAAAAGCAGGGGCTCGGGGCACAGGGAGGCGAGGGGCCACTCATCTGAATTCTGGAGTCTCTCGTGGCTAATCACTCTCTGTTATGTTCTCCTCCTCTCTCCCCCTTCTCTGGCAAATCAGAATTCAGGTAGGGGGACCCCCGGCCCCCATCTCCCCAGCTGCTCTCCCGTTCATGTGATCCCCAGCTTAGTGTGACCTGGGCTGGCCACCCTTCACTCCCAGGTGTAGTCAAAAGGTCCTTTGTCTCCAGGGAACCTGGGAAATTCCTTCCTTTCTCCCAGCTCGGGGACCGCCAGTCTTAATAGGTTCAGTATTTGATTGTCAACAGATGGAAGGTCAATTCTGTAAAAACAAGGACTTTGGGTCTGAATTGTTGTTTCTTTAAGTCCCTCCAAACTCTCCGCGGGATCTCGGGCCAAGATGTTAGGCTGAACCTAAAATCAATCGGGCCCCAGGCTACAGAAAAAGTGGCTCAAAACACAAAACGTGCTCTCAAAACACGGCGCCAAGCTTCCTTCTCCAGAGCACAGACGCTCTGTGTCTCTGAGCAGTTTAAGGAACAGCACAGACATCGGTCTGAAGGGACCGATCCTTTTAAGGATCCTCGAAGATGACAACAGTAACAAAGGGGCATCTCACTTAGCATGTTCAGGCTGCCATCTATTGAAACCCGTCTTCCAGAAATCTTCCTCATTTATGGAGCCTGGCTGTGACCACATCGGCCTCACCCTCCCCTTGCTTAATGTGTCACAGAACGGAAGCTGGGGACTTCAGAGAGAGAGAGAGAGAGAGAACCAGGGGCTCATGTGGAGCATGGAAACAGGATTCTTTCGGGGTGGCCTTTCCAGAAAGCCACCAAGCAAGAAGAATGAGCCCACCGCCTTCCTGTCAAGCAATAGCAGACCAAGGTCTGCCAGGGCCGTGCTGGGGACATGTGCGGACCCCCATGATCAGAGGCCCCGAGTGGACCAGGGGCTGGAGTCAAGACTGTTGTGGACTCAGTAAGAGACGATTTCTCACTAAGAGGGAGTGAAATCCTGCTGTCCCCGGTGCCACCTAACCTAGCCCCCAAAATTCCAGTTGTGAAAATAAAGTCAGCCAAAAGAGCCATTCTCCCTGTGCTGCTAGAAATGACAGGTCACTTTGGATAAAAAAAGAAGCAGTCACTGTGAACATGCTAACAGCTTAGCTCCTAAAAGCCACACTCCCTTCTCCTGGGGAGAACGCTGGGGCTTCGAGCAAGGACCCCCAGCCTCAGCTCAGTGCCTGCTTCTGGCACGAGGGCAGAGTAGCCAAGGGCAGACAGCAGAGAAGATAAACGTCCATGGTAGGGAGGCTTCGTCATATAAAACGCAAGTGCATGGCTATAAATAGCATACTGGGATATATGCAAATCATAGGCCAAGCCACCTGAGAGTTCTCACTCTGTTCACTATTTCATGAGCACCGAACAACCTACTTGCTTCGTGAGGTAGAAATATTGATAACAGCTAACGTTTATTGAGCACGTACTACATGCTCAAACTGGAAAACCAGGGTGCTCAGGGAAAGCTTCAGACAGGAGGCTTTGCAAGAGAGTTGGAAATGGAGTGGAAATGGCCCTCCTGGCAAGGAAGGCTGGGAACAAAGGCCCAGCGGCGGGAAGGGAGTCCGAAGCAGGACTCCAACAAGACCTTTGTGAGGTCGCGGCCTCCCCCGGAAGGCCCGCACTTCTCACCGAGGAAAGGCAAGTGTGAGCAGTTGCTTCCTTGCCCCGGTCTCTTTGTGGGGCTATTGAGCCGAGGACCGAGCAAGACAGAAAGGTTTTGACAGTTTCATTTTATTTTATCCTAAACAAGAGATAATATGAAATAGACACCTGGGAGTGTTTTGAATTAACAACCCAAACCCAACGAGCAGCTGCATCCCAGAGAGCGGGGAAAAGTTTCCTGCCTTGGCCGTATTTCCTTTCAGCAACATTACATTAACACTTATGAAATACAGCCGAGAAGTCAGGCAGTATTTAAGGGGAAGAGAAAGGTACTTCCATACTCTGTACTGAACGCGCTGCCAACTAATTGGCCACGTAAGCTGGGTTTTCAACTCATCTGCAGAAGTCTCGAGGTTAATGAAACCATTACATATGCAAGGACGGTACGGAAGGAGGGGGAAACAGGGAAGAAATAATTGACAAGGCTCTCCATCTACCTTTGCGGTGTGGGCTATTCTTACCTGACAGTACTTATCAAAGTCTGCGATGTGGGCGGAATGGGTCTCTCTGGGTGTGTGTGCGTGTGTGTGTGTGTGTGTGTGTGTGCGTGTGTGCGTGCGTGCGTGTGTGTGTGTGTGTGTGTGTGTGTGTGTGTGTGTGTACAACCACGCTAATGAGGACAATTCTCTTTCTCCATCTGGAATCCATTAGTCGTGATTATGGTGACGGCCTCTCCTTCCCTTCTCACTATCAGAATTAGCTAACCCCATTACTACCCAGGCCACCTTTCTCAATCTGCTCCACAGAGCGTAGGAGACCGCTTCCTGTCATCTAAGCCGTCTCCCTGTTTCCCACTCCGGAGCCGTTGTAAATTCCCTCACCCCATCTCAATTACAAGAGCCCTAATAGGCCCTCTCGTCCCAAGTGACAGGCCTCTGCAGGTGTTTAGGAGGTGGGGGGGGGGGGGGGGGGGGGGGGAAAGCCGGCTGATCTGCGCGCTCGCGAGCCTTACCCGGGCTCCTCCGTGCTCACGGCACCGGGCCTGCGTCTTGCAGGTGTTTGGCAATCATCTCGGCCCAGTTACCTCACCGTTTCTTGGGGTGGCTGGAAAAAATAAATAAGGCACGTTAAAAAGGTTGTTATGACAAAATAGGAAAAGCCTAACAGACAGGCAGGACCCCAAGTGGAAGGCTTGATTCCTTTAATCAATCCTGTGGCTTTGAGAACAGGACCTGCCCCAGCTGATCCCCAAGAAGGGAGCAGGGAGACGATTTAGGGGTGCTCTCCGATGAAAGCACAGATGAAGTTAGCAAGACTCTTGGACTTTGGGCTTCCCTCCTCCCCCTTCTTCCCAAAGGACATTACTTCCCGGCCACCCCACCGCACCCTCACCAGTAGGCCGCGGCAGCAGGCAGGGACTTGTAAAACAGTGCGAGAATTTGATATTTCCCAAAAGGTCATCAAAGGAGTCACTATGAGCAAAGAGTTGGATTATCCGGCCCTTATTTCATGGTTTAATGCAGTTTTTATTTGTTGGGAGTGTAGTTGGAGGCGGGCACCATGTTTTCAGGACTCAATTCCTCTGTGACCGAGTGTCCCCTTTGTGTGCCTGAGTTATAGCGGTGTCCCCAGCATGGTAGCTATTGTACTATCTTCATGTGCGTCAGGACGTGAAAAAGGTTGGGGAGCACTGCCCTAAAGGTCTCCTTTCTTCCTGTTCTACATGTTCCCTCATCCCTTCTTTTCACGCTTAGACAAAGCTGTAAGGTCCCTTACCTTGGCCAACAATGTCCTCCGCTGACCACTGAGGCCAGTGAGGCCCCTAGGGTCTCATGACTTACCTGATGTCACACAGCCCTGGGGTTGGGGGCAGAGCTCAGATTAGAACTCAGGCCTCCTGGCTCCGCACTGAGGTCTCCTCCAACATCTTTCTGACTTGAAGCAGCCATTTCCCCGGCTTCCTGCACCTTAGAACTCGTTCTCACCCCCTCCTGGTCTCATTTCTCTCTCCCCTGCTGACCAGCAGGTGCTGATCTGAACTTCCAGGCTACCAATCTGAACATCATCAGAAGCATCAGGAATACATCCCCGTAGGAGAACCTACAGCTTTCATGCATCCGAAACCAGAGGGGAGGGTGGGACCATGGGACCGCTTCTGCGTTCATCTGCCACTCTTAGCTTTAGTTAGAAAAGGACGGCAAGGCATCCTCAGGGGGGCCAGCTTGGGCTAACCTTCTGTATCACAGGCAGGTGCAGACACCACCTGCCATAGTCGGCTTTGGTTCCTGTGGACTAGGGGAAAGCTTGTCCTGAGTGTTAATCCCCTTTCACAGCCCACTGGTGCCAGGATCGACAAGGTACCCAAGACTTATCAGTTCAGAGTGGGCAGGGTTCAATGTGGGCAGTCTGGGGGGACCCTGTGGTGCCACAAATATCCCTTTTCCAAGCAAATTCCAAAGTCTGGAATTTGGGAAACACGGGAACTTCGGTAAAGATGAGAAAACTATACAACTCTTGTGACACCCTGCTTGACCCCGCTTAAAACTCCATCTAAGCATCTGTCCCTGTGTTTCGAGATGCGAGGGTTATTTTTGGCACTGTCTACGTGACTGTTCACCCCTCTGCAAATAAAGAATTTTCCCACCCCAGTTAGGGATGGCTTAATTCTGATTAGTGTCCAAGGCGGATCAGGAGATGATAGATGTGTTCTAATTCTTCATCAGGGAGGGGGCAGGATGATTCTAAATGCTTGTTCCTCCAGGTTGACAGAATTAGTATTTCTCATATAAGCTGTCATGTCCACACCTCAGGAAACTGGTATGATGCATAATTTCATTCAAACTATAGCTGACAACCATTTGGAGATCGGGTGGCAAATGAGAAGTTGACTATCATTGACAATGATAAGACAACTATCATGAGTTGTCTAAAGAAGTTCAAGCTATTTTAAAAGAAATCAGTAGTGGTGGCAACAAGGAAGCTGGGAAGTGGGTGCTCTCCCACGCTGTTGGTGGAAATGAAGATGGAAATGAGCTTTCTGAATGGCAATTGGACAAATACGTGCCAAAGACCGTACAGTTGAGCATATACTGTTTGACTCAGCAATTCTAAGAATTTTACCCCAAGGAAATAATCAGAAATGTGTACAAGGATCTACATATATGAATTTTCGTTACAGCAATTCTGTATCGTAGGAAAAAATACAAATAACTTAAACCCTAATAATAGGAATTCACCTTTAAAAAATAGTGAAACATTGCAATAGAGCCATTGAAAATAGGGGATTAAAAATTAAGATGAGAAATTTCATAATATAATTATAAGTAAAAAGGAAGTCAGGCTACAAAACAACTTCTCCAGTATTATTTCATGTTTATAAAAATCTTTGTGGGGCTTCCCTGGTGGCGCAGTGGTTGAGAGTCCGCCTGCCGATGCGGGGGACGCGGGTTCGTGCCCCGGTCCGGGAAGATCCCACATGCCGCGGAGCGGCTGGGCCCATGAGCCATGGCTGCTGAGCCTGCGCGTCTGGAGCCTGTGCTCTGCAACGGGAGAGACCACAACAGTGAGAGGCCCATGTAACAGCAAAAAACAAAAAAATCTTTGTGTGTGTGTGTGTGTGTTGATATGTATAGCTGATTCACTTTGTTATAAAGCAGAAACTGACACACCATTGTAAAGCTACTATACTCCAATAAAGATGTTAAAAAAAACACATATATTTGAAGGCTATACTCAAATTTTTTCACAATGACTATGCATTGCTTTTATAATCAGAAATGAAACTTTTAAAGAAAAGAAATCAATTCCTTCAGCTATGAAATAGAGAGATAATGGAGTAAATAGTACCTTTTCTTGTTATAATATAATCATCTCAGCCCTACTCTCGGCTCTCAAACAAAATTTTTCTTAAGTATCAGATGTGGTCCAATCAATACCCCAAATCAACTAAATTCATCCAAGACATGAACTTAGTTTGATCACATACACATTGTACTGTGTAATTTTATGAGTACAGTGGAATAGTCTTCATTCTCTTCCCTCGTGAGAAAATACATGTATCTGCACATCTGATGTTTGGGACTGATACTGCCCTGAAACCTAAAGGACTGGGGCTCTCCCTACCAACACAGCTGCCATCTCTTCCCTCCTGTAGAGCATATTGCTGGATCGACCAAGGCAGAACTTTTCCATGAATGGCCTCATAGTACACTTCTAAATGACCTGACATCTGAAGCCAGAGAGGTCCTGGGAATTACAGCCCCAGTACTGAGAAAGTGATGCCTACAGGAAGACAGGCCACAAAAAAATAAACCAGAATGGTATCTCTGCTTAAGTCACCTTATATGCCTGAAAAAACCACAAAGAAAGTTAGAGTGTTCTCATTGATCTCAAAGAGCCATTGCCAACCAAAAGGACTCAAGAAGGTCTTTAGTGGCATAAAGGGTGGTCTTTGCTGCAAAGCAAATCCCGGGAATAACTACGAGTTAGCCACTCTACGTCTCAGAACTTCCACCTTCACCATGATCCCTCTTGGACTACGGACGCCTCTGACTGCCCAAGGGGCAGCATCTAGAACTTATCCTCTCCAGGTATGTCTAGTGACCAAAATTGTTCTTCTCTCCTCCCAAGCTATGAAAAATACTACTCCCTCAAGAATGGCTGGTTAGAGGCACTGATAGGAAAGCAATCTGATTGAATTATTCACATTAAGATATAAATGACTATAGCCCTAGCTCTCCCTGTGGGTGTCTTTTAAATGACACTAATTCATTCTTTTTGAAAGTGTAGCCTTTGAATCATCTGCATTAGAATCACCTGGGTGCCTGTTACAATTATGGGTTTCTGGGCCCCCGCTCCTATCAGAATCGGAATCGTTCCTGGTAGGCCCCAGGGATCTGCATTTTAAACAAGCCCCTTTGATTCCTGTGCACCTTGAAGTCTGATAACTGATGGAATGTGAAGGAGTTGATATCTTTGAGCAGAGAAGGCTTCACAGTTAAAGAACCACTTTTCACTCCAGGAGCACCCACATCAAAAAACAGGGGTGAGGGGCTTCCCTGGTGGCGCAGTGGTTGAGAGTCCACCTGCCGATGCAGGGGACATGGGTTCATGCCCCTGTCCGGGAAGATCCCACATGCCGCGGAGCGGCTAGGCCCGTGAGCCATGGCCGCTGAGCCTGCGAGTCCAGAGCCTGTGCTCCACAACGGGAGAGGCCGCAACAGTGAGAGGCCGCGTACCACAAAAAAAAAAAAAAAAAAAAAACAGGGGTGAGAAATTCCATCAACGCAATACATTTTTATACAGCAATCATCTACATTTTAACAATGCAGAAACTGGGGCTCAGAATGCTTAGGTAACTTCCCCAAGGTCACACAGCTTTTAAATGTTGCGTCTAGCACTTGAACCCCAGCAGCCTTAAGAAAGCCTCCTGAGGACTTATTTCAAATACCAAGTTATAACCCGTCTCAACCACAACTCCTCCAACTTTGCTAAGACAGGCAGCAGCACCCAAACTTGAAAGGCTGTGACGACACCCCTAAAAGGAGAGAGAGAGAGAGGAAGACAAAACCTGGCTTAGGTGTGAATTACTTAGAATGCTACACCATGCGTCAATTCTCACTGAACATTTTGGACACCAGTTTAGGCTGGCTGATGTATTATAGGTTTGCCTGAGAAGCCTCAGAACTTTGAAACTGTTCCCATTTGTGCTTTGATTACACATTCGTTCTGACTTGAAAAAGAATTATGTTTTTAGGAGCCACACACCCTCTCAGCAGCTGCTTGTAGCTGTTTCTCTCTGTAATGATTGTTTAATGACTGTTTAAGGAAGTGCTGCCTGAGGTTCTCTAATCACCCAATTTTTATTAAGCGTCAAGGAAATCACACAGGTGCAGAACTGCCTAATTGACAGGCAAGCCACGAGTTGTGCAGAGCTCCCTTCCTCCAGACGAGGAAGCGCAACGCTGAAGGCAATGTGCACCCCACCTCACCAGCAAAGGGGGAAACATAGAGGAGAATCACACTTTGGTTCCCCCAAGGGGAGCGAAAGAGGGTTCTGAGAGAAGAGACGGGAGAGAGTGATGGGGGCCGGGAATAATAGATATTATGAAGAGGGTAGCAGCAAGGTCTAGAAAGATCACTAGGGCTTCCCCGGTGGCGCAGTGGTTGAGAGTCCGCCTACCGATGCAGGGGACACGGGTTCGTGCCCCGGTCTGGGAAGATCCCACAAGCCGCGGAGCGGCTGGGCCTGTGAGCCATGGCCACTGAGCCTGCGCGTCCAGAGCGTGTGCTCCGCAACGGGAGAGGCCACAGCAGTGAGGGGCCCGTGTACCGCAAAAAAAAAAAAAAAAGGATCACTAAAGGCTTGGAGGTCAGAAACCCTCATCTCTCCCTACGCTGATAAGCAACCTGGAGACCCAAGACCCTTCATCCAAGGGCTGTGGAAACTGCCAGCCGGAACTGGAATGAGCTTTGGAGCTGAGTAGTTCAATGAACCGTTATTGATGACAGACACTGTTCTGGTTGCCGTGAAGTTGGTACACAGATCAGTGAAGAATGAATGAAGATGAATGGATAGATGTCCTTACCTGTAAGCAGTTCAGAGTCTGGGGTAGAGGGGGCAACATAGGTTGATACTGCAGCAATCCCTACCATTTGGTTAGTCCTGCTATGCACTACCCACTGCTAAGAGGTTTACAAACATAATCGAAGGACATACATAAGCCCATCTCCATATGAGAAAACAGAGACTTAAAGTAATTAGGCTCCTTACCCCAAATCATGTAGCTAATAAGTGATGGAGCCAGCATTTGAAGTGAGGTCTGGCTCTAAGGCCCACGCTCTTAACCACTCTCCTAGACTGAGAATTTAGCTTAGAGCTACTGTGCCCATGGAGAGTCAGATGTGCCCAGGACATGATGGGAGCATTGACAGTAGACACTTAGCCCAGCTTGGATTCAAATTCTGGATCAGGCACTTGCTAAATGTGAGACCTTGGGTTAAGAGCTTAATCTTTCTCAGCCTTAGTTTTCCCATGTCTAAAATGGGTTCAATAATATCAACCACATAGGATTGTCTTAGAATGAAAGGGGATAAAGTACATAGAGCATCCAACACAGCATCATCTAGTAGATCACGTAGCAGGTGATGAGTTAATATTGCTTTCCCTCCCCCTCCTGGCTGCTTTTCAGCTGGGAAATGATGGGAGCTGGCAAGCCAAAGTCAAAAAAGTCACAGAGTGCATGGGGAAGGAGGCTGGTGGGGTGTGTGGACAGGGGCAGCCACTGTGGGGAACACTCTAACATTACCTAGTGAAAATTAACTAAGGAAATACAACCAGGGCCATATGCGGATGAGCATGGGGTATTGGGGACAGCATTGTCTGTAGCAGTAGGGAGTTGGAAGCTATCTAGATGTCTATCGCTTGGAAATGAATAAGATTATGAGGGGTGTCTATTATGCAATACACTGTAGGAGTTAGGGGTAACGTACTATCTATATATACAACATGAATACAACTTGAAAACATAGTTTTGGAGTAAAATTTACGAGTCAGAAAGAGCCCTACAGCCCAAGTCCATTCATTTAAATGACAAACCCTTACACATTCAAAGTAACACTGTATTATTTTGCAGTGATACACACGTACCTAATGTATATGTCTGTGTTAATAATGACACCCAAAGATGTCCACACCCAAATCCCCGGAACCTGTGAATATGCCATGTTACATGGCATGTTATATGGCAAGAGGGAATTAAGGTTGCTAATCCGCTGACCTTGAGATGGGCAGCTATCCTGGATTATTCAGGGGGTCCCCATATCATCACAAGAGCCATGAAAGAGGGGGCAGGAGAGCAAGTGTAAGAGTGACTCAGGTGAGGAAGACTAGACCAGCCATCCGTGGCTTTGAAGATGGAAGGGAGCTGGGAGCCAAAGAACGCACACAGCTTCTAGAAGCTGGAAAGGGCAAGAAAACAGATTCTCCCCTAGAGCCTCTCGAAGGAACACAATCCTGTCAACAAATGATTTTAGCTCAGTGCGACCCATTTCATGCTTCTGACTTCCAGAGCTGTAAGATAGTAAATTTGTGTTGTTTTAAGCCACCCCACTTGTGGTAATTTGTTTCAGAGACAATAGGAAACATACAGGACCAAACACGTTAGCTTGAGGACCAGAGGCGGAAGAGGAATGGAGGTGAAGACTGGAAAGGAAGGGAGTGCCGTACATGGACCAAAGGTGATGTTATGCCCCGTGCTGAGAAGTGTGCTATACTCAGCTCGGTACCTGAGGTTAAGGAAAGAATAGAGGGGGCTTCCCTGGTGGCGCAGTGGTTGAGAGTCCGCCTGCCGATGCAGGGGACACGGGTTCGTGCCCCGGTCTGGGAAGATCCCACATGCCGTGGAGCGGCTGGGCCCGTGAGCCATGGCCGCTGAGCCTGCGTGTCCGGAGCCTGTGCTCCGCAGTGGGAGAGGCCACAACAGTGAGAGGCCCACGTACCGCAAAAAAAAAGAATAGAGAAAGAAGGGAATGGGCAAGGAAGGGAGAGGGAGCAGAGGGAGGGGTGAGAGCGCGTTGGCTGGGTGGCGCGCTCCCAACGGTGCCTTGAGGTCCAGCACAGGGCGCCAGATGCACTGAAGCAACCAACACACAGATGAACACTGATGACTGTAAAGGGGGGTGCCCAATAAAGGAGCAGTCGTGTTAAGGTGGGTTAGATTAGAACAACTCCTAGAGTGGGCGGGAACCTGGTCTATGGTCCCCTGGTGTCAGGGTGTGGTACAAAGCCATCCTCCCTACCATACTAACCAAAAGGTACCTCTGGGTTGGGTATAGAAGATTAACTAAAGAAAATCAGAACTGCCCTGTAAAATGGCTTACTAAGACCAATTTTACAGAATCTCTTCCAGAAAATAGAAGAAGATGGAATGTTTCCTAACTCATTTTACAAGGTTAGTATTATCCTGATACCACAACCAGACAAAGACAATACAGATACCCCTCACGAACTTAGACACAAACATCCACGACAAAGTATCAGCAAGTTGTAGCCAGCAGTTCATAAAAAGAATTGTATACCACGACTAAGTGGGATTTATTCCAGGCATGCAAGGCTGGTTCAACATTTGAAAATCAATCAGTGTGATCTACTTTATCGATGGGCTAAGGAAGAAAAATCATATGATCATATCAATTGATGCAGAAAAAAGCATTTGACAAAATCCGATACCCATTTCCCAGCCAACTAGAAATAGAGGGAAACTTCTCAACTTGATAAAGAGCATCTATACCTACACACTAACATGATGCTTAATGGCAAAAGACTGAATGCTTTCCCCCCAAGACCAAGAACAAGGCAAGGATACCTCTCCCTGCTACTCTCATTCAACATAATACGGGGGGGGGGGGGGGGGGGGCGCGGCGGGTGAAGGTAATGGCGTACTTATCGAGCCTTCCTGTGTTTCCCAACAATAAGAGCCAACATCTGGACCTCCAGCTCACATCAAGACAAGTGAGGCCTCAAGGATACAGCACCAAGGCCCCACCCTTGGTATCTAGGCTGCCCAGATGGCAGCACTTCAGTCTGAGGTCCCTCTCACTGGCCTCTCCCACACGTTTTCATTTTTTAGAAATAAATTTCCCCTCAACATTGATTATTGGATTTAAACCCTCACTGCATCCCTTTGTTCTTCTGAAACTAAAGAGTTTCCCAAGTTACCATCAATCCAGTCCAAGCTAAGAGAGAAGAATCCAGATTGCACACTCTTTTGTATTACCTGAAACCAGAAGGCAAAAGAGCTTACCTTTTGTAACCCCCCAAAATTGCAAAATGCTTTTTGTTCACCAGTTCATCAGCTCCAATCCTCTCCTCTCACTTCTGGGCCTTTCCTGGATCCCCCCTGGAGGAATGAATTGCTCCCTTCTCTGAGCTCCCGTAGCACTTGGTATGTGCCCCTGTGAACACACCTGGCCCTTTCCATTAAAGCACTGGTTCAGGTCTCTCTGTGGCCCGCTAGACCAAGAGGGACCACACAGTGAGTAATTTAGCATCCTCTCCCCAGCACCTAGCATGGGCTCAGTCATGGGTTTGGGTGCGGTGCCGTTGAGAGGTAGGTATCACTGGCACGTAGAAGGGACTCGGTAACTGGTAGCTGGAGTGGAAGCCGGAGGAAGAAGCTAGGACTTAGACACACTGAAGGACTCCATCAACGTCACACAGCAAGACGGGGACAGAGCTGGGCTTCGACGCAGATCTTTTGCTTCTCATTTCGATAAACAGACGCTTTTCACCTGCTCATGTCCTGCCCCGCGGCTCTGGAGAGACCATACCCCGGGAAAGCAGCTTGAGGGTTTAATGCAAACTCCACGGTATGGAAGCTGAAGAGAAAAAAACAGCCTTGTTCCCACCGTGCAGAGACGGCACAGAAACAGAAAAACGGCCGGGATTCTGAGAGCCTCTGAAAACAGAATGCAAAACACAGAGCCCGGCCTACCACAAGTTCAGCAAAGTTTTTATGCGTTGAACTCTGAACTTTGAGAAGTCTGGAATCTTTAGCAATTGCTTATTGCCTGCAGGATAGACGCAGTTAGGCCCGTGCCTCCTGGGCATGCCCTTAGCTGCAATCCTCATTGAAGTTTCCATGCTGCTGCTTTCAAAACTGCTCAAATTCCTTCACTCAAGTGTTCTTAGCACTTATGTTGATAGGGAATACTTCAAAGGGTACATCTTTACTTTATCAAATCTGATCTAATTTTGCAGATGGAATCAAAGAGGTTCATTTTGAGTCTAGTCAAGTTTGCCAACCGTCCCAGAGAGGAGGCATCGATGCTTTGTCGTCTGTGTAATTAACCTTAACTGAGAGGCCCCCAAAGACACCAGGGTCTTTAGCCATCCGGACCCAGAGACCCCTGCGCAGAGGCAGGGGCCTCCCTCAGAGCGAAAGGAGCATCAGGAGGGGAAAGATTGGTCTCTAGCGCCCTGGGACTCATGGCCGGTCCTTCTCCACAGCAGTCAAAGGCAGGATGGGTGTTCCAGGGGAGCTCTATGGAGACAGAAAATCTAACGAGCTTCCGTGTGCCTGGCGGTCCTCAGAGCGTGCTGTGTGGTAGAGGGGAGCCCTGGACGCAGGCAGCCGAGGCCCGAAGTATTAACCTTCACCCTCGGCTGCAGGAACAATAATGCTTGTCTTCTCCCAATCTGGCACTTTTTATAAAACCCAAAACTTGATGTCTGTGCTAATTGGCCCCCGATACCTGTGTTTGAAGCTGGATCCAGGCGTGGATTCAGCTGCCTAACCAGACAGTAATTTCCAACTGAGCTATTATAATTGTTACAGTAAAATGTCTGTCTGCACACAACACACCAGGTTGGAGGAGAGCCATTGAGTTTGGTGTTCAGAAAAGTTCTCTGTGGCTCAGAGCAGGAACAGTTCCGGCTGGATTGACTTTATTTGGAATATATAGACACACACACACACACACACACACACACACACACACACAGGGCAGCCATTTCGAATTGAATTGAACACAAAGGCAGAAGTCTCGGGGATTCAGCTCTCATTGTCGTCAGGTCTGGGGTCCCCCTTTTAAAAAACGCTTCAAAAACTCCCACACACAGCTGGCCCCCAGCCCCTGGCTTTGGACACGAGGGAGTCACGTTCATCCACCAGCCTCTGGGAGGTCAGGGGGAAAGTCGCAGAGCCTTTGTAAGAGACCCGTGCAATTGACCATGAAAAGGCTCCAGGCTCGGATCTCTGCCCACTCGTTCTGGTCATCAAGGGGGTGGGCGTCACTCTCCCTTTCCCTCAGAGGAGAAACCAGGCCACGTCTGGGGAGGGGGGAACTCGCCTCAGCCCTGAAGCCTTCAGGCCTCCCCAGGTTGCCTGGCCCCTTACTCCTTGCTAAGAGCCACCCATGTGGCTCCCCTCCAAATGTTTCTCTACCCAGCAGAGTGACCCTGTAGAAACAGATCCAGCAAGACAAAATCCTGAACTTGGCCTTGAGGGCTTTATGATCTGCCTTGACTACCACTCCAGCCTTCTCTCTCCAGCCAAGACTGGTTTCATGGGCCTGTGATGTCTGCAGCCACATCGGGCCCCACATGCAGAAGGTTCCTGTTCTCATGATTTTGAAATTCTTAATTTTTTAACAAGGGATCCACATTTTTAGTGGGTGCATTTTAGTGCACTGGGCCTTGCAAATTACGTAGCCTTCCACCATGCTCCACACACATTCCCATGCTTCCTCCTGCCAGAAGCCTTCGCACATGCTGTTCCCTCTGCATGGAATGCTTTTACACACCCCATCCCCACCAGTGACACTGCCCACTACTTACCTCACTCCAACTCACCCCTTAGATCTCAGCTGAAGTGTCACTTCCTCCAGGAAGTCCTCCTTGCCCTCCCCAAGTGGGTCAAGTCTTAGAGCACCATTCTCTTCTCTTCCATAGCTCTTCCTATGGTTCCAATTCTACATTTATTATATATTTATATAATTCAATTACGAGCTGTTTCCCATCTGGAATATTAAGTTCTAAAAGAGTAGAAACCACATCTGATTTTTTTGCTCACCATTTTAGCCTCAGTGCGCAAGACAGTGCTAGACACATAATATTCCATAAATGTGTGTTGAACTAATTACCTAATGTAAAAGGAGAACGCAAGTTGGAGGCGGGCCCTGCAGTCACACTGCCTCTTCATATCTGCCAGCTTCATACCTGTGTCTGCTGTTAGCCATGCGATCTCAGGTGAATTCCCTAACCTCTCTGTGCTTGGTATTTCTCACCAAGAAAAAGGCGCTAAAAATGAGTAACTCATAGAACCACTGTGAGCTTTTGATGAAATGATGTACATGGAACAGTTGGGACAGGACTGATGCACAGTCAGCAGTCCAGTGTCCAGCGCTGTTATTATGGGATGGCTGGTGAACACCGCACATGCGCTCTCCGTGTATCACACGTCCTTGGAACAACCCCACATGGCAGGAACGGTTGTGCCAGGGTGGCACAGCTAGCAAGTGTCCGAGCAGGACAGGAATCCGTTAGAATCCATCTTCTTGGCTTGTGTTTGTGCCAAAGGCATATAGCAGTTGAGAAAGGACAGTGAATGGGCTTACCAGGGAGTTGCAGAAGCCCAGGGTGGAGCTCTGGCTCCATCCTCTAGTATTTGTGTGATCGTGGACAACTTTCTTGGCCTTCTTGGGTCTTAAGTTTCCTCGTCTACAAATCAAGGATGATAAGAGATGCCTCTCATAGGGCTGCAGTGAGTATTGAGATAAACCTCCCAAGTCCCTTGGCAAGGGCGTGGCTCATAGTTAAGTATTCAGTATGGCTGAGCTCTTGGCGCTATAATTAAAGCCACATGCCAGTGTCACTCTCGCTCCGGTGCAAGGAGCCGCACAAAGCCTCACGTTTCAGAGCTGCCTTGCTCCCATATTCACAGCCACCAACGCTTCTGAAGTGAATTCACAGTGTTTGCATAGAGGACGGCACCTTTGTCCAGAATTCCTTCGACTTCCGGCATTCCCTCCACGCCGCCCCTGGATGAGTTGTGCTGGCGGCAACTCCTCTGCTTTCCAGATCGAGGGTATGCTGTTCCCCAACGTGGAGGGTTTTCAGAAGACCGGAGGCCCCGGGTGCAGACCTGTGCGGGCTCTGAGGCCTGCTCCTGTTCTCCGTCCGCTCTCCCTGGAGAAAACAAAGGCACGGCGAGCGAAGGGTTAAGCCCGGCAGGTGCCGGCCCTTCTCCACACGTGGGGTGCGGGGACAGGGGTGGAATCTCATACAGGCAGAATGGCTAGAACGTGCTGATCTGGGATTAAAGCAGAAGTCTGGTTTCTTCCTCAGCCAATCACCAAGTAAAGAGAAAAATCCCTCCGCGCTGCGGCCCCTTGCAGGCTTCTCAACAGACTGGGAAAACGCGGTCCGCCTGCTAATCACCTGAGCTCGATCAGGCGGGCCTTCCTCTCCTCAGAATGAGTTAGGGCAGATGGTGAGGGGGAATCAGGTGTGACCAAGGGGTGCACCCGAGGGGTCTTGGCTGCCATCCAGACACATCGTGTCCCCCTCCCCGTGAGCTGGGGGGGCCCTGGAGGGACACCTCGGAGCAGCTGAGGACGTCCAGAGAGGTTGACAGGGCCCTCCTCCACTTCAAGCAGAACCCTACAATTTTGTCATTCATATATATATATATGTATAGGAGTTCTAGAGAGGGTTCTATTTGAGGGTGGAAAGTCACTTTTCAAAAGTTATTATTAAAAGTAAAGAAGTACTGGTTTTGTCCATTTCCCTCATTTTACTCAAGATAAAGCTGAGACTCACAGAAATCTCTGAGACCTCCCTGCACAGCTAACTATCACCGAAGAGAGGCCAGATCCCGAGCCCCTCGTTGCCGACTGGCACTGCTCTACTCCAGCGCTGGGGCTACTGAGCGGTGGATTTGGAAGGTGGGATCCGCATATGAAAACAGTTCTGGGAGGGAAGAGAAAAATCACTGAGCCAGAGAAGACTGGAGAAGAGTTTTCCCTTTCCTGTGTTAGGAAAGGTAGGACTAAATACAGGTGCACTGACCCTCCCCTCTGCCTCTTAGGTGAACATGGTTGCCGTATCCTCTACAGGAGAAAAGTGGGCGGCGCCCGTTCCTGGAGACTGCCCCTTCCAGCCCTCACCAGGAGCCTCACGGGCCTGCCCCGCACCAGCCGTCAGCGTTGGAAGCACATCTAGGGGTAGCCGTTAGCTGTGGGGGGCCCAAGCCAGGTGGTCTCAGCTTTAGGTGGATATTGAGTCTGACCTCATGGCTTTGGAGCCCCAGGCTGATTAGCTGGCCATGAGGATGTTCTTAATGGAAGTAAAATGTCCTTCTGGCAGAAGACCCTGAAACCTGCTTTGGTGGGTCATGAAATTCAAAAGATTGGGGTAGGAGGAGACATCCAAGGTTATCTAGATTAATGACTTTATTCTACAGAGGAGGGTGCTGAAGCTCAGAAAGAAAAACCAACTTGCTCAAGAAAAAGTAAACATAATGATAGACCTATGCCTCTGGAGTAAAGGAGAGGAACAGCTGCGTCTCATCTCTTGCCCAAATTACTGCTCATCTCAAACCATCTCAAATCAAATCCTCTTTCTTGAGCTACAAGGCTTTCTCCCCTCAATCTTCCACCTCCCTCCATTCCCCAAATCTTATTCTACAAGTTGCTACCCAATTAATAAGAAGTCCTAGCTTCTGGATGAGTCATAATTCCCCATCTCTCATGACTGGGCCACGTAGAGGACATTTTCAGGAGTTGTTGGTCCATATGGAAAGTCCTAACCCACTGAGCTGAAGTCAATGCGTAAGCCTGACACTGAGCCAGGCCCCATCTCATGGCCTGGGAAGGATTCCATGTAGCCTGGTCTTACCCAAGCTCTCTTCCCAAGACAGTGAATCAAGTTAACAAGAACTAACCTAGAGAAAGTGGGTCATGTTAGCCAAAATTATTAGAAAGAGTTTTCCATTTAATTGGGGGCAAAATAAGTCAGGGAACTGACACTTTGCTTGGATCTGAGGAATCCACAGGCATGGATTCTATTTTCCAAATCACAGCATAGACATAAAATCAACACAGAAATAAGCAATCTCGATCAAAACAAGAAAAATGATGATCACGACAAATCAGCTTCCTGTCTTGATGTAGGAAGTTCATGGCTTTTTAGTCTCTTTTGCTCTAATCACCTCCATCCACTTTTCAATCTTTAAAATTTTTACCTTCACTTATTCATCCAATAAGAAGGTCAAGGTCAAGATGTTGGCCAAACCCTAATCCCCACTCAATATACTCTTCCCACTACCCCCCCGGCCCTCCCCAGCCAGCCTCTCCTCCAAAGCGAGCCTACGATAAAAGTACAGCAGGCTCTGTGCATTTTAAGGAGTTAGCCTATTCTCAACTATAAAATAATATGTGGCACAGAAAACAGCATGTAGGATGAAAAAAGATCCTGTTTAGTTTCAGTGTGACATTTGCCTGGGGGAAGAAGTGCAGAGCTCATCGCAAGCCGATTGTTGAAGCCCTGACCAGTCAGTTACAAAGTGTCATCATTTAATATGCCAGTCGGATCTGCCTTTTCCAGGCCAATCACTCCTTTTGTGCTGGGGAGAGGGCAGAGGTGGAGTGCAGAGGAGAAATTGAGTAGCGGGGGGCTGGGAACAGAAGAATGAAGGGGGTAAGGGGCACACAAAAAGGACAGTTGCAGAATGTTTTATGGCTCGAGCTCCCTCCCACCCCCATGGGAGCCTCACCGGTGCCCACTGGGGCGGAAGGGCCAGAGCCCAGTGGCTCTTGGTCACGGTAGCTGCCCAGGTGAGGCATCCATAAATTATGCCCCCAAGCCCCACCTGTGCCCGAGACGTGAGTACACTGGGCCCCAAAGTCACAGAACTTACACACATCCCTAGAGCTGGGATCATCTTCTGGCCCCAGATGCTATCAGAAACATCAGCTTCTAAAGTTATGGGCAAAAAGGTCAACACATCCGAACCTATTACCACCTCCTGCAAGCTCAACACATTTCTGTGTTTAGACATCAGTGCAAGATCCCGGCTCCCTTTCATGACTCTGAGCTTTGTATCCAACTTACCATTAACAGAGCTCAGCAGAGGCAGGGCTTTTGACTCTCTCTCCCCTCACCACGGCCCCCTCTCTCGGTCTGTCAGCCTTTTCTTCATCAACTATATTTGTTACAATCAAGTCCTGTCAACTGTCACGGCTTACATACAGACTGCCAGTAAATATGTCTTTCCACTCATTAGACATTCCTCTCAGTCACCTTGGGATTTCTACCTTGTCTATCTCACTCCAAAAAACTTTTGTTCAGAAGTATGAGACACCCACTGAGCAATGTCAGCTTGCGGCCATTACCTCAGGAAGTGACAGAAAACACCCAACTGTCACTCATTAAGATCCATTTTTTCCAGAGTTGATGTAAGTCAGACTTTGCCCCCAAAACGAATCATGATTTATTTAATATATTTGCTTCTACAAGTGTCAGCTCATCAGCTTAAAATGTTCCTCCTTTAACTCTATTGAGGACTGAACAGAAAGTTTTCTTTGAAACCTCGTTTTTGCTTTAAGGCTTAATAATTAAAACAGAACCAAGAACAGTCAAGACTCTGCTCTATAGGTGCACTTTGGTGGCCCCTGGTTTTATAATTATATGTACAAAGTAGTCGTGTTGGAATTGTCGCCGGACACGCTGGGAAAATTGCCCCCCACTGAGCGAGCTGGCTTTTTCTGCCGGGCGCACCGGGCTGGGGCAAGATGAAATGAAAACCCAGGCTGGTTTGAAAGCAGGGACAAAAATAACAATTAGGGAAGCCAGGAGGAGCAAAATGCAGTCTCTTAATTGCTCGGCCCACGTGCCAGCGGGCAGCTCCCTGCCACGCTGCAGGAGCGGGGGGACCCAGGGGTCCCCAGTGCTGTCCAGAGGCCTAGGGGAACGGTGGGCAAAGGTGCATCTGCCACAGCTTTCCGGGAAAGATGCCCGAGGCCTGACTTTGACCTGGATTTCGGGAGAGATGAAAGCCGGAGCCAAAGAGGAAGGTGATTTGATGGGCTGATGGCTTCCTATGGGGATCTTCAGCCCAAGGTCATTTCCAGTCACCCTCCCCTCTGTTTCAGATTCACTCTGGTCAGCACTTTCTCCTGAGGGAAGGAGAGCTTTAGCACCTCAGGAGGGGCCGTTTGGAAGGTGATTACAGTGCCCCTTGATATCCCTTGGCCAGGCAGTAGGACTATGGCTAATTCTCCCTCAACACCAGAGCTTGCTTCCCTCTAGCCCATGGACTGGGGACCCCAGAGTGAGATTAATCCTGGGCTCAGCCCCATCAGCAAAAGGACTTAGCCCCCAGACCTATACCTGCAGCCACGTAAGGGTTAGTGCTATACAGTGGGGACAGCACAGAACAGTAGGAAAGAAAGGAGAAAATCCATGTGAATTTCCCTAAAAGGAGATGGATGGTCTGGGGAGAAAGTTGGGCTCCTGTTGCCAAACATGTTCACGCTCCACAACTGATTATTGGGGTGCGGCATGGGAGAGCCCAGCCTCACCTGGGCATCTGGGCTCAGAGACGCTCAAAGCCCGTGCAGTTAGATCTTAGGATTCTGAGAGTCTCATATTTGGCCAGGTGTTCTTTTTGTTTGTGTCTGCATTACCAAGACAGAGCGGGCCCCATCTTCAAACATCTCCCCCCCCACCTGGTCAAGGGCTCAGATCTCCTCCCAGGGCCCATCCTCTGGGTTAGGGCATCACTGACAGACAAGCATGGCCAGGGGCAGCAGGGGGACCTGGAGGTTTGAAGGAAGAGTCTGGAGGAGGCTGTGGAAGAAAGGCACCTGGGAGATGCAGGGGCCACCACCCTGGTCCAGGCAGCCTCACCGCTCACTGAGATGACTGCCTTGGCTTTCCTGCTCCACGCATCCACTCCCCAACAGAAATGTTCTTAAAGTTCAGATTTGATGGCAAAGTCTCCCACCTGCACTCACAAACCCCTCCCACTTAAAAGCATTCTAATGGCTTCCCACGGCTTGAAGGATAAAAGTCAAACTTCCTAAGAGGGTGAGCAAGGGCCTAGTCCCAGCTCTGTCTGCCTCATCTTAGGATCTTTGTGTCTCTGTGGCCTTCGCCAGACTTGGGTCCCCTGAGACAGAACCAGCTCTGAGCCAGCTGGTAGCTGGAGGGACGATGGCTTCCCGGGAGATGGAGAGGAGGGGAGGAAGTGGCTGTGACTTAGCCCCAGCACCCTACAGTTTCCAATGGCTTTCCCCAGACGGGTGAGTCTCATTGACTGAAACCAGGTCATGTGCTCAGTACTTAGGCGCCAAGAGGACTGAGGAAGTGGGCGCTGCCCTTTCCCACTCCTGCTCCCCTCCAAGACTCACAGAGTGGAAAATTCCCCAAATATAAGGAGTTTCAGATGCTGGCCTCCAATAAAAGAACATGTCTTCTTTCAACTCAGTTTATTGCCAGAGTATAGCCTTCCCAGGAAAGCTGGCCAAAATCCCCAACTAGGCCTCGTGAGGGCACGTTTTCCATCTCTCTAGCTCCCCAAGTACCAGGAAGAGGGCCATTTATTCACCAAGCACGTCCCTATCCTGCTCCCTGAGCCAGCATGACAGGCAAAACTCTGAGGGAGAAAAACGCATTCAATACTGGTCTACAGGGCTTCCCTGGTGGCGCAGTGGTTGAGAGTCTGTCTGCCGATGCAGGGGACGCGGGTTCGTGCCCCAGTCCGGGAAGATCCCACATGCCGCGGAGTGGCTGGGCCCGTGAGCCATGGCCGCTGAGCCTGCGCGTCCGGAGCCTGTGCTCCACGACGGGAGAGGCCGCAACAGTGAGAGGCCCGCGTACCGCAAAAAAAAAAAAAAAAACTGGTCTACGCATGGAACCCTTTCACGTTGCCCGTGATCTGCAGCTCCAAAGGTAAATCAGATATAGAAGTTTCTGATGAGGTTAAATCCATTTCTAACCCTTTACGCCAGCATTTAAAACCATCATCTGTTTTTAGCAGTGAAGAGCTTTAACGTACAGGGGGTACCAAGGAACTGGGGTCCTTCTCCTTAGGCAGCACCAGGAGGCAGGGGCTGTGGAAAATTGTGGAACCTCTTTTCCTCCAACCCTGTGAGGGTGGGTAAGAAACCCCTACCTGCTGACCTCTAAAAATGGCTGTTAAGGCTTTACAGCTGTGCTGAAATAGGGACCTGCGTTAATTACAAAGCACGGTGGGAGATGTTTGGGACTAACGCTTCTCCTCGGAGGCACTGAGCCCAAGGAGGCTCTCTTCCCAACAGGAACAAAAGGAAAGAGATGTACGTTCTTCCCGCGCTGGAGGGCTTGTCCCGGAGCCCCACTAAAATCCTATTTCCTTCACGAAACTGTCACTGATGAGTGACTCCTGCTCCTGGACTCCTGGAGCATCTGCTGTCTATAGCACTTGTCTAACTCAGTATAAGATCATTCATTTGATCCTTCATTCACCAAACCCTCATTAAGCCATGCTATGGACCAGCTTGAAGATCTTCTCTTAACAGACAAAGAAACCGGGACAACCCTGGAGATGGGGGTGGGTGGGGAATGACTTGCTCAAGGTCACACCTGTCTTAGTAGGTCCTCTGGGCTCCCACAGCTCCCAACAAACTGGTCCCCACTGATGGCTTAATTTCTTCCACCAGGGCTCTGTTCTTTCAGAATGACCTATCACCATGCACTTTAATCTACTGACAAGTCCCTCGACGCCATCAGCCTATGAGCTCCTAGATCAGTAATTCTCAACCCTGGCTGCACATTGGAATGAATAAGGAGAATTTTTTTTAAATACCAGTGCCTGGGTTCCACCCCACAGAGGTTCCGATTTAATCGGTATTGGGCTTGGCCTGGGCATTGGGATTTTTACCACCACCGCTACCTCCAGGCGATTCTGACAGGTATCCAAGATCGAGAAGCACCATTCTAGAACACTGCTGCTCCTAATTTAGTGAGCATACACATCACATTGTGGCAATCTTGTTAAAAGGCAGGTTCTGATTCCGGAGGTCTGGGCTAGGGCCCAGGATTCAGCATTTCTGACAAGCTCCTGAATGATGCTGATGCTGCTGGCCTGTGAGCCATACTTTGAGTAGGAAGGCTCTAGAACAGGGTTCACAGTTAGGGCTATATATAATTCTTAATTGGGGGAGGGGGTAGTGCAGAGAGTACTGTCCTGTACACTGTAGGATTTTTAGCAGCATCCCTCCACCCACTAGATGCCAGTAGTACCTCCCCCAGTTGTGACAGCTAAAATGTCTCCAGACAACACCACATGTCCCCTTGGGTGGGAGAAACACAATCACCCCAGTTGAGACCCACTGTTCAAACGTTGAATCTAGCATCTTTGAGTCCTCTATCTCGTGATCCAAAGTCCTTTCACTATACCACGTTGCCCTATTAACTATCTTTTCACACTCATCTTACTTACTATATTTGTAAATTACTTAATATTGCATCCCATTTCATTAACTCATCAGTGATTCAACAAGTACTTGGTGAGTGCCCAGCAATGCACTAAGCCTAGGGATCCCAGCAAAGGTAGCTAAAAGCTGTGCCTGCAATAGCTCTTCGCTCCTTGATACAGCCCTTGAAAGTAGGGCCTAGGGCCAGTCCCATTTTACAGATAAGACAACTGAGGTTAGAGAAACTAAGTAACTTGCTCCAAATCACAGATCTAGCAAATTAGAGAAACAAAACGCAAAGATGAATAGGATACAGATGCTTCCTTAATGGAGTTCATGATCATGCAGCCAACATAGGCACATCCATGCTCCTGACCCTACCTTGGTGCGAAAAGCACTAGATCAGTAGTCAGGACAGAGTGAGATTTTAGAAAGCACGACTTCACTTAGTATATGGGGAAGGAATCCATCTATGTTTTTGTTTTTAATTCCTGTCTCCACTAATGAATTGATGGATCCAAGCCCTGGTGATTGAGAGCTGCTAAATCACAGAGAGACGGCGGACATCCAGTGCCTCCTGGTGGAAGAACACAACACCCCTAGGAATGTGATCAAGGCCCCAGATGGAGCTATCAATTCACAAGTAGCACAGAGGACAGAGGAACACATTAAACTACGCCACAGGGATGCAGTCGACAAAGTCCAGACTGTGGGAAACTGTGGGACAAATGACTTGGATTTCTTACATAGATGACTTTCAAGGCGAAAGAGAGAGAGAGAGAGAGAAGGAGGGAGAAAGGGAGAGCTTATAGATTAAAAACACTTAAAAACATTTCAATCATTTGCAATAAGTAGACTTAACTTGAATCATGATTCAAACAAACAACTGTAAAAAATATAAGAAAAGTAGAAATCGAAACACTGGATATTTGATGACATTAAGAACTTACTGTCGGGCTTCCCTGGTGGCACAGTGGTTGAGAGTCCGCCTGCCGATGCAGGGGACACGGGTTCGTGCCCCGGTCCGGGAAGATCCCACATGCCACGGAGCGGCTGGGCTCGTGAGCCGTGGCCGCTGAGCCTGTGTGTCCGGAGCCTGTGCTCTGCAACGGGAGAGGCCACAACAGTGAGGGGCCCGCATACCGCAAGAAAAAAAAAAAAATGGGATCCTACAATATGATGTCCTTTATGACTGGCTTATCCACATTGTAGCATGTATCACTACCTCGTTTCTTTTCATGGCTGAATAGCGCTCCCCTGTATGGACAAACCACCGTTTACTTATCTACTCATATGTTGATGGGCATTTAGGTTATTTCCACTTTGGGGTTATTGTGAATACTGCTGCTATGAAGGTTCGTGTACAAGTTTTTGTGTGGACATATGCTTTCATGTCTCTTGGGTATACACCTGGGAGCGGAACTCCTGGGTCATATGCTAACTTTGTTTAACCGTTTAAAAAATTGCAAACTGTTTCCTAAAGCAGCCGCATCATTTTACATTCCCACCAGCAGTGTTCCATTTCTTCTTGTATCTGTTTGAGATTTTCCATAATTAAAAAAAAAAGTTTTAAACCTACCCTCACAGGCTGAGAACCAGCAAGGCATCATCGCCATGTCGGCATCTTCAACTCTTTCTAACCTGTGTCACTTCTACCCTCATGGGCCCTCTGGGATAAGATCGTGACCCGTGGTCAATCGTAATGCCTTCTTGTTTGCTAGGTTTTTAGGTACATAAAAACCTATCATTTGAAACCTCTCCCTTTCATTTGGGGGATGCAGTCTCTGAAGAAACCAAAAATATTAGCATCGGTAAATGACCTAAATCATGTTCCCAGAGTGAAGGGAATCAG
This sequence comes from Aethalodelphis obliquidens, assembly GCF_003676395.1. Classification (NCBI taxonomy): domain Eukaryota; kingdom Metazoa; phylum Chordata; class Mammalia; order Artiodactyla; family Delphinidae; genus Aethalodelphis; species Aethalodelphis obliquidens. Next base: position 28,906,418 of record NW_020837955.1, on the reverse strand, counting down.
AGGCAGCTGTCTCATCCTGCCTGGCCGCTAAGGAAACGTGTGCGTGATGTTGACTGCCCCAACATAATTACACAAAATGAAGGCTGCTCGGGAAAGAACCGCTGTGGTAAGATGAGTAGAGGGGACTGATGCTGCTGAGGCCCAAGGTTAAATGCTGGGGCATAAAGAGATGGAACCAAGGGAAATCTTTCAGCACGACAATTTGGGACGTAATGGCACCCAGAGTCGTGTTCTGCAGATGTACAGCAAGCACTTGGCTGCATTATTCCATCCAGGGTTCCCATTTTCTCTTGTCAAGAGGTCTTTGACTGAAGACACAATTGTCTTCCAAAGAAAGGCTGAAATGCCATGTGAATGACTCGAGTGATAGCCTGTAGCATCTTGGATGCTCAAGAAAAAGTAATGCTAATGGATTTGTACACTAAATAACATAAAGAGGGAGGGGGGAGAGCCCCTCCACCCGCCCCCGCCCCAAGGCACTGCAACAGCGCATCCCAGAGCCTTCTTCTGAGGCACTAGTAAGGAACTAAGGCTTTGGTAAAAACCTTCCTCCCCTCGATGCAGACAAAGGACGCCTGGGGTCCTGGGAGTCCAGACCTGACTCTGCCTTCCCCTTCACATTCTGAAATCCTCAAAGAACTTGTAGCAGCTCTTCCCTCACAAATCTGGGGCACGTAGCTCCCCGGCCAGCCTCCCACAAACAACGACTCTGACCCAGACCTGGTGCAGGCCTCCCCTCTCAGGTAGCAAAGCATCCTGGGAGATTCCCAGCCTGCCTGGCAAAATGGTCCAGCCCTTCCCAGAAGTTTATAAGCACTAGAAGTTTCGAGGGAGCACTGTTATGGGATAACAAGGTGAGAGAAATATAGAACACGAGCACAGAAAAGGACCTCTGGGCCCACCAGATCCAACACTCTCTTTTTACAAAAAAGAACTCTGAGAAACAGAGAGGGTAAGCAACTCTATGAGGTTACATTATCAATTCATGTCAAGCTGTGTAATTCCACTCCTTTCCCTTGCGGAAGGTGGAGTCCACTGCAGGGAAAAAAAATGAAAGAGCATCACTCAAGAATCCCATCTCTAATATGTCTGGCTCTGGGGATGAGACAGGACAGGGAGACCTAAGGTTTTTATATTCTAATATTTTAGGTAACCATGACCTAGAAACCGCATCTCAGGAGTCCCTTCTGAAGACAACCATAGCCTTCACTGCAGGTTAGTTTGCCCTTGTCTGTGGATGTCAGCAATGGAGCATTGGATAATGGCATTTGGAGATTGTATAGCCCATCCCTCTTTACACAAATGAGGAAACTGAGCCCTGAGAGCAGATGAGATTCCCCAAGGTCACAGAGCTCATCCTACGCTAGTGTTCCAATCCCACTGAAGGGCACCACTCACCCTCCCTCCAGATGAAGGAACCAGACACCGAGGAAACACCCTCAAGATGCACCATTGCCACCCATCCCCCCAACCTGATCCAATCTGTCCCCAGTCTGTCACCTCCAGTGTCCTCTCCATTCCCTCTGCCACTAGCCTAGAGCAGGCTGTCATTATCATTTGCTCAACCCCTAAGTGTTCTCAAGCATCCACCCGTGACCCCTGGCCCCAGGCATTCTCAAGGCCACAGCTAGAGCGATCATTTCAAAACCGAATTCGATCACGTTGACCACCCTGTTTAAACCCTTCAGTGACCCTAGAGGTAAACCTCAAATCTTGATTTCTACAAAGCCCACCTGGCCTGGCCCCCGGGCGTGTCCGTGAACCACACCCCACACTAACTCTCCTGTTCAAGCCACAGAGACTGACCTTCTTTCCATCCTCCAAATATTATCCACCGTGTTCCCTTCTGCCCCAGGGCTTCTTGGTGAATGCTGTTCCCTCTCTGGAAAGTTCTTCCACTCCTCATTTAATTCTCTTTCAGGTTTTGGCTTGTGCCTTTCCTCAGGGAAGGCTTCTCTGACCCCCAACCCTCCTATGCGTCATGCTTTCATGGTAAATCTTCTTTCCTTTAGGATGTTTATCCCAGTTTATAATCATATGCTTCTCAGTGTGAGGAACATAGTCTATTTCCTCAGACAATAAGGATGAAGTCTGCTTAGTCTCACTGCTCTTACCCAGCACCTAGCGTAGTGCCAGACACTAGGCACATATTCAGTGATTTGCACCTGTATGACCAGAACAGTCGTGAAAATATTCAAATGTTTCTGTATCCAGTGGTAATTAACTACTGCCCCAAACCTCCCACGCGCTCCATGGTATTCTAGCCATATCCCCTCCCCTGGACCTTTCAGACCACGCTATAACCCAGCGACTAAAGGAGTAATGTCTGGCACAGCCCTCGGATAATAATGGCTAAATATTTTGAATATCACTCCAGCCTGCAGATGGTAGGCACTTAATAATTATGGAGTGACTAAAAGAATAATGGTAGGGCTTCCCCGGTGGCGCAGTGGATAAGAATCTGCCTGCCAATGCAGGGGACACGGGTACGAGCCCTGGTCTGGGAAGATCCCACATGCCGTGGAGCAACTAAGCCCGTGCGCCACAACTACTGAGCCTGCACTCTAGAGCCCGTGAGCCACAACCACTGAAGCCCACGCGCCTAGAGCCCATGCTCTCCAACAAGAGAAGCCACTGCAATGAGAAGCCCAAGCATCGCAGTGAAGAGCAGCCCCCGCTCACCACAACTAGACAAAGCCCACGCACAGCAATAGACCCAACACAGCCAAAGATAAATAAAAATAAATTAATTTAAAAAAAAAAAGGGACTTCCCTGTTGGCACAGTGGCTAAGACTCCGCGCTTCCAATACAGGGGGCCCGGCTTCGATCCCTGGTCAGGGAACTAGATCCCACATGCGTGCCGCAACTAAGCATTCACATGCCGCAACTAAGCGTTCACATGCCACAACTAAGGAGCTGGTGAGCCGCAACTAAAGAGCTCACATGCTGTAACTAATGAGCCGGCGATCCACAACTAAGGATCCCGCCTGCCGCAACTAAGACCCAGTGCAACCAAATAAATAAATAAATAATTTTTAAAAAAAAGAAGAAGAATGGTAGAACTAGCATTCTAACCTTGATCTATCAGCTCCCTGTTAATTATTCTTTCTGCTTTGTCCTGCTGTTCCCACCCCGCCCCCAGCTGGCATAAAGTGCTTTCTCTGGCACTCTGCAGGGCGGCAGAGTCAGGTTCATGCTTGGGTCTTTATGAGCACCTTCACTCCCCACTTCATGGCTTCACAAGCACTGCAGCAGTGACTGCCTTGACACGGAAATCTGCAGCACGTGGTTGCCACCAGGAGCAGAGGCAGGTGGGTACACTTGCCAAAACTCTCTAGGGAATTTCTGTCAGCAGAAGCCACGTACGTGGCTCTGGAAAATCCATTCACCCTTCCAAAGGGGTGAGACTTCCTGGGTGTTTGCTCTTAACCAGCCAGTCTTTCCTCTGGAGGAGCAAAGGGAAATCTTTCTTCCATTAAAGAAGATATTCAGGGCTTCCCTGGTGGCGCAGTGGTTGAGAGTCCGCCTGCCGATGCAGGGGACACGGGTTCATGCCCCGGTCCGGGAAGATCCCATATGCCGCGGAGCGGCTGCGCCCGTGAGCCATGGCCGCTGAGCCTGCGCGTCCGGAGCCTGTGCTCCACAACGGGAGAGGCCACAACAGTGAGAGGCCCGCGTAAAGCAAAAAAATAAAATAATAAAATAAAATAAAATAAAATAAAATAAAATAAAATAAAAAAAGAAGATACTCAATTGCAACCATTTTTGATTCTTGGGCCACTGTCACCATGGTTGGGCTCCCTAACTTCTGGACATTGAAAAAGTGGTTCCTTTCTTAATTTCAGTTTTTCCAAAAGTAGACCCTGAGGAAAATATTTGGGTATAAGCAGCTTATTTGAGAGATGAGTCAGGAAAGTTCTCTGAGCGGGGAGGACATGAGCCCAGTAAAGGGTGTGCCAGTGAGGAGGGGACTTCCGTGGGAGACGGGTACTCCACGTCCCGGCAGAGCCCGGCAGACGGTGCAGCGTGCTTCTGAATATTCCGTCAGACAGGCAAGTGAGCTGGGGTTTTTATTCACCAATTCGCATCCCTCATTGGTTGAGGGTCCCTCTGGGACATTCATCCTCTGGCACCTCCTGCTCGCCCTGTGATCTGGTCAAGCAGTCAGGAGGCCAGAAGAGACCTCAGGCCAAGAGACCCACAAAGCCACTAGACTGTTTGGGAACTGTCTGCAGGTGGCCTCACCGGGGTCAAGGGATGTGTGCAGGGGACCTCAGGAGCATCCTCTACAGTGTTCAAGTGCCTTCGAGGGGAAAGCCCCTGGGGACCACTAAGGAAGATGCATTTTGAGTGGCGGTACGGCAGGAAGAGCTTTGGTTTCAGAATGCAAGTCCTGGGCTTGATTCTCCTCTCTGCCACTTAACAGCTGGGCCACTGGTCTAGTTAACCACTCTGAACCTTACTTTTTTTAAAAATCTGTAAAGATGGGCTTCCCTGGTGGCGCAGTGGTTGAGAGTCCGCCTGCCGATGCAGGGGACACGGGTTCGTGCCCCGGCCCGGGAAGAGCCAAATGCCGCGGAGCGGCTGGGCCCGTGAGCCATGGCCGCTGAGCCTGCGCGTCCGGAGCCTGTGCTCTGCAACGGGAGAGGCCACAACAGTGAGAGGCCCACGTACCGCAAAAAATAAATAAATAAATCTGTAAAGATTATAGTAAAGATTAAATTGAGTGCTGTATATAAAGTGATTGGTACAGTGCTGGGAACAAAGAAAGTATAGTGCTGGGCACATTACTTGTGACAATTAGCATAATAATAATAATCACTATTAAAATGAAATAAGTCATTTGTTCTTAGGATTTTCATGATCTAGAAGGCTCACCAGACTGAGGGTCCAGGAAGAATGATGTCTTCTCGAGTTTAACTGTTGGTTTTCTTTAATTCACTCATGCATCTGTTTGTTCATTTTACAAATATTTTTGAGCATGTCCTTCAATGACCTCATCAGCAAAAAGGAAGGTTGGCAATACTGGTGCAATGGTTCTTTCCCGGGTGCTTTCTAGCATTTACCATCTTTCAATCTTCAACTGTTCTCTGCAGGAAGAGAGCTTAGTTTAATGAAAAAAGAATATTATAATGACATAATGGTTTAAATATTGATACCTACTGACTACATGACTTTAAGTTACTTCGCTCTTCTATACTTCATCTGTGAAATGGGCATAATGATACCCACCTTGCAGTAATACTAACAAGAGATGGCATTCTAGAAATCTCTTACAGTGTCAGGCATATGATAGGAAGGTGACATTGGTGGTTCTTTCCCATCATCTCTGGGGTACGCGTGGTTCAATAGATAAATGTTAAGTGGTGTTGAGAGGGTAAGCATTTCAGATCTCTGTGTAAAGGTGAAAATGACCCCGCAGGCCACACGTGCAGCTGAACTCATCAGCAACACGTCTACGTCATATAAAAGGACACACGCTGCCAGACTGGGACACCCAGGACAGACTCTGATTCAGCCGGTCATGCCCTCACTCCCAACACAGTGCCTGCACAGAGTAGGGACTCTGTCAATATTTGTTGATAAATAAGTGAAACAAATCCAGCCTGCTTTTCTGAACAACAGCACAACCAAAAACAAGGTGACAAACAAACAAACAAAAACACTTCCAAAAAGACACCATGGACAAAACTAAGGTCCTTAAGGATAAGTACAGAGGCATTTCTTGGTACCCAGTGAGAAGCCTGCTTGGTCGAATTACATTCCAGGTAAATGGAATAAAATGTCTCCCAGGCCCAGGATCTATCTGCACTAAAGATACAGACCACTGGACTCAAAGGCCCTGTTCTGAAGAGAACCACTTAATCATTTAGAATACACAATGTTTAGCCTAAAAGGCACAAATAGCGAGTACAAGTGGCAGAAAACTGCAGGGCAACTCCTACTCAAGTGTGGTTGACCCAGCAGTGCGGGCATCAGCTGAGAGCTTGTTCAGAAAAGCAGGGTTTCAAGCCCCGCCCCAGACCTGCTGGAGCAGAATCTGCATTTTATAAGCTGCCCACATGGTTCTCAAGTTAGTGCCATGTTGGCTGCATATCATCTGGGGAGTTTTTTTAAAAAACTGACACCTGGATTCCACCCCTAAGATGCTGGTTGTTTGGTGTGGGATGCAGCTTGGACAAAGTGATTATTAAATTATTATTTAATTTTATTTATTTAATTTTATTATTAATTATTTAATAATTATTAAATTATTGTTATTATAATGCCTGGGGAATGCAGCTCCATTTGAGAGACCTGCCTAGACCTTCATGGGGCAGCCAAGGCAGGGAAAGGACTTATGTTTCCACGTGGAAAATTAGTTTCCTGAGTTCTTCATGGTACCTCCTATCTGGCCATTGGGAAGGAAGCTCTAATGTCATCTGAGAGCCAGGCGCACCCAGGCCAGGCCTCCACCTCGTGAGAGAAGGAAGTATTAAGGCCCAGTCCAGGCTTCCCTTCCCTGCTTTCATGTGTCCACCACTGCAGGGCCCTACAACCATCACCACAGCTCGTACATCTGGTTCCTTTCCTTGGAAACGTCTCCCCTTCTCATTGCTTCCCTCCCCTTGGGGACAGCTTTCCTGATTCCTGCCCAGAAGAATGACCCGGGGCCAGCAGGATCTAGCCCGGGAACGTCCCCACAGTCTCCTCTCCGGTCCAGACCTCCAGGTGGGGCTTGAAGTGATTACATCAGCCGTGGCCCGGGCAGCCCGTTCATCAGAAACGTTCCAATCCTCCCAGGAATCTGCCTGGGATAAGTACAAGGTTCTGGCTAATTTTAAATGTAGTTAAAAGATTTTCTTTCTTTCAAGGCATGCTCACTTTCCATCACCCCCCTTCTTAGAATACAGTTCCTCTGAGGTCTTCTCTTTTTATTTTCCAAATTTTTCCCCCCAAATGAGAACACTTACAACAGATGCAAAGTCTTTGCTTATTTGGCCTCGTTTATCAGTAGACAGTATTTTTACAATGTAGAAAGGTTTTTAATGGGATGTGGAAAATGTCTTTTCTCCCCAACCACTAATAATTTAAAAAAAAATCCCTTTTTTTATTTTCTTCAAATTGCTTTTTATAACCCATTCGGCATTTTCAGGGATATAATTAAAACATCAAACAGTTTTCCTGCTGGTTATGCTAAAATTTGAATACTTGAGGCAGCCACTATTATTAGATATTAAAATGGACTTGAGTATTTATTAAAAAGATCCTCTTAAGTAACTATTCATTTGGGTTTGCTCTGTTTAATATAAAGACAAGCCCCATAATGTGAAAATACCTGTTCCTAATAAAGTCCGTAATTGGTAGCAGGAGGGTATTTTTAAAAAATATAAAATATGTATTTTGTTCACTATTTTTCCAGCTTAATGTGACTAATTTCCCCATTCAACTTTATCCCTAAGGAAAACTATTGAAAGAAAGGCCATTACCAATACATGAAGCTCAGTAGTTTGCTTTCGTGGGATGTAATTGCTATCAAGAAGGCGAGTAGGGCTTCCCTGGTGGCGCAGTGGTTGAGAGTCCGCCTGCCGATGCAGGGGACGCGGGTTCATGCCCTGGTCCGGGAAGATCCCACATGCCGCGGAGCGTCTGGGCCCGTGAGCCATGGCCACTGAGCCTGCGCGTCCCGAGCCTGTGCTCCGCAACGGGAGAGGCCACAGCAGTGAGAGGCCTGCGTACCGCAAAAAAAAAAAAAAAAAAAAAGAAGGCGAGTAGCTGGGTAATTTTGGTTTAAATGAGTACATAGCCTGAAAAAGGATAAATTAACCTCTGTAGAACAGAAATTAGATTCCAGCGAGGGATTGTTCTAATTCAATGCACACTGAGTCCGGGGCTAGGGAATATGTTGTCCAGGAGCAAAGGCAGCGAGATGCTGGATGCCAGATCAATGGTACAGGAAGGACACGGTAGGCAACTCGGGGAGGAAAGGCTAGGGCAGAAATGGAAACCAAGACTGTTTGTCTCTCTGGCTTTTCCAGGAGTTTGTAGAAATTTCTAGATAAATAGAGTTTTCCCTTCTCATGCAATCCCAGTGGGCTTCTCGGAGACTAAAGTGATCAGGTCAATTCATTAGACACGCTGTTATTGCCAGCATATAACATGACAATGCCGTGTCTGCTCCACAAAGAATAGTGGCGGGATGAATGTGTGAAGACCATGTGAGAATTGGCCCTCATCTCCCTGAGGCTGATTAACAAAAGTGAGACTGGTGAGCAAATCTAGACTCCGAGATGGTGGGTTAAGTGCCTTTCAAATGGCACAGACATGAGGAGCTCAGAGCAGAGTCATTGCTTTGGGTTCAGGACAAGATGGAAGTCTTCTCAGCTGAGATGGCATAAAGCTGGACCTTGAAAAACATGTCAGCTAGAGAAATCCTGTCCTGGTAAGTCTTCAACCTTCTAGAAATGCCTGTAACACTAGAGGGTGTCGAAACTCCTAAAATCTCATACCTGTGACTGACTACATGAACTCATACCACTGAGTTCAGTCCTTGCTTTCTTTGTGGGATGGAGGAAGAAGATTCAGATGCTCTGCAAACATTAACTAGCTGTCCACCCCCTGCAAGGCACTGTTAGATACTGCTGGAAAATGAGAAGAAAAGAGGTAGCGAAATGAGCGTCTGCAACTGGCCGTCTACTCGAAGATCGGGATGTATAGCACCCCTGCCAGCCAAATCTAACAACTGTAGGAAGTATACAGTAGGTACCAGGTGAGTGCCTGGGCTGTTGATGCTATGGAATGGAAGGGGAGGAGAGGAGTAGACCCCTCGGGTCCTGGCAGCTGGGAAGTCTAACTTAAGAACATAAAACTTGGACTTAAAGCTAGGACACCAAAGAGCCTATCCTGGGTAAAGAACTCTAATAGGGAAACACAGGAGGCCAAAGGGAATGGAAAATGCATTCCCTGGCTGAGACACTATTGGCACTTTCAAACCAGAGAAGACACGGTTTGAATAGGAATGAGAGATTTCCCAAGAGAACAGTTCCTTTGCCCTGTCTTGCTTACGCACAGGCTCAGCAGCCATGGCTCACGGGCCCAGCCGCTCCGCAGCATATGGGATCTTCCCGGACCGGGGCACAAATCCGTGTCCCCTGCATCGGCAGGCGGACTCTCAACCACTGCGCCACCAGGGAAGCCCTCCTCTGTCCTTTTTAAGCACATCCCAGTCTCCAGCCCTGGTCTAATTTGATGAGGCTGGCCAGTGTTATTTTGGGAGGAACAAGGGTTGGAAGAGCCTCCACAGCCAAATTCTTCTTGATGAAAGCATTTTCCTTCTCCGCTCTGTAATCCCCACCGCTGGCCCAAACCTCCAGGCCCCAAGGTTAAGGCCCCTGCGCTGCAGGTGCGGGGCGCACCTGGGAATGTCACAGCCCCTCCCAGGGCCTCCCAAATGGAGTCCCGATGATAAACACAGAAGAAGAGATCAAGCTCTGTGGAGCCAGCGCCGAACGCGTCTCTGAAGCCAGAGAATTTTGTTTCGCTACCCTCTGCTGAAGTAAAAACAGCTCCAAGAGTATTCCCTGGGGTGTGAGAGAGTGCTCTCATCACAGGGTTCAAAGACGCTGCGAGGCATGTAGCGTAGCTGAAAGTGTCTGTATGTAATAATGCCTTTATGATGTTGTTTTGTTTCTGGCTCGCCTTTACCTGAATTATCTGAAGACATTGTTTGAGGCAATGAAAAAATATGAATAACATTAGGCCTTGAGATCAAAAATCATTTTGTATTTCCATGGTTGTTAGCCGCCAATATCCCATGCATGGCTCTCAATTTCCAAAGCAGCAGTGAAATGCTGGAGAGACCAGGTGAGGGCTTTTTTTTTTTTCTTTTTCTCATTTTTATTTTTGTTATTATACGCTGGCCTTGATTTTTGAAGCTGTTGAAAGCTATTTGATATGGCAAAACTAATCACGGGAGGGAAACCACAATTTAAACACGTGAGATAAAAAGGAGCTATGCATACATGCATGACGAGATGTCCACCCGGCAGAACGAATTATTTACCACCTTCCAGGATGGCCCCATGTGCTCCGGCTACCCAGCATGCCTTGAGGGGAGATTCTGCCAAGAACCTGGGGCCGCTCTGACTGGAGACCTTTCCGCGCCAGGAGAGCACGCTTTGGTCCAACCCTTGAAATGACAAACAGGCCTTTTTGTCTCTTTTGCTCTTTACCACTCTGCTCACTCAATCCTGCCTTAGTGAAGAACTCAGTTTGAAGAACTAAGTAAGAAGTTTGATTTTTCTTTTTCTTTTTTTTTGCCCCTGTTACCTAATCTATGAACAGTGTCCAACTCATGTTCCAACAAGTAGATGAGGGCCAAGACCACAGCTGACAGACGTTCACCTCCGGCTGACCTGCTTTCAGGGCTCCAGGAGCCGCCATGTCTCACAGCTAAAACCGGATGTCCAACACCCGCCGCGATAAGGCTGTTCCAACCGGGGAAAACAGAGCATCTGTTTTCTCGCCTGGCTTTACCTCTAACTGGGTCCCAACTTTGGACAGGTCAGTCCACCTGCCAGCCCTCCATTTCTTTATGCCTTCGGAATTTTCCCAGTTAGTAAACCTCACGGTCAGAGGCCAAACGATGCCTCGGTCTTCACCGGCCATATTCCCAACCAGTTTCTGAGTCTCAGAGTGGTGGCCTCCAATGACCCTCTCCTTTTCCTTCTAGCTGCCCGTGTCCTCATTCCTTACCCATCTCCCAAACCCCAGTTTCTTCCCCTCTTCCCTCCTCTACTCCACCCTCATGCCACTTTCAGATTCACCACCATAAACACTTCTCTGATTCTGTCCTCATCCTGTTCAGAAGCCATCAGTGGTTCCCTGTCTCCCCTCTGTTAATGTCCGCCCGTCATTACCTGTCTGTCCCAGCATACCGTTTCATCCTTAATGCCCACTGTGCCCCTAAATTCACCCATACTCCAGCCAAACACACGTCATGCTTCTCACACACACTTGCTCGTGCTGATTCTCCTCCTGGAACACTCACTGCCCACCCTCAGCCCACCCTGACCCCGATCTCTGCCTATCAGATCTGTCTATTGGATTGACGGGTAAGAAGATGCGGCAGAACATTACTTGTGATTGTTCAGAAAATGGAAACAAACAGAATGTCTAATTGGACTGAAATGGTTAAATAAATTGTTGAACAGGCATGCGATGACTTCATAAACCTTAGTTTTGAAGAATATTTAATGATATGTGGACATTCATTATTGTTAGGTGAGTAGACATCTAAGGTATTCATTCCACATAAGCCCAATTTTGTGAACTTGGTATGTGTATACATATGTGTATGTGTGTGTGTGAACATATAGACATATATACATTAACATATATACACACACAGACAAAAGTCTAGAAGAAACACACCAAGATGGTGCTTCTGCTTTCTTCTGGATGCTGGGATTATGAGTATGTTAATTTTTCTTCTTTATGTTTTTTAGTATTTTCTATAATGAACGCGTATTGTTTGTGTCATTTAAAAGTACCATAAATAATCATTAGCTATGAAACAGTGAACAAAAGGAAACCTACCACTGCTCAAGTGTCATCTCAAACATTATCCTGTCCTCAGAGCCTTTCTGGATGGCATGCCTCACCCCCTGACCACTGACCTCTATCAGTTGGCTGTAACTTTTTCTCCATTGGAGCCCTTGCCATGGCACATGGCCCATTCTGCTTTGTACTGATGTCAACTCTGCATCACGCCTGCGTCTTCTCTCAGCCCAGGCACAAAGCTCGGCCTCCAGAAGTGCTCTCTACTTGAATTGGCCACACTCAGTCTCTGGGACTAAAAGGGTCAGTAGCTGGAGAGTCTACGTGTCTACAGCAGCCATCCTGGACATCTCAGCACATCTTCCTTTTTTGTAGTTCTGCAGGGAACTAGGTTGAAACGAAGTAGCTCAAATAGCTTTTATCTATTCATTTCTTCAGAAAAGAAAAGGAGGCCAGCTCCAACTCACCTCTGGTCTCTTCCTGTTAGCAAGTTCAGGAGACACTTGGCAGTATTGAGCCTGGAATACAAAGATGGCATTCAGGGTTTCCTCATGAGTGTTTGTCCCTAGAAACAAAGAACATCCTCATTCTTGAAAACCTAAGTAATAGATGTATAGCCAATACTCAAACTGTGCCTCCTGGTTCCTGAGCTAGAAAGCATCTGTCTGGTCTGGAATTTCACAGCGATCTCTAGTCAGCGGCTTTCCCAAGAGTTGTCATCAACTTGGACCTCAACCCAAAACTCTGAAGCATCAGAGGCTCAGCTGCGAGGACGGTCTCTTCGGGCCTCCTGTAGCCTTGCCACCAGGAACACTTCTGCAGCACCCATCATTTCTTTCTTCTTCACCAAGTTAGAGAAATGCAATTCTCTGATGTCTGTAGGAGGGACTGATAGAAATTACCCAGCTAGGTAGTGGTTCAAACACTCAGGGAGAGTGGGATACACTCCCTACTTTTGAGGAGAACCAATGTATGGAAGAAAGATTGAAGAGTTACCACAAACCAACCCCCAAGTGTGCCCAGCCCTCTCTGAGTCCTCTTCATCCTTCAAATCCCACTCAGGTCCCATCCCATTAAGGAAATCCTCACACCACCATCATAATCACTTCCTTCCCTGAATCCCCACAGCTGATTCAGTACCTACCTCATGAAGTTGTATATAAATCATTAACAATGTCAATAGAGCATCCAACGCAAAGATGAACATGCAGGAGGTACTCGATAATGATCCCTAATCAGCCATTATATAGTTTTTATTAGTGTGTATCTGTTCAACTTTATGTCAGCCCCTTGAAGATAGGAATCCTGTCTTCCTGTCTGCAGAAGTAAAGCTTGGCTAGTCATCTCTGTTGGGAAATAGATTGTTCTAGATCTCAGGAGTCTCCTGGGTGGCTGAGAGTTTAACTCTTTGAGGACGGCGCAAGGGTACTCCTAGAGGCTGCCGGTTCTGACCTCTGTCCTACCACCGCCCTCGAGTCGTGACACAGAGCAGAGTCTAGGTGGTGGAAGTTGGCATCTTCAGGGACCGCTGAGGTGCGCAAGGCTTTCCGCGTTCCCACCACAGGGCAATCCTGCATCTCTCCTTGCTTCCCTGACTTCGGCCTCCACTGTGTGACAGTCTGTTTCTTGTTCCCTCATCGTTACATCGAATCCCCCAACAGCCCCTGTAACTGCTTCTGATTGCTGCCACTCTCTGCCCACTTCATTCACTCTTTTCCCTTTGTCTCCTCTCACTGCCTTGGCTGTCATGTGACAATGTGTGACCTCCCCAGGCATCACCAGGTGTCCGTCTCAGTCCACAGCATCTGGGGTCCTCCCCGCTGGTGTCCACTGGTCACCACTGCCACCTTGGCCTTCTTCCCCAAGAAGCCTCCTTTTCCCATTACATCCAGGCCAGCTATCATTCTGGATGGTGACAATGAACCTCAAGGTAATAGAGGCTTCTCTCCTCCTTCTAAATGACCTCCCGTTTCTGGCAGAGAGTTAAAGATGTTCGATTTTCAATAAAAACTGGCTGCTTGATTCAGGGAAGTAGTTAGAGAACAAGAAATTACAAGCTCAGGGCTATGTTCGGTCTCAGCATGTAAAGGATGAGCGTGATCTGCAGAAACTTCCTGAAGCCACCCAAGGCTGTGCTGGGTTTTGAGGGGAATGGAAAGTTTTAGGTGAGTTAGTTTGATTTTTTGTAATTTCCTAAAGACATTTGACATCAGAAGTTTCTAGGGCTCCAGACGTCTTGGTCTCTATGGCATGACCCAGCGTAAGGCGAGACGTCGAGAGAACAGACACTGCCTGGTCCCACCGCCCTCTGCAGATAATTAACACAGCTCAGGAGTAAACAGATTCCTGCTTCCTACTCCGTCTACACAGCTCTCGTTGACGCTGACGTCTGGGACAGAGGGACTTTTTCCTCCTCAACCGAGGCACGTGGAGGTGACTGGGGAGAGGTGCACAGAAGATGAAAACACTGTCTGGAGAAGCAACACAGCGACACGCTCTGTGAACTTCCTCTGATTTGCAAATGCAATTTCTCCCACAGACAATGCAGGCAGCACCAAGCCCTGACTGAAGACACAACTCATGAAAGTCTCCAGGTCAGAGTCGGAAAAACCTCCCGCCACTGAAGGCAGAAGGCAGCCCTGGAAATAATGAACCACATTAACTAAGAAATCGCAAAAACCATCTCTATTAGACAGCTGTGCAGGTCAAAAGGCAACCAGACAGGAGACATCAAGAGGAAACTCAGGCTCCCCAGGATAATTGCAGTGCAATTAATACAGGGTGAGTCACCGGCCTTGTGGAAGTGGGATCCGCACGGCTAAGGGGAGCAGGCTCACAGACCAGTCCCCCAGTCTATCAGCAGCAATTCCCCTTCCTCACCATCTGTGGAGCCCAAGGAAACATCCTCAGGAAATAGGTCAATATGATGATGTCGCTATTAAAAAAATCAACTGCAGAGTCCACAAATATCAACACAGAAAGTGCATCCTCTAGAAACCTGGAAATGATTTCACAGCTGTCCATCCCAGCTCAAAGGCCTGTTGGGTGGCTGATAGCAACTCGAGGGGACAGACAGTAACCAAGAGAAGGCTGAGAAGAAAAAGGGAGGACAAGGTGAAATTGACATGCATCGTGCACCTACTGGGTGCTGGGTGCTGGGTATGGTGATTTCCTTCCCATTACCTTCTGAGCCAATTCTTACTATCCCCATATAGATGTGGAAACTGAGTCTCAGAGAAGCTAAAGAAAAGCAAACCAGGAGGAAAACACAAAGAAGCAGAGATAGAGGTTGAGGGTAGGGGGTGAGAAGAGAAAAAATATGAATCTATGAAAGGAAGGTCCACTACATTCTCCTCTCATCCCCCTTGGCCTTTTCCCCATTGGAATCCTGGACTGCACATGAGACAGAGGTCACTGTGCTATAAAAATACCCCAGGGCTCTTTCAAGAGCCACATTCAAGCCATAGGCAGGGTTGAACAATATCTCAGCCCTCCTTGAGCTCACAGCACACGCACCAAACCGGAGGGAGAAGGGCAGGGCTCAGAGTACAGTGGACATCCACCAGCTGTAGCGCATTACAAATGCAGGCTCTTGGGGCAGATTCTGCATCAGTAGGTGATTCTGAAGAAGGAAGTAACCACGAACTATGTTTTGGAAAACGCAATCATAGAAGTTTTAAGTCCTAGAATTTAAAGTACGCTGGTTGGTGTTATTAAGCTTTTCTCCCTCTTCCTCGAGGAGTACCTGTGGAGATGTGAGAACTTTCTGGGATGCAGAAGGGCAGAAGCAGCCTAGACAAGGGCCCTGGTTACCACTTCTCTCATCTCAATAGCCTTGTAGGAAAGCAAATTAGTCAGACTCTTTTAATCTCAGGCAGTGGTGTCCTGGAGCTGGCTGGTACCTGCTCACAAAAGTCAATTGTTAGATATTCAGAAATTTGCAAGCTGCTTGTTAAACCTTGGTAGCTTAAAATCTGCCACAGTGGGAGCATTTACACTGTGGTAATTGGTAATTTTTTTGGTAAACACAAAAAATCAAATCCTTTCTCTCTCTCTCTCTCTCTCTCTCTCTCTATCTCTCTCTCTCTCTCTCTTTCTTTTTCCCAGCACACCACTAGTTGCAAGTGGCAGAAACGCTACTCAAATGAGCTTCAGTAAGAAGGAATATTTATTTGTTGTTACAACTAGGAAGTCCAGGGATAGAATTGCCTTTAGCTATAGCTGGACCTAAAAGCTTAAAAGATACTGTTAAATCCTTGTTTCTTTCCCCATCTTTCAATTCTGCTTTTCTCCATGCTGTTTTTAATCTGCAGACAGAATTTCTCTAGGTGACAAGGAAGATGGCAACTTCCTGCCCCATATCCATATTCACCCAACTTTATAAAAACCCAAGGGAAAGGGATTATCCTCCTGTTGGCTCTACAGAGAAGTCCTGAGAGGATTCTGATTAGCTTTAGGTCACATGCCCATCCCTGAACCAATCACTAAGCCAGGGGAGAAGGAGGATTCTAATTGGCCAGCAAGGATCATGCATCCTACCCTGAGATGGGGAGGATGTAGCCATCATGGTTGACATTTGGGTTGTTTTTGTTTTAACTTAGAGCTTGGAGTTGGTATTTGACCAAGCCCTCTGACTTAGGTGAGACAATGGACAACAAGCCCTCCTGAAATTAAAGGTTTTCTCGGCCAATCCGTGCACTGGAAAGGTGGAAGGATTTAGGAAGTCAATGGAAATCAGGCAATGAAGAAAGTCCATGTAAAAGGACTTAATAATTGTCAAAGAAATCAGACAGGAAAATGGTAAGCATGGGGCATCAGAGCCAGACAGCCCTGGATAACATTAAGTACTACCACATGAGTTGTTACAAGGACCAGGACTACAGGAACAGGGTGAGGCAGATGCCCAACATGTTTTGAAAGCTCAGTAAATGGTAGCCACCAGTATTATTATTATTACCTCTATTTTGTGGCCTCTATTCCTCACCTATAAAAGGAAAATGATGACATGACCCACTTTGTGGGGTTACTATGAGCATATGAGACATTATAGTACAGGCCTGGCCTACTATAGCTACTCCATATAAGTTGTAACTATCCCTATCAGGTAGAAACATTATTTTGAAGGTTCCCTTGCTCCTGCCTCAGCTTCTTCTTTGAATCATCGAAATAAACACTTGACATTTTCCTTCCTTTCCTCTGAGCACGTCAAGAAATAGTCAAGGAATTAAGACAACCATTTTGTCTCCAAAAAGAACCTTCTGGAAATGTGTTTCTCCGGCAGGTTTTCCAGAACAGGTGGGTTTGGCTGAAGGGAAGTCAGATATTAGCAAATATTTTCTATCATGCTGATTTCCTGAGAAAACTGTACAAGTTACTGAAAGTTTAAAAAAAAAATCCTCCATCTCTCCAACTTCAAAAAAGGCATTGAAGGGAGTATCAGTGAAGTACACAAGATCTTTAGCAGAGTGGATAATATCAATGCATGTTGCTACTTTTGATATTGCCTCGATGACAGGAGTGGCGGCAGAAGTGGAAGTTCAAAAAAAACAAATTCAGAAGAGACAAATGGGAAGAGCTTTGTCACTCAAAGAATAATAAATGTTTGCTATGGCCTACTGGGCAAGGCTGTTGAGGTAAAGACAGTGAGTTCGTTCAAGTAGCAATTAGATGCTATCCTGGGGGAAAGACCATCTTATAAGGGAGAAGCATCAATGTGGTGAATGGCTTTTCACGCTCCGAACACTGCCTATGTTCTTTTCGTACTCTTCAGGGTCTGCAGTCCCAGCAGAATATGTCAGCACAGAAATAGGCCCAGAAGTATATGCCCTGGGAAACTGGGCCAAGAGAAAGAATGCTATTCAGGCAGGACCACAATGTGCAATGTTCAACTATAGCACCCATTTCACTTCCATCGCTTCTTAGGTCTCGGGAAATGCAGATGATGCTAGGGCAGGGAATGGGAGACAAGTTCTCAGGTCCTGCCAGCAACGCTCAGCTGTGCCCAAGGACGCTATGTTCCTGGGTTGGTGAATTCAATAGCATATACAAATGAGGAATTAAAATCTGTTATGATCCTAAATAAGAGAGACCATTAGCCAAAGGCCAGAGCTTTACTTCTTGGAAGTGCATCCTGATGGCTGCCTCTCCTAGTCTCAGGGAACTTCATTTCTGTGCCATTTCCCAATATGGGGGAAAAATGAGGATTTTCAGATATTTTTCAAAATGCATAATTTCTAGACGCCCTTTGGACAGTAGAGTTTCACATGTCTACATTTAAGGTCTTTTAAGTTTTGTGTCAAAGACATAACTCAAGTTTACAGTATAGCTTCTGTATTTCAAAACCAAGATAAGGCATTAGCATGGTGGCCTCCCAAATCCCACCCCCAAGTCACATTTGAAAAAGGAAGCAGACACGCATAACCTGCTGAACATAAAGGAAAACAGACGATTGAGAATTAACAAATATTTGAGAGGTATCAATCTCAAACACGAAAACTAACACTAAATCACAATTTATTCAGGCAACAGAAAAATATTTTAGAATTTGTATAAGTAAGGTCTGCCAAAAAGAATCAGAAATCTTGAAAATTAAAATTTGGACAACAAAAATAATTAGTAGGTGGGCTGGAAAACAGCATGAAATGGCTGAAGAGGAATTTAATCATGTAGAAAATGGAGAGGAAGCATTTGGGCAGAATACAACTTAAAACAACAAGTACAAATATATGACGGAAAAAAACCAGTTGATATGTGGAGTCAAGATTCAGTTGTTCCAAATTTCATCTAATAGGATTTCTAGATGGAAAGAGTGCAGGAAATAAAGCAGAGAAAATAAATTATTTTAGTAGAAAACCATTATGGAGATGATCATTTATATTGAAGGGACCCACTAAGTTCCTAGAAAAATAAGATGGCTTTAAACTAAACATATCAGGTAAAACTTTATAAAACTGAGTATAAAGTGAAAAAATCCTATAAAGTTTTCAGGCAGAAAAAAAATAGTTTATCTACAAAAGAACAAGACTAAAATTAGAATCAGTATAACTGATTCACTTTGTTATAAAGCAGAAACTGACACACCATTGTAAAGCAATTATATTCTAATAAAGATGTTAAAAAAAAATTAGAATCAGACTTCCCAATAACATACTGAAAGAAAAGAAGTCAAGCAATATTTTCAAATGTCTGAGAAAATAATTTTTTACCTACAATCTCATATGCACTCAAATTACAACAAGTGGGAGAACAAAATAAATATTTTTCTGACATATATATAGAAAATCATAAACTTTATTTACCACACATATATTCTGAAAGAATTACTTTAAAAAAAAAGTGAGCAAGGAGTAGATGAAGAATTCATGACAGTTTTCTTAATGTATAATTAAATACAAATGATTTTGATACATAATGTATAAAAATTAATATTTGGAAAAATCTCAAATGATATTCACATGAGAACATAAGGAAATGGGGAGGAGGAATGAAAGCAAGCTAACATTCATTGTGTGTGTGTGTGTGTGTGTGTGTGTGTGTGTACTCTAGATATTAATAGACAAATAAAAGGTAAAATACTTGTGTTAAAAGTGTATGGAGAGAGCCTCTGGTAATGGTACTCTGGATGAAATATGTTTTTAAAATTATACATATAATTATATAATATATGTATTATAATTATATGTATAATTTTATATATAATATATAAACATAATGGAGAGTAACCAAAAACAGGTAGAAACTAGAAGAGAATCAACACTTTAAAAAAGGGAGCAGCAATGAGTACGTTTCCCATTTTTATAGCTCTTCACCTGAAGACAGACAGTACCTGGTAGGACAATTAAAACTTGAATGGAAACCCACAGTCTCACTGGTTTGAGGATCCATAAGACAGAATTCATGATGACCACAGGAGCTAAAGAGGAAAAGGCTCAGAAAGGAGAGAATCAGAAAAAGGGACCTTTAACTCTATAAATTTGTTGACTAAGTCCTTAATTATGCTGCTGTGAGGCAGACTGCACACAGTCCAGCTAAGCCAACAACCACAGGGGATGTAGAATTTGAAGTTAGAGTCTGATCAGGTAAGATGCCTGCTAAAGCAGAACTATCTTTATGTTCAGAAGATTATAACTGAATCCAAAGTCTTTAAAATGTATCGTTCAAAATGTCCAGGTCGGGGCTTCCCTGGTGGCGCAGTGTTTGAGAGTCCGCCTGCCGATGCAGGGGACACGGGTTCGTGCCCCGGTCCGGGAGGATCCCACATGCCGCGGAGCGGCTGGGCCCGTGAGCCATGGCCGCTGAGCCTGCGCGTCCGGAGCCTGTGCTCCGCAACGGGAGAGGTCACAACAGTGAGAGGCCTGCGTATCGCAAAAAAAAAAAAAAAAAAAAAATGTCCAGGTTGGGCTTCCCGGGTTCGTGCCCCCGTCCAGGAGGATCCCACATGCCGCGGAGCGGCTGGGCCCAGAAGCCATGGCCGCTGGGCCTGTGCATCCAGAGCCTGTGCTCCACGACGGGAGAGGCCACGGCAGTGAGAGGCCCGCGTACCGCAAAAAAAAAAAAATGTCCAGGTCACTCTCCAAAATTACTAGACATGTGACAAAACATGAAAATGTGACTCATACCCAAAAGAAAAGGCAATCATTGGAGACCTACAAGAGAAACCTAATGTAGAAATTAATACACGAGGATATTAAGGCATCTATTGTAACTATGCCCAAAGGTGCAAAGGAAACTATGCTCATATGAATATAAATAAACAAAAGGAAGAAATCTCAGCAGAGAAATAGAAGCTATAAAAAAGAATCAAAATTCTATAACTGAAAAAAATCTAAAATTTCTTAAAATAGATTTAACAACAGATTGGATATGATAAAAGAATTAGTAAGTGAACTTAAAGTTAGAGCAAAGAAATAATCCAATCGTATATGTATAACTGATTCACTTTGCTGTACAACAGAAAGTAGCACAACATTGGGACTTCCCTGGTGGCACAGTGGTTAAGAATCTGCTTGCCAATGCAGGGGACACAGATTCGAGCCATGGTCCGGGAAGATCCCACACTGCCACAGAGCAACTAAGCGCGTGCACCACAGCTACTGAGTCTGCACTCTAGAGCCCGTAAGCCACAACTACTGAGCCCATGTGCCACAACTACTGAAGCCTGTGCGCCTGGAGCCCGTGGTCCGCAACAAAGAGAAGCCACCGCAATGAGAAGCCAGTGCACCGCAATGAAGAGTAGCCCCCGCTCTCCACAACTAGAGAAAGCCCGCATGCAGCAACAAAGACCCAATGCAGCCAAAAATAAATAAATATATTTTTTTAAGTAGCACAATATTGTAAATCAACTATACTTTGATAAAATTTTTTTTAAAAAGAAATAATCCAACCAGAAGAACAAAAAGGTGAAAGATTTTTTAAAAAATGAACAGAGCTACAGTGATCTGCGGGAGAATATCAAATGTCATGTAATTGAAATCTAAGAAGTTGTGGCTACACAGAGGATTCTGGGAAGATGGTGAAGTAGGAAGCACCAAGAATCTCTCTCCCCATTGATCAACAATTGCACTCAGAGGATCTCAGATTGTGATTTTAAAAAAAAGAAGAAAAGGAAATCTATTTCTATGCTATTTATAAGAGACACACCAAGACCAAAACAGATTAAAAGTGTTGAAAATGATAGGAGATGTATTTATATGTATATATGTAAAGTTAGTCAGAAGCCATGCAAATAGTTGTCACAGCTGGAACAAGTGCCCCAAATGCCCAGAGACAGGTGAGGTTGAGAGATGAGTGGACCTGAAGTGTACCTGAAAGCTTCTGATAGAAGATCCAATTTCTTTTTTCTATTATGCATATTTGATAATCCTAGAACTATTTATTAAGTCCATCATTTCTCGAGCAATCTTTAATTGTACCTTTGTATGTGAAGTGTCCACATACACATGGGTATGTTTCTGGGCTCTCTCACTTGTCCTTTGGTCAATTTGTCTATTTCCACATCAATACTATCTTAATTATTATGGCTTTATAAGAAGTATTAATATCTGGCAGAGCAAATTATCCAACTTTCTTCTTCTTCAGGCTCGTCTTGGCCTTTTGTTTTTTTTATATATAAATTCTAGAACAAGCTTGTCAAGTTCCTCGGGGCAGTGGGGTGCGGGGATCCTGTTGGGATTTTTTGTTCTAGTTGTATTGAGCATATAGGTCAACTTGGGAAAAAATGTCATTTGTACAATATTGAGCCAAAGATTATTTATTTAAACTTTCTTTAATATCTCTGAATAATATTTTTTCTCCATAAACTTCTCACTATCCTTTGTTAGATTTTTCCAGTAATATTTATATTTAGATAGATGATAGATACATAGATAGATGATTGATAGACTTTACTGGTATTGTAAATGGTATGTGCATCTGTCAGTGTTCAATTAGGAAAACAGAAATAACTTTTAAGTTCAAACAGAGTGAGATTTAATACAAATATTTCAGTGGTTATAATATTGTTAGAAGGGCTGTAGGACTAAAAGAGAAAGAGGGTGTGACCCAGAGATAAGGACATTGCTTTCACCCCTAGAGCCTACAATTCATATTTCAAGAAGCCACTGCACCCACAGAATAAAAATATGAGGAAAGGAAAAATCAGAGCTTTTGAAAATCAAAAGTATGATTGTTGAAGTTAAAATGTCAACAGAAAGACCAGGAGCCAAAAATGAAGAAATATGGCAGAAAGTAAATCAAAAAGAGAATTTTGTCATTGTAAATATGACAGACAAGATAGTAGACTTGAATAAAAAGTCTACTTATAACATTAGACTAACAGGAATTCCTAAAAGATAGAGAAAACCAGGCAAAACAGTATCAAAGAAATAATACAGGATAATATTCCAAAGTTGAAGAATATACAAATCTTCAGATTATAAGGAAAATGAATGAGAAAATAAATCACACAGTGGCAAATGAAAACAAATCAGAACATCAAAAGCAAAGAATGAGGCTGGCAGGGGTCAGGGGGCAGTTACATTTTTAAAAAGGTTGCCTACAAAGGAAGTAAAATTGGACTGGCATCATATTTCTCATCAGCACACTAGACACCAGGAGATGATGGAGAAATATCTTTGAAATTCTTTTAGTCATATATTTTTATACCCAGCCAAACTATCATTGAAGTGTGAGTGGTGGAATAAAAACATTTTCAGACATACAAGGACTTGGAATTTTCACCTCTTACATTTCTTCTTTGAAGTTATTTGAAGTTGTACTCTAACAAAACAAGAGAATAAGCCAAGAAAGAGAAAAATATGGAATCCAGAAAAGAGCAGAACCAACCAAAAAGTGCAACAAATGGAAGTCCTAGGGTAACAGCTATGCCTTAATATTATAGAGCTGTAGGTTTATATTTATTAGGCTCATGGAGGATTCAGGAGTGGTAAAGCAGAGAAAAGAATGAGGAAGGAAGAATTTGGAAGATGTTAAGGATGTGATTTTAAAAACAATTCAAGAGAAAGAGAAATGTCATTAGAAATGTTTCAATATGAACACAAAATACACAACAGAAATATACATGGTGAAAAAATATTTTTAAAATTATACTCAATTTCACTAGCAATATTATTAAATTATTAATGTATCAATTTTGGCCAATCAGTTCAATAAAAATTAAACATTGATTACATCTGTGCAAATGAAAATGCAATTAAATGGCCACTCTCATATGTTACTAGTGTCTTTTTTTTTTTTTTTTTTTTTTTTAAGGGGTCTTCCCGGACTGGGTCACGAACCCATGTCCCCCGCATCGGCAGGCGGGCTCCCAACCACTGCGCCACCAGGGAAGCCCCACTAGTGTCTTTTTGAAAGGCAATTTGGCAATAATTATCAAACATCTAAAAATGAACATTTTTGGCCCAAACAGCCACTTTGGAAATCTAGGATAAGGGAATGTTTGCATGTATGTCAGAAGTATTCACTATAATATGGTTTGTAATAGTAAAAATACAAAATGATAACTTAAGTGTCAATAAATAGGAAGTTGATGAATAGATAAATTATAGCACATCCACACGGGAGTACCATGCAGCCATTTAAAAATATATATGTACAGACATGAAAAATTCCAAGGACTATTGTTTAATGCAAAACAAACAGCTGAACGACATGGCTATACAAAAATATGTTTATAGAAAACAAGTGTAGATATGTTTGTGTGTACATAGATAGATAGATATACAAATGAAGAGAAATGGTTTCTAGCGGTGGAGCAGGATTGAGAATAAGGGGAAGGTTACTGAGAAATTTAATACATCGCTATATATACTCTGATTAACTGAATCTTTTATAAGATAAAATATTTATGTTTAATTTTAAAATGAATAAGCACCCCCAGATAAAGTCAACGCACTCTTATGCTACACACTGAAGAGAAGGGGTCTAAGACAAAGGAGGCAATTGTCCTCCTCTATGATGCAGGTGTCCGCATAGTCTAATACTGAATGCTGAGCACCAAACACGGCTGACAGACATGCACAAATTGAATCAAATCCAGAAGATGATAATCAGGATGGTAAAAGATCTGGAATATCATAATAGCTGAGGATCAACATTTAAATAATGAGAATTGTTAGCCAGGGAAAAAAGAACATGATTTAAAAGGACATAATTTTCTTTTTAAAAATGACAGCTCTCTTGAAATATGAAATTTATCCTGTGTGGAACTGCACCAATGGGTAGAAGTTATAAAAAGAAAATTTTAAGTTCACTAGGAAAAAAAGAACTTCATCTTTAAAAAAATATACAAAGATATAAAAGCAGGATCCATTCTATTATCTAACAAATTGGTACAGTTTTTAAAATGAAAAGAATACCTAGATGATGAGAGTACCTAGAGAGTGCAAACAACCACTCTCATTTATGGCTATTTAACTGTCCTTCAGAAAGACTGTCCCAGTTTTGCTTTTTAAAGTATATAGTACATATCCATAGAATGTTTACACAATGATATAACTTCATTCATTCAGTGAATATGCATTGAGCACCTGCTATGTGCCAGGCATTGTGCTGGGCACTGGAATACTATATGCTGGGGACGGAACAAGACAGCTGCCAGGTCCCTGCCCTTAAGATGCTTGGAGGTCAACCTAGAAGCGTGGGATAGGGAGGCTGGGAGGGGATATGGGGATACATGTATACGTATAGCCGATTCACTTTGTTATACAGCAGAAACTAACACAACATTGTAAAGCAATTATACTCCAATAAAGATGTTTTTAAAAAAAAAAAAAGATGCTTGGAGGTCAAACATTGCTGATAGCCTGCCCTCGAAGCCACTGAGTCTGCCAACGCAAATTATACCCCTTGCCCAGATATCTTTGTTTTAATAAACAGCATTTTGCATCTTTTAGGGAGCAGGAAAGTAACCCACATGAATTCCTATTTAAAAGATCATTTGATGCGGCCTTTGTCCAGAAGCAGGAACCCTCCAGACAGTGGAGGGCACCCTCCTCTGTCTCCACTTTCACGTTAATGACAGTTGTAAGGATTCCAAAGAATGGATGCATTTTCAAAGAAAACTACAGGGAGTGTCCCCTGAGCCCAAGCTAAAGCAACTATAACAAAGAAAACCTTCTATTTTCTGGCCCTTGCATCCCCTAAAGCCTCAAGAATGGCCTGAGCCCTCCCCTCTCCACTCACTCCTCCGGATACCTTAAGTCCACAGCCCACCCTCTGAGTCCTTTCTCTACACAAACACTCCTATCTGTTCTCCATCATGTAGCATGTTTCCAACCCTTCATCTCAAGTTTGCTTGTTTGAGAGTCCTTATCTCAAAGTAGACTTTATGGGTCTTTCCTAAAGTCCCTCTTCAACCTAATGTCCCTTTTAGCCACCCCCACCCTAGATAATAAAGTTTGCTTCCAGTAAGTAAATACATAACCAGTTTTCGTGTTTGATTTTTTTTTTTGGCCAAGCAGCAAGGCATGCGGGATCTTAGTTCCCCAACCAGGGATGGAACCCATGCCACCTGCGTGGAGTCTTAACCACTGGACCGCCAGGGAAGTCCCCATAACCAGTTTTCTTAACCTATGTGGAAAGTGCAATAGTGCCACCATGTTGGAGGGCTGATGCAGGTGCATGACGGGAATTGCCCAAAAAGCAAACCCATGGCCCTGGGTATCCCAGAGAAATTGAGAAGGAATCATCTTCAGTTTTGGCCTGGGAGGTTCACATCAGTTGTGTGGGATATGTGTATGCGTTTCAAGAATGGTGGGAAGGGCGGGGTGCAGTTCAACCAGTGTTAGGGGTGCAGTCTATTGAGTTAAGCACCACTTTCTGGCACTGATCTACTTTGAACGTGCGGTACCTTATTTTACGCCTTAGAACAGGAGGAGTTACTCATAAGATAGGAACTGTCATCCTCATTTTATCAATATAACGAGGCACAGAGAGTTTCCGTAAATTGCCCAAGGTCATCTAGCTGTAGAACCTGTATCTGAATGCAGAGATGTCTGACTCCAAAGCCCAAGCCCTTAGCCAGGTTAAGCCAGTTGCTGGTCAACAGAATATGGCCAAGTGGGGACTCCAACCCTCCCCACTACAGCTGTTGCTCCCAGTTCATAGCTCCATTCCCACTGTGCCCGCTACGCACCTGTCCTTACTTCTTCCTCATGCACCCCAGCACTCTGCAATCTGTCAATCCATAGTGGATCCTTAGGCTGGCAAACACTCACCCCATGTTCAATAAAGTGCAATCGGAGCTGGTGCACTTGCTTTTTTAATTATTGGTTAAGAACATGGGTTTGGGGATCAGACAGACCTGGGTTCTATCCCTGAACTTCCCTAAGCCACCCTTCTTTGTCTGGAACACACGCATAGTGTCCTGACCTCTGGGTCTGGTGTGTGGAATACACAACACCTGCGAAGCGCAGTGCCTGGTACCCCGGCCCCTAACGACATTAGCCTTTAAAATCATTATTAGTATTAAAGGCTCACGAGTGGTTCTTATTGCTGAGGATGGTGACAGCTGTTCAGTGTTCTCGCAGACCAGTCTCAGTGGGCCATTGTCTCTTCAGGCAAGAGCCATGGAACCCGCAGATGCTACACCCATCACTTGACCCATCATTGTAACTCTCTCTGATTGGCCAGCAGTTTGCATTTCTCCAACGTCACAGATCTCTCTCAGCAACTCTCCATTGCTCCATGACGCAGGCAGCACTGTCTCCACGTGGCACACAAGTCCCAGAGAAAGAGAGAAGCAGAAATTTGTCCAAGGATATGGGGTGATTCTGAAAGAGCCAGAAGTGGAATGATCCCACCCTGGTTCCCTTCATCTCACATCCCTTGATAGTGTGTCACGCATATGACGCCCTTCATCAGGGATTCGGGAAGGAAGGCAGCTGCTTCATCCAGGGCTGACGAGACCTTCTCAGTGCAAACAGGACCCTCTGCTGGGTCTCCTCGACAGCCCGGGCATCATCTCAGGGAGCCAGGTATCATCACCACAGGCCAAGTCCATTGCCAGCCCGGCTCTGCCAAGAAACATGCAGCTCAACTACACTTGACTCTCAAAATAAATACTTTAAGTCAGAACACATGCGTCAGCTTGGCCCGGAGCCATCAGTAGCACCAATAGCGTGGAGAAAGCTTTTGGAGCAGAGGAAACGCAGCAGGAGGCCCCTTGGAAGGGGCCAGGTCAGGCTTCTAGGACCTCCGGAGCACAGTCCCTGGGTGGAAGCAAAGAGTCTGCCCGAGGAGACACATTTCAGGAGAGAGGGGGTCATGGTGCAGATAAAGGACTACAGCCAAGGGCCAAAGAGCCAGTTCTTATCCCAGCTTTGCAGCTCTTGGCAAATCCCTCTGGCCCTGGGACTCAGTTTCCTGTAAAGGATAGTTGTTTGAAGGTTCAAAGAGCCTAGTGAACTAACTGTAAAGGGCTGTCTGGTGGGTGGGGGATAACAGTAGCCTGGGATGTCCTCTGTTGCTATCATCAGGCGAAGAGGAGAATCAAAAGGGGACTGTTCAGGTGGCCAGGGCCTGAGGACTGGGACAGGAGAAGGCCATGGACAGAATCAGGACCTCTTCCTTCCTCATTTCCAGAGGGCTCCTGAACATAAGCTTCCAATTTCTCCATCTGCTTTCCATTCTCCCTTCTTCCTTCCTTCCCTCCATCTCTCTCTTCTTTCTTCCTTCTTTCCTTCTTTGTGCTGCATGGATCCAATCATTGACAATTCCTCTCCATTCCTGAAACAAACTGTGCTTTCTCTATCTCATCGCAGGACCTTTACACCAGCTGTGCCCTGCTTGTCCTTCAGGCCTCAACCTAGATACCTGGGCTGGGAGAGGGGCCCCTCTACTGGGTTCTTCTAATGTCCTATGTCCATGATTGTCTCTCCTCAGGCTCTGAGCTTGCAGATCAGGGACCACTTCTTATCCATCAGCCTCCCTTCAAGCAGGGCCTTGGAAGATGTGCACTGAGTGAATGAATAAGTAAGTATTTCTCAGGGACAAAGTGGAAGGATGGGGCCCAGTCCTCCATCCACGAGACCAGTGCTCATTCATTCACTCATTCCTCCCTTCACTTATTCATTCATGCAACAAATACTTGTTGAACATCTTCAAAAGCCAAGTACACGGTCAAGTGCTGGACATACAGTGGGGAAAAAGACAAAGTCCTCTGTTCTCAGGGAGTTTGCATTCTAGATAGAAAGGACAGGAAATAACAGACAATGAGAATAATATTTTGAGAAGGATGAGTCCTACACAGAAAATTAAAATAGGCTAAGGGGATAGAGCTTGACCTAGTAGATATTTTAGATTGGATAAATGGGGAAGACCTTTCGAGAGATGGGACTGAAAGAAAACAGTAAGCAAACAAAAAAAGAGCCCCTTGGGAGTGTCAGTAGGAAGAATATTCCAGGAGAAGGACAGCTTAAATGGGAGGTGAGAACAGAAGGAAGGTCAGTGGGATGGAATGCAATGGGTGAAGAGGAGTGTGCTTGAGATAAGGCTGGGAAAGCAGGGAGGGGCTAGCTTGTGTGGCGCCTTGTGGATCGTGAAAAGGAGGTTCTATTTTAGTCACGTGGAATGGGGTCCATTAGAGAGTTTTAAGCTGGGAGTGATGTGATATAATTCATGTTGTTCAAAGACTAGCCTGACCACCATGTAAAAATGGTTGGAAGGGCAGACAGGAGCAGAGGTGGAGAGACCAGATAGGAGGCTAGTGTGCCAGCCCCTGCCAGAGTAATGTTGGCTTGTGCTAAGATGGGCATGGTGACAATGGAGAGGAGTGGCTGGATCCATGCTGCAAAGTAGAATTGATTGGACTTTCTCATGTTTAGAAAGTGGAATTGATAGTAAGTACGCATGGAATGGATATAGGGGTGGGATGAAAGAATGGGGACTCAAGGAAACTGGGTGGATGGGAGTGTCCTGTACTCTGAGGGGGAGAGGAGACTGCAGGAGAAGGAGGCTTAGGATAGGTGGCCACGATTGCTTAGGCCCTGTTCATTTTTAGACGCCATTTAGATATCTAAAGGAAAGTGTCACTTAGCCGTTGACCACACAAGACAAAAGTTCTGGGGAAAGATCAGGGTTGGAGATTTGGGGATCATCTGCTTTAGGTGACATTTAACATTATGGCTCTGGATAAGGTTACTTGAAGAGAGAGAGTGTTCAGGGAAAGGATGGAGCCTGGGCCTGAGCTCTGGGCACTCCAGCATTGGAGGTCCACAGAAGAGAAGAGCCAGCCAGCAAAGAGACCAAGAAGAGACAGCCAGAGAGGCAGGAGGAAAACCAAGGCAGTGTGCAGCCCAGATGCCAAAGAAAGGGAGATTCAAGTTGTCTTTCTTTTGTAATCCTGCTTCCCGGCCACCCCCAATCTTCTTAATCCGCCCTGTGCCCTCCTATAAAGGTACCGCCCCGCCCCTCGACCCTCCCGTTCTCAGTGGTGCCACACACACACCCCCACGGACCAGTGCTCCTGTGCCGTCTCGCCCGGCCTCCTTTGGCATCCTGGCACTAAATGACTAAATGACGTGGCCCTCGACAGGTCCTTGCCCCTCCCCGGTTCCCCGTTCCCGTCGGCTGGAGACGGTGATGCCTTGCTGACAGCCTCCCCAAGACAACATGACTTCAGGCTCCGCCTCTGAGTGCCCACGCCAGGCTCTCCAAGTCTGGGCTTTACTTTGGCGCGGCTCCAAGCTCTCTTCTTGGTGGCCTTTCCCCACAGATCATAGGGCCGCGGTCTCTGGAGACAGTCCCAGGCATCCAGGGGGCCTGCTAAAAGCATCACTCACAGGTGGGGCACGTCCAAGGGCCACGAAACAGCACTGGGAAAGAAGCCTAGAGGAGTGTCAGGGGAACATAACCCGGCCTTGGGCCCAGAGCTGCCATGTGGGTTGCCCATGACATGTCCAGCCACGGGGGTGCTCTGCTCACCAAAGGAGGGCACCCCCAGGGCTCCATTTGCATTTGCCCAGAGGGACGGATTTTTTCTCATTCGCACAAAAGCACCCTATGAGCAGTGCCACGTGACCCCAACTTGGACGTGTCACCTGTACTCCGACTTCTCGGAGCTCGCCTGGTTTCTTTAGGCCCACAGACTGAGGTCTATAGGCCTGTCTCCACTATCTTTAAGCCTACCATTTGCACTATAGGCCTGTCTCCACTATCCTTAAGCCTACCATTTGCACTATTCAGGCACGTTGCCCAATGCCTGGCTGGCCTCCTGATGTTTGGGGGCCACCCCACATTTCTTTAGGTCTGCTGTCTGAGGTAAGCCTGTTGTGTCATATCTCTAGGCCCGCGGCCAGGCTGCCCAGAGCCCTGGGGCTGCTGCGGAATATCACAGCTACCCGGCACATGAGCGCTGCTCTGAGGGGCTGCTGTCAGGAAGGGGAATGAATGACCCCATCTCTGGCCTCCGAGGGTGACCACTGTGATTAGGCCAAGGGCTCAGCTGGGCTTTGAAAGGAGCGTTTGTGTGGTTTGTTTCCCTGTAAGATACCTCCAAGGCCAAATCCCCCAGAGACTGATTCGTGTGCCCGGTTTGCTTTTTTTTTTTTTTTTTTGGTAATCCATGCTCAACAGGGATGCGTCCAGCCAGGGACTCAGTGCTGGCAGGACAAGCAGACAGAAATGGCCAGCAGCAGGGGTGGAAGCGGGCCAAGAAAAACCCCCAGGCCTCAGGTGGTGGCAGGAGGGCTGTTCAGATGCCCTGCCCACCAGAGCCTGGCCTCTGAGCTCCCGGGGACCCGCCTGGCCTAGTGCCAGCAGCTGCTGCCTGGTCCCTGCAGAGAACCAGGGAGACAAAACAGAGCCCGGTTTTAAGAGAGACACAAAGTGGTCTCTTCACAGAACCCTGCAGCAATCTAGACCGATACAGACTGACGCTCTCACACAGGGAGGGGGCCTCGAGAAGCGTAATGTACAATATGCATCACGTGCAAGAATGCTGTGCTGGGGCTTCCCTGCTGGCGCAGTGGTTAGGAACCCGCCTGCCAATGCAGGGGACAAGGGTTCAAGCCCTGGTCCGGGAGGATCCCACATGCCGCGGAGCAACTAAGCCCGTGCGCCACAACTACTGAGCCTGCACTCTAGAGCCCGCGAGCCACAACTCCTGAAGCCCGGATGCCTAGAGCCCATGCTCTGCAACAAGAGAAGCCACCACAATGGCTCGCGCACCACACCGAGGAGTGGCCCCTGCTCGCCACAACTAGAGAAAGCCCACGCGCAGCAACGAAGACCCAATGCAGCCCAAAATTAATTAATTAATTTTTAAAAATTAAAAAATAAAAAAAGAATGTTGCACTTGGACAGAATAATAAATAAACTCTCACTCAGCAGCCCACCCCCCCTTACCTGCCAGGCACTGTGCTAAGTGCTTTACACGGGCCGTGTCAAATAACGTGCACAAGAATACCATGAAGGCCCCCGTGGTCTCCATCTTACAGATTACAAACCAAGGTTCACACACCTATTCGAATGGCTAACGTTTAAAAAACTAGTGATATCAAGCCCCGGTGAGGATGCAGAACTGCGACCCTCATACGTCACTGGTGGGAAGGCAAAGTGGTACAGCCACTGTGGAAAACAACTTGGTGGTTTCCTATAAAGTTAAACATACACAAACCATATGACCCAGCAAACCGACTCCTAGCTATTTATCCAAGTGAAACGAAATCTGTATGTAAATGTTTATAGCGGCTTTATTCGCAATCACCAAAACTGGAAGCAACCCAAGCGTCCTTCAACAGAGGAATGGATAAAATAAACTAGTTCTTCAATACCACAGAATATTACTCAGCAATAAAAAGAAACACACTGCTAATACAGGGAAAATATGGATGAATCTCAAAGGCATTATTCTAAGTGAAAGAAAACTGGAATCAAATGGTTACATACTGCATGACTCCATTTATATGACGTTCTCACAAAGGAAAAACTATAGGGACAAAAAACAGATCAGTGGCTGCCAGGGGTTGGGGGTGGGTGGAGGGGATTGAATATAAAGGGGCTTGGGTGAATTTCTGGAGGGTTTTGAAAATGTTCTCTATATACCTTGATTGTGGTGGTGGATCCACCGTTGTGTACGTCTGTCAATACCAGCAGAACCGCACGCTCAAAAGGGTATTACTAGATGCAAATTAAACCTTGATTTTTTTTTTAATGGAAAAAATCAGAAGCTCAAGGAGATCAAGTAACTTGCCCAAAGGCAACCAGCCAGGAAGTACCACAGTCGAGATTCAATACCAGCTTTTTCACCACTAAGCTGGAGACCATCCGGTCCAAGCCTCTTTCATTATGAGACCTGGATGCCCCAGGATATTTAGAGAACAGTAGGTTCCGGGGAGACAGCTTTTTAAAAAAAAAATTAACTGAAGGGTAATCTACAAATCATTTTTTTCAACCCCTCGCTACAAATGTTTTTGTTATCTGAAAATATTATCACATCTTAGTACGCAGGTCACTAACTCTGTCATGCTTGACAATTGTGCAGAGCTGCATAGTTGGAGGACCTGGTCATCTTCCTTTCTCTGTCACTATTTGCTGTGTCAGCTTGGGTATGTCATTCACTCCTTCCACACCCCAGTTTCCTTATCCGTGAGAAGTGGACAATTTCACACACCTCTAGATGAAAATGGGGAGATTAAAAGAGAATCACAGAACCTAGAGTTTTAGATCTTCATGATCTAATTCAACTGCTTTCTTTTATCTCGGGGGATTGATTCATTCCGCCAGTGATGAGAATAATTGTCAACACTTATTGAGTACTTAACGATGTGCTACACAATTTACAGACATCTAATCTCGCTCCCAAGCCTTGAGGTGGTACTATCTCATTAATACAACAGGAAAATAAGACACCAAGAAATGAAGTCATTTACCAGGATCCCACAGTAGAGCCAGGATTGAACCCAGGTACCCCCCATCTCAACTTTCCACTGCCACCTGGAGAGTAAGAAGCGCTAGCTGCACCTCTTGTCCACTGTGCAAGTACTAACCTCTGTGGGGCTTTCCCCAAAGGGACTTTGGATACCCCAAAGGATTCTTCTCCAATGTGGAAGAGCCAGCTAAGACGCAGAGGTCCTCTGTCCTCCTGTTGGACACCTGACCTGTCCCCCATTCCACCAAGCAAGGGTGCCGGAGGACAGCGGAGGGTGGCAGAGGGTCATTTGGCCCTGGGCAGGAGTGAAGACGGGGAGGACGAGAGAAGCCACTTTTGTGGGAGAATGAACAAGTGCCGAGCTCTAACTCAATCCAGGAGGTTTCGTTCAGGCTCATTGTTCCTCATTATCAGAGCTAACTATGTTCAGGCGAAGGGCAAACATGTTCCTAAATTTATGTCTCTGTGTGCGACCACGACAATGCGTGTTTTGTGTGCTTCTCCCTGAAAAACTCCTCTTGTGACACGGGCGACCCAGCTTGGACTTGGTCTTTCATGTGCGTTACCCGCTCCGACGGGCCCCCACTGGCAGATTTTTCTTAAAGTCTTAAATGAGGGGCTAACCTTCTCTTCTCGGCTTTCTCTTCTCTGCTACCTATAATCTTGATTTGACTCACACAAAAGCTGCTCGGTGGGAGACCCACTCAAGAAGCCTTTGACGGGGAACAATGCACGGGCACCTCTACAGAGGCCGGCCCGCCGCGTCGAGAGAGGGTAAAGGGATTAAAGTTTAAAGATGTCATGTATGTTAACCGACCCGTATTGGTTTTATGTATTTTGTCAAAGAGACAGCAGTGAAGCTGGGCCTGGGAGGGCGAAGGGGGTGCAGGGGAGGGACAGGTGGCTCCCAGGAACTTTGGCCAAAGGCCTCAGCGGAGATAACGAGCCCGAGAAGCTGCAGTGTTTGAAAGGTAATCATAACAATAATAAGGAAGAAAGGGCTGAGAGGAGATTGTCGCGGGATTGTTGTGTGTGTCAGCTTTGTCCTTCCACAATGGCCCGGGGCCAGGAGCCAGGCAGGCGTTGGGGCAGCAGAGGGGCTCCTGCTGAAAGCGGATGCTCTTTCAGCCCGATGCCTTTCTTCCCAGATAATGCTCTGGTGGGCGCCCCTGGAGCAGCTGGAGCCCAGGGGAGCCCTGGGCGAGGCGGGGCAGCCCTCTGAAAGGAACGGCTCCCCGCCGCCCAGCTCTCCAGCCAGGTCCAGCACAGGGCCTGGGAGCAAAGGGGTCCCAAGCCTGCAGGGGGCCTCGGCCCTGACCTGGCTTCTTGTTCTGGGGGGGGTGTGTGCCAACAGCGCCCCGCTGCCCTGACAGTAAGTCAGGAGAATAGGTCTGGCCTCTGGAATTTCTTCAACATCCCTGAAGGAAACCAGAATTCCCCACACTGATTTCTTTGGACTTCCGAGCACTTTTCCTTTCACAGGAACGTCCCTTTGTGAGAGTTGGCAGAATTTTCTCAAGTATCCAATAGGCTGAAAATTGGGTACCTTTGAATCCTCTTCCTGAAGCAGTCCAGGCTCAGACAGGACAAACCCAGCTTCCTTGGAGGCGACGGTGCATGACAAAGGATACTTTCGTAAGTTGGCAACTTCCCATCTTGCTCAGAACTCAGGGCTGACAACAGGGCATCCATCCTGGCTGGGCCTGCAGTGTGGATGCTTCAGAGACCAGTCAGGGGAAGGCTTCAGAGCTGGTCTGAAGAACTTTCCAAGGGCTTCTATTGGCCTTGGGGTGGAGGCAGTAGTATGCTGGACCCAGCACACACTGGCTTGGGAGACCTGATTTCCAGTAATTTTGCAAGCCAGTTTTTTTTTTTTTTTTTTTTTCCGCTTAAACAACACAGATGTATTTTTTTCCACAGCTCTGGAGGCTGGAAGTCCAAGGTCAGGATGTCAGAAGGACTGGTTTCTCCTGAGGCTTCTCTTCTTAGCTTGTACACTTCACGTTTGTCCCTCTGTGTGCCAAGAGCCAGTTTTTTAAAATTAAGTTGTATAAACTTAGAACCAGACAAATTATATTAACAGCAAAGGTGGTAAACACTCAAAGCATCACTTATTTTACCATTATCTATGCCCTTGTGGTGATGTGTATCTACTGTAGCTGTGTGATGGGAATATTGTATAATGGTATGCTTCTGGCCATCTGTTTCTAACTCCATATGTAATGGTGTCACGTGGATAGATTAAAATTGGCCATGGTAGAGTAATTACACCATAGAAATTGGCAAATGCTACAAATCAGGGCTTTCCCCCCCTGAAGCATTACTTAAACATTTACCAGTACACTGGTTGCTGGGTGGTCTGGCCCAGCCCCTCAGTCACTAGACCCAGTCACTTTCCCTCTGAAACAAGTGGGAGAAGAGATGGAATGGTGTGTGGCTTTGAAGACAAACTGCACGAAAGCATGAGTGCTTCTGAGTTTCTTGACCCCATATTCACGCATTCATCCATCCATCCCCTCTTTTCTGTTTCTCACTCAAAAAAAATATATTGCATTAGGAAAATAAATCATTTTCAATTCCAAGACCTTTTATGAACAATCTTTTCCAATGTCTGCCTTTAATCAGGATGATTCAAGGCCAAAAAGTGGACCCTCATGCTGGGCTCAGGATTGGGGGTCAGAGGGCCAAGTTCCAGGCTCTGGTGATGTCACCTTCCCTTGAGCCCACCTGTGCCCTCACAAGGCCCCTTTCTCTGGGCCTCAGCTGAGAAGGCTGAAGCTGTCAGCCCTCCTGTGGGGTGTCTGCACTTGAACAGGGGACTGGGGAGACTGAAAGGTCCTCAGGGCCACACTGAACGATTCCATGGGGTGTCTCAGGCCTTGGGAGCAAATCTGAGTCTGGTGGCCTTCCAAAAACACACCATGCAGGCCACTGTCTTCTTCCTCCTAGATGACTGCACCTGGTCGGGGCTCTTCTCTCTCCTGCCCCATGGAACACAGGGCAACAGGAGCAGTAATAATAGCCCGTGTTCATGGAACAGACCTCAAGCGTCAAACGTCGACCCAAGCACTTCTCATCTGAGCCTCCCGGAGGTAGGCAGTGTCTTAGTTCCACGTTATGGCTGAGGAAACAAGGCTTGGAGAAGTTCCTTAACTTGGCCAACATGCCCAGCCAGGAAACCACACCGCCGGGGCTTCACACCCAGCCAGGCTGACTCCAGAGTCCTCCCTCTTAACTGCTCTGCTCAACTGGTTCCCAGGAAGTATCCTTTTTGACCCAAAGGACACAAACCCAGCTGGCTCCCCACCACCCAGGTCTGGTCGATGGAAAACAGGAAAGTGGCAGGAGAGGAGGGGAGGGGGTGAGGACAAAGAGGCCCGAAATGGGGTGAAAACCGAAGTGTGCAGGGGACACGGCTGCTGCCCGTCTGCCTCTCTCTGGGCATTCCCTCAGCCCTCGAGGCCTAGGAGTCTACAGGGGTACACACTCCCAGCAGGGCGAGGCCCGCTCAGGCCAGTTCTACAATGTCCCTCCTCCCCAACACACTGGGCCCAACGCTCGCGTGGAATTGTTTCAGGTCTTAAGGGGCAGCAGCAGGAGCCTGAGACCCTGGGCGCTGGACATGCACATCTCTCTCCCCCTGCCCACGGCCCCCAAACAGGAGAGCATCACAGGCAGGTCCCCAACAACAGTGGGGATATACCACAGTCTTTGTTTTTCTCAACGGCCTCACCATCTACAAGGCACTTTCCAAGTCAATTTCTGACTTTTTTTTTTTTTTTTTTTTTTTTTGCAGTACACGGGCCTCTCACTGCTGTGGCCTCTCCCGCTGTGGAGCACAGGCTCCGGATGCGCAGGCCCAGCGGCCATGGCTCACGGGCCCAGCCGCTCCGCGGCATGTGGGATCTTCCCGGACCGGGGCACGAACCCGTGTCCCCTGCATTGGCAGGCGGACTCTCAACCACTGCGCCCCCAGGGTCTTTCTTATTCGCTCCTCATGACCCTGTGAGGCCAGCCCGTTTAACGAGGATACCTTTCGCGGAAGGAGAAGTTAATACAAATGCATCTGGGGTTGGGCCTGGGCCACTCGGCCCAGCTGGTCTGAAGCACGGCCTCTGGACTCGCAGTCCAGTGCTCATTTTACTGCAGCATCCGCATGCACTACCCTCCCCCCAGTCCCTTGCAGGAGGCCTAGTTTCTTAGAAGCAGATGAAATCAATTGGTCCCTGGAAATGTGTCAAGGGCTGAGACCAGAAGACAAGTGCTAGGAGGAAAGAAATACTTGAGATTCCTGTTAAGGAACAATGTTGGGTTTGACCTGAATAACACAAGAGAAAAAGGAGGAAATAATAATGTCAGACATTACATAATCCGTGGAGACACAGATTGAAGCTGGAGCTGGAAGGAACACAGCGGGGGAGATTTCAAAGGGGTCACCTTTCCCCACAGAAAGGATGAGGGGGTGGGCAGGGTCACTGACATACACTGAGCTGCTGCCATCTACTAGGCAGTGGCAGTAGATCCTTGCCATGGCGATCCTGTGGCCTAAGGATTATTACCTCCAGTCTACGGATGGGGAAACTGAGATAATGAGGGTGATTTCATCTTCCCAAAGCAGCACTGAGATGCCCAAGGGCTCTTCCTCAAATGGCGAGCGGGCTGAGGGATTCAGTATGGTGTTTAAAGGCAAAGACTTTGATAGCCAAAAAGTGGAAACAACACCGAAGCCCATTAACTGGTGAATGGATAACAAAATGCAGCAAGTCCATACAATGAAATACTACACACGATCAAGAGGAAAGCACAAGGACGGACCTCAACAACATTATGCTGGACTTTCCTGGTGGTCCAGCGGTTAAGACTCCACGCTTCCAATGCAGGGGATGCGGGTTTGATCCCTGGTCAGGGAACTAAGATTCCACATGCCATGTGGCACGGCCAAAAAACAAACAAACAAACAAAAAACCCCTAACATTATGATCTTACATTCTCCGCCGGAGGATATAAGCCCTAAAATAAAAGGGAGAAAGTTGGAGGCAAAAAATTCTTAGCTATTACAACAGCTTGTGGCTTTCCAAAGTTCAACCCTACCTGACAAAATCCTTAGTACTTAATTTCTGTCTTCAGGGAGAATTTTAATTAAATATAATTTTTCCCCTTGGGGAAGGTATGGATGCTAATGAAAGAAAGGTTGAGAAGCACTGTGCTAAATAAAAGAAGCCAGACACAAAAGACTATATAATGTATGACTCCATGTATAGGAAATGCGAAGAAAAGGCAACTCTACACAGAGAGAAAGTAGATGAGCAGTTACCCGCGGCTGGGCGTGGGAACAGGGTGTGACTGCAAATGAGCAAGCGGGACCTTTCTGGGGTGATGAGAACGTTCTAAAATTGAATTGTGGTGAAGGTTGCACAACTCTGGAAATTTCCTCAAAGTCATTGAGTTGTACACTTAAAACAAGTGAGTTTTCTGGTATTTAAATTATACTTCAATAAAGCTATTAAAAAAAAAAAAAAAAAGGAAGAACACAGGCTCAGGAATCTGCCTGAGAGGCCTGGCTCCAGATCTGGTTCCCTCACTTGCATGGCCCCGGGCAGGTCCCTCTGGGCCTCAGTGTGCTCATCTGTGAAATGGAGCTGCTAAGAGAGCTTTGGGAGGCTGTGGGGATGCAGAGTCAGGCACCTAGAGTGAGACCCACATAGAAAAGCTTCTCAACTTTCAGGCCTCAGATGACGCAGCACCTCCCTGAGGGGCCCTCCTAAATGCTTGGAGGCTCTTCCCCAGCATGTCACCGGGTTTATTTCCCTTCGGCACTTACTGAAATCTCAAGGGGCCCTTTTGTTTACTTGGTTATTGTGTGTCTCCCCACCCCCCCCTGGAATGTTAGCTCTGGGTGGGCAGGGACCTCATCTACACCATCCCTGTTAGAAGGACACCCCACACTGGCACAAAGCAGAG
This sequence comes from Aethalodelphis obliquidens, assembly GCF_003676395.1. Taxonomy (NCBI): domain Eukaryota; kingdom Metazoa; phylum Chordata; class Mammalia; order Artiodactyla; family Delphinidae; genus Aethalodelphis; species Aethalodelphis obliquidens. The sequence goes on along the minus strand of NW_020837955.1, from coordinate 28,867,551 downwards.
ACGTAAAAATGTTAGCTATGGTTATTATTACTGGTAGAATGCCAGAGCTAAGTTTGTTCATCCAGAGTCACAAATTTCTGGCGCTGTCTTTCCTTCACAGACTTCTATGTCAGGTGTGTGGAGCAGGGAAAATTCTAGAAAAAAAAATTGCTTTAATGACATTGCTTCATTGGCCCTGCCTGCCTGCTGTAGTGATTCTTATCCTGAGGGCCACCGGGGCTCATTAACTACTGAAAACATATGCAGCCTGTTGTTTGTAATCAAGCGTATACATTTGTGCATGTGTGTGTATGGGGGTGGGGGCGGTGATGGGCATTCGCACTCACCAGAATTTACAAAGGGTTCACGATGGAAATAAAGCCGTGATTCTCTGGTGCTCCGGGTAAAATGAAGATGAAGACTCCTAAGTATGGAGGCCGTGCCCCCTTCTCTGTCTCCCTCTGTCTCTCTCTGTGGATTTCAAGTACTACACACGGTTACACCATCCAAGCTCCAACCTTAATGGACAACTTACGTCTGGGCAGTGATGAGGAATCTTCTCGAAGCTGAAAATAGACCAGCTGAGATAGGAGCCCGGCGAGATGGGAAACAGGAAGACTGGAGACCTCAGGGCTCACACAACACCTGTTCCTGGAATAGCAAATTATGAAATTAGAACCTGGGCTGGGCACACATAAAGAAAGCCGCAAAGAGAGAAAAGGAGACCAAACCTCGCTTTGCTTCCGGCAGCCGGCGACGTCATCCACCTGGAGCTCATGCGCAGGCGCAGGGCACAGAGACGGGGGCGGGGCTGGCCTGGGGCACCTGCCCCCTGGGCTCTGTAGGTTGCAGGCCGAGGCTGTGTGATCAACAGGCTTCTATGGGTGGTTTTCCAGGGGTGTGTGTGTGTGTGTACTAGAGAGCGGAGAGAGAAAAATTAGTTCTCTACCATGAACGGAACATACCTCACCATCCACTCTTTTTTTTTTAAACATCTTTATTGGAGTATAATTGCTTTACAATGGTGTGTTAGTTTCTGCTGTATAACAAAGTGAATCAGTTATACATATACATATGTTCCCATACCTCTTCCCTCTTGCGTCTCCCTCCCTCCCACCCACCATCCACTCTTAAAACAGGGTGTCAGACAGCCAGGGGTCCAGGAAACCAGCTCCTATTCTCTGAATATTATGGCCCTTAAAGAATAAAAACAAGAAGGGAGAGGCCGGGGGAACGGGCTCATTACACCTACCAAGCGACAAATCACTTGGAAAACATAAATACGTTTTCAAGGACACTCCTCCACTAACGAAGCTAAAGTGTTTTTCTTTTAAACCCCAGCAAGAAAATCCAAGGGATGAAACAAACTTCGCTTATTTTAGTTTCTACTCAATTACCTGTTAATGGAAAAACTCTGGCACCAAGTGTAATGAGGCAGGTATGAGCTCACTGGCGCGGGGGTCTGCACTGTCAGGAAGGCTGCAACAAGCCTAGCATTTATCTGCCTCTCTGTAACCCTTTTCAAACTCGCTGTCAGGGAGCCCACGCCGAGCGGGCAGAAGAGGAAGGGCTTGGAACCTGATGCTGGCCTCCGAGGCCCTCTGGGAAAAAGAAAATTGTTGTTGGCAAGTCTGCCTGGCTCCAGAAATTGATCCAGTGCCCCCCACTTGTCCCAGCAGCAGCAGACAGAGCTAAGAATTTTGTTATAATTAAATAGAGTGCTGATTGGTTGCTAGAGGTGGTCTTGAAACTGGTGTTTAAAAGCAGAGGAGAACAAGGGTTACTATTCATAGGAAAAGCCCAGAGTCTTAAAAATCCATCTGTTTCATTCCCAAATTTAGGCCAAAAAAATGCTCACTTGCTGTCTTTAAAAATACCACCTGCTTTGCAATGTTGTATAATGTGCCATTATATAAGGTGGAGGTGGGGCCGAGGGGACGGCTGGGCAGCAGGATGCGGCGTGGTGGCCCAGCCCGTTCCTGGGGAGAACAGAGGCTGTCTGCAGAGGCCAGGCTCTCTGCCCCCATGGCCGAGCCCTTCTCCTCAGATGCCCAACAACCAGCCTTGAGGCACCTGAGAGACTTCCCAGTATCACCTCAGTGAGTTGCACTCAGGAACCCTCAAATGCTGGGCCCTGGTAACTACAGACATCCATCCAGCACCCACCTGGCCTCCAGGATCGACCATCGGGGGGCTGCACTCAGGGTCCGATTGGACTCACCTCACTGCTCGCCACAGCTGGTGGTACAAGGTGAGGTCACAGCTCCTGGAACCAAGAGAAAGAGAACATCCAGGTCCTCAGCCCTGGAGTCAGGGCCACTTAGTACCTTCCCACGACACACCACCCTAACCCTAGGGCATGGCAGCCACAGGACATTGGGTTCCCCATGGGGTAGCCCCGTTTCTCCCAAGTGGACAGATGTCCCAGTCCAGCTGAGTCCTAACAGCTTTTCCAAAACCTCAGAGAAATGTCAGGACTCAGTTTCTCTTTAATATTCTCATTTGCAGGGTAATTGAAGAGAACTGGCTAATTTTAACTCCAGCTCTGCCACTTGTCGGCTGACTGATGCTGAATGTGTTGCTTAGCTCCTTCTTATGACAATGGAAATAGGAAGACTCCATCATAGTATTTGGGTGAAGAACAAATAAAATAAGGCGTGCCGTGGGAGATGCCCGGGAGCCCAGTGTGGTGCCCGGCATGTCAGAGGCGTCTGCTAATGGTGGCTTCTGTATTCCTGTGAGCTGCACACTCCAGTCCTCCATCGCACTGGAGTCCTCAAACTTGGACACCGACCCGAGATTGGGAACAAGTCGTGGAGCTGGCAGTAGGATGCAAATTCCCCATCCTCAAAGCCAGTCAGTAGAGGATTCAAAGCTGGGGTCGTTTACTGGAAAGATCCCTGGTCTAGAGTGCAAGGAATCATGGCGTCTAGCCTAGAACCTGCCAGGACCCGGCTGTGCGGCTTCAAACAAGACATGCTTGGGTCCCCTTCTCTGGGCTACAGTTTCCTCTGGTCCTTCTTCCCAGCTCTTGGAGAGGAGACAGTCTGACTCTGTTTAGAGCAGCTGCTCTTGCCTTACAAAGCCCTCCTGGAATTCCTACCTGGAAGGTTAGTACTTACATGTCTCCACACCTCCCTCTTGGGAATTCTGATGCCCTGGGTAGGGGTGGGGAGCTAAACAGGGCCCCACACACACACTCTGAAACCAAGGGTGGGCTCTAATTTCATAACAAGCCCATGATTTCCCATTTCCACCCTCCCCCTCAACCCTTGCACCCTGAAAAGCAAACACAGACACCAGAGTGGTTTCTAGCAGGTAGTATCTGAAAAGTTATTAATAGAAACTTAATGCTTTACTATATTATTTATCCTTAGAGGCCATTCCAGTAGCCCCACTCCATCCACATCCTTCACTGTGAATTTCCTTTCACACTTGGTCTCATAAAGCTAACAGGGATGTGAGTGAGTGGGCAGTGCATAGCTTGTTTTGTTCTAAGTAGTAACCACCACTACCTTGAGAACCCAGAGGAAGTTAACATCGCTTAACCTGAATTCTTCATAATTCCATAAACCAAATGAATAGGGGCCATTAAATTATTTTTCAAAAGCCTTGGTTTATGACTTCTGGCTGTGGTGACTCGCTCCTCAGGCCCTAGGCTGTAGGCCACATGGCGATCATAGCTCCATGCAAGACAAACAACCCCTCACCTACCCAATATCATTCCCAGCATCTCAGTGGAATGGAGCATATATCATCTATGAGAAGAGTCCAGAGGGATCTTGAGGGCTTTGGATGAAAACGACCCATCGTATGAAAACAACAATTTATTTATCCATTCTACTATTGATGAACAATGTGAATGTGTCCGGTTTGGGGCCATTATGAATGAAGATGCTATGATCATCTACTAAGGTAAATTATGCTACTGCTACTGGGATATCCCTTTTTTGTGAATTACCTAGTCTCATTTTCGTTTTGTTTAGTTTGGGGTTTTGCCCTCTTTCAATTGATTAGGCTATCTTTTCTTTTGATTTTTAGGAGCTTTTTAATACCTGGATATCAGTCCTTCATCCAATAAATGTGTTACAGATATTATCTCCTACCTGTGGCTCACCTTTCCATGCTTTGAGTCTGTGAGAAACGTTCTCAACAAACTATGACTAAAAAGGAATCTTCTTAATTTGATAACATGTATCTACAAAAACAGCGGACACTATACATACTTAATGGTGAAATCGTGAATGTTTTTCCTTGAGTTCAGAAAAAAGACAAAGAAGTCCAACATCACCACTCCTATTCAACGTCCTATTGGAGGCTCTTGCCAGCACAATAAAGGGAAAAAAAGGAGGCAGAAGAGGGAGTATAAAGATTGGAAGGGAAGGAAAAGGGAAGAAATAACATTATCGGTATTTGCAGATAACATAATTGTATGGATAGAAACATCCAAAAAAGCTACAGCTAATCTATTAGAATTCATATGTGAATTTAGCAAGGCTGTTGGATAAAAGGTCAGTATACAAAAATCAAGTATAATTCGATATACTAGCAATAATCAAATAGTACGTAAAAAATTTAAAATACCACTTGCGATAATTTTAAAAAATATAAAATATCTAGGGATAAGTTGAATGAAAGACATGCAAAACCTCTATACATGAAACCAGAAGACATTTGTTATGGGCTAAATTGCATCCCCCACCAAATTCATGTGTTGAAGTCCTAAGCCCCTTTAAAGAGGGGCCTTTAAAGAGGTAATTAAGGTAAAAAGGACATATGGGTGGGCCCTAGTCCAACATCCCCAGTGTCCTTATCAGAAAAGGTGATGGGGATACAGACACACACAGAGGAAAGACCACGTGAGGACACAGCAGGAAGCCAAGAAGAGAGGCCATAGAAGAAATCAAACCTCCAACACCTTGATCCTAGACTGCTAGCCTCCATACCTGTGAGAAAATAAGTTTCGGCTGTGTAAGCCATCCCATCTGTGGTATTTTGTTATGGCAGCCCTAGCAAATGAATACAGCATTATTGAGGGAAATTAAGGAATACATAAATAAATGAAGGGATAAACGATGTTCATGGATTAGAAGACTCAATATTGTTAAGATGTCATTTCTCCCCAAATTGTAGAACAGATTCATCACAATCATAATAAAAAGTCCAGCAGGTTGTGTGTTTGTGTATGTGTAGATGGAAGTTGACAATCAAATTCTACAATTTATATAGAGATGCGAAGGCCAATAAAGTCATATAATCTTGATGGAGAACAAAACTGAACGACTTACATGCCATATAGCACGACTTATTACAAAGATACAGTGATTAAAACAGTGTGGTATTGGCACCAAGCTAGAAAATGATCAGTGGAATAGAAAGTGTCAAGAAGCAGATCCAAACCATACTGTCATTTGAGTTATGCTAGGTCAACCAGACACCCATAGAGAAAAAAATGAAATCTGACCCTTGCCTCATATATCAAAATTGATACCAGCTGGATCATTGATTTATACATAAAAGGTAAAACAATAAAGCTTCTAGAAGAAAAGAGAGAAAAATATGCTCATGATTTGGAGTGACAATATATTTCTTAAGTGGGACTTAAATGCACTACCCGGTTGCAACCCACAATCTGAGAAACACATATAATATACAATATTATAATACATATACTTCTAATTTTCTTCTAATTTTCGGATTCTACAACTTCTAGCACTGAGTCCAAAATAGTTCAATCCAGGGACTTCCCTGGTGGTCCAGCGATTTAAGACTCCGCGCTCCCAATGCAGGGGGACCGGGTTAGATTAGGGAACTAGATCCTGCATGCCACAACTAAGACCTGGTGTGGCCAAATAAATACATTTTTTAAAAAACAAAATAGTGCAATCTATGTAATTATTAACTGTCTTTATTATTATTACATGCACAGGAACCAGAATGAGAAAAAAAACTTCTGCACACAGGGAGGGAAAAAACCCTGTGATATCATAACCAAAGCCTCTCCCAAGGCCATGAATCAAACTAGCTCCGTCCTCTGCCTCTCCCCAGCTACTCAGATGGTCTGTGACTTCATGAGGAGGAGTACAGCATGGTATTTAGCTGTGCAGGCTCCTGAGTCGGGCTGCCTTGGGTTAAATCCTGGGCTCACTACTTCCCAGATATGTGTCTTTGAGAAAGCCACTTACCCTCGCTAAGCCTCACTTTCTACACTTGTGAAATGAACATAAAAGCAATTTCAATTCCCATGAAGATTAAATGAGGAAACACAGGTAGAGTTTTTAGCACATCCTCTAGTCATTATCCTCATATGAAGCCACTTTCCAGGTGAGTGGCTTGCCCAGGCCTCAGGAATGTTTGTGGCCCCTTTCCTTAAAGACTCTGTCTTGTTAGATGATGCAGGACTGAGCTCAAAGGGAAAAAAACAGAGACCAACCTGACTCCTCCCAGATCTATGTGCCAGTTCCTAGAACAGTACCTGGTGCAAATTGGTGCTCAAAAAATAGTTGTTAAATGAATGAATGAATCAAGGAATCAATGTGCTTACAGCTCCCATCAAGTGCACTCACAAAATGCCAGCTTTTAAAAAACCCACGCTGGGCTTCCCTGGTGGCGCAGTGGTTGAGCGTCCGCCTGCCGGTGCAGGGGACGCGGGTTCGTGCCCCGGTCCGGGAAGATCCCGCATGCCGCGGAGCGGCTGGGCCCGTGAGCCATGGCCGCTGATCCTGCGCGTCCGGAGCCTGTGCTCCGCAACGGGAGAGGCCACAACAGTGAGAGGCCCGCGTACCGCAAAAAACAAACAAACAAACAAAAAAAACCATGCTCCAGGCTCAGAATTCACTAGTGTTGCCCGTCATACCCACACCAGGATTCACCCAGGCTTCTGCCATTGGCACACACCTGGGAATGCTGAGCCAGATGTGAAATGGGAGATGAGGACGCCAACTCCAGATGGGAACCCTCTAGAGAACCAAGCCTCTAGCCTCGTTTATTAGCGATTCCCAGCTCCGGTTTCTGGCACTTGCCTTGAGGCACAAGAGACTTTTAGGCTCTTAGCTTCTTTCCAAAGGGCTTTAATTAAAACATATTTACATACCACAGAAAGCATGCCAGCCACGGCTGCGGTGCCCCAAGAGGTAGAAAAAATATTCATGGGGTCATTAAGTCCCAGGTAAGGTGAATGACTGACTATGGGTAGTCACAGCGTCCCAGGCCCGTGGTCCCTCGACTCCACAACGGGGACATGTCTTCCACATCCAGATCTCTTTTATTCTCTAACCTGGGTTTAAAGACCCGGACTAGCAGAATCCCAAGGAGAAATGAGGAAAACAAATAATTATGACTGACCTTCTGCTTTTGTGATAATAATAAACACTATGATTTACTATTCCAGGCACTCTGCATTCTAGCCCTCACAAGAATGTCAAAATGACACTTATCATGTTGACAAAATGACACATTGTCACTATGTGTTAGCTGAAGAAAGAGAGGCTCAGAGAGATGAAGGCATTACCCAAGGACACACAGTGAGGGAGTCAGACGGAGGATTCCCCAAGCTCAGGTTCATGCCACTGCTCCCAGGTGCTTCCTCTCTTCACACCCTGGGTCCAGACAAAAGGCCCTCTGACCCTACATGCATTCACATCATCAGAATAAAAAGTGAACCTTCCATTACCTGAAATGGAAAACCACCTACTGTAATAATCACTTTCAGCACAGATTTGTCCAAAACCACCACCGACACTGGAACAACTGTCCATTGTGGAGGATCCTGTGCTAAGACTCTGCAATCGTCCCAGAATTGGCAACTGCCTCTGGAGTGGGCTGAAGGGTAGCCCCCTAAAATATATGTCCATATCCCAATCCTAGAACCTGTGAATATTATTTTATATGACGGAAGATGTGATTAAGTTAAGGACCTAGAGAGAAGCATCTTATCCAGGATCATCCAGGGGCCCCAAACACAATCACACGTATCCTTAGAAGAGAGGGGCAGAGGGACTTTCAGGACAGAGGCAGAGGAGGCAGCGATGTGAAGATGGAAGCAGAGGTCTGAGTGATGTGGCTACAGGACAAGGAACACCCAGGACTGTAGACAGCCACCAGAAGCTGGAAGAGGCTCCAGACATCTGGAGAAAGCACGCACTGGCTCTCGGACTTCTGGCCTCCCGAGCTGTGAGAGCTATTGCTTGAAGCCACCAACTTTATGTTACTCTGTTACAGCAGCCACAGGTAACTAATACACCCTCCTAACATGCAAACTTCCTTGGCCAGGTCCCAACAGAGGTCAGGAATGATATGGCTCAGAGATGAGGTTATGGGCTCCTAGATGTTGTCTTAGGGTCCCTTAGCAACAAAAAATCCACAGATCCTTCTCATGGATGAACTAGAAAATCTGTTCAGTTTGAAAATAAACTTCCCGAGGTAGGAAGAAACCAAACCGATGTCAAGAAGAGAGTTGAGGGACTTCCCTGGTGGCGCAGTGGTTAAGAATCCGCCTGCCGCCCGGAGATGGAAACAACCTAAGTGTCCACCAACAGATGAATGGATAAAGAAGATGTGGCACATATATACAATGGAATACTACTCAGCCATAAAAAGAAACGAAATTGAGTTATTTGTAATGAGGTGGATGGACCTGGAGTCTGTCATACAGAGTGAAGTAAGTCAGAAAGAGAGAGGTACCGTATGCTAATACATATATATGGAATTTAAGAAAAAAAAATGTCATGAAGAACCTAGGGGTAAGACAGGAATAAAGACACTGTCCTACTAGAGAATGGACTTGAGGATATGGGGAGGGGGAAGGGTAAGCTGTGATGAGGCGAGAGAGTGGCATGGACATATATACACTACCAAGCGTAAGATAGATAGCTAGTGGGAGGCAGCCGCATAGCACAGGGAGATCAGCTCGGTGCTTTGTGACTACCTGGAGGGGTGGGATAGGGAGGGTGGGAGGGAGGAGACATGGGAACGTATGTATATGTATAGCTGATTCACTTTGTTATAAAGCAGAAACTAACACACCGTTGTAAAGCAATTATACTCCAATAAAGATGTAAAAAAAAAAAAATCCGCCTGCCAATGCAGGGGACACGGGTTCGAGCCCCGGCCTGGGAAGATCCCACATGCTGTGGAGCAATGAAGCCCGTGTGCCACAACTACTGAGCCCGTGCTCTAGAGCCCAAGAGCCACTACTGAGCCCGCGTGCCACAACTACTGAAGCCCGTGTGCCTAGAGCCCGTGCTCCGCAACGAAGAGTAGCCCCCGCTCGCCACAGCTAGAGAAAGCCCGTGTGCAGCAATGAAGACACAGTGCTGCCAAATATAAATAAATTTATTTTTTAAAAAAGAAGAAGAGTTGAGGCCCAAAGACTCGGCCTGCCGTTTGACTGGAACCCGAGCTGTGCAGAATTAGACAAGCTTGGGGGAAAAGGAAGCTCCATATTAGGGTGGAGAGAAGATCCCCAAAGCATTGCTCAAATGTTCTAGAGCAGTAAGCACATGGCTAGGTGATCCGCATTTTGAATTTTAGGAAGAGATCTGTACTCAGGCTGGCTGATGATGGAGGAACAGCAACCCCTTCCAGCTGGCGTTTTCGGCCTCTGTAACAAGGGCAATGACTTATACTCCAGCATGGCTGAAAGGATTAAGGAAGTAACTTGAGACCTTGGAAGTTCTGAGAACACAAACTCTGGAAGCATTATGGGAAGTTTCTATTCTTCTGCTTCCCGCAACACAGGTGTGGAGTTGGCCAACCTTGTTCATTCCTTCCCCCAATATGTATGGAGCACCCTCAATGTGCCAGGCACTGAAACAGAACCCTAGTATAAAACAGAGATCACCAGAGCCACAATCCTGCTCTCCTGGGCGGTTCCCTAGAGCAATGGGTCTAAACTGGGTGTTATTTTGCCCCCTAGGGGGCATCTGGCAATGTCTGGAGACATTTCTGGTTGTCATGACTGGTGGGAAGGGGGTGCTTCTGGCATCTCGTGGGTAGAGGCCAGGGATGCTAACACCCTACAATGCATAGCACAGTCCCCCACAGCAAAGAATGATCCAGTCCCAAAGGTCCACAGAACCGAGTGGTGTTATTAGTGGCCTAACAAGGCCACCCCCATTGACACGATGGTGGATGAGAATGTTAATGACAGGGAAAGACAGGAAGCTGAAAGATCACAGACACCATCACTATCATCTACGTGGAGACCGGAAGGTTGAGGAATGAGGCTGCAGGAGCAGAGCAGACCTTCCAGGCAGAGGGCAACTGCATCTTTGAAAGCAGAAGGGCAAAAATGCTTTTAGGGGAAAGCGAGTGTGTGCTGCAGAGGGGGTTGGAACAAACAAGGAAGCCATCCAAAGGATCATCCCATCACTCCATGTGGGAGAAGGACCATCTTTACTACGCAAGGAGGCATAACTTGGTATCAAGAGCATGGGTTTGGAGTCAGGGCTGAATTTAAATCCCAGCTCCACCACCCTACAGGCTGTGTGGTTTTGGACAAGACACACACTCCGAGTTCCCAAACCCAGTTTTAGAAAATAAAGCAGAGAGTGGAGGGGGAGGATAACATCTACCTCAGGGGGTAGGCGTTAGGATGAAATGAGAAAATGCCCATCAGTGGCTTAGCACACTGCCACAAAGAACAGATATTGTCATTTGTGTTTTCAAAGGTCACTCTGGTCCCAGCGTGCAAAATAAAATGGGGAAGGACAACCAGAATCACTCCTTCCCGGGAATACAAAGCAAATGAAAACAAAATATCAAGATTTTACAGAACAAAAATCACCTTGAGCAAAGCAGAGCTTCCAAGAAAAGTCCTTAAGGACAACACCGTGTAACCATATGTAACAAGGGCAGTGACACAGACAGCTTCCGTGCCCAATGAAATCACGTCCTTTGCAGGTGAGGCTGTCCAGATATGTGGAACCACGTATGCATCCATCCATCCATCCATCTGTCCGTCCTAGCCAGCGTGAGGAATGAATGCAGTGGAAACCTTAGGAAGATCTTTACTGTGGCCCTGGTTGACGATGGGGATGTGTCCCCGGCCAGGGGAGAGCCCTGAACTTGAGACTCAGGGATGGCAAGAGTCCTCTACGCAAACTTGTAATGGAAGCACCTTGATCCAATTTTCTAAAAACCTTCTTGCTTAACAACTGCTCACCCTGGCATCGCTCCCTGCATGTTAATTCTTAGAAAGAAATAAGGATACTTTCACATCAATGATCCTTGAAATGGCAATGATGTGGTTTCTTAAATCCCCTCCTGGCGAACTAAGTCTCATGAACTGGAATGAAATCATTTCTGCTTGATACTCTGAGAGGGCCGACTGAGATACATCCGAGTGACAGTCTTACAGCCAGAAGAGTGATATTTGCTTTCAGAAATGAACTAACCAGGTACATAAAGTGTGGCAAACGGACATTAAGAATGGGGGGGGGGGGGCAGGTGGAAAGCAACCCCTCATAAGAGTTCAAGGCCCCTTTCTGGTATCCAAGTCACCACCCACCACCCATACCAACCACGGGGTCTCAAGTTCCAGCTTGGAACACGTTTCTCTTGGTTAAGGCGGATCCAGCTCCCCCAGAAATAAAAGCCAAACTACAGAAACAAGTGACCAGCCTTTATCTGCACTAAGTTGCTTTTATTAATCCAGAACGGCATGCTACAGATACTGTACAGCATGAACATTTATTCATTACAAAAATGGCTTCCAAACCATTAAAAATGAAATTGGAATAAGAGCATAAAACGGAACAGTAACATCACAACTGTTAGGAAACATTCAAAGTATTCACAAAAAATGTTATAGTTAGCATTTTAATAAACCAGAGAAAAATCGGAGACAGTTTTACAATCGCTTCATGTCAACTACAATGGCACTGAATGAACAGGTTTCAGCTTTATACAGCATTTTGTAACATCAACATGCCTAGGTTTTTTTTATTTTTAAAGTTTGCTACCTACTTGTATGTCATACGTGTACATAAAAGCGGCAGCTGGTTTTTCCTTTAAGAGTAATCTAATATACAGAATTTTTGGCCCTTAAGGGTTTATACCTCTTCATTTAAAATGCTTTCTGGACAATCTGCTACCAAACACATCTTGTTATAGGTGACATTAAAACTACATACAAATCTACCTATGTAACATCACAGCAAAACATGATGAACAAAAATTACAGCATCAAAAAGAGAGAGAAAGCTAAAGTCACTGAGAATTTTGGCACATAAAGTTTTGCACACGGTCAGTCCATGTCCTCAGGGTGCAGGGCGCTCGCCTGCGAGTTCACAGGGGAAACGGGACAATTTCCACTGTTGCTCGTACAGCGTCGCTAAAATTCCCTCACTAATTTTCAAGTCTTGTTTTACATAATGGCTTTTAAAGCAACTTTTGTTAATGCTACTGATCCTTTAATGCAACTATTAATGTCCATTTGGCGGCATCTGGGTTTCATACGGCAAAAAAAAAAAAAAAAAAATGTCCAAAAGGGAAACAAAAAATATATATATACACATTTTATATATAAACTTAAAAACCTTGTACAAATGAGTTGTTATATATAAGATGCTTATGCTAAGGGGAAAAAAACTTTATACAGTTTCAAGAAAAAGGAAAACATATTTTAAAAGGGACAACGTACAGGTTTGACAAGCAACCTCTAAAGCAATAAATACTACTGGTCCAACAGCGTTGTGATTCCATTAATTGTTGAATAGCATCCCCCTCCCCCCAAAAGAACAACACCATGGAACAAGGTATATTAACACATTTTAACCCTTTGTTTCTGTACATTTAAACAATAACAAGTAACATCACAATAAAAGTTGTTTCACACAGGAAAAAAAAAAAGGTAAATGGCACTGCATTCATTGTGCCCTTATGGTTTAAAAACCAGATGGAAAATGATTGGTTCGCAAGCTCGTATTTAATACAAATAATACAGAACCAACTCCTTTTGGAGGGCTGCTTCAAAATTGCTTCTTTTTTTTCCTTTTTGTTTTTTAATCAGTCTTTTAAAACTAAGCTATCCGAACTACATAACAGTTATGTATATATATATATTTTTTAAACGCTACAAAGACTTTAAACAGCTGTTGATAAAAATTTTGGTAGAATCATGAGGTTCTTCTCTCATCTACATATTTAAAAGGAGAAATTGAAATAAGAATGGGTCAAATATTGACCAATGAACTCGATAAACATTAACTAATGTAGCCACGTGGCACAAACGGAAAAGAGGACAAAACAAAAACCTGGCAGAAGGGGGCGCGGGAAATAAAGAAAAGCAGAACGCAACACTCCACAAAAGAGCAACCGGAGCTGAGGAAGGTAAAGCTATTCTAAAGACTTGGTGACGAGGGAGAGCGGCTGCGGCTGCGTCCCGGCCAGAGAGCCGTGGGAATGTAAGGAAGATGTCGACGGCTGCGCCAGGGATGAGGGAGGGATGGCGGGAGGCAGGTCCAGGGCCCCGTTGGCACAGAGGGCGGGGGCCTTGCCGTGGGCGGCCTCGGCAAGCAGAAGGGCGGGCGGCGGAGGCATCATGGGCAGGTGGGCCAGGGGATCGGGCTTCAGGGACAGCGAGAGAGGCTGGGTCTGCTCAGTCTGTGACTTGGCGTCTTGGGGAGGGGAGCCTAGCAGGTTGGGGGAGGAAGGAGGCGAGTCTAGTAAGCTTCCATCTGAAGAGGGTGGACTGAGGCAGCTGCCTTCACCTTGTATGTAGCGAACGCACTTTTTTTTTCTCCTAGAAACAGGGGAAGAGAGTTATCTGTGAATAAAGGGCAAAGATGCCGCGGGAGAGAGTTCTCTAATGCTCAGAGCCGAGGTGACGTCACCTAGCGGATGCCCTGCGGAGGCAGGCCCAGCGGCCAGGGGACGATTACAGTCACGCTGGGGTGCCGCGCTCACTGAGCTAAGCCTGCTCCAGCAAACCAAGCATGTCAGACCACAGAACTCCCTACCTACCTGCTTCCCCTGCCCCCACTAAATACCCAGCGCCCCACCCGTGCCCAAATATAAGCCAGCAAGCGAAAGGGTACCACCTGTAGGCGGCGGCACAGACTTGCCAGAAGGTGGCTAGGTGCAAACTGAGGTGAACTCAAAAGTTTGTTATTTCTCTTTTGGCTTAGACACGCCCTCACTCCCCATCGTAACCACCCTCCTCCATTTCCACCACTACCATCCCTACCCCGCCAGTGGAGTGTGTGTGAGTGTGAGTGTGTGTGTGTGTGAGAGAAAGAAAAAGACAGAGCTCCCACCCCAGGCGCCTCGTATCAATCTGAAACTCTCAAAACGCTGACTGTTGAGCCCACAGAGCTGAAGGCAGTGCTAGCAAGAGGCTTAAAGGTTTTAACCCGTCACCATCACCACCATCACCACCACCATCACCACCACCACCACCACCACCACCACCACCACCACCACCACCAGAGGCTGCTGGCGCCCAGAGAGTTTTTGGGCTTGTCTGTTAAGAACCACACCAAATCAGGAGAGGTCAGAATCGGGGTGGGGTTGGGGGGGGAGGGGGGGGAACGAAAAGAAAACCAAATAAACTCAAAAAGAAAACAAAAACAAAAAATAAAAAACCAAAACAAAAAAACCACCAAAAAACAGGTAGAAGAGGATAAACAAAGGTGGGGGAGGGGGAAGAATAAGAAAAACAGAAAATGATCCAAAGGAACGAGAATAACTGGTTGTATGGCCTGCAGGTTGTGGATTAAATTATGATTCAAACTTGATTTTTTTTTTTTTTAAGATTTGGGGTCTTCCCCTCCCCCACCCCATAGTGAGAAGGCTAGAAGGAGAGACAGTGAGGATGGGACGGAGGGGCATCCTGCCCTGGTCCACATGCCGGGGCCAGTGAATGGAGGGTACAGCCTGTCACAAGGAAGTGATGACAAAGAAGAAGTACCAGGGAATCACAGCATGGACCTTGTTGAATGGGGGTCGTCAGGATTAGGGTTTAAACCAGAAAGACTAATTTTGCCCTGCACCAAAACGAGAATCTCCCCTCTCCATTTCCTGTTTATGTAAGAAATAGGAATGAGAATTTCAGAGCCTCTCTTGCTTATCATCTAAAGTTGGGGACATCCATTCAAGACATTAAGCGTGTGACCTCAAAGCTTCTCCTATTATTCATCCCAGTCTGATGGGATAATATTTGGTAGGAAGAGTGATCCTGGCGATCAACCCCACACGTGCTATAAAAGTAATGCAGATACAGGGAATGTGCTGATCTAAGGAGAATACAGTCAGAACTACAGCTGATAACGCTCTGTCTGTAAGCGCCGGCTGGCTTCCGGTCATGGGAAAGCAACTAAGATGCTGCCTGGTTGAAGGCAACCACTGTCAGATGTCACTGGCCTTTGAAAGGAAGTGGGTGTAATGAGTTCCTCCTTGGTTCTGTGCCCCAGAGCTGTCTGATGATGCCCCTCGGTGCGTGGGCTGTGGACTCCGCAAGATGGTAGGAGGGGGTGTGTGTGAAAGGGCACATGCTCAGCCCTTCCTGACTCCCAGAGGCCAAGACCCACTGGACTGGTGGCCTCAGGGTCTATCCATCCCTGCTCTGGGTCCAAAGGAACTCTAGGAAAGCAAGGGCAGCGCCCCCCTTCACCTTCAATTTGACAAGGTTCCTTTTTCTCCTCTGGGATAGACTGAAATAGACTGTGGGTTCTGCTCCCGTCCCAGAAACTCAAGACAAATAATTAAGCCTCTCAGAGTTTTAAACCACCTTAGCCTGCAGATCAAAACATGCTCAAAAAACTATGTCCATGCATTTTAAAAACGGGAGAAGAAAGGGGGTGGGGTGGGGGGCATAAGCAAAACTGAGAAAGCAACAGGGACAAATGGGAGAGAGGACAGGGACAAATGAGAGAAAGAGGGGAAAAAAATAACAGGAAACAAGGGAATGACATCCAGCAGCGTTCCATGCTATATTAGGGCAGAGTGAAAAAGATGGGAAAAGCAACTTGGTGGGCTCAAAACAGAATCTTGTTAAAATGTCCTCAAATGTCAAATAAAATTAGAAACCCTGCGCAGGGAGTGAGGAGCCCTGATTGGCTAGGAGCGTTTCTGGTGCGCCCCTCCCCCCTCCTGCCCTCCTCATGATAGGACGTTTCCGTGGTCGTGGGGATGAGTGGGGGCATCTGAACACGGGACACGAAGACTATGTTGACAGGGCGACCGCTCCTTCTAAGAGGTGGCGGAGCAGACGGCAGTGGAACACGTCCATTTCGGACAGGCCAGAAAATGCCTCGTTTTGCAACTTCTTTTTTTTTTAAGCACTTACTGATTTAGCATCAAGCTAGATCCTGGCAAAGTCAAGAAGAAACATTGAGGAAAAAAGGGACAAACCCCATTCTCTTACCCTCCCCCACCTACGCTCCTTCTCCCAGCAAGGGGTGGCCCCTTAAAAATCCATTTTTAGCTTCTTATGGATTCACTCTGAAAGGAAAGTAAGAGCTCTTCCTGACCCTATTTTGGAATTAGGCACTTAAAGGAGCAGAAACGCATGTGCTAAAGCTTTCAGAGTACGAAACGATATCCCCAACAGAGGAAGAAGGGCCACCACGGAAGGTCTAAGGGCGCTGAGGCGGGAAAGAGGAAGATGGCGCTGAGGAGAGAGGAAGGACCTCTGAGCACCTGCGCTGCCACACTGACAGCTGCCCCCCCGCCCCGCCCCCAAGCTGCACTGTAGAGAACCATGTTGATGAAGCAGCTCCGAAGGCTCGGGGTGGTTTGTTTTTGTTCTGTGAAAATGTCATGAAAATTCTCGTTTCTGAGGAAGATTCCACACTCCGCTTTAAGCAAGGTGCAGCTGGGTGTGAGAAAGGACTGTCTGTCTGGTCAATGTTGGTCATGATTAACTTTCATCCCCCAAAGTGCCAAGTCTAACTTGCAGTTACCTGCTTCCAAAGCAGAAAAAGGGACTCGTAAGCCACCACTCGCCTCCCACAGAATAAAATACACAAACCAGGCAACAAAGCACATTGCGAGGGGCGCACGATGGTGTCGGCCATGTGTTTCTACAGAGCGTGAGAAACCCTCCCTTAGGAGTGGGCATTGCAATCAGCTAACCCTTCACCGCGGCAGGCGTCTCAGAGCAGGATTCCGTAGCTAATTAACTTCCCACTCAGCGCAAAGAAAAATCTGACACAAATTCACCGCCTAGATAGGGTCGGCAGAGTTCCCATCTTCCAGGCCAGCCCTAATGAAATGCCTAACACCCTCCACCAACTGCATCGTGAAACTTTTCTGTTGCACAGACAAGACCCCGGGACTGCGTGGCAAGGCCACCTGTCACCTCCGTGGGCACGGTCAACTCATAGAATGGGGGGGGGGGTCCCTCTCCTGCTGGACGTGCACCCAAGGCCCCCCGGTCCTCCATCAATGGGCATGAGGGTCGCCTGTGGAGGGCAGCCTCTGTCAAGACAGACTCTCGGGCCCTCTCTCCCCTCAACGCTTGCTCAACGCGAGGTACTTCGCCCATGTCTCGTCAGGCGTCAGGGGAGGGGAAGAGACACAGGAGACTGGTGGGCATGCACGTAATGGAATGGACATCTGAGCTAACGTCTAAACACGGAACACATGGCAGGGCGTGGAGGAGAGGGACACGTGACAAGGGAGGCACTACAGACAGGGGAGCGTGTTTGGGTGTTGAGATACCTACCATCATAATATTCCAAATTCAAAGACTGCTTGTATCAGAACAAAGAAACAACAAATTTAACCAAAGGTGGTCATTAAAGGAAAGGAAATGAGACAGGAACTAGTTGGTATCCCTCCACCAAGAAGGAAGTACCTACACCTTCACCTTCCCTGAAATTACAGGTTGGATGGAACCTGCAGGTGGAACACAGGCGTTTAATTTGGACTCTCCTGATTCACTTTGGAACCAGTGCTCTCTCTGTCTCTCTAAATACATGTACAGATATATATTTTTCATTCTGCAGGCTACCAGCACTGCAGTACGTGACTGCACGACTCACTGCTTGCAGCCCTGCAGCTGGTGCATGCCGTTCAATGCCACGCTTCTTTTCAGCACTGTAAAACAATGTCAGCTAACCAAGCTCCTCTGTCCAGAGACGTGGTTTTGAAACAGAAAACAAACAAAAAAACAAAACGAAACCAAAAAAAGCCTGCCCCAGAGCCCTTCTCCAAGTGCCTGGACTCCAAGTGCATGGGAATGCTACTGCTGCCAATTTGAGCTCATTGAAACCTCGGGACATGGTGGCGCTCTCTCTGCCCTGCAGACACGCCACGGAAGCACTGACAGGGCCGGGCCAGTTCCAGAATGCTGGCTTTCAAAGCAAAAGGATAAGTGCCCGTCCTGGTCTGTGAGGGCTGTGGTCTAGGTCCTACCACCAGGGATATGTTATTTGTAAGAGCAGGGGAAAGAGAGAAAGAGAAAAGTAGGGAGAGGACACGGCATAAAATTAGCAAGGAAATTTTGAAGAATGAGGATCATTAGTCATTGATACCAGCGGGGAAGTAGATAGGAATGAGGTCAAAATATATTGACACACTAAGGTACCAGAAGGACAGAATGCTTTGATTTTTCCCAAAGGCCTCGCAGTAGGGAATATACCTGCACGGTTTGCACCATAAAGTCTGTCGGTCAAGCCCGAACAGTGCCCGACACTTCTTTGGAGTATTTGCATCTGTTAGCATAAGGTAAACACAAAAAATACAACACAATGGTGGGTCGTGCTCAGTTGGATCTGAAATCTCAGCTACAGCTGACTTGTCTTCGCTATCACCTCGGTTCTATTTGACTGTCTTCCCTCACCAAGGACATGAAAGCAAAGGACTTCTATGCATCAAAAGAAAAAAAACAAAATAAAACGATAAAACACAAAGAAAAAAACAACAACCAGAAACCAAAAAACAACAAGGAAAAAATAAAAACAGAGAGAGAAGAGGAGGGGAAAAGGTGACGTTATTTGCTTCTACCTAGGCCAGGCATACGATGGATGTCACTGAGCCCCCATCCTGGGCTGTCGGGAGGAAGGGGCTGGCAGGCAACATTCCCTGGGAGGGGGCGCGCTGGGGTTTGCTGTCGCTGACCCGAGGAGGCACGAATGATGCTGTTTTACAGTGGCATTTTGGCTAGCAGCAGCGAGGAGGACAAGCACGTCCCTCACAGAGCAGTGTCCCGCGCCCTCCTGTCTCCTAAGATCCACACACAGAGCTACAAAGCAACAGGCCAGAGAAGGGGGGAAAGGACCAAATAGACCAGCTGCAAACCAGCACAGCGAATCTGGGAAATCTATACACACCTGCAAGGGCCGCACCAGTTATTCTGTTGATCAAGGCCAAAGCGCGCTCGGCATTTCTTAGGAGCGCTCAGGTCTGAATGAGTTCAAGAGAGAAGCGAGCGGAAGAGGAGGACGTGGGAGAGAGGGAGAGGGAGAGGGAGAGGGAGAGGAGAGAAGAGGAAGAGAGAGAGAGGGAGAGAGAGGGAGGGAGGGAGGGAGAGAGAGGGAAGGAGAGAGGAGGGGGGAAGAGAAAGATACAAATAAGAAAAAAATAAAAATAAAAAAGGGAATAAATCAATGACCTGGTTACTAATTACATAATATTGACTTTCGTTTTTAACTTTCTTTAATTAAAAAAAAAAGGTAAAAAAATCACATTCTTATTCAACTTGTGAAATTAGCTGTTGCAAATAAAGCTGCAGTATCCCTTCTTTAAGGACTGTCTCTCCGATTTGGTTTGAACTGATAAAGGGAAGTTAGATACTGAAGAACTAAGTTTTAAATGTTTTTCCTCTTTTGGTTCTGCTTTTTGTTTTTTTCTCTCTCTCTCTCTCTCTCAATTTGTTTTTCTTAAAGAAGAAAATAAAGCAAAGGAGGGAATTAAGTTTGTCACATGCTTTTTTCTTCTCAGAGTACAACAGTTTAAAAAAGAAAAAAAAAACTACAAATAAAAACAGAACAAAACGAAACAAAACAGAAAGAAATAAAGAAAGAAAGGGGTTGTGGTACTGGGATATTGCAGCTTTTGGAATGTTCGTATTTTCTTTTTGTAAATCTATTTTCATTAATATTAAGAGAGGAACAGATAAAGGTCAACAGGCTGTGTGAATGAGCTGTTAAGAGTTAGTTGGAAGCTCACAGCAGCATTTAAGCAGGTACAGTCAGTGAAATGCTAGTGGATTTGCAAGTTATGAGCAGAAAAGCAAAAGGAAGGAAAGAAAACTAAAATAAAAAAAAGCAAAGGAAAAAATAATCATACTGCGGATGCATGCTTGCGTGAGAAAACTTAGTGGGAGCGATGAAAAAATGCCATTAGATTAAGGAGGTTTATTACTGAATTCCTTCCATTTTGTTGTTGTTGTTGGTTTCTGTTTTTTTTGTTTTTTTTTTTACCAGTCTCTTTTAAAGAAATACTGCATATTCAATTTGCACAGTTAGTTCAACTCTAAATCACTGTCATCATGGCTTAAACAACTGTTACGGGAAAAATAAATAAACAAAGCAGAAGTTAAATTAAATTCAAAAAAACAACAAAAGCAACTGAAAAAAAAATCTACCGAAACATACGAAACCGTGTAGATGGTCATTTTAAAGAATGTTCAAAGGTCATACGTGTTTCATGTTAATAAAACTATAATGGCAAGAAAAATTAAAAAAACAGTTTATCAACTATTTTAATGACTCAAAATGACATTAGCACCTGTAATCGGAGGAAGTGAAAGGCAAGGATTTAGGAAACATTCGCTGTGTTCTGAAAAAAAAGAACAAATTATACAAAGCCTTCAAAATGTTTTTGTCGTTGTTTGTAAAAGCCTGGCCTTCTCGAAGGGACCTCTGAGATTGCCTATGCAGTATTTCTAATTTCTTCTAGAGAATGACAAACCTCCTTAATTTAAATTGGGTGCAATTGACCACTGTAAAGGCATGCATCAGAACATTCAGGAACGGCCCAGTTAATATCAAACACTCGCACACACCCCTTCTGCTCCCCTAGCCCCCTCCTTCTCCCTACTCAGACACATACAGAATAAGCAGAGTGTATAAATCCCCGCCTAGGCATGCCTACCGCTCTCCACTTACAGGCTCTGCAGTTATTTTAAAACACATTCCACTAGACTTAACAATGTGCTTTTCATGCAACAATGGATGTTACTAGCTTTAAAAGGGCAGTCATGAAGCAATTAATTAAAATGCATAAACAAAAAGGCTGGCTAAGACAGGTCCCCCCCGCCCCCGCAACAATGTCCTGGCCTTGAATTTCTCCTGCCTCCCCCAGATAGAAGCCTGACATAAAAGAGTGGTCCTCAGAGTACCGCTCCCTTTCTCCATCCTGCTTATTCAAACTTACCATTGGTCTCCCCGGGCTGCTTGTCCCTTTTCCTCTTCTTCTTCTTCCCCTAGATGATGAACAGATGAAACACAGGGAATTATTTCAGGAAGCAGATGGGAGGAGGGCGCCTGGGCTCACCTGGAAGGGAGGCAGGAGGAGAGGCACTGGCTGCCACCTCCATCCGCACCGGCTCCTGAGTGTTTTCCCACCCCCCACCCCCCTTTAATCCAAGCGCCCTGCAACTGTGCTCCAGCTGAAGGAACGCACGCCCAGCAGAAGAGAAGGGATCAGCGGGGCAGAGAGGAAAGACCTCTTTCCCGATACGTCTATGTCCATCCTCAGACCTGACCCCGAGTATCCATAAAAGGGGAGAGGAGAACTGGATGGCGAAGATTCGGGGAGGTGTGGAGAAACGGGGCTGGAAGTGGCCCAAGAGCCTGGGGACAAATGAACGACACTGAGATGGCTGTGAGAGCCTCCTTGCCCCACGCAAAGCTCTTCTTAAGGCCAAATGGTCCTCGTTCGGAATCAAAACAT
Organism: Aethalodelphis obliquidens; assembly: GCF_003676395.1. Lineage (NCBI taxonomy): Eukaryota > Metazoa > Chordata > Mammalia > Artiodactyla > Delphinidae > Aethalodelphis > Aethalodelphis obliquidens. Next base: position 28,845,729 of record NW_020837955.1, on the reverse strand, counting down.
AAAAGCCTCAGTACGGGATTTTCTTGGCACTGTAGCGTGGGCCTTGGTTTTAACGACGGAAGGGGAGAAAAGAGGTGAAACAGAGCCAGAAACCATCTGAGCTGCTTTTCAAACTGCCGAGTGGACACCCATAAAGGGGAACATCCAGCACTCGCCATTTTCCACTTACGTAACGACTATAATACTCTTAGTAACAACAGCTCCCATTTACTGATCACATACTATGTGCCAGACATGATTCTAAGTGTGCTATTCCTAGTGACTCATTTATCCTCACACAATCCTATACACCAGGTGTGATCATCATTCCAATTTTACAGATAAGGACACTGGGGCACAGAGGAGTGCATGCACTCTGCTGAGATGACAGAGCTACCGGATGATGGGGCCACGTGATGGGAACCCGGGCGATCTTGGCTCCACAGCCCTTATCCGCCAGGCTACACTGCCTGCCTATTTACTGCCTTGCCCTCCGAGGAAGGCTCTCAATGGATTACGGGTGATACGCTGCATGGAGTGATTCACACTCTCCAATCTGACCCTCCCTGATATCTTGACGGTCTGTTCCCGTCTGTGCATTTGGCATGGGAGTAGGGAAGAACTCTGTAGAGGTAACCGCCCCCTTCCAGATCTGAAACTAGTTCTCCCTCACCCCGTTAGCTCCAGTCCCATCCGTAGGAATCAGCTGCCTGGTATATACGAAGCGTCACAAACAAAAGGAACTGGTGGTCTGACATCTGTTTCAGGATATCTAAATATTAACCTTTGCCTAAAAGTTCTCAGGGTATGTTGACGTCAACTCAAGAAGAGACAAGAACAGCCACTGGTAGAAAACTCGAGAACCCATAAGGCCCTGTAAGGAGAACCCCAAGGCAGAGATGCCACTGAGCTTCAGATCCAGCTGAGGGCTGAGAACCAACGGTTCTAGAGAAAGCCTCTCAGATCTGGGGGCCTGCGCCTCTTGGGAAATCTCTACAGGCCTTCAGTTCAGTGTTTCCATCGGAAACATTTCATGTTCCTTGGCACCCAGTTAAAAAAAAAGAAAAGGAGTTCGTGTGCTTTCTCATGAACCCCAGCGGCCCATCTTCATGTCTGTGTCTCTCCCGTGTCAGGAGCAAAGTACCACCTGGCCATCTTGGAACAGGCAGGAGGGTCTAGTTTCAGTTTATTTAGGAACCTGAAAGAAAATCTCAAGTGGGGCACAGAAACAGTTCAGCTCCAGGTGGTGTCAGCATCCAGGTAGCCAAGGGCTTCCCGGTCATCTGTAATACAGGCCTCACCCATCTTCAATCTCCTGCAATATGTTCTGAAAGGCAGGTGAAAATATCTGCTACCCCTGGGAAGCTGTCTGTTTAGGATACATAACTAAGATGTTCATGGCTGAGGAAATGATCATCTAGACTAAAGGCTTCTAGAGGACAGGGACTGTGTTTTAATCGGAAGAGGACATGAAGAAATAAACACTAAGTACTGAAGGGGGAGATGCATCTCAAGGGAAGCGGCCATCCCATTATCTCGGGGCTCAAGATATGCAAATGGCCTGGGATTTATCTCGTTAACCTAACGGAGAAGAGCTAGAAAGGCAATAACTTCTATTACAAGGCCACGGGTGAGATATCACCATGGGACCAAAATGTTTCTTCTTGTGTTCCAGAATGTACCTAGTCCAACAACCCAAATGTGACTGTTTTATTCAACTCTATTTTGCTAAAATAGTGTATAAAGGCTTCTGTCACCACTGGGCTGGAAAAGCAGGAACGTGAAAGAGGGATAAGGTGATTAGCTGAGAAAAGTTTTTCTACAAGAACCTTGTGAACTTTACAGTACCCAAAGTAATTTATAGAAGCTTCTATTTCAAGTCAGTTTAAAAAGAATACTAACAAGTTCCCACCACAATCAAATCTATAAACAGTTTAACTCTAATTCTTGTTCCGCAGACCATTTCCTGGGGGAGGGGAGGGAGGGAGGGAGGGAAGGAGGGGGAAGAAAGGAAGGGGAGGGAGGGAGGGAGGAAAGGAGCGCTGTGTGTGTTCAAACTCATGTGTAACGAACCACTGATAAAGGAATCTGACAGTACCCCTTACAAGAGGTAAAGCTCCTAGAGCCCCAAATCCAGATCTACCTCTAAGTCTTTTCAGGGGTTCCCCTATCATACCAAACCTTATCCAAATGTAAAACTGAGCTAAAGTCATTTCAAGCGTCTCGTGAATCTTCTGAAACCTAGAAAGCACTTCACAAAAAACCTTGGGCAATACCTTGTCTGACTCCAGGGAAGTCCATGGCAGCATTCTTTCGAAGCTCTCACAAAGTCAGCTTTGTGCCTTTGTGGAGGTTTCACCCAGCACAACTCCAGGGGGCACCACACACATGGACTGCAGTGTAAATGGCACACTCTAAAGTTGTGCAGTGCACGCCCTGCACAGCTGTACGTGAAGGCCCTACTATGACCCAAAATGTCTACTGGGGATAGGATACCTATAGTGTAGCTGAATTCCTCTCTGTGGTACCATTCTAGATTACTCAAAGAATTGGGTCTGTAGCAGGGAGAAGCTGGAGATGAACTCTAAGAACTTCTGACCCGAAACCAGGAGAGCAAGCTGTCCTGAAATGAGATGGCTGTGTATGTGGAGGCTGCAGAGCCTGCCTGCTGCGGGCAATCTCCACCTCGAGGTCAGGTGAGGGCGAGCAGCAAGGCTGTGGGAGAGCATTAACTTTCTTATCCTCTTCCTTTCAGCTCCAGAAGAAAGGCTTCCCCACTGCACACATGCTGAGGACAAATGGAAAGGTCCCAAGCAGTTAAGACCCTGTGCCTGACCATCTGTGAGTGACAAGGGCTCTGAGCAGAGCAAACGTGCCACTGAGAGGTACCAGCACTAATTCCTGTTTCAACTCCCGGGAGGAATACAGTCTAGTGCTGCCAGCTAAAGGCATGGGACCTACGGGGATATGGCTGGCAGCAGTGAGGGAGACACGGGCGTCTCGGTCCTCCCCCACCCACGTGGCAAAGAGCAGAGAAGCGACTGTGTGTTTATAGGGATGAGACTATGAAAAGTGATAAAAACTGCTACTCAGAGCAAGCAGAAGACAGCCCTCACTCAGGACCCACATATCCACGCAGGTGTCTGTGACTTCCTGATGGCTGGTAAGTTCTGAGAGAGTTCTGATTTTAACTCTGAATCTCCACACCCTGTGTGCACGGTAAGTTCACAATCAGCGATAAATGAATGGATCTCAAGCCACATACACAGAGAGTTTCCTCACCACGGATGACGGCCAGGGGAGAGCTAGGTCAGGGAGCACTGATGGGCAGAAGAATCACCCACGGCTCTGTGCCACTGACAAGAACGAACTGGGAGGAGGAGGCTGCCACCGGCATTAAGACAGGTTTTGTTTTTCCCCAAAGAGCGGATGGTAAAAATCACTTCATGAAACCAAATGCCATGTAATACAGTATGAGGCAAAATAAGAGACATTTCATCCATTTAGCGAGGAGAGCTGGCCCAGAACTTGAGCTCCTGGGCAAAATACAAAATAAGAAAGAACAGACGAGAGCCAGTTTACGGGAAGAGAAGAACCCTGAGTGTCGCTCTCACTGTGATTAGTAAAGACAACAACCCTACAGTGTTTTCTAAAACTCACGGGAGGAAATTAGGCAAATGCTGCAGCCAACAAAGAGAGCCCAGGAACACACACATCGCACAACACACACACTTTCTCCCTACGCTGTTGGGCTCTGAGTCACTTCATCCATCCCGCCAAAGGATGACTTCTACTGGCTACTTTCAGGGATATTCCCATCATGCCCCTCTCAGGATGAACTAGGCTTCCAACTTCTACTGTACCACAGCCTAAGGCAACTGTTTCATTTTTCCCTCTGAAGGGTGAAGGCCCTGCTAACACAGCTGTGAGGAAGTAAACGCTCTCCCTCGACCCCTACCCCCTGGTCGTCTCTGCAAGGCCACCCTCACTGCTGAGAAGCACACAAGCCTCACTGGGTGTGTACCCGGAGCCACGTCTCTTCAAAGACATGGGCAAGAAGGTGTGAACAGCCCTAAACTGACCCCACGGGCCCCCTGAGCTGGAACATTAGAGCACGAGCCTCATCCCTCTTCCTTGAAGAACTATCCCATGCTGATGCGAGCCCTACAGGAAGCCAGACAAAATCCTCCAATCTGGTGCTCGGGTAAGATGCTAATGGTCCCGGGACTGGGCAGACTGCATGGTAACTGAGGCCTGACTTGTGTTGGCAGGTTGTGTTCCCTTTGTCCAGATGGACAACCAACACATCTCTACAGACTCTAGTCCTGAGAAAAAGCAACCACCTACATAGTTATCCCGTGCGGACCAGCCGGGGTACAGCTGCATGTGAAGCTGTCGCTCCTTCCGGGCCAGCTCGTAGTATTTCGCTTGCTCTTCTCTGGACAGTGCGTGCCACTGGAGGGGACACAGTGGGGGGAGAGAGAGAGATGCAGAATCGTCACAAACCACGCTGTGTCTGGGGCATGGAGAGCGCTTCCAGCGGAAACGCTATCATCTGCAGGTGCCGACAGTCTGCAGGGGCCCGGCACTAACAGGAGGGCTCAGCCGGAACCTGACTTTCTGCCTATGTCGTTCTAGTCTCGATCTCTCTGCAGGTGGGGAAGACCAGGCTGTGGCCGTTCCGAACCTCACTCGGGTGCGGGGCTGCTGGTCCCAGCTCCACGCTGGCCATGGAAGGACTCAGAGTGGCTAAAGGGAAAGGACTCTCCAAAGCAGCGGGGACAGGGACGTGTGCCAGCCCACCCAGCGCGTCCTATTCTGGCCCTGTTCTCCCAGCGGGGGAGCCGCCTACCCTTCGGCCCAGGATCTGGTTGATGGCTGCACTTTCTTTCAACGTGCACTCGGCTACAACCTTCGCTCTCATTTCCTTCATATACAACATGAATGCGTTAAGAGGTTTCTTTATGTGGGGCTTCTTCTTTTCTTCTTCCTTTTTGGAGTCCTGATGCTTTCTGGATGGAGACAAAAGAGACAGACACCACCCAATAAACAATCGCAAGGTTCGGCGTCCTCGGCAGCAGAAAGCCCACCTCCTCGCCGCCTCACCACCCTAGCAGTTTGGAAGGAGAAGCGCACTCCCACTTCGGGTCTTCTCCATCCTGGAAAATGGCACAAAAACAGGTTGGGGAGGGGGGTGGAGGGGTGAGAGATTTTGTTATCACTTCCTCAAGGCTCGCAAATATACAACTGTCCCAAGCTGGAGGGGAAAGCACACTGTGGCCGTTTCCATCTCAGCTGGTGTCTCTCATGCTCGCAGGACACAGAGGGGTCAGGGACGGGGAAGTGGTTGCAAATCCCAGTCCGTCCGAGGACACAAAGAAAGAGTTGTGTTCTCTCCCCCGCATGGTGCATGTCTCCCTCTTTGTAAAGCTGGGTGTTTCCTGGAGTCACACCAGCGCAGCCAACCTTGGACAGAGCGCCACCACCCAGGAGCCACCGGCTAAACACGCGGCAAAAGAGAAACTGATCGGAAGGAGGACACTTACGCGCTGTGGAGTGAGCCGACGTCACTCTGGGAAGATTCCTGTTTGACTGTCGGCGTGACTATGGCCGGGTGGGGAATGCCGGTCGTGTGTAGAGTATGATGTGGTGGGACCATATGGGGAGGGAACCTAGAAGACAGAAAGCTGTGTAAATTGTCAGAATCAAAATGAATGAATGGGGAGGGATGTGTACACACAATTTAAAAAAAAGAAAAAGAAACAGCACGTAACACTCACATAAAAGCAACTCAAGGCATATGAAACCTGTCATCATTAATTAGCAATAAATTAAACATAATGATTCTTATAATGTCATTAAAGCCAATCTCCCCCTTCATTATTGCTACTGACATGAGACATTACGATTTTTAACATCTCTAGCAAAAGACAAGTTCAGCCCATACACTTGGGTGGAAAAGTAGGCTTGGACTACCTGCTGGAGATCACAGGTTTGGGGGGACATTATTAGTGACATCTAAGAAGACTATTTCCTAAGTCCTAATCAGCACTAGAATAAAAGGTGAAATCTTTCGTTGCATATAGACAGCTAAATAAGATATTAATGCGGTTGAAATATACACACATTTTTTGACAATGCTGCATAGGCCTCATTAGGCCTCATTCTGTTGATGGGAGCGCAGTCATATTTTTATTTCTCTTTTGCCGCTGTGCCCCCCATCACTTTGACAGGAATGGGAGAGAGTGAGGCAGAAAGATGGGGGACATCCAAATAGTTCCTATCTGGTTCTCAACATAGGCCACGGACGTTTTAAATAAGTTTGTATCAAAGATGACTCAAAGCAGTATTTTACACACACACCCACAAACAAAGCTTCGAATTCTGATCTGTACATCCTTTCCCACTCGAGAATTCTAGGGTTCCTAAATTACTTTTACTTAAAACACTGCCTGTGCATTGAAACGCCTTATAAATGATGATCAGAATTGTTAACAAAGAAAAGAGAAGTTTGTGTTTTTTCCTCTAATACTGTTTATTCTTAGGAAAGTTTTTTCAGACACAGTTTAGGCCGTGAATTGGCATTTCTCAACCGTGCAAACTAGCCAGGACGTACAGAGCTAATTTTAAAATGCTCCGGGTCCATCTGCAAACTGACAACAGGATCCGACAAACAGCTCTCGCATTTTCTGATACGCTTAGAGTCACCATGATTTGTTCTGGGTTAGAAGAACCATCCTCTTAAAGGAACGAATACTACTGTAGAGAAAAGTGGGGTGAGGGACTACAAGGGGAGATTCCCCCAAAGAAAACAGAACGGAGGCCCCCAGGTTCCGCCCTGGCAAGATCACGCGAGATCACTCAAGTTCAGGTGAAGGGGGGATCCCAGATGAAGCAACTGTTGCTTTCAGAATAAATCCAAACCACAACAACCCCATGTACCCCCCAGGGAATGAGCACCTGTTCTTTAGGAAGCTAATTCTGCTGGGCACTGAGGTGCTAATGAGACTTTGCTGTGACAGTTATTTCACAAGGATCCTGTACTTATCTACAAGGTTCTTTTCATATATGGACTGGAAATGAAAGCAGCTTCCATTTTACCAAAAGAATGCAGCAAATGTTCATTTGAAAAATTATGAAAAATTAAAGTCCTAACTGACTCTGCATCGATCAACAGAGAAAATATCAATGAATCATGCAGATTTTTGAAGGGGGCCCAGAAGCAGACTGGACATTTGACTCAGAATTTCTACCCTGATGTGGCCCCTCTCCCATGGCTGCCTTTCCCAGTTTAAGTCAGTATCAAAGTTTGGTAACAACGGCATGATGTTTTCATAAGAACCATGCGAGTTCTTTTATGGTGTCAAGAAAAAGAAAAGAAAAACCCTGAGAAAGAGCGAGAAAATAAGAGAAAGAAAAAAAAAGAACTTCCAATCCCACGCCCCCAAAAAATGAAAAGTAAAGCCTTGGGAGGCACTTGGGTTCCCAAGTTACACCCTGTTCCTTCCCAGAGCTTGAAGGCCTCTGAGAAAACATAAGTGAAGAA